>NC_142876.1:14260000-15460000 GCF_051225735.1 Oryctolagus cuniculus
CGAATGGATGAAAAACTCTTGCTCACAGGAGACAAAGGAAAAAAAAAAGAAATTCAATTTTTCAGGTGAATCACAGAAACCAACTCCCAAGATTTAGTCCTAAAAATTGAATGAATCGGAAATTACAGTCAGCATCACTGATCATAAGTTAGAGTATCTAAGTTGATTAATTGCCAAATCATTTCTTTATCATGCCTGTCTTTGTAATACTCACACAGCAGATTCCTTACTTCAGCATGTCTAATGTCTTGGCTTACATCTCAGTTAACATCGACAATTATGTCCTATAGAACGTTAGTAGGAGCTTATATTTACCACCACAGTACAAACAGAAATGTGATTTTTAACAAGAGCTGGGAAGAAGAGGTAGGTATATGTGATTTCCAGTGGAAGAAATAATTAAATCCAGACCACAGTCACTGACTGAAGGTAAGCCACTTCTGAGACTCATGAATGAAGTTAGGAATGCACGGAACATAAAGTCATTGAAAGATTAACCCAAGTATAATTATAAATGATGTGGTAATCTCTCCCAAGCATTCAAAAAATCTTCCCAGTTAGAAACAGGGGAGGGAAGAAAAGAAAAAGAAAGAGGCAGGCGCCACGGCTCAGTAGGCTAATCCTCCGCCTTGCGGTGCCGGCACACCAGGTTCTAGTCCCGGTCAGGGCACCGGATTCTGTCCCGGTTGCCCCTCTTCCAGGCCAGCTCTCTGCTGTGGCCAGGGAGTGCAGTGGAGGATGGCCCAAGTGCTTGGGCCCTGCACCCCATGGGAGACCAGCATTAAGTAGCTGGCTCCTGCTTTCGGATCAGCGCGGTGCGCCAGCAGCAGTGCGCCGGCCATGGTGGCCATTGGAGGGTAAACCAACGGCAAAAAAAGGAAGACCTTTCTGTCTGTCTCTCTCTCTCACTGTCTACTCTTCCTGTCAAAAAAAAAAAAAGGGAAGGTTGGAAGGAGGAAGCAGGTCTGTATACTGTCTATGAATAAGCATCAAGTGCAACATTTGGTGATGCTAGATTCATTAGTAATTCACATGAGGAATGCATTCTAAATGCTAGTAGTGGTAAATGCTAGGAATTCTTCTCACTGAGCTCTGAAGGACCCAGTAGTCCAAATGGGGAGATACATTATAGATGTATTACAATGCAAAGTCGTACTTCCTGTGATTGGTCCATGAATCACCTAAATCAGAATCAAGGATGTCGCTTCCTTAAAGGCAGATCTGACCACAGAGTTCACTCCAGACCTGTGGAATTACTCCCCACGTTCTGCTCATCTTCTCAATTTGTTGAAGTAGACGAGAATTAAAATCTTAAAAGTACTCAAGAAGAACATGCTAGGACTAAAAAGATTCAGACAAAATGCCTTAGAGCAAAGAAACCAAGTGACCCCAGCATGAAATCACCAAAGTCCCTAATTTGTAGAAGTTATTTTTAGGAGTTAGCAAATACCATTATAATAAATGGTTTCAATAGTTACAATTCAAATTAAGGAAGATGTTAAAGATATTATCACAAATCTACCTAAACTCAAGATGATAAAAGAGTACTTATTTCATGGATTAAGCATTTAACATTTTCCCCAAGAAACAAACAATAACTATAAATGATAATATATGGAAATCTCCCTATGGTTTCTGAATTCTGCTGTTTCCAGAGACCTTCTTCCCTTTCCCTTCCTTGTTATTTCCCTTGGAAGGAACAAAGTTTAGAAATATCTTTTCTGACCAAGCATCCAGCAAATTTCCAAATTTGGTTAAAGGTAATAATTATGTTTTTTAAACTATCCCTTCTTCAAAAAGGCTTTCTTATTCCCACAAAACTATCATTGTACCCACAGGGACATATTCAGGAAAAAGATCGCTTTATTGCACATTGTGAATAGTTTAGAGAAATATTTAGTGACACCAAGAAATACTTTAGGGAAACAACATTTTCATGCTTTATGTTTTTTTTTTAACTTTTATTTAATGAATATAAATTTCCAAAGTACAGCTTATGGATTACAATGGCTCCCCCCCCCATAACGTCCCTCCCACCTGCAACCCTCCCCTTTCCCACTCCCTCTCCCCTTCCATTCACATCAAGATTCATTTTCGATTCTCTTTATATACAGAAGATCAGTTTAGCATATATTAAGTAAAGATTTCAACAGTTTGCTCCCACACAGAAACATCAAGTGAAAAATACTCTTTGAGTACCAGTTATAGCATTAAATCTCAATGTACAGCACACTAAGGACAAAGATCCTACATGAGGAATAAGTGCACAGTGACTCCTGTTGTTGACTTAACAAATTGACACTCTTGTTTATGGCATCAGTAATCACCCTAGGCTCTTGTCATGAGCTGCCAAGGCTATGGAAGCCCCCTGGGTTCACTGACTCTGATCATATTTTGACAAGGCCATGGTCAAAGTGGAAGTTCTCTCCTCCCTTCAGAGAAAGGTACCTCCTTCTTTGATGACCTGTTCTTTCCACTGGGATCTCATCTCACTCGTGGAGATCTTTCATTTAGGTTTTTTTTTTTTTTTTTCCCCCAGAGTGTCTTGGCTTTCCATGCCTGAAATACTCTCATGGGCATTTCAGCTGGATCCGCATGCTTTAAGGGCTGATTCTGAGGCCAGAGTGCTGTTTAGGACATCTGCCATACTATGGGTCTGCTGTGTATCTCACTTCCCATGTTGGATGGTTCTCTCCCTTTTTGATTCTATCAGCTAGTATTTGCAGACACTATTCTTGTTTATGTGATTCCTTTGGTTCTTAGTCCTATCATTATGATCAATTGTGAACAGAAATTGATCACTGGGACTAGTGAGATGGCATTGGTACATGCCACCTTGATGGGATTGAATTGGAATCCCCTGGTATGTTTCTAACTCTACCGTTTGAGGTAAGTCAGCTTGAGCATGTCCCGAATTGCACATGTTTAATATTTGTGTTTGGGGCCTGGAATAGGAATTAACATTCACAGAGAAAGAGGTCAACTAATTCACAAATATGTTCTTTTTTAAAAAAAAATGATTTATTTTATTTATTTGAAAGTCAGAATTAACACAGAGAGAGGAAAGGCAGAGAGAGAGAAAGAGGTCCTCCATCTGATGGTTCACTCCCCAATTGGCCACAATGGCCGGAGCTGTGCCAATCCAAAGTCAGGAGCCAGGAACTTTCTCCAGGTCTCGCACTCAGGTGTAGGGGCCCAAGGAGTTGGGCCACCTTCCACTGCTTTCCCAGGCCATTGCAGAGAGCAGGATTGGAAGTGCAGCACCGACGCCCATATGGGATGCTGGTGCTTCAGGCCATGTCGTTAACCTGCTGTTATATCCATATAACCAGTGAAACAGAATTGAGTAGGATTATATTCTCCTGAAGATGAAGTGTTAATTTTTCAGGCAGACAGACCAATACCAATCACCACCTAATGTCCTTTATCTAGATTAAATTACCTATAGCCCTAACTCTCACAAGAAAGAATGCATATTAAGACCTTAAGAAAGTGAGCACATGAAGTAAAAGGTTGTTCCAATTGACATCTCGAATAATACTACAAATCAAAGAATGTTTATCCCTCGAGTTCCACGCTCCAAGAAGGGAGGGCTGACCTGTGTACATTAACAGATAAATAAATCCTACCTGTCTCTACAAACGGGGTAGCAATGTCAAGCTTTATCTTGTACTTATTTGAAAATAATTGATTTGTTTTCTAAAAGACTGGCACTCTAGCCCTTCAAGCCAAAAGAGTTTCCCAGGCCTTCAACCTTTTGATTACAGAAGTCATTTTTTATCCACATATCCTGGGAGAATACCAATCGCTCATTAAGGTCCTCATTGTCGATAACACAATAACACAATGTTGTGCCAGTAACAGCAGGCATAGAGTTTTTTGACTATCTATAAACAGACTTATGTGAAAATCACTCAAGTAGAAAACCACCATGTAGAAGTCAAATTTAATAGCATATAAAACGAACGTCCAGCATCTTACAACTTCTTCGTGACTGTAAATGATTCCTCTCCGAAATTTATCTAGTATAGCTTTTGAAATACCATGAGGTAAAATGAAGATGAGCAGTATTTTTCTGTTTTGTAATTTTACAACACTCATCTCTTCCTCCAGTAAAGGGTGAGGATACTTCAAAAAATTCACAGGAAATCAACCTACAAATTGATTTTGATGCAATAAAACCTTTGCGTCATGTATGGTGTTTTTCATAGTTTGCATTCTCATGAACTCTTTCAATTTTCCCCTTCTATTAGAAGGCATTCACGCCTTCAAGGTCATAAAACTTGTACTGACTGTTTTGCTGACATTTTTACTACTTTAGAATAATTTATGTGCTAATGGTTCAAAGTATATATAGTTTTACTCTGGTCTACACAAATCACATATTTAATGTTAAAAGAAATATTGATTGAAATTCTGAATAGTTCTGAAAACTGTGTATCCACATTAATTCTTTGTTGTTAATCATTATTCATCTTTTGGAGTGATTCTTCTAGATCAAAAAATAGGGAGAAATAAAGCAATTGTCTTAACTTAAACCAAAAAACCCCAGCTATTAATGTGTCTTATATATCGTAATTTGTGTTTTCCAAAAGCCATCAATAAAATAGTTTACATTTAAAACTGGAAAAATTCTTAAACAGATTAAACACTTATATAATTGAATACTGTGCAGCCCTTGGATTTAAGAATAATTTCAATGGCATAAGTAAAATTTTAAAAAGAATGTGAATAAGAACTACATTAGGTTAATACAAGCATTTATTCCATATAGAGAGAAAACAGAGGATTATAAGATATAGGAAGAAAGATAAGAGAGAAAAAGAAGAGAATAGCTTCTTTTTTGATGATGAAAATGCTGTGTCTTAAATTGTGATTATGGTTGTATAATTAACTGTAATACACTAAAACCCATTGAAATGTACAATTTAAATAGGTAAATATTTTATGTGAATTCTATCTCAATAAAGATGTTAAAATGTTAGATCATTTTTAAATGTCATTAAAGTGCAATTTTCATAAAACATATTTTGAAAATATTGTTTGATAAAATGTAACAAACGTTTGCCACCAACAAAATCACAACATAGAACATTTCTCAAAGCTCAAAGTATCTTATGCTCTTTTCCAATCAGCTGCTGACGCTCAGCCTTTGGAAAGCCTTGACTGGATTTCTGTCCTTATAGATTCTATAATTTCCTAGATTTTCATATAAATGCAATCAAATTATCACACTATTCTGTTTGTCACAGCACCCATGTTTTGCGATTCCATGTTTTGGTTTGTTTCTTTATATTGACAGTTTGTATTTCCTTCATACTAATGAATTTGGGAGATGTTTCTACGTGTCCTGCATTTGGACTACTATGAACAAAGCTACTATAAACAGTAATACTTGGCTACTGTAAACAGTAATATTTGATTGTATAAGTTTATTTATATTGGGTAATAAGAAGATAATTAGTAATAGATCATATCATAGATTTTTTAAGATTTAATTATTCATTTGAAAGGCAAAGTTGAGCGGCTGGCACTGTGGCACAGTGGGTTAAAGCCCCAGACTACAGCACTGGCATCCCATATGGGCGCCAGTTTGAGTCCCGGCTGCTCCTCTTCCGATCCAGCTCTCTGTTATGGCCTGGGAAAGCAGTAAATGATGGCCCCAGTCCTTGGGGCCCTCACCCCCATGGGAGACCTGGAAGAAGCTCCTGGCTGCTGCCTTCGTATCAGCTCAGCTCTGGCTGTTACAGTCATTTGGCGAGTGAACAAGCGGAATGGAAGACCTCTCTCTCTTTCTGGCTCTACTTCTCTCTGTAACTCTGTCTTTAAAATAAATAAAATAATTATTTAGAAAAAAAGGGCAGAGTTGAGATAGAGAGATCAATCTTCCACCCACTGGCCCACTTTCCAAATGGTCACAACAGCCAGAGCTGGTCTGGTTGTGGGGTAGAGGGTAAAGCTGCTAATGTGCCTGCTAAAGCAACAGAGGGTGGCCCACAACACCAACTCTATCGGTTTTTTGTTGTTGTTGTTGTTCACTTTACAAACTAACCTACTGTTTTCCAAAGTAGTGTGGTTTTTAAATCCTAAAGCAGTAGAGGATCAAGCTTGATGCTCCACATCATCTCCAATTCTTGAAATTCACCAATTTTCTATTAGCAACTTTTTTACCTTTGTAACACTATGTGATTTTCCTTTACATTTTCCTGATGACAAAAGATATATGCGAATATGTTGTATTATATTTTAGTAGTGTATATAATTATCACGACTAGGCATTTGTATATTATATTTGTGAAGTCTCTTTTAAAATCACTATCCATGTTCTTATTGAACGGTGTTACTAATATTAAACTGAGGATTGCTCCCCAGATGTGAAACGTGGACAACGAAAACCTCCAAATAACGGCAACTTCAGAGTCTGCATAACCACACAGGCCCATGTACCTGAAGCTACACCTAACTGAGGACAGAGTTACCCTATATAATGATGTTAAGGCCATGTTAATAGCATGCAGAAAACACTTAAATGACGAGATGAATTGGGGAGACTCTACAAAAGTTAGCTGAAGATTTACTAGGCCTAGATTGTACTTTTTTTTTTTTTTTTGACAGGCAGAGTGGACAGTGAGAGAGAGAGACAGAGAGAAAGGTCTTCCTTAGCCGTTGGTTCACCCTCCAATGGCCGCCGCAGCTGGCGCGCTGCGGCTGGCACACCACGCTGATCCGATGGCAGGAGCCAGGTACTCATCCTGGTCTCCCATGTGGGTGCAGGGCCCAAGGACTTGGGCCATCCTCCACTGCACTCCCTGGCCACAGCAGAGAGCTGGCATGGAAGAGGGGCAACTGGGACAGAATCCAGCGCCCCGACCGGGACTAGAACCTGGTGTGCCAGCGTCGCAAGGCAGAGGATTAGCCTAGTGAGCCACAGCACCGGCACTAGATTGTACTTTAACTTTGCAAATTGTGCTTTCCCTGCCTTTCTTTCAATGGACTCAATCCTGAATAACATCCTACATCCCAAACCTCATCGCAGCATCTGCATCTAGGGATGACAGCCAACACCACTGTCTAACCATTCTTACTTTAATTCTGCTTATGTTCCTTCCAAAAGTAAAACCTTTTTTCATTTACAGCTGCTTATCTGGCAAAAAACAAAACTAACTGTTGTGTTCCTTTACAAATGATTCTACAGTGGAAAGTCATAAACCATTCATAACTTCAGGTAATCTTGTTATGCAAGATCCTAACAAAAATATTTCCATACTCATAAATGATGACTGTCTTTAGCTAGTTGAAACCTACTTTGTTAAGAATTCCGGTTTTCAAACTTCAACAGCAAAGGCACAATAATATTCCTTTTGTAACACTTTGAGCATTTTATGTTTTTCTTTTGGGCACTTAGAGAATTCCACTGCTAGCATGCATTCCCTAAAGTGCCAAGTGAATAAATTTCAGATAAAGGAAACAGAGAGAAGGAAGAGGAGGAGAAGGAGGAGGAGGAGGAAGGGAGGAAAGAAAGGAAAGAAGAAAAGAGGAAGGGAGATTTTATGTGTTTGTTGTTTTTTTGCTTGTTTTGGGCAGGATTTTTTTGCTGTTGGTTTTCTTGCAAGCTTAACTTTGCCTTGTTTCTAAGCTCAGTGTTGTTTCTCTTTGTGTGGTAAGACCTCGGCTTGGCAATCTAATGTTCTTTTTTTAAGCTTTTTTCTCCTGCCTAACTTCTGTCTCTGGATATTATTTTATCCCTTCCTCCTTAATTCCCAGGCTCAGCTCCAGGCCCTGTCGTGGTTCAAACTCATGCTGTTGACCTGAACTTTGCCTATTTTGGTGGTTGTGTCATGTTCTTGAAGTTGCAGTGAGCATCTACACCAACAAAAATTATCACTTCACAGTACTCTTTGCACTCACACTGATTTATGAAAGACACATTTGAAAGAACTTAGTCACTAAAGATTACACACAACATATGCAAAAATGCTGTATATTAATTAAGCAAATGTTTTTCTTCCTGGAGTCTTACATGATCTTACCAAATTCACTTTAATTGGTTCTCCAGTTCCAAACACACCTTCTGCTTCATGCTTATTGTCTAACTCCCAATCTCAGTTAAGCTGAGACTGTAAAACCATAAAAACAGGAAAGGGGAAGTCAGGGAAGATTCCAGAGTCCGAGAGACAACAAAAGAAGCAGCAGAGGGCATTTATCAGAGTTCCAGTCACTGTACACAGAAAATGCATAGAAGTCAAACTCTCCATGTGTTCCCAACCTGTCTAATCATAGCCACACACACAGATACACTCACACAAACACACAGGTGCACATTCATACATAGAAAAGCACACATAATATACATATTCTACACATATCTCTCTCTGTATGTCTTTAAGATCTAGGGAAAAAGTTTCCGGAATTATCTGGAGACAAAATAGTATATTCAAAGGTGTCACCGAGAATAATAAACAGCAGAAAAAATGTACCTTACATCTGAAATACATCTTTTGTTCCTCCTGAAGGAATATAAAAAAGGTGAGAGTGAGATACCCCCTACGAAATGACCTTTTATAAGGGCATAAAGAGTTCTCTACACTCCTGTCATTCCCTAAGTACTGTTCTTTTGCACAAAATTACCACCTGAAATCCTCCTTTTCATCCTCCCTCTGCTGTACCTCAGAGGTGAGTCTGGGTACTGCTGACATGGCAGGTGTAATTCAGTCAGTAAAAGTGCTTCGCAACGAGCACGCTTACCCATTGACCTTCACTCCCCCTCCTCTGGAGGGGAAGCATCTGGCAGCTTTGTATTACAATATGGGCAAAGCATTGTGCACAGCCCTAGGACTTCTCTCCTCCGTGTCTAAAACCCCTTTAGCAAAAATTAATGAAGGAGGAAATGGGGCATGAGGTCCAACTATACTGCTCTGTCTCTGAATTGAAAATTTAAGACTTTGAGTCATATTAGATACCCAGCATCTTAAAGGACCTTTCCTGACATCTATCATGTTAGTGGATCAGAGATTTACAGGGGTTACAATCTGATGAGTTTGTTAGAACAGTTTCTCCATGCATATGCCACGATATTGGTTTTCTGTATTTTCATAATAAAATGTGTTCTTTTTTAAATATCTATGGATTATAAAACCGATATTCTTTTCCTTTGACTTTTGTCTTGTTATTAATGAGCACACATAGCATGCTTATGCTAATTGGATTTCTAAAATTTGATATTTTACCAAACAAAGAATCAAAATCTCAGACTTCCTCAACTTTCTCAATGCCCTCATTGCAGAGTTCCAATCTATAACTGCTTTACTGATTCCTCTAACTCTACCAGAAGCATTGCTTAACTCACTTGAATTGGTCTGAATTGAATTATTCTATATTGATAGGCAATCATCTCCCAGGGGTTTCTTGAGACTCTGCAACTCTTACAAGCATGGGACCAAATGCCCTTTGTTACGAAGCAGCCTTTCAAGGTTGTTTGCAGAGTAAAGGGCTCTAGGACATAGAGACTACACACTCCTTTGACACAAAGGATGAGTGTTCTTCTCTAATACAGCAATGTCTCCCTCTAGAGCTAAGAGCAGTCACACTTATGCCCTGCATAAAAGATTAGATCTTCCTACCTCAGGGCTCTCTACTGTAATGCAACTGAGTGCAGGAATCTTCTGGGCTTTGTTTTGTGACCCTAGAGCACATGAGGCTCACAGATCCAGCACAAACACTGGTGCTGGTGCTCTCACTACTGGTGTGGCTGCAAGGAATAGGTAATCTTTCTTCTCTGACCTTTGCCTTGTGTCTTCTATTAATATCCATGGCACTAGAATACACCTACTACATGTTTGAAATCAGAATTAAATATCAGAGCCTTCAGTGTTCTAGACAAGTGTGGTAATAAAGGTGGGATTGTGGCAGAGATGGCTCTTTGGAGAAGGAAATGGGAGGGACTTTGGACCAGTGGATGAGATTTGAGGGAAGTCATTGGGAATAGGAGCAAGAAACTGGAAAATAATGTGCAATCGAGTGGAAAAAATGGCCTCTCTATTTCATTTCCAATTGATTGATTGAAGAGGAAGATGTGGTTTCATGCTGAGCACCAGAGAACCAGCCTAATCTGTTCCCTGGATATTGATATTTCTCATCTGGTCGTGGTGCTGAGGCAGTAGGGTGGGACTCCCTAACCAATCTTCCCTGTTGACTGATAGACCCAAACAAAATCCAGGGACCTTTGTTCATGCAGGCAAATAGATAATCCTTCTGCCAGTCTAGCAGAAGTTGTGTCCTCAGCAACTGTACTATTGCTGAGAGGAGTCCTCCACGGGTAGCAAGGTCTTCTCTCCTTCACTTCCTGAAAACATGGTCCTACATGTAAGAAACAAAGTGATTCATCAGAATGTTGTCTGGCTCAGGTGAAGAGTACATCATGCATGTGAAGGAAGAATGGCAACAGCCAGGTTGTCCCACAACTCGTGTATCTATCATTGCAGCCTAATGTCCCTCCAGAGAGGTCAATAAGCACCCTCGGAGCTTTGCAGTGAGCCCTAATTTATAAGCGGTTTGTCTCCATCTGGAAGATTTTCTGAGATTGGCAAACTTATTCAAGAAACCACTCCTAAGGTATTGAGTATTATTCAGAGGCTCTTACTGCTTCAGAATGAGTTTTCAATAGTAATGAATGTGATCCAATGCATAATGAGAAATGGGCTGAAAAAATATAGACAAATTCTTGTATCCAGGCCATACACTCTGGACAACATCATGAGCTTAAAGAGAGAGCTTACGTAGCATCAGATGTACTCCTCAAATAAAGTCACTCTGTGTGGCCCAAGACTGAGACATCCAGAAATGTGCAAACCCTGTGACCCCCATCCTAAAAGTAATGCAGCTCTAACTGATGTGTTAGGTGTTTCCAAGCCTGAAAAATATGGGGTGTCAGCCACGAAACTCTCCACATCTAACACAGACCTTCAGCAGACCCAAGTCTGTTAGGTTAAACTGTGAACTGCCATCATGTTTCTCAAAACATAGCCTAAATGCAAAGTTTCCTCCTCGTGCCATCAACACTTATAAGTCCTCTAATCCGGCTGTTTCAGTAAAAATAAAGTTTATTAGAGGAGAGACCTATATGTTCATTATCTGGCAAGAGGATTGAAAGTCTGAGATGTGGCAGAAGAGGGGAAAATCAAACCTTTATGGCCTGAAGATATGTGCCCCCAAGTCACCATCCTTTGCAGATAAAGGATGAAAGTGCACTCAGATTCAGCTAACGGTCTTCAGGTTCAGCAGGGAAGAGAATAGCATGTCCTACGGGATGAAGCCCTTGGACCGATTCAATGTAACGCCATTTCTACCGCTAACGATATACCAGGGATTGTTTTTACATCTATGTACTTCTAGAGGATACCATAGATCTGGAAAACCTCTGGGGGAAATGCAAAACAAAAATCACTTCCCAAAGTCTTCTTCCCATTTGCAATCAGTAGTTGGTCAGGATTTAACTTAAGTGCCTCTACTCCTCAATATCCAGTTTCCACTAGACACTTGATGCCCTATTGTTTAGCAAGTCATAATCACTAGTCCCAACAGCCTGATGGTGATCTACCTACAAGGGCTGCTAGTAGATCCCAACAAATTTCAGATAACTGCCAGTCAACATGAATTTCTTGGGACAATATTAATAGATTCCAAACATCTAATCCCTATAGTAGGCAAGAAAGTGATTGCTGCTTTCTAAGCCTAGTGACCAACATGAAGGCCTAGCATCTTGTTAGGCTCTGGGTGCTGTAGACAATACACACTTAACTTTGGTGCTTGTCTTGGTCTTTAAAATTGAATAATCCACAAGTCAGCAAATTTGTGTGGGATACAACCAACAGTATGCATGAAAGCTACCCAGAAAATCATGGCACAGTCTCTGTGTCTCCATGCTGTTAACAACTTATTTGAGCTTTGAGTTTTTATGACTGATGACTTGGCCAGTTGTCCTCTGTCATAGGAAGGCAACCTCAATATAGCATCCACACTTGGAAGTTTGGCATTGTGACCTCCACAACATAGCTGCCACTGGGTGCCAGCACACTGGGTTCGAGTCCCGGTCAGGGCGCCGGATTCTGTCCCGGTTGCCCCTCTTCCAGGCCAGCTCTCTGCTGTGGCCCGGGAGTGCAGTGGAGATGGCCCAAGTGCTTGGGCCCTGCACCCCATGGGAGACCGGGAGAAGCACCTGGCTCCTGCCTTCGGATCAGCGCGCAGGCCACGGCAGCCATTGGAGGGTGAACCAACAGCAAAAGGAAGACCTTTCTGTCTGTCTCTCTCTCACACTGTCCACTCTGCCTGGCAAAAAAAAAAAAAAAAAAAAAAAATTTTTTTTTTTGAATGCCTGACTTCGGTGTAGGATGACTTGAACTGAATAACTAACAAGGTGGACAATACCTAACAAGCCTCATTTGTCAAATGGGAATGTCCTATTCAAGAATGTTGCTGGCCAGACCTGGTCCCCATGACTGCATGTTATTTCAAAAGTGCAATAAGGGGCCAGTGCTGTGGCACAACGGATTAAAGTCATGCCCTAAAGCGCTAGCATCCATATGGGGCCAGTTCTAGCCCCAGCTGCTCTTCTGATCCAGCTCTCTGCTATTGCCTGAGAAGGCAGTAGAGGATGGACCAAGTTCTTGTGCCCCTGCACCCACATGGGAAACTCAGAGGAGGCTTCTGGATCCTGTCTTCAGATCAGTTCAACTCTGGCTTTTGCAGCCATTAGGGGAGTGAACTAGCAGATGGAAGACCTCCCTCTCCCTCTCTCTCTCTGTAACTGTCTTTTAAATAAATTAAATCTTTAATAATAATAATAATAATAATGAAAGTGCACTAAAACTTTGGGAAAAATTCTATCCCCCATCAACTGCCTTATAAAAAAGATGCAGGACCTCTAAGGTACTTAATTCACAGAGGCTCCTGAATGATTTTCCTAAGCTGAAAACTGATGGAATCCACAGGACTTCCTCAACTGTTCAAACTTACCCCAGCTCTAAAGAAGAGAAAATGGCATGGTCACTCTCCTCAGTGAACACAATTCAACCATTTTTGTAACTCTGACCAATACATACCGAGATTCAACTTATAATAATAATTTTCTGAATCTAAGACTGTTCCCAATAGCATACTGTTTGGTCTCCACTTGGAAAACTAAAGACTGGAAGGTTAATACTCCTCCCTGTAGGGGCATGAACTGCAGAAGCTAATCACAGCTACTGATCAAACCATTGGGATTCATCATGCAAATGCCCAAGTTAAGTGCCCATTACCTGATGAAACAAGAGAAGTCAAGCTGCTTTTTGAGCCTGAATCATTCAAAATACAATCATTTTTGCCTTTGCATAGCAACACATGTTGTATCAAAGATGCTGTTTCCGAGACAGATATGACCCCGGCATGTTGGACTTCTGAATTCTGGCTAAAGTCGATATTTGTCTCACATGGAAGGACCACATTGTATCAGGAACTGTCCTTGCCAGAACCCAAGGAAACTAACAGACGTATTCTGCCACATCGTGGAAACTTTGAGTGCTATCAGCAGTGTCTATCCGTGGTTGATACTTCTGCAGGTTATGGTATTGCAAGTCAGTCTGATCAATTGATTGTAGTCCTATTATTTGCATCATTGTGGTCCATGAAACTAATGTGTATCACATGTTTAATTTAACAAAATGGAGTGTAATAGTGGTTAGATTTTATTGCAAAAATCTACTCCACAATGGACTTAGGTTGCTTCCACCCATCCCACATAACTCTGCATTTAGTGTTGTTTCTCATGCTCATTTTTAGCCATTCTGGTATGTGTTGGAGGGTATTGCATTGTGGCTTTAATTTGCGACTTCCTAATTGGTTAGTGATGTTGAGCATCTTTTATTGTGTTTATTTACTGTATATATTATATTAATGATATTAAACTATGTGTGTGTATATAAAGTATCCATTTATGAATTTTGCCGATTTTTTTCATATATTTTTCCTCATGAGTTTTTAGGGGATCTTTATACATACTGGACACAAACATCTGTCTAATATGAGATTTGTAGACTTTTTTATAAGTCATATTTTTATCTTCTTAGAGCCTTTCTGAGAGCAAAATAGCTCATGTATTGAGGCTTAAAGTCAAATATTTTTCCCTCAAGTAATATTTCTTGGTATCAGGTCTAAGACTTTTTGCTCAGCTTTATATCTTTAACACATTCTCCCATTTTTTTTACCCAAACATTATAGTTTTGTGTTACAGATAAGTGCATAATCCTTCTGTGTTAAAGTATAGATTTAGCTTCATTTTTTGCATATGGATACTCAGTTAGTTACACATTGTTTTTGCAAAGGAATTAGGGGGCCGGTTCTGTGGCATAGCGGGTAAAACCGCTGCCTGCAGTGCTAGCATCCCATGTTGGTGCTGGTTCGAGAACTGCTGCCCCACTTCGGATCCAGCTCTCTGCTACGGCCTGGGAAAGCAGAAAATGGCCCAATTCCTTGGACCCCTGCACCCACGCCGGACACCCGGAAGAAGCTCCTGGCTTTGGATCAGCCCAGCTCCAGCCGTTATGGCCATTTTGGGAATGAACCAGGGAATGGAAGACTTCTCTGTCTCTCCCTCTCTCTGTCTATAACCCTAGCTCTCAAGTAAATAAACTTTTTAAAAAATAAAGCAAAGGAATCCCTTTTGTATCTATTGAAATATCACAAACATACCAAATAAATGAATACAATTATTAACATGTCAATCGAAATTTAAAAGTAGGGGTGGGTGTTGTGATTCAGCAGGCTACGCTGACACTTGGAACACCTAAATCCCACACTGGATTGACTGGAATCATATCCCACCTCTGCATCTCTGCTTTTCATCCTGTTTTCTGCTAATGTGCCCGCGAGGCAGGTGATGGTCCAAGTACTTGGGTTCCTGCTACTCACT
Organism: Oryctolagus cuniculus; assembly: GCF_051225735.1. Classification (NCBI taxonomy): domain Eukaryota; kingdom Metazoa; phylum Chordata; class Mammalia; order Lagomorpha; family Leporidae; genus Oryctolagus; species Oryctolagus cuniculus. Next base: position 14,274,945 of record NC_142876.1, read on the forward strand.
TGAGACAGACTGAGTCCTTGGTCCCCGTCTTCAGCATGGAGCAGTTTTGGCTGTTCTGGGCATTTCAGTTCAGCAGTTCTGGCTCTTTCGGGACCTTGGGGGGAAAATCAGCAGATGGGAGATTCTCTCTCACTCTCACTCACACACCCTCTCTCTTCACCCTGATCTGTCACTCCACCATTCAAATAAAAACACACATAAATGATTTTTAAAAACTCTTTAAAGAATAAAAAATTAAAGAATAAAAATTTAAAAATAGATGTTAATAAAACTCAGTTGTTCATATTTGTTTGGGCTTATCCCTGGATTCTCTGTGATTTTCAGTTTACATATATTGAGGCTGTGATATTGGCACATAAGCATTTAAGGTCATTAGATATTCCTGATGGATTAATCATTTTATGATACTTTTGTATCCCTCTTTTTATAGAAATTTTCCCCAATGTAGATCATAATTTCATTGTCCTGCTGCCTTAGAGTTACCTAATGGTTGATAATCTTTGTCTTTGATGCTTTTCTGTTTCATAAATAATTTTCCCAAGGTAAACTGAGCCATGATCAATATGAATATATACATGAATTAATATTTTCTCATATAATGCCTGTACACTAATGGCAAGATCTCAAAAGATTAACCTATTAAATGTTTGAATGTTGAATCTCAAGTTGTTATAAAACAATCTGTGTTTTCTCAGCAGCATCAGTGCATTATGGACAAATTTACTGTCACATGATCTAGTTAATTTACTGTATTCCTACACACAAAATATCTTGTTATAGACAAGTCCATGCAGAGAAAGAGTGGTTATCATATTGGGATAATAGGTATCTCATTATGATAACACAGAAGCACACATACAGAAAATGCCAGTCTACTCTTGGTAATTCAACAATTGCCATAGAAACCACCAGGATATTTTTTGGGGGAAAGCCAAAATTAGGGCTCTATTTTCCACAATAGTATTTAGTAGTAATACATCCAGGGAAATAATAATAACTAGTATTGATGTAATTTAAGGCTCTGAAATCATTTTAAAAAATAGAAGTCCTAAGTCTCCCTCTAGTTAATGTCAGGTAAGTCGAATAATCTGCTGTATCACCTCCAGTCGTGAACTAGACCCCAATCTGAAATGCAGACCTACTGAATGCCAAATCTCTACAGATAAATGAAAGATAAGAAAGATGTTCAAGAGAGAAATTTCTGTCTCTCATAGACTTCTGTCTGCCTGACTTGTGAATGTGTTCAAGTGCTGCCAGCAGATTCATGGACACTTTACTTGAAGCAGGATGAGCAAATGTAAGTTGGGCTCATCATTCTTTTGTACTAAATATGTATATGGGCAAAGGTCCAAATTACAGGTGATTTAATGGTACCCGGGGAATGTATTACAATGTTTCAGACTAGCAATAAAGCCTGTTGTTGCTAGACTTACAATCTTACCTAGAAAAAACAGGTACAACTTCAAATATTTGGAAATTAAAAATTAACTTCTACATTAGGAATGTGACGAATTGGTGCTTTTCACATAGTGTTATTAACTATTAAACGGTTTTCACATGAGAAGGAATTAACATTTTAATAGATAAACCATATGTAGGAGTTGCAACATTTAGCTTTAAAAATCTCTGTGTATTTGTAAATATGCAAATTAATGAATTCCATGAAAACATTTCACTCTCTAAAATTCGTATAATAACCTAAAGAAAACCCTCTACTTGCTAAAGAAGTCTAATATTAACCTAACATTGTATTTATTTGATAAAGACATAATTCTGTCCTACCAAAAGTATTTCAATATTTTTAACCATACCTGCAGAATTTTTTCCAGCAGTAATGGTTTTACATAAACACAAATTCTATGAACATGCAACACATTTAAAATCAATCGAAATCATGGTATATTGACATATTTAACATTGTGTCCTTAATTATAAGTGTGTTTGCCCTTCAAAGTAGAACATAAACATTTTCAAAGTTGTCAGAATTCAAATGTTAGCACCAGACAGTGCTTTCCCTATCTTAAAGCAATACTTTAGATGAGGATATCTTTCCTCTATTAGCAAAACATCTGTTGGAGGCTCAGCAATTAAGACAAATAGTTTCCTTAATTGTTTGTATGTGGAATGAACACTGGGTCCTTAAGAGAAGCCTTGGTCATGGCAGATCTGCAGCTGATGCAGAAGCAGGTCTGAGCTTCGAGCAAGAGCAGAGCCCTGCATTGAGCTGCTTCGACGACACAGATCCTCCCTGACTTGTAGGAGTCAAACCAGAGCACTTCCACCAATAGTAAACGGTGGCTCCTGTAGGCACTAAAAGAAAGAATTCTGTCTTAAAAGAAGAAAATGGGCTGATATAGCACTTCCCACCATCTATATGGATATGCATACACACAGATGTCAAAACAAATTCAGCAAACCGTGAGTAACACCAGAGAGATGGGGTACACTAGCAAAGACATAAACCCTTCTGCCTTTAGCATCATATTTCAGGCTTAATGGTTCAAATGGGGTTTCCCACATTCTGTATTCCTAAAAAAAAAAACAACTAAATTTTATCAATGATGTCATTCAATTATCTCAAATGATTCGGATCATTACTTTTACCTAATAATCTAATGTATGGTGGCTTTAAAAGATAATAGCTACTAAAATGCTTCATTTTAAATATTGCTCCAAGAGTTACTTGTCAGCACAGTGAGCACCAGCACTTTTCTATTCAAGCTCATGATAGACAGAGAAAGGAAGTAGATTTTCAGTACAGCTGTACCAAATTGCTGAAAGTTTCTGGCCGTTGTATTGCAGATGTAAGTCTGCAGTTTAAAATCTTCTGACCTCTTTGTGACTTTCCTGAAGTGAGCTCCTTCAGTGAGGCCAATGACAAGAGAAATGGTCCATGCTGGATTGATATTAAAGCTCACCTCTTCTCAATTCTTTTCTCAGTAGTCTCAGAGGAGGGAAAGGATCAGACATGCTCCCTTAATTTTGTTTCTTGGCAATTAACTCCCAGAATAACACCAAATAATTACAACCATAACATTGCAGAGAAAGTTAGAGTAGCAGTAAATGTGGCTAAGCTGTGAACTTTGACAAACAAGTCCCTATAAATGGTGCAAGGCTGACTTACACGCACCTGGAAACACGTTCTGCATTGATACCGAGAAGTTCTGGGGGAGAAGACAGCTCATTATGCTGAAGGAAGAGCCTGAATGCTTGAAGTGTGACATTGTGTTTTGGGAGTAGAGGACAGGAGAAATAAGACAGAAAAAAGAGTTGTTAAGAAGGAAACCAGCAGACGCTCAAGTTAAATTGCTATATGTTTACCTGTGTATCTGCTTCTGTGTTCATTTTGCTTCTTTTTTCTTTTACGGAGAGAGAAAGAAAAAAAAAGAACAAGAATAATGTTGCTGTGTTTTTCCCCTAAGGATACACAGCAGACTAGCTCTCAGTTCTGGCATGTGCGAGGCAGTTTAAAGGAAAAATTCTGTTTTTCCAAACTGGCTGCTGAGTGTCTCCAGGTCCCCAGCGACCCTCAGACTCGCTGCAGCCCCACTTCCACCAGTGCCTGTAGTCCCTCTTATTTGAGGGTGATAATCTGAATGTGTGAACAACTTTGACTTTAGCCTTACCCCATTCCTTTTTCCATCATCAGTGTATATTTCTCTTTCTACCCAAAACTTGCCCACCTCAGTAAAACTGAGGCAAGTACTACAAGAGGCAAGTACATGCTATGGAACTGTTATTAGTATTGCAAATTCTCTCATTGCACTTTATATTATAAGGTCATGAATAAAGTGATTATTTAAAAAATACGTTAAGATTTTAAACATCCTTAGATTACTTCTTCTAAGAACTTTAATGCAATAGCCTGTTCCATTTTCCAAGGGAGCTATTCCACTTTAATCTAAGTAGTGAAGACCATGGAATTCTCCAAAGTGACAACAGAGATTTAGGGAAATATGTATCTTAGGGGTACTTTTGCCTTTCAAGAAATAGCAAATGATTTCATTTTAATAATTTGTTTTGACAGGCAGAGTGGACAGTGATAGAGACAGAGAGAAAGGTCTTCCTTTTCCGTTGGTTCACCTCCAATGGCCGCTGCAGCCTGCGCACTGCGCTGATCTGAAGCCAGGAGCCAGATGCTTCTCCTGGTCTCCCATGTGGGTGCAGGGCCCAAGCACTTGGACCATCCTCCACTGCACTCCTGGGCCACAGCAGAGAGCTGGCCTGGAAGAGGAGCAACCGGGACAGAATCCGGCACCCCGACCAGGACTAGAACCCAGGGTGCCTGCGCCGCAGGTGGAGGGTTAGCCTATTGAGCCACGGTGCTGGCCTCATTTTAATAATTTTTGATCAATATATTTTTGGGTTAATGTATCTTTTTTTTTTTTTTTTGACAGGCAGAGTGGACAGTGAGAGAGAGAGACAGAGAGAAAGGTCTTCCTTTTGCCGTTGGTTCACCCTCCAATGGCCGCCGCGGCTGGCGCGCTGCAGCCAGCGCACCGCGCTGATCCGGTGGCAGGAGCCAGGAGCCAGGTGCTTTTCCTGGTCTCCCATGGGGTGCAGGGCCCAAGCACTTGGGCCATCCTCCACTGCACTCCTGGGCCACAGCAGAGAGCTGGCCTGGAAGAGGGGCAACTGGGACAGAATCCGGTGTGCCGGCGCCACAAGGCGGAGGATTAGCCTAGTGAGCCGCGGCGCCGGCCGGGTTAATGTATCTTTTATTAGAGATGGAGCCTTTTTAAATCTTAGAGCTTTAAAATTTTTTGGAGTTCATTGTCTCGTGCAGTAGTGCAGGGGCAGTCAATCTGCAAAGCCTTTTCAAGATCTCCAGGCCTGTCATGATTAAAGCCAAGAACAAAAAGAATGGACACCAGATCTATGCAGTTTCCAAATATAATACACATAGTAGTATATCCTTTCTCTGGTTATTGAAGAAAATAGCTGTACAAACTGGATTATTCATGTCTGTGACCTATCTATCTGAAAAAAATTTACATTAAAATATATCAGATATAGCAATCCAATAACACATCACAAATTAAATAAGATGAATAATTCAATAATCACTAACTAGGGAGAGAAAAAATAAAATTTGGATTTACCCTGACATAAGCAAAAAGAAATCCTCAGTACTACTGTGTTACTTCAAATAAGGTTTCAAGGGAAACTTACTGGCAAGCACAGGGAGGTGGTGTATATCCTCCGTGTATTTTCAGTGGTGAGCCACAGAAAACAAAGGAAAGGTCACTGCTATGCAGATGTGAGATAAATCATGACTTGGTGTGGGCATTTGTATCCTCCATAGTGCTATCCCTTGTGAAAGATGGGAGTATGCCATATTTTATCATTTTCTTTCTCTTTTTTTAGACACAATTTTGTTTTTGATAGTAAAAACAATATTATAGGCAATAAATACCATGATCTTTCACAATGCTGACATACCTGTGAGAAGTCAATTTCAGAGCATGAAGCTAAAATCCTGAAAATTTATATACAATGTCATATATTCAATAAAAATACATAGATTTAAGAGGAAGATTTTGGAAATCTCAGTTTATATAGTGTTATTAAGTGTCACGGTGCCTCTTCAAACTCAACCTGCATTTATCTAAATTCCTAAACACATGCTTTTTTAATCAAATGTCCACAACAGTTATTTTTAAAAGAGTCAACTGGTAGAAAAGACCTTGCTTATAAAACAGTGTCAAATGGGCTAACTTTGGTTAATATTGGATGTGATGTGAACTTGGGTTTGACCCCTTAGATTCATGCCACAACTAAAACAAGCAAATAAACAAACCATGAAATCATAGTATGACAGTAATCTTCCCTGATGTTCTACAGTCTGGCTACTTCTGAGATACTTTTAAATATGTTAGTAAGTGTGATGTCATAAAGTAACAAAGAAGTCCTAGAAAACACCAATCAAATCCTGAGAATTATTATCAACTAAATAATTCTGTTTTTAGTAAAGTTCATACAAAAATTTCAGAAAGTTAACCCATTTATAGAGTACCTCAACACTTCCTGAAATCTGTGTTTCTCAATCTGTGTGTGATATATGTGTATATACTCTGAATGCATCCAACTGTGCTTTCGAATGTTGCTGTACTTCAGGGATGTACACATGTGTACATTCACATATATTATGTACACACACAGACACACACACACAAACACTGCACTAGTACACAGTCTCCAAAGTAATTCTTCCCACCCGGTCAGTACCCTTTCTCTCTTCTTAGTCCCTCAACTCCCTCTTTATCAGGCAGGTTAATTTATACTGTGATAATTCTTCCATTGTCTTCCTAATTCACTCACTAACAGCAATCCTTTCTTTTTTTTAACTTTTATTTAATAAATACAAATTTCCAAAGTACAGTTTATGAATTACAATGGCTTTTTCCGCATAAGTTCTTTTTTTTTTATTTAATAAATGTGAATTTACAAAGTGCAACTTTTGTACTGTTGTGGCTTCCCCCCCAACCTCCCTCCCTCCCGCGGCCCTCCCCTCTCCCACTTCCTCTCCCATCCTGCCCTTCATCGAGTTTCATTTTCAAGCACCTTCATATACAGAAGATCAACTTAGTATACACTAAGCAAGGATTTCAACAGGCCGCACTCACACAACCGCACAAGGTATAGAGCATTGTTCGACTAGCAGTGTTGTTTTTAAGTTTCATAGTAAAACGCATTAAGGACAGAGATCCTACGTGGGGAGCCTGTACTCAGTGACTCCAGTTGTTGATTTAACAATTGGCACTCTTATTTATGACATCAGCAATCGCCCGAGACTCTTGCTATGAGCTGTCTAGGCTATGGAAGCCCCTTTGAGTTCACCAACTCTGAACTTGTTTAGTCAAGGCCATATCACGCCTCAGAATCAGCCCTAAAGGCATTCAGATCTGGCTGAAAAGCCATGAGAGTATTTCAGGCATGGAAAGCCAAGACACTTTGAGGGAAAAAAAAAAAAAAAAAAAAAAAAAAACTAAATGAAAGATCTCTGTGAGTGAGATCCCAGTGGAAAGAACAGGTCTTCAAAGAAGGAGGTACCTTTCTCTGAAGGGAGAACTTCCACTTTGACTATGACCTTGTCTAAACAAGATAAGAGTCGGAGAACTCAAAAGGCTTCCATAGCCTTGGAAACTCATGACTGGAGCATAGGGAGATTACTGATGCCATAAACAGGAGTGTCAATTTGTAAAGTCAACACAGGAGTCATTGTGCACTTATTCCTCATGTAGGATCTCTGTCCTTAATGTGCTATACATTGAGATTTAATGCTATAACGAGTACTCAAACAGTATTTTTCACTTTGTGTTTCTATGTGGGTGCAAACTGTTGAAATCTTTACCTAATGTATACTAAACTGATCTTCTATATATAGAAAATTGAAAATGAATCTTGATATGAATGGAAGGGGAGAGAGCGCGGGAAAGGGGAGGGTTGCGGGTGGGAGGGAAGTCATGGGGGGGGCAATGTAGTCCATAAGCTGTACTTTGGAAATCTATATTCATTAAATATAAGTTTTTAAAAAAAAGGTCATATCACAGCAATCCTTTCTCATACTCATTTTGAAAGATGAAGAAAATTTTTTCTATCCAGTTATCCTTTTGTCACTATTTTTTCTTTTTAAAAATTTATTTACTTATTTGCAAGGCAGAGTTACAGAGAGGCAGAGGCAGAGAGAGAGAGATCTTCCTTCCACTGGTTCACTCCCGAGATGGCCACAATGTCCAGAGGTGGGCCTATCTGAAGCCAGGAGCCAGGAGCCAGGAGCTTCATCCAAGTCACCCATGAGGGTGCAGGAGCCCAAGAACTTGGAAAGTCTTCAACTGCTTTTCCAGGCCATATCACAGAGCTGGATCAGCATTGGAGCAGCCAGGACTCAAAACAGCATCCATATGGGATGCTGGCACTGCAGGTGGTGGCTTTACCTGCTATGCCAGAGCACCAGCCTCTTGTCAATATTTCTTAATCAAATTGTGGTAAGTCTTTGCAAAATATGCATCTATTCCCCTCCATTAGCACAGGCTAAGCAAATCATATCCTTTTAATTTGTTTCTACCAAATTGAATTATTTTCCTTTTTGTGAATTGATGGGGCCAACTCAAAGTCAGTGTTATCATGAGCGGGATACTTTAGGGTATGATACAGTCTCTTTAGACCCTCTTGTCTCTGTTACAGGAATCAAGATGATGCTCACAGTGAAACCCACACTCTATTTTATTTTCTGTCCGAGGGGAAGGGATGAAGAAGGAATCCACACTCCTGTGAGACTTGAGGGATCCCTACTCATCTGACATAGACTATGCCCAATAGGATCCTATATTTTATAGTGATGGGTCAGGGAGGATCCCAAGGGCTGCAAGTAAGACTGTTCCCTATCCTCAGAACTTGAGTAGTTCATTTTCAGGGTCTATATCACATTCTGCTTCCTCTGCACTGGACTCATCTCTCTACGCATACAGCATTCACAGCCTTGCAATTCCTAACTGCCTCAAATTATCCATTATCATTCTTCCCCATTATCTATTTATGTAGTTCACCAAAGATTTAAACTCCTCAGAGTTCATATTCTACCCTTTCATTCTCAGTCATAATTCCTGAACACCCCCCACCATCGGCAACATTATAGTTACTCTAATATCCTCATGCACTATTAGCAACAAAATTTTCCATAGCCTCAGACCTGTCTCTGGACATTTAATTCACATTATTTTTCTAACCCAAAACAGAGTCTCCCTTGAGGATACAGCTGTCCCTGCAGCCTCTGGCTATCGCTATTTTTATTCCCACAGGTATGACCTTTAGATAATTAGCATCTTTGGTCCTCATTGTTACTTCTTATTCTCCTTCTCTCCTTCCTCAAGCTCCCATTTGAAATTTCTCCTATCATCACATTATGCCATCCACCACACAGTTGTGATGCCATATCTGTCAAAATCTAAATGATTCTGACATCATTTGTGCATGATTTCAGCTCCTTTTCCTTATAAATTTCCCCAACCTCTGCTGTTTTAATTCAGAGAGATTTATACACGGAAGATGATTCTTCCAACTCTTTTGGCTCTGTACTCTTGGTGATCTATCCCTTGACCTCTGCATTGACTTCAATGGTCATATCCTACACCAATGGTTCTTAATCTGAGAAAATTTTGCCCTACCAAGAAATATTTGGGCAGAACTTGGGATGTTTTGTTGTTTGAACTAAGGGAGGGTTGCTACTGGTATTTAGTGAGTAGAAACCAGGGATGCTGCTGAATATTTTCCATTGTACAGAGTAGCCTTATTCACACACACACACACACACACACACACACCTCCAGTCCAAGATGCCAGTAGTGCTGGGGTTGTGAAGCCCTGCACTTGAACCATAATTACCATTATCTATAAACTCTTTTTAATATTAACCTCAATGCTTCTAGACTCTGACCCTTTCCTGCTGATTTTTCAGCTTGTTTCCTTAATTTCTGGAACTGTAATACTTCTTCAGCTTCACCTGGACCTAAAAGTTACATAGTCAGCTTACCTTGAGTTTGTGTCTTATTTTTTCACTTCATGCAGAATGAATTCCATGTATAAACATTAAATTCAGTACCTTGCATACAACCTTATCTCCCTTGCTTGCTTTTCACTGGCTTCATTGAACTGCTTCAAAAGACTATTTTATGACAAATCTATAACAGTAGGAGTGTTTCCCTCCACTGTGACTTTACAGCAGCGCCTGTGCAGCTCCACATGGGTAGAGAATAACATAAAACCATTTTTACTGATCACATTTAACTTTTCGTTTGAATCTTAGTGATGAGCAGGAACTACACCGTGTCTGCTCATCCATTCATTCTCCCATTATTCTAGATAAACCTTTCAGACTTTATTTCACCCCTAAATATCTACCCATTCCTGTAGTCTTGTATTAAGGCAATAGAGCCTTAGATAATCACAACACAATTTCCATAAACATCCATGACACAGCCCAGTAGCAGCTGTACTCAAATGCTGTTCCATCACTCCTGTTACTTTGGAAGATAGGTCCATCTTCCTAATTAAGATCATGTTCCCAATTGTGCACTAAGCTTTTCTCTCTTACCAATTCAATAATCACCTAGTAATTTACCACACTCTCCCCTGCATCATGACAGTTACGTTCTCTACTATGTCATCTGTGGAAGCATGTAAAACATTGTCATCTCTCCCACAAAACAGTTCTCCATGTCTTCTCCCCTGTTGCACCATTCTGTTTTCTGTACTGCTTGTCAGTAAAATTTCTTCAAGAGTCTCACCAGCCTTGCAAACATTGTCCTGTCCAGAGGGCCTCTGCCCATTCTTTTCATTTTCCCTTTTTCCATATCTCCCCACCCAATTTCATCAACATTGTTAGACACATTGCCACTGAATGTTATGTTGGTTAATTGAATGACCACATTGTTTACCTTTGTGATCTCTATGAAACATTTCACACAGATGATCCCCCTCCTGAAAACACTGTCTTTGCTTAATTTCATGAACTCTGTGGGATCCTCCTTCACTGGTCAGTGATTGCTCAGGCTTTCCTTTAGATTCTTTGTTATACAAATCCTTAAGGAAAGACATGAAAGCTTAGACATGCATCTTTTCTTTAAACTTGTTCATTCTGTGACAAACTGTTTTCCCTCAACACCTGAGTCTCCAAGGATATGTTTTACACTCTACTCCTGTGTTTAGGGACACATTTCCCTTTTCGTTGAGTTGAATATTCCAAGTGCTTTTCTTAAAAATGGTATAACTTGTTGAGGATATTTGCATCTACGTACATAGGGGGGATATCAGTGTATAGTTCTCTTTCTTTGTATATTTTCCTGGTTTTGGATTTAAGGTGATCCTGGTCTCATAGAAGGAATTTAGGAAGACTGCTCCCTTACAAGTATTTTGAATACTTTAAGAAGAATTAGGGTTAATTCTACTATAAAAGTTTGGTGGAGGGGGTGGTGGAAGCTCCTGGCTCCTGGCTTTGGACCAGCAACAGCTCCGGCTGTTGGGGCCATCTGGGGAGTAAACCAGCAGATGGAAGACCTCTCTCTCTGTCTGTACCTCTCTCTTTTACTCTGTCTTTCAAATAAAAAAATATAAATCTTAAAAAAAAGAAAGAGACAAAGAATGAGAAAATGATCTTCTACCTGCTGGTTCACTAAATGCCCAAAACAGCAAATGCTAAGCTAGACCAAAACCAGGAGCCCAGATATCATTCTGGATCTCCCACCTGTGTGGCAGGGATGCAGCCATCATCTGCTGCTCCTAGGTTGTGCATTAATTGCAACGTGAATTGGAAGTTGAAGCAGGACTCAAGCCAAGGCATGCCAATATGTGATGCAGGTGTCGCAAGTGGTGGCTTAATCACTGTACCACAATACTCATCCTGAGAATTAAGTTCTTAGTGGCATCCATCACCCCAAATAATTTGCTAAGGCACTTTTGAAGTCAATCTTTACCTATATCCAGCATAAGTATTATGAAATTAGTCTTGCAGCTATGATGAAAATCTGGTGGACGTTGTTAGGGATCAATATTTGTGTTTCCTCAAAATTTGTGTTGAAACTCTAACCTCCGATGTGATGGTATTTGTAGGTAGGTTGCTAGGTCCTTTTAGTGTAAGAAGTCATTAGAGTATGTCCTCATTATGGTAGTACTGTACTTATAAGAAGAGGAAGAGAGATCATAATCATTCTCTCTCTCTCTCTCTCTCTCTCTCTCTATCTCTCTATCTCTTCCTCCTCCTTCTTCTCTGCTGCTCCCCCTCCTCCCCTCCCCCTGCTCTGTCTGCCACGTGAAAAGACAAGGAGACGGTGGTTACCTGAAAACCAGGAAGACAATCTTCACCAGGAATTGAATCTGCTGGTGCATTGATCTTGGGCTTCTTATCACCCAGACTGTGAGAAAGGAAAATCAATAATTTACACTACATTGCCATTGTAGTTTTGTTGCTGTTGCCTCAAATGGATTAAGACAAAAACTGATGAAATAATATTGTTTCAATAGTACTGGAGCTGCTGGCATCCGATGTCAAGTCAGATGTACTACAGCAGAGACGAAGTCTTGGTTTAGTCTTTGTGACAAACATTAGTGCATTTCTCTTCCTATACCACAGCTGCAAGGCAGGACAAATGGGTCGTCATACACACACTAAGGAAGTCCACGACAAAATTTACCATTGCCCAGCTACATCTTCTTGTGCTCTCGTTTCTCTGGGGGCATAAAACAAGCATTGGAAATGTGAATTTGCACTGATGCTTATTTTTATTATTATATACAACTAGTGCCATCATTCACCATTTCACTTAAAATACACACTAAAAATTTGAGTCAAATCTGTCCACACATGTTGATAATCTAAAACTGCTCTACCTTCAGAGGATTTCCGGTTATTATTGTGATTTGGCAGTGTTGTGGGAAATGCAATTACTTCTAACATTCTGAGCAATTTTAATCAGAATTGAGCAGTACTCCAAACCCATTCATTTTTATCTTTGTTATTAAACTATTAGATGTAATTAAATTATCATGAGATAGCCACTATCACAGATTTGTTTAAAGTCATGGACATTAATGTTAATTTTTGAGTAAAGATTTCTTTTCCTCATTTAGAAGAAAATGTGCACAACTCAATCACTGATAAAAAGAGCAAGGGTTTTTAATGTCACTCTATTGATTAATTTAGAGTTATTAAGTATGGCTATTAGCTGTGTACAAAATTTATTATTATGTTTCTATGCTTCCAACTATAATACTCTTTCTTTTCTGTGTTTTAATGGAATTGTTTGTTACTAAGTTTGTTAAAGATGAAAATCAGCCTTCACAAAATGCAAGTTTTATACATTATGATTAATTTTATTTAGGACTCCCAACAGGGTTCTTTCTACTGAGCCTAACACAATACAATACTATAGCTCGCTGGTCTCTGGCCTAGAGAATCTGTCTCAGACCAAGCACAGTCCCTCCCAGAGAAGTTTCCAGAAGTTATGTACAGCTGCTCACTTGATGCTCTGACCTTCACGCAACACAAACCAGTAAGCACAGAGGGTGGCCCAAGATAGTTTGTCCTCCGGGTACACACCCAAAGGCACTTATGTATCCAAGCACGTTCTCAGACTGCATCTGAGGGCCCCACCTCCTCCACCCAGCGTCAGTGCAACTCTTAGACCTCTGTATCCGAGCTGCTGCTAGGAGCCCCTAAATCTACTCTACTCCTAGAGTCAGTACTGACCTCACATCTCTAGTCCTTACTTGGATACTGGCTGGGAATCAGTGTGCCAGGCACACCCACAACACCAGCAAGACAGGCTTCCAACACCTGAGAAGTTCAACATGCCACTCCGTCATTCAAAGGATGGCAAAGACCTACACAACAGGAAGCTCAGTGACTACACTGAGCCACAGGAACAACTCAGATCCCTCATACGGCTGCTGGGAACTGCAGTGAATAAAAGCATTGCAGACTATTCTACAACATCTAATCAGAATGAAGCATTAAGCACTACATTAAACCAGTGTGCAGGGGCACATCTCCAGGAGCATCTACCACCAACAAAAATCATCCTCCAGAAGGTATAAAAATAAGACATTCCTTGAGGGGCAAAAATCAATGCAGAACCACCAGAAACTTGAAAAGGGAAGGTAATGTGACTCCCCAAAAGGAACACAATACAATATATTAATATTGGACTGTGAAGGAAAATTGACAAAATGCCTGAAAAATAATTCAAAAGAATGATTGTAAAGTTATTCAAAAATAAAGACAAACAGTTAAATGAAATTAAGCAATAAATTGCATGAGTGAGAAATTCAGCAAAGAGATTGAGATGTTGAAAAGGAACAAGCAAAAATATTAAAAAAAAGAATTCAATACATCAAATAAAAATACGGTGGAAAGCCTTAATATCAAACTAGATGTGACAGAAGAAAGAATATTCACTCCATTCTAAGTTTCTCAGTTTCACTGGAATCTACCTGGTAGATACTGGGAAGAACCTAACTGCATTCCACTTCTCTGGACTCATACCTGCCTTAACAAAATCTCCTGTACACCTTGTAGTCACCTTGTAGGACGGGAACAGGGAGGGTCCAGTTCACATCCCTTAGTCCTAGGACTGGAGCTGTTGATATTAAAAGCCACAGCAACAGTGGCACTCCTGTAGCAGGACCAGAAGAAGGGTCCATCATATCACATAATCCTAGAGCCACAGCGTTGGTGCCACAAGCCAGCACCATGTTGATGAGCTCATAGCCAGCACCATATGGAATGGTAGAAAACCTGGAAGCATATCCACTAAGATCTGAAACCAAAGATGCCTGCTCTCACCATTGCTATTCAATATATTTCTAGGAGCTTTGGCCAGAGCCATTAGACAAGGAAAAGGAATCACAGAGCTATAAATTAGAACTGAGGAAGTCAAATATCCCTGCTTGTAGACGACATTATCTGTTTTATAGGGCAACCAAAAGACTGCAATGAGACTATGAAAACTCATAAGGGTATTTGGCAAAGTTGCAGGATATAAAATTGACATAACATAAATAATATTTTTATACACCAACAATGTTCTGTCTGAGAAAAAAAATTTATAACAGCAGTCCCATTCACTATAGCTACAAAAATTAAATACTTTGGGATAAATTTAAACAAGGATATGAAATATCTTTATAATTATAATGACAAAGCATTAATGAAAAAATATAAGAAGACACCAAGTAAGGAAAAATCTTCCATGTAAGGCTCCAAACAAGACCTGAAACTATCAGACTACTAGAGGAAAATTAGAGGAAACAGAAGAAAATGCAGCAAGACATTGTCCTAGGCAAATACTTCTTTTTAAAAATTTTCATTAATATAAAAAGAACAGATCTCATGTATTTAATAGGTAAAATTCTAAGAAGATAATCCTGCTTCCTTTACCCCATTTTCCCTCCCTCAAACCTCCTCTTTACTTCCTTTCTTTTTTTCTTTAACTTTTGCAAAAACAAAGTTCAGTTCACTCTATAATCACAGTCTTAATGCACCACTAACCATAATATTCAAAAAGTAAGCCATAAAGACCATGGATCCAAAGGAGTATAAATAAAGGCTAAAAACAACAATCACTTCACAAGATGTCCATTTTATATCTACATGTATTTTCTGTATTAACTATTACATATAAGAAAAATCATATGATATTTTGGGAACTGGCTTAATTCACTAGGCATAATGGTTTCCAGTTGCATCCATGTTGTTGGGAAAAAATTCTTGGGTAAGACTCCAAAAACACAGCCAATAAAAAGAAAAATAGACAAATGAAATTACATCAAGCTAAGAAGCTTCTGTACAGCAAAGAAACAATTAACAAAATGGTGAGGCAACTGACAGAATCAGAAAAAAATATTTCCAAACTATGCATCAAATAAAGATTAATATCTAAAACATTTAAGATGCTCAAAAAATTAAACAACAAACAATCCAGTTAAAAAATGGACAAAAGTTAGAAACAGACATTTTTCAAAGGATGAAATACAAATGGCAAACAGAAACATGAAAAAATGCTCAGGATTACTAACCATCAGAGAAATGAAAATACAAATCACAATGACGTATCACCTCATTGCAGTTAGAATGGCTAGCATGCAAAAATCAAAAAGTAACAAATATTGGAGAGGTTGTTGAGAAGCACGTACCCCAACACACTATTGGGGGAATGCAAATTCCTACAAACTGCTATGGAAAATAATATAGAGATTCCCCAGAAAACTAAAAATACATCTGTCATGAGACTCAACTATCCCACAGGCAGGAATATATCCAAACAAAACTAAATCAGCACATGAAAGAGTTATCTGCACTTCCATGTTTATAGCAGCTCAATTCATGATAACAAAGATATGGAATCACCATAGATCCAGCCAGCTAATGTTTTGTAAAGAAAATGTAGTATGTATGTGTGTGTGTATTTATACGTAATACATGTTAGGAAAATGGTGCAATCTTATCTATGGCACTATCTAAACCCCGACACCATCCTAGGCTCTAGCCCCCGCCGCCATTGCTGGAAGCCAGGTGGCCACATGACCCAACCGCCATCGTCAAGCTCCACCCCCATCCTAATGGGATTTGCTGCTCCTGCTTCCCTGCCTGCCTTCTGGCAATGTTTCAAAAGGACCTGTTCCTGAACATGTGGTTTTCTCTCTCTGTCTTCTCTGCACTCTCTGCTCTCCTTTTCCCCCCCTTGTCTCTCTTCTCTCTGTTCTCTCTCTTCTCTCCTTGCTAACTCCTCTCCTCTCTCTCTCTCTCTCTCTCTCTCTCACTCTCCTTCTCTCTCTTTTTCCTTCTTTGACCCTTCCTTCCAGCTTGCTGGGTTTCCCCAATAAACCCTTTCCCTTACTCCGGTGTTTGGTGTGTTTTGTGACGATCTTAGAATACATATAATTCTAATAATCATAATATAATTATGGAATATCACTTGGACATATAAAAGAATGAAATCCTGACATTTGCAATAAAATGGATGGAACTGGAGATCTTTAATGATAAGTGAAATAAGCCTGTCTCAGAAAGACACCATCACAAGTTTTCTCTAACTTGAGGAAGTTAATATGGGACATAGAATTGTGTGGTCATCACATCATTTAACATATAATTATAAATATTGTTTCATTGAATCATATCATATAAATAACAATATACCCTTATTTTGCCATGCTATGTGATCATTGCCATGAATTCCTCACTTTGTGATATTAATCTCTACTTTCAAGAAAAATAAATAACATTTAAAAAGAGAAATCATTTTAACAAAGTAATATTTTATATATTTCAAAGTGTTTTTGAATCTTACTTTCTAATTACATTGATTCGGCAGACATAAGAAGGCTACAACTTTGCAAATTTGTCAACCTAACCCATTTTAGCTTTATTTCAAAGTGGAGAGTTTATTATTTGTCCTTTCAATTATGAAATATTAAATAACAGAATCTATAACAACTAATGGATGCAAATTGATTTAATTTAGTGCAGATAAATACACAATTCATTTTTAAATATAGATGTAATGACACAAAATAAATGAGGTCATATTCAAGCAGTTTTTGCCTGAACATTCTATCTGTAAAAATTAACAAAAAATTAACATTATTGTCTGCAGCACTAACTACAAAAATACATTTCATGTCAATTTGAATTAGAAATAGTTACTAGAAATTCATAGTATCATAATAGAATTTAGAAAGATATTTCATAATTCTGAAAAAGTAAATATTTTACAATAGAAGTTTACATTCCACAGATTTTATTCTGAATACATATACATTTTTGTGACTAAGTCTTCAAGCATGCACAAGGAGAAGGCCAGCACATTGAAGATAATATCTTCCTCGGCCGGCACCATGGCTCACTAGGCTAATCCTCCACCTGCGGCACCGGCACCCCAAGTTCTAGATCCAGTTGGGGTGTGGGGTTCTGTCCCGGTTGCTCCTATTCCAGTCCAGCTCTCTGCTGTGGCCAGGAAAGGCAGTGGAGGATGGCCCAAGTGCTTGGGCCCTGCACCCGCATGGGAGACCAGGAGAAAGCATCTAGCTCCTGGCTTCGGATTGGCGCAGCGCTGACCATAGCGGCCATTTGGGGGGTGAACCAATGGAAGGAAGACCTTTCTCTCTAACTCTGCCTGTCCAAAAAAAAAAAAAGATAATACCTTCCTTTCCATGCTTCATGGTGATTTCATGAGGGACAAACAGACCCACCCTGAACAGTCACAGCCCAGCTACCACTGTCAACATCAGAATACCTATCAGAGAGGTCGGAGTGATTATAGTTCCTATAAATATTTAATACTAGGGAAGACATTTTCTTTAAATATATTTCAAGTTTGACAGCTTATTTTCTGTCTTGTGTAAATATCTTCTATTAAAATATACCATCTTTAAGAGGACACGTCAATTACAACTCTGTTGTGAGGTATGAACAATCTGACGTGAATTACACGGATGCTTCTCTTAAACACAGCTGTTACTTAATTATATTTATGCCGTGTGTAAGATGAGCACGCATTATCAATGTTCTCTACTGATATAGGTTGAAGTCTCTGTTCCCTCTGAATTCATATGTGGAAACCTATTTCCCTATTTTAATGATATTTAGAGGTAGAGCTTCAGGGAATGATTAGGTCAGGAGGAAAGGAATAGGATTAGAGAGTCCAGGAGCTCAGGAATTGGACCCTCACCAAACATCACATCTGTTGCTGTCTTGGTCTTGGGCTCTCTCGCCCCCAGAACCATGAGAAATAAATGTTTGCTGTTTGTAAGCCTCTAAGTTAATCGTATTTTGTTACAGTAAAGCAAATGTTATCGATATGTTGGAGATAAAGCTATTTAATCTAATTCTGTATCTGAAATTACATTATTTGATTAAATTATGTTACTTGATTAAGAGGTAAATATTTATACTCTATCCAGTCTTAAAATTTGTGTGAAAGACTAGCTTATATATAAATTTGGTAAAAATTCCGTGCTAATACAATTGATAATGAATATAATGAGTTCATATTTAAAGTAATTGACAACTGGCTCCCACATCCTAAGAACTGTAGAAAGGCTAGCTGTGCAGTCATGCCTAGATATTTAATTAAACTCACAAGAATATTTGCCTACATATTAAGGAATGGAAATGATGCAGTAACCTATTTTGTGTTATCAGTTAGGGTTCTTTTACTATTATATAAAATCTCCCCATCCAACTTCTGTGGGTGTGTCTGTGTGTGTGTGTTTGATATTTTCATTGTACATAAGTACTTCTGTATAGTGAATTATTTTCTGATATATTTCTTAGAAGATCTTCAAAATAAGCAATTATTTAAAAGGTAACTGATAATGCAGCATTGTGGGCAACAGGTATAACAATTCAGGCATTCAGCTAAGTGATCCTTCACATTTTTCCCAGTTTTTATGGATTTCAGTCACTTAACGTGTCAGGTAGGAACGTTTTTCTTCAATGTAGTTCCCTGATCCTTTCCCATCTCTTTTTATGAAAAGCAAACAACGTTCCAGTGGCCTCGACATTGCTTCATGGAAGGTAGCAGGGCATAGAAGAAGTATACAGTGTGGTAGATTTTATTGTTCATGATAATGTTTAATGCTAGTTTTAGTTTTTGAATTCTCTGAGGTCTTACAGTCATGCACGCAAAAATCAAATGAAAAATCAGCCCTAATATACTGGGTTACTGTAAACAAAAACACTAAAGAGTGTGCAAATTTGTGATGCAAGGTTTTATTTGAACCATAAAAATTCCCTATCAAAGCAATCACCCAATTAAAGAATTGGAAGCATCTGCTTGAGTTCAAAATGAATATGGCATGTGTATATTCTACCTCCATACTTGAAGCTGGAGGCCAAGGCCATTCAGACTGACACTTAAGAAATATATATTGAATAGATTCTCTTTGGACTGGCAGTTTTTTCTGATAAAATACATTTTTCTATTACCAAATTAGCTCTTAAGTGACTGTTTACTAGAGGAATTTTGTCAGTTTGAGTCCTGCGTGCTCCCCATGCAATTTGAAGCTAGACCTGCAAGCACAGAGCCATAACTTTACACAGCAAAGAGAAAGTAATTAATGTGGCTGCTGCATGGGAAAGAACACTGCCAGCTGCACAAATATGTCCACACAGAAGCACGCTTTCCCTCATCCCTAGCAACTGACACTTTGTCCTGTGTTCACAGCAAGATGTTGAGATGGCAGGTGCATTCCCTAGAGCTCACACGCCACCACTATGACAATACTCTTAAGCCACTGAAGCAGCACTCAGGGACACTAACGTGCCTGATTGCATCTTCAAAAGATCCCCTTCTGCTTTGGAAAGATTCTGGATATAATCTTTTTTAAAAAAAGATTTATTTTATTTATTTGAAAGACAGAGTTACAGAGAGAGGTAAAGTCAGATAGAGAGAGATCTTCCATCCACTGGTTCACTCTCCAAATGACCACAATGGCCAGAGCTGAGCTGATCTGACGCAGAATCCAGGAGCTTCCTCTAGGTCTCCCACACAGGTAGAGGGGCCCAAGGACTTGGGTCATCCTCTACTGCTTTCCCAGCCCATAGCAGAGAGCTGGATCAGAAGTGGAGCAGCCTGGAATTAAATTGGTACCCATATGGGATGCTGGAGCTGCAGGCAGGGGCTTTAACATGCCGCACCACAGCACCGGCCCCTGGATATAATCTTGTATAAGCTTTGCATGGTCTGACTCAATCTATTTTCTTCATAACACCTGTTATTAAATAATGTTACTTTTTTTTCAGGAAAGCCTGTGAACTCTACAGAAAAATAATCCTATTATCTCACATTGGAGGACTTCTATTAGAAAAGATTTCTGAGTGTAACGCTCAGGATAAAATTAAAATTAGTCTTGAAGAAAACATAAGAAATCTGTTTTAGTAACAAAAATAACTGCCACTAGTATGTATTCTCTCAGGTGCAGTTTTGGCAAAAGTAATGGTATGGATCTTCTAATTGCGAACCCTTAATTTCAAAGGAACCATGGCTTATTTGAGGGCTATTGTCCACAAAATATAACTTATTAGCAGTCTACGGGAAAGAGCAAAGTCGCTTTCCATCATGTAAGGGTTCATAAGAAAAGGAGGGCAGAAAAAGGAGGGCAGAAGTTAAGAAGCCACATGGACACCTCATCCAGTATTGGACAAAGTGTCTGGATTCAAGTCCTGGCTCCACCTCTGATTCCAGAATCCTGCTAACACAAACCTAGGAAGCAGCAGATGATGGTTCAAGTACTTTGGTCTCTGTCACCTACGTGGAAGACCTGGGTTGAATTCCTGGTTACCCTCTCCAGCCTTGCCCAGAACCAGATATTGTATGTACTTGTATAATAAATCAAATCTCTCTCTCTCTCCCCCATGTGTATGTGGTGTGTGTGTGTGTGTGTGTGTGACTTTCTCTTTCTCTCAACAAAAAATAAAAGTGGAAGCAGAAACCTCTAGAATGGAAGAGTAGGTAGGTTAATGTGAAACAAAAATGGGTGCACAGAACAGTATTTAGGGTTCGGTAATGAGGAGATGGGGAAAAGAAAGGTGAACAAGATTTGTTTCATAATTCATTCAGCAGTCTGTTTTTCAGAAAAAAGAGCTGCTCCCCCCAAAATTCTTGAAAACCAAGTCATTCAGGACTTAGCTGATAGGAGTGCTGATAGGAGTAGAGCATAAGAGCAAAAGACAAATAGAAAGAGATCTTCCATCTGATGGTTCACTCCTGAAATGAGTACAATGGCCAAGACCAAGCCAGGCTGAAGCAAAAGCCTGGAACTCTATCTGTGTCTCTCAAGGGGCCCAAGCACTTGAGGTTTCTTTCACTGCTTTCCCAGATGTATTAGCAGAGAACTGATAAGGAAACAAAACAGCCAGCCTCGAACTGGTGCTCCCATTTGGGACGCCAGCATCTGTAGGTGGGGGCTTATCTGCTGTGCCACAACTCAGCCCCCTACAAATTCTTGTAAATACAATGTGTTAACTGCTACATAACATGCTTATATTTATTTCCACCTTCTCTGAATCTCACCCAGAAAATCTTATTTCTATTGTCTTAGGGTAAGTACTACTGACATCCTTTCTCACTGGAGTGTGCTACCTTCAATGAGACAATTTCACTGAGTACGACTTCTCTCTACACAGTCCATCTCCCCTTTTGCTCAGGATATTGTCAACTCCCATTGGTCACTGACATTTCAGTGATGGATCAGAAACCTAGGATTGCTAATGCAATTTTTCCTCTGGAACCTTCAATGTAAACCATAATCAGTCATGCGATCACAGTCATGTCCGCAGAGGGTGCTGTGTGTTGTACTACATGGACAATCAGCACTGGGGCTAAACACTCATACCCTAGGCTTTAGGAGTGCTTCCTGCATATGCTCAGAGCCAAGTTCATTCCCAGGCATTACACTCAAAGGAATCAGCTTTGGCTAAGACAGTCCTCCCTTCCCAGGGATATCCATCATATTTCTATACTTCAGTGCTTGGTTGATATTGGGGTACAAATGCCCACACCCCTCCTTCTATACATAACAGCTCTGGGTGTGCTATGAGACATTGTCCAGAAAGGGCTAGAACTTTTTTTCCCATTTTTGAGAAAAGTTAAGGCACAAACATTAATTCTTTCAAAAATATTTGATAGAATCTATCAGCGAAACCAACAGGGCTGAGATTTGGCTTGAGGGAAAGATGCATAACTGTAAGTTATATTGCTGAAATTCTATTGTTACAGCATTCACTGGATTCAAAAGCAGAATTCATGTGTCCCAGTATCCTACACAGTTTTTGAATAATCATTTTTTTTTCTTTTTTTTTAATTCAGACCCTTTCTAAGATGTTCTTTCTCTCATTTATGGCAAACAGATACAATAGAGTCAGAATTGGCAAGCAAATGATGCCTGTCTATAATTAGACATATGTGTTTTCTTGTAAAGAAAACTCTAATTGCTACGTTAATCTGGTCCATCTGTCTCCTTTGTAAGAATACTGTTCCAGGCCTGATTTCCTAGAAAACTGAGCTTGATGACAAACTCACATGGCAATGCTTTCACTGAGGGTGAGGTGCAGTGTAAAGAGACACAAATTACAAGGATAAGAAATTGGGGTTTACATAAACCAGGTGCTTAAACACAAATTTGTATGTTATCACGCTGATCATGGTATCTCAAGAAAATGTAACTTTCCTAGATTATTCAGGACATCTTTGAGGTTTTGTGGAACCGCCATGTCTTAGAACATGATGTCAGGATTTTCTTTATATCACTTGTCTTGCTTTACTTAAATTTTTCTTGCAAAGAGAACCGCTATTCTTCCAGATGTATTTTTCAGACTCCTGGGATTTCTTTTAAATGTTAGCAAGATCTGGAACCAGAAACAGCTACAATTCCCACAAAAGAATGATCCTTAACACCAGGAAGGCTAAGCCCAAGGATCTTCTTAGGAGATAAAGTTACAGAGATGGAGTTGGGCTTCTTGGCAAGAGATGGTCCAAGACACTTCTGGGCCTTTTAAAAAGGAAACAGGGCTGGTATTGAAGACTAAAATGCCAGCTAGGGCTATCTAGGGAGATCAATAAATTGAGAGTGGAGCAATTTCACACAGAGCCTCTTCTCATATAAACCAGTTTCTGGAGGCTCTCAAACACTGGTGTTCCTCTTGTGAGTCAGATATATCTGCCCCAGGAAGAAGACAGAGCTACACAGCCCTGTTCATGTTAGTGCTCCCTGGCAGAACCCTTTTACGAGAAGAGCAGGAACCATATTTTCACTTGAATTTTACGCACATAGTGTTCTGCTCTATTTTTCTTCCATAGTTTTGCAGAGCCTTGGGGAATCCACATTTAGGGAGGCTGCTCTGAGTCTTGGCATTAGACCACCTGTTCCTGCAGCATTTGATATCAGTAATGGAACCCAACAGCCCTTGTAGCCCAGGAGAAAACTGTGTAGGCTTACAAATAAGAAGTTGTTAGCTATATGGTTAGAAGATGGGGCATCATAATGTCTTCACAATCCCAGAAGAATTGTGAGCCATGCGGCACCTTCTGTTTAGAATTATAAAAACGCCATCACTGAGTACAGTTTTTCAACGGCATTCTCTTTCACCCTACAGAACATAGTGATATCACAATTGTTGGAGTAGTTCTCAGGATTTTAAAAAATCAATTGAGCTCTTGGTGTTAGGCCAGAAGTTAGAAATTGCCTATGTGTGTGAGAAGGGCCTAAGGAAACTGACATCTAGAACAGTCCAGCATCTGCATCCAGCGTCTGCTTTTCAAAGTCCTGCCTGCACCCTGATAACCTTTCAGGTGCTCCCACCGCTTCTATCTCCTGGCCAACGCCAGCCAAGTTTCACCTGTCTGATAACCTCAGTGGAAAATTTAGAAAGGAATTTCTCGTATTTACACCCAACAAGTCCTTAGTTCTGGAGGAGAAGGGGAGGGAGGAAGAGAAAAGGCAGAAAGGCAAGACCCATCTCCTTAAAAACCCCAGCCTAAGTGTAAACTGGGCTCTCTGTCTCTCAGGTTCTGTCCGGAGAGGTGCTCATCTGTTCTTACGGATGTCCTACCCTAATAAACCTTGCTACTTTGCTTCCCACTGCTCTCTGCCTCACACCTGAATTCTTTCTTTTGCGAAGGCAAGAACCCATGGCTTTTTCTCTAGTGTCATAGTGTTATCAGAGACATACCCCTTAGAAGTCCCATAAATTCAAAATATTAATAAGCCTGTTGGTTCTTGTCTAATATTCAAAGAAGAATTCTGAATACTGGCATAAATGAATGAAGCAGCATAAGTTTTAAACTTTTTATTCTGTGAGAGAAATGCATAGGAGAGTGAGGGCCCTATCTAAAAGAGAGAGGGAAATCTGGATTCATACTGAGCACCAGGAGCCAGATATGTAGAGTAGCATGCAGGCCAGGAAGCATGGGGCAGGTGGCCCGGAGGTCACACACTCTGAAGGTATGAGGTAGCAAGGACCCACAATGGCAAAAGAGACAAAAGGCCAAAAAAAAAAAAAAAAAAAAAAAAGGACCATGTCCACCATGTCCACTTCCAAAGGGGAGTGGCTAATTACCCTGATTGGCAGGTGGGAGCACAGGTGTGGCCAGGTAGGGACATGAGGTCACACAAGGGCATGGTGAATGCCTGGCCTTCCAGCTCACAAACCTGATTAACTTTATTCTGTATGCCTGCCTAAAACAATAGGTATTGCCTCTGCCTTCCTATTCCTTGTCCCACTAAATAACCTCAGAAGAATATTCCCCAAAGATGTTATTATCACAATTCTTCCTAGAAGTTGTTAAAGACTGTCTACTGCTTAGGATAAATTTTAGGACAATGGTAATGCCATTTTCAGTTCTACTCTAATTGTAGACCCTCCATTATAGGGAATCTTCAGCAGCATCCAGCAGCTCCTAGGCATGCATATATATCACTAATGTTGTATCCTTATTGTTAGGTATGGAATAGCTCAGGGTTCTGACCTTTTGTATCCCTAGAAAGGAGAGATGGAAAAAGGAGATGGAGACCAACCTCAACAGAGGCAGGTTGCTTTATTTGAAGCAAAGAGGTTGGCAACAGTCTGTTCTTGCAAAGGGGGGTGGGGTGGGAAAAAGGCAGCTGGTGGAAGATAAGAGGGCTCTTTGAAGTCTCAGATAACTTTCCTCTTATCTATTTTATGGCTGCCCTGTACAGGGTATCTGCTTTACATTTGCATTGCAAGGAGTTTAGAAGGATCTGGTTAGGAACCTAGGATCTCTCCACTGGTTAGGAACCCAGGATCTCTCCACAAAAGGCAGGAAATGAGGTGGGGTTGGGGGAGGAAATGGGGCCAGGGAAAGGTGCAACATGTCCTAAGGTTATCTTTATCATTGCTCTCTGGAACAATGGAGTAGCTCTCTTTCTCTAAACCTAAGGTGCTTTCTGAATAAGAGGGCTCCTTAAGTCAGATGTCTCTAAATACTATGTAATCTAATTGGAAGACTCCAAAACTTCCTTGTACAATTTTAGAATTTTGGAAACATTATTCTCCTCATTTATCCTGCCTAGAGGTAAGAATTTCTATTTCTTTTTCTGGTGATTTTATATTTATTTTAAGGATTAAAAATGATAGAGTAGGATAAACTTTCATGTTCATTTTCTCAATTCTCCAACTTTGGAGCAATATCTTATGAGTGTTTAAATAAGTCATTATGTCCTGTTAGCACCTGTACAGCTGAAGACTAATTCTCATTGACTCCAAGAGAAGTCATTATGGTAAGTTTAATTTTGCATCCATTTTAAAAGCAGAGTACACAGCTGGGAACTCTCTTAAGGGCATCTGTAACACAAACTGCATCCTTCTCCCAGTAGACTCATCATGTCAAGTCTAAGACTCATGGCCTCTGGCTGCCACAAAAAGCTATGAATATATAATATAAACTGAAATTCAAGTGCCCCCAATGAATTATTCTGCGAAACAATTTATGGTGCTAATCTAAATATTCATTCTAAAAAATAAAAAGAGCAGGATATTACTAGGTTTTCTTCCCTCTACTGGTACCAACTCAGTATTTCAAGGAGGGGGTAGCGAATGTACATGGTGATCATTTTGTTCTAGTTATTTTAAACAAGGTGTGAACCCATCCCCTTCTCTAGTTCAGTTCTTGAATTTTGGAGAGTTTGTTAAAATGATGCTGAGCACCACCCTCTCCAAAGGAACTATCTCAGATCTCCAAATCTCAGAGACAAACTCTTTAATCATTTTGTTCCTTTCCAGATTTCAAAAACAAAAGCAAGCTATATAAGGAACAGTTTCTTTGGAAGCTAACAGATGTATCATTTTTTTCTTTTTCTTTTTAAATTTGCAGCATTCTAATATTTTGCCAGACCCTTAAGTATGTGTCTCAGTAAGATGTCTTTAACTCCTAGAAATGAACATGATAGACCCAGGCATTTCTAACTAATATCACCATACGTATAACCCTTGGGCAATATCTTATTTTATTATAAACACTCTGGAAATATATACACAAGTGATGCAACAACAACCTGTAGAAAAGCATTAATTGGATTGCATTCAACCTGATTTAATTAATCGTTAACCAGCAGACAGAATCATAAGCAGTTTTAATGTATCCATTGTTGTGAACTTAAATTGAAGCAGGAAAACAAAAGGAAGTAACAAACACAGAGAGCTAATTCAATTAACAGCCCATTGAATTGTGTTGTTCAGATGAACCACTTGTCAGAACCCTTCTGTACCCATAGCTCCCGAACACCAAATCAGGAAACACTTTCTAATTAACTATTTTTTTTTACAATTTACAAAGCAGCTTTATTTGTTCCACATACATTTTTTTATCTTTTATTTAATGAATATAAATTTCCAAAGTACGACTCATGGGTTACAATGGCTTCCCCCACATACCGTCCCTCCCACCCACAACCCTCCCCTTTCCCACTCCCTCTCCCCTTCCATTCACATCAAGATTCATTTTCAATTATCTTAATATACAGAAGATCAGCTTAGTATACCTTAAGTAAGTATTTCAACAGTTTGCTCCCACACAGAAACATAAAGTGAAAAATAATAGATGATTTTTTTTAAATGATGATGAAATCAGATCAGACCTATTGTCATGTTTAATCCCAGTGAGAGTCAAGTTGGGAATTGATAATTTCTTTTTTTTTTTTTTTTACAGAAGATCAGTTTAGTGTACATTAAGTAAAGATTTCAATCGTTTGCACCCCCATAGAAACACAAAGTGAAATATACAGTTTGAGTACTCGTTATAGCATTAAGCCTCAATGTACAGCACATTAAGGACAGAGATCCTACATGAGGAGTAAGTGCACAGTGACTCCTGTTGTTGACTTTACAAATTGACACTCCTGTTTATGGCATCAGTAATCTCCCTATGCTCCAGTCATGAGTTTCCAAGGCTATGGAAGCCCCTTGCGTTCTCCGACTCTTATCTTGTTTAGACACGGTCATAGTCAAAGTGGAGGTTCTCTCCTCCCTTCAGTGAAAGGCACCTCCCTCTTTGAAGACCTGTTCTTTCCACTGGGATCTCACTCACAGAGATCTTTTTGCCAGAGTGTCTTGGCTTTCCATGCCTGAAATACTCTCATGGGCTTTTCAGCCAGATCCGAGTGCCTTTAGGGCTGATTCTGAGGCCAGTGCTATTTAGGACATCCGCCATTCTATGAGTCTGCTGAGTATCTCACTTCCCATGTTGGATCACTCTCCCCTTTATTTATTCTATCGGTTAGTGTTAGCAGGTACTAGACTTGTTTATGTGCTCCCTTTGACTCTTAGTCCTTTCATTATGATCAATTGTGAACTGAAATTGATCACTTGGAATAGTGAGATGGCATTGGCACATGCCACCTTGATGGGATTGAACTGGAATCCCCTGGTGTGTTTCCAACTCTACCAATTGGGGCAAGTCAGCCCGAGCATGCCCCAAATTATACATCTCTTCCCTCTCTTATTCCCACTCTTATGTTTAACAGGGATCACATTTCAGTTAATTTTCAACACTTAAGAATAACTGTGTGATAATTACAGAATTAAACCAGTCATATTAAGTAGAACAGACAAAAAAAAAATACTATGAGGGATAATGTATTAAGTTGTCCATTAGCAGTCAGGGCTATGCTGCTCAAGTCACCATTTCTCATAGTGTCCATTTCACTTCAGGAGGTTTCCTTTTTGGTGTTCAGTCAGTTGTCACCAATCAGGGAGAACATATGGTATTTGTCCCTTTGGGACTGGCTTACTTCACTCAGCATGATGTGTTCCAGATTCCTCCATTTTGTTGCAAATGACTGGATTTCGTTGTTTCTTACTGCGGTATAGTATTCTAAAGAGTACATATCCCACAATTTCTTTATCCAGTCTACCGTTGATGGGCATTTAGGTTGGTACCAGGTCTTGGCTATTGTGAATTGTGCTGCAATAAACATTAGGGTGCAGACCGCTTTTTTGTTTGTCAATTTAAACTCCTTTGGGTAAATTCCAAGGAGTGGGATGGCTGGGTCGAACGGTAGGGTTATATTCAGGTTTCTGAGGAATCTCCAGACTGATTTCCATAGTGGCTTGACCAGTTTGCATTCCCACCAACAGTGGGTTAGTGTCCCTTTTTCCCCACATCCTCTCCAGCATCTGTTGTTGGTAGATTTCTGCATGTGAGCCATTCTAACCGGGGTGAGGTGAAACCTCATTGTGGTTTTGATTTGCATTTCCCTGATTGCTAGTGACCTTGAACATTTTTTCATGTGCCTGTTGGCCATTTGGATTTCCTCTTTTGAAAAATGTCTATTGAAGTCCTTGGCCCATCTCTTAAGTGGGTTGTTGGTTTTGTTTTTGTGGAGTTTCTTGATCTCTTTGTAGATTCTGGTTATTAACCCTTTATCTGTTGCATAGTTTGCAAATATTTTTTCCCATTCTGTCGGTTGTCTCTTCACTCTCCTGACTGTTTCTTTTGCAGTACAGAAACTTCTCAATTTGATGCAATCCCAATAGTTGATTTTGGCTTTGATTGCCTGTGCCTCCTGGGTCTTTTCCAGAAATTCTTTGCCTGTGCCAATATCTTGAAGGGTTTCTCCAATGTTCTCTAATAACTTAATGGTGTCAGGACATAGATTTAGGTCTTTAATCCACGTTGAGTGGATTTTTGTGTAAGGTGTAAGGTAGGGGTCTTGCTTCATGCTTCTGCACGTGGAAATCCAGTTTTCCCAGCACCATTTATTGAATAGACTGTCCTTGCTCCAGGAATTAGTTTTAGATCCTTGATCAAATATAAGTTGGCTGTAGATGTTTGGATTGATTTCTGGTGTTTCAATTCTGTTCCATTGGTCTATCCATCTGTTTCTGTACCAATACCATGCTGTTTTGATTACAACTGCCCTGTAGTATGTCCTGAAATCTGGTATTGTGATGCCTCCAGCTTTGTTTTTGTTGTACAAGATTGCTTTAGCTATTCGAGGTCTCTTGTGCCTCCATATGAATTTCAGCATCATTTTTTCTAGATCTGCGAAGAATGTCTTTGGTATCTTGATTGGGATTGCATTGAATCTATAAATTGCTTTTGGGAGAATGGACATTTTGATGATGTTGACTCTTCCAATCCATGAGCATGGAAGATTTTTCCATTTTTTGGTATCCTCTTATATTTCTTTCTTTAAGGTTTTGTAATTCTCATCGTAGAGATCTTTAACGTCCTTGGTTAAGTTTATTCCAAGGTATTTGATTGTTTTTGTAGCTATTGTGAATGGGATTGATCTTAGCAGTTCTTTCTCAGTCATGGCATTGCTTGTGTATACAAAGGCTGTTGATTTTTGTGCATTGATTTTATATCCTGCCACTTTGCCAAACTCCTCTATGAGTTCCAATAGTCTCTTAGTAGAGTTCTTTGGATCCTCTAAGTACAGAATCATATCGTCTGCAAAGAGGGATAGTTTGACTTCTTCCTTCTTGATTTGTATTCCTTTGATTTCTTTTTTTTGTCTGATGGCTCTGGCTAAAACTTCAGAACTATGTTAAATAGCAGTGGTGAGAGTAGGCATCCCTGCCTGGTGCCAGATTTCAGTGGAAATGCTTCCAACTTTTCCCCATTCAATAGGATGCTGGCTGTGGGTTTTTTATAAATTGCTTTGATTATATTGAGGAATGTTCCTTCTATACCCAATTTGCTTAGAGTTTTCATCATGAAAGGGTGTTGAATTTTATCAAATGCTTTCTCTGCATCAATTGAGATAATCATATGGTTTTTCTTCTGCAGTCTGTTAATGTGGTGAATCACATTGATTGATTTGCGAATGTTGAACCATCCCTGCATACCAGGGATGAATCCCACTTGGTCTGGGTGGATGATTTTCCTGATGTGTTGTTGTACTCTATTGGCCAGAATTTTATTGAGGATTTTTGCGTCTATGTTCATCAGGGTATTGGTCTGTAATTTTCTTTCAGTGCTGCATCTTTCTCTGGCTTAGGGATTAAGGTGATGCTGGCTTCATAGAAAGAATTTGGAAGGATTCCCTCTTTTTCGATTGTTCTGATTTGTTTGAGAAGAAATGGGATTAGTTCTTCTTTAAATGTCTGGTAGAATTCAGCAGTGAATCCATCTGGTCCTGGGCTTTTCTTTGTTGGGAGGGCCTTTATTACTGTTTCAATTTCTGTCTCAGTTATGGGTCTGTTTAGGTTTTCTATGTCTTCATGTTTCAATTTTGGTAGATTGTATGTGTCCAGGAATGTATCCATCTCTGATAGGTTTTCCTGTTTGCTGGCATACAGGTCCTTGTAGTAATTTCTGATGATTCTTTTTATTTCTGTGGTGTCTGTTGTTACGTTTCCTTTTTCATCTCTGATTTTATTGATTTGGGTCTTTTCTCTTCTTTTTTTAGTTAGTTGGGCCAAAGGGGTGTCAATTTTGTTTATTTTTTCAAAAAACCAGCTTCTCGCTTGGCTGATTTTTTGTAATGTTTTTTTGGTTTCAATCCTGTTGATTTCTTCTCTGGTTTTAATTATTTCTCTTCTCCTACTAGATTTGGGTTTGGTTTGCTGCAGTTTTTCTAGGTCCTTGAGGTGCGCTGAAAGCTCATTTATTTGGTACCTTTCCAATTTCTTGATATAGGCACCTATTGCTATAAATTTGCCTCTCAATACTGCTTTTGCTGTATCCCATAAGTTTTGATATGTTGTGTTGTTGTCTTCATTTACTTCCAGAAAGTTTTTGATTTCTCTTTTGATTTCTTGAATGACCCAGTGTTCATTCAGGAGCATGTTGTTCAGTCTCCATGTGTTTGCATACTTTCTGGGGTTTCCTGAGTTGCTAATTTCCAGCTTCATTCCGCTGTGGTCTGAGAAGCTGCATGGTATGATTCTAATTCTTTTAAATTTGCTGAGACTTGCTTTATGGCCTAGTATGTGATCAATCCTAGAGAAGGTTCCATGCACTGCTGAGAAGAATGTGAAGTCTGTAGATGTAGGGTTGAAAGTTCTGTAGATATCTGTTAGATCCATTTGGGCAATAGTGTCAATTAAATCTGCTGTTTCCTTGTTGATCTTCTGTCCGGATGATCTGTCTATTTCTGAGAGTGGAGTATTGAAGTCCCCCAGTACTATTGTATTGGAATCTAAATCTCCCTTTAAGTCCCTTAACATATCTTTTAAATAGACTGGTGCCTTGTAATTAGGTGCATATACATTTATAATAGTTACATCTTCCTGTTGAATTGAACCCTTAATCATTATATAGTGTCCCTCTTTGTCTCTCTTAACAGTTTTTGTATTAAAGTTTATTTTGTCTGATATTAATATGGCTACACCTGCTTTTTTTTGGTTTCTGTTGGCATGGAATATCTTTTTCCAACCTTTCACTTTCAGTCTGCATGCCTCTTTGTTAGAGAGATGTGTTTCTTGTAGGCAACAAATAGTTGGGTTGTGTTCTTTGAGCCAGTCAGCCAAACGGTGTCTTTTAACTGAAGAATTCAGACCATTAATGTTCAATGTGACTATTAATGCGTAGTGACTTTGCCCTGCCATTTTCCCAGAAATATTTTCTAGTATATGCTTTGAGCTTCCCATGCTCTTTTACTGGTAGGTGTTCTTCCTTTCCCTTCTTTCATATTCATGGCCGTGTTTCTGTGTTTCTGAGTGTAGCACATCTTTAAGTATCTTTTGCAGGGCCGGACGAGTGGCCACAAAGTCTTTCAATTTCTGTTTGCTATGAAAGGTCTTTATTTCACCTTCATTCACAAATGAGAGCTTGGCAGGATATAATATTCTGGGCTGGCAATTTTTCTCTCTTAGCACCTGTGCTATGTCTTGCCATTCCCTCCTAGCCTGTAGTGTTTCTGATGAGAAGTCTGCTGTGAGTCTGATTGGAGATCCTCTGATAGTAATCTGACGTTTCTCTCTTGCACATTTTAGGATCTTTTCTTTATGTTTCACTGTGGTAAGTTTAATTACCACGTGTCGTGGTGAGGATCTCTTTTGGTCATGTTTATTGGGGGTTCTATGAGCTTCCTGTACTAGGATATCTCTGTCCTTCTCCAAACCTGGAAAGTTCTCTGCTAGTATCTCACTAAAAAGGCCTTCCAATCCTTTCTCTCTCTCCATGCCTTCAGGAACTCCTAGAACTCGAATGTTGGTTTTTTTAATAGTATCCTGTAGATTCCCAACAATATTTTTTAGATTTCTAATTTCCTCTTCTTTTCTTTGGTTTGACTGTATGTTTTCCTGTGCTCTATCTTCTAAGTCCGATATTCTCTCTTCTGCTTCACCCATTCTGTTTTTAAGGATTTCTAATGTGTTTGTCATTTGATCTATTGAGCTCTTCATTTCATTTTGATTTCTCTTCACTATAACACTTTCCTGTTCTACTAGTTTCTGAGTTTCATTTTGACTCTTCCTTAAAATTTCATTTTCACGAGAGAGATTTTCAATCTTGTCCATTAAGGATTTCTGTAGTTCAAGGATTTGCTTTTGAAAACTTCTAAATGTTCTTATCATAAATTTTTTGAAATCCGTATCTTGCATTTCTTCTATCTCATCATCTTCATAATCTTGGCTTGGGGTGTTTTGCTTATTTGGAGGCATCATAGTGTCATCGTTGATCTTGCTCCCTCTATTTCTGTGTTTGTTACTCGGCATAGTTAATTCTTCTTGTGTCACTGTGCGGGTTTTTTTTTTTTTTTTTTTTATTTTATTTTATTTTATACTGTGTCCGTGTTAAGTGGACTGCCTGCTGTTGGAGGAGCCTTGGAGGCTTGAGATGGGTGTGGCCTGAGAGCTCTGCCTGGTTCTTCCTGGTTAAGGGTGTGCAAAGGTGACACCCTCAGGTTATGCGTGGTAAATCTCTCTCTTTTTATTTATTTATGTATTTTATTTATTCAGGGGGTAAGTAACACCGCAGGGCAGGGCTGTGCAGAATTGATGGTATTTCCAGTCTTTGGCTCCTCTGGACTCCCACTGGGTTGCCTAGGCTACTGAATTGTAGTGACTCAGTTCTTTAGCTCTCCCCCATTGATATGTAAATCCAGAGAGGAGGCCTGCTCTTTGTCTCTTGGGAATTCTTCAAGCCTTGCAGCCTTGTAACCTTTGCAAGGTTAGGGGGAAGAGAAACACCGAAGCTTTTTTTTTCCTTCTTTCCGGTAGTGAGTTTGCTGCACTTTCCGGCCCCCCTCTAGATTCTGACCCCCGTTTCCCCACCAATGTCTCAGGTTATTGAGCTCACCTCCCCTTCCAGCGCCGATGTGTGGACTTGGAGCCCTGAGCGTCCCAAGTCTCCCCGCTGTTGTCTGTGTGACATGCGAAACACTTTCTAATTAACTATTGAATGTCATTTTGTTAGTGCTACCTCACTTTGTATTTATAAATGACTAAATTATATATATATATAATTTATATATAATATATATAAATATATATTGTTTCCTCTCATTAAGTTAAATCACTATGTATTACCATCTTCATTTTAAAGAACAATCCATGTCAGAGTAGGCAGAGAAAAACTAAGTTGTGCAAAAACCCTTAACCACTTAGACCTACAGTTCTCTTATACTACCTGTTACATATCATATTGGTGAGAAATTATTTTCCTTTTCTGCCTCATTAAGCAAATGTCTGTCTTAGCATTAAATAAAGTACTTGCCCAGACCCTTTTCTGACTTGGCTCATACATTTTCAGTATCATGGCACAGCTGTCATCCTACCCTCACCTATAGGCGTTTACTTCTTCAGTCATTTTGCTACAAACAGGAGCACAGTGACCTCAGATTCTCCATATATATGTCAGGTTACCTCATGGAAGCATCCAGTAGAACTGTTGAGAAAGTTATTACCTATCTCTATGGAACCAGCATAGAATTTGAAAAAGAAAAGTGTAAAATGGCACTACATTAATAGTATTTACAACTGTTATTATGAAAAGTAATAGAACTATCAGAAAAGTAAATTTTGTGGCCCATTTACATTTGCAAGCACTCGGTGGAGTCTTATTATTATTGCAGATATTTTTGTTCTTTGGACATAATATAAATCAATTCCCTATTTTTTCATTAATTGAAATTAGACATGTAATGATATTTACTTATTCTCCAAAAATTGTAGGTTTGAAAATAGGGAAGATACATCACATGGGAGATAAGAGTTAATGTAAAATAGCTGCATGATATACCAAGAATTGTTCAGTGTCAAAATTTCTTAAGTATTTCTTTTTTTAAGATTTATCTTATTTATTTGAAAGACAGAGTTACAGAAAGAGGTAGAGACAGAGACAGAGACAGAGACAGAGAGAGAGAGGTCCTCTATCCGCTGGCTCACTCTCTAAATGGCCACAAAGGCTGGGGCTGAGTCAATCCAAAGCCAGGAGCCAGGAGGTTTCTCCTGGTCTCCCATGTGGGCACAGGGGTCCAAGGACTTGGGCCATCCTCTGCTGCTCTCCCAGGCACATTAGCAGGGTGCTGTGTTGGAAGTGGAACAGCCAGGACTCAAACATGTGTCCATATGAGATGCTGGTGTGGCAGGCCTGCCCTTCTATTCCTTTACAAAAATACCAGTATCTTCATAACCACAACAGTGTTAAGACCACTGAAGCTGCCTGGGCCACAGAGTAAAACACATATGTACTCATAAATCATCACAGAGTTCTAATCCTCATCCTCCATTGGTCCTAGGCCCAACACTGTCAACACCGAGATACCATTGTTGTAGGCAGGCAGATAGGATAAACTTGATTAGATTTGTGAGCTGGAGTCCACGCCCTCCACCACAACTGCCTGTGCAATCTCATGCCCCTCCCTGACCCCACTTATATGCCCACCTGCAATCAGGCTATGTAACCACTCCCCTTTGAGGGGGATAAAAGGCCTGGGACATGGTAAGCCCCTCCTTTTTCGTCTTTATCGCCCCTTGCTGCCCTTGCTGCCCATGCCTTCAGGGCCTGTGGGCTTCAGGCCACCTGCCCCCTTCTTTCCTGCCTGCATGCTTGTTGCATGTGACTGGCTCCTGGTCTGCTCTCTGCATCATAAGGAACCCAACTTTGTCTCTAGACTTTTCTTTCTCCATTAGATAAAGCCCTCACTCTCCCATGCATTTCTCTCACTGAATAAAATCCTTAAAACTTACCAGGTCTGCTCTATTTGAGCCAGTTTTCAGAATTCTTCTCTGAATGTATGGCAAGAACCCACACAGCTTATTAACTTCAGGAAATATTAATAAGCAAAACAGTTTCACCATGTTTAATTCAGCAAATTTAAGCAGTTGTGAAACAAATTTCTTTCTTAAACCTGTAATTCTTAAATTCTCAGAATTTGTCTTCTAAGTTTCATTTGCTTCTTATCTGTATGACTCAGTGGCTACTATTGGAACACACATATATATCAGGAGAAAAAATCATTTAGTAAAAGAAAAAGTGTGTACCAGTCATGCAACAAATGGGTTAAATTGCCATGCTAGCAGCCCATATCAGAGTACCACTTTGAGTCCTAGCTGCTCCACTTCCAATCCAGCTTCCTACTAAGGAGCCTAGGAAAGCACTGGATAATGGCCAAGTACTTTGGCTCCTGCACACATTTAGGAGATCTGCATGGAGTTTCAGGCTCATGGTTTTGACCTGACCCAGCATAGGTAGTTGTAGTATTTTGGAGAGTAAACCAGTGTATGGGAGATCTCCCCCCACCCTACCCCTACGCTCAGTTACTTTGTCACACTCTGCCTTTCAAATACATAAGCAAATAAATACATCTTTTTATAAAAATGAACATGAAAAGTCTAATGCTTAAAAATTGCATGTGTGTTTGGTAGTGATATTTTACTCACTCACTTCTAATATAACATTTCATGAGGTTGTGGGTCCTTGGGGTCTGACATGGATATGATTGCTACCTCCTAACTCTTGTTCTTGCCTTGTCCAAATCCTGAGGCTAATTCAAGGACAATTTTCATGAGATTTGCTATGATCCCTTCTTCAGTTTCTCACTTTAATCCTTAAAGTGTTTTCAATTTGATCTCAGGCATTCATATTGTTATATATTAATGTTAGCCATCACAAAACACACCGGACACCGGAGTAAGGAAAAGGGTTTATTGGGGAACACCCTACAGACTGGAGTGAAGGGGTGGCGAAGGAAAAGAGAGAAGGAGACTATAAGAGAGAGAGACAGAGAGGAGGGAGAAGAGAGACGAGAGGAGGAGACTAGAGAGCAGAACCAAGAGAGCACAGGAGAGAAGAGCCAAGAGAGCCCGTGTGCAGGAATAGGCCCTTTTAAAACTTTGCCTGAGGGCGGGCAGGGAAGCAGGAGCAGCGAATCCCATTAGGATGGGGGTGGAGCCTGGCTCAGGTAGCTGGGCCATGCGGCCACCAGGCTAAAACTGCGCCAGTTTCCTAACACATATATCAACTGCAAAGTCTTTTTTCTAAAAGTAAACTATTAATTTATCATTTTGAGTGGGATAATTAGGTGTACTCTGATGTTATACAAATACATGGATTCCTGTCTGAAATGATACCACGTGTTAGAATCAAGTGGATCCACACTGTAAGAATAAACTACAACAAGTGAAATGGCTGGCTTCTTCCATTAGAAAGAAAAAAGACCAAGCAAATGTTTAAAATATTAGTGCTTAAAGTTACGTATTTGCCTACTGTTTCCTCATTAGGAATTCTTAATACACTGTTCAAAAATCAAAGCTTCTCTTCATTGGAAACAATGATCATTTTCTTCCAAGGTTAGCTGGTCTAAATGGCATAGGATTATGACTTGAATAAGGCAATAAAGCCAAGTGTTACATATGACTTTAAGTTATTTCTATTTAACAATGTGACAAAGAATTGGCTTTGAAAGCCATTTATAAGGAAGAAGGGAATTTTCTTGTCATTCTCCTTTTCTCTTAGCTTGATGTTGATTTGTGAACTCCTTGCCCTTCCTCCTCTCAGCATGAACCCAGAGGTGAGCAGGAATGAGAACAACCATCCATAGCAGAACCACAGGTGAGTTTCTAGTCTCCCTGCAATATGTTCAACCATCATAATTTTGTATAACTTTCAAGTTGGAAAGCAAGTGCATTTCTTTTTAACCTAAGAAAAAGGTTAGCATGTTGTGGAAGTATTTCTTCCGAGTAAAGCATTTCTACCCAGAAGAAATTTAAAGATGTAAAAGATAAAACAATTCCAACAAGATCTGAGAAACCTGATACATTAATATCATTTGGACCCAAAATTCCAATTCTATAAAAGTTGCACATGTAAGTGTATACACAGGGGTGGTGATTATTAGGAAACAAGTGGGAATAACCTAAATATACAAAAAAGAACTATAGCTTTCAAGAATTTAAACAAATATTTAAACAAATACACACACATATATATAAAGGATAATGCCAATTATAAAATATTAAAGATGCATGAAGGAAAAAAAAT
The DNA here is from genome assembly GCF_051225735.1 of Oryctolagus cuniculus. Lineage (NCBI taxonomy): Eukaryota > Metazoa > Chordata > Mammalia > Lagomorpha > Leporidae > Oryctolagus > Oryctolagus cuniculus. Next base: position 14,312,891 of record NC_142876.1, read on the forward strand.
AGAACTCTACTCACCAAAATGTTAACCAAGCATATTTCCCTGTATTGTAGAAGTACAGAGATTGTTTTTTCTTCCTTTTGTAGTTCTAAATATTCTACAATGAAATGCATTTTAAAATTGTTAGTGATGAGAGTAATACAGAAAATCTCACTGTATCCCATTCATTTCCTTCTTTCACCACAATGCCCCAATAATTTGAGACACACAATGCTCCAATTCCCATGTATAGTAGCAGTAGAAACCTATGCTTAATATTTTAACATAATTTAATGTAACATACATTTTATCAATTTGTAGAACAGGACTTTTTTGGAATATACAATGTGTTTATGCTAGAGCGTATTTACTCATGCATTCACACACATGTGTTCTTAGATGACTTAATCCATGTCTTACTTCTATTCAGCACCTAGGATATTGTGTGATTGAACTTACCCTCTGTTATTATTCTACTATTGAGATAAAGCTGCTTATTTAGCAGTGGAATGTCTGAACTTTCCAGATGAAAAATTGTGTCACTTTGGCAATGGTGCTTGCCCAAAAATTAAACATGCATGCTGACAGTCATTTGGAAGAGTCAGTTTTCTGCAAATATATCAATACATGAATATGTGACTATCCTTTGAATCCATGAAACTATTTTATGTTAAATATATCTTTAAGGTAAAAAAAAATCAAGGTTACATAATGGATCACACTTCATCTTTTGTAAATTTTGCATTCAATTTTAATATTTCAGCAAGAAATCAAGAAAATACTAAACAAGTTATAATCAAACCAAACATATCTAACATTTGCAAATGAACTTTCATATACTATTTTTTTTTTACTTTGTGATTGTCAAAGTTTACAAGAAAAAATAAAGTACAAATGCTATTGTGTTTGTAGAAGCCAAGAACTCTGAGTTAAAAAAAATACTAAACAAAACAAAACAAAAATTGCAATCATGAACTGGTGGAAAATTGTTGAAAGCTATGATGTTTTAATCCCTCATTTCTGTTTCATTTAGCTAAGTAAAGCAGTTCCATGTTCCAACTTAAGATATATATTTTAAGATGTAACAACCTTGGGTGAAGTTTGCCACATACACAAAGATAAGTTTTGCTTCGTCCCTTAGTGAAAACTAAACTAGTAGATAATCTCTAAGACGTTCTGGATATTGATCCTGATTTGGGGCTGCCCTAGTGCATATACTTGCACACACTTCTTGGATCGATGGTACTCTGTGGATCAACCTCTTTCTTTCCTCTTAGCAACTGAATTTGTTATCTCGTTTATCAAGCAGACTCACTAATTTGTGTTAATCTGCAGTCCAATCGCCCTTGATGCCAATGGCAGGAACCATAAAGTTTTGTTACTTGCTACGGGTTCTGGAGTAGAGGAGGCTGGCAGATGAGCAGTTGGTGCCCCTGTTTTCTGCATTTATTCACAGCACTACTAATAACTTAGCTTGTTTTAGGAGACTAGATCCAAGTGTTTAATTTCAGTACTTCATTAATTAGTTATAGATAATTTAAATAATATAAATCCATTTGTATTTAGATCTAATTCCATCTGTTATTCCTCTTTTCTAGATTAACATTGGACAACTCAAATAGCCCCTCCTATATGAAATTTAACATTCAAAACATTTATCAGCATGGTAATAACAATTAAATCCTACAATGAAGATATTTGCTAAAGAAACTAAAACAAACCATAGTTAACGATCAAAGCCAGTATTTTAACATAGATTTATTTTATGTTAGGCCCACATTTTCATCACATCACTGATTTGAAACAAATCCAGCAGTTACAAAATTTGTCAAATTTGTGGAAATCATAAACACATTTAAAGTTATTCATTCTTCTTATGAAACACACTTTCCTTTTCATTTTTCTAAATTTTATTCAAAGTACAGAAAGAGACAGAGTGAGATCTTTCATCCACTGCTTCACTCTCCAAATGCCTGCAACAGTCTAGGTCAGGCTGAAGCCCGAAGTCAGAAACTCCATCTACATTTTCCATGTGGGTCACAGAGACCCAGGAACTTGAGCCATCATCTGCTGCATCCTAGGGTGAGCTGTAGCAGGAATCTGGAAGTGGAAGCTGGACTTGAACTCATTCACTCCAATATGGGATACAGGCATTCCAAGCAGCACTTTAACCATGAAACACACATGCATTTCTTTTTGTTCTTGTTGATTTTGTATTTTGAGCTCTCTCTCTCTCACTCTCTCCCACTCTCTCCCTCTCTCTCTGTCTCTCTGTTAATTTTACCTCCTACATCTAAGGGAGAAAGTGCAGTATTTGTCTGTGTCTTGCTTATTTCACTCAACATGATGTTCTCCAATTGCATTCATTTTGATGCAAATGATAGCATTTAATTATTTTTTATAGTTGAATAAAGTCCCATTGTATAAATATATTTTCTTTACCCATTCATGTTAATTGGTTCAATATTTTGGCTATTGTCAACAGTGCTGCTGTAACCATGGTGGTGCAGGTATCTCTTTGATACAAGGTGTTCACAGTTTTGGGTATATACTCAGTAGTGGGATTGCTGGATCATATGACAACTCTATTTCTAGTTTGTTTATTTATTTTTTTAAAGAGATCTCCATACTGTTTTTCACATTTACTGGTCTTTTGCTTTTCACGTGTTAAATTTATTTGGTGAAGCAGTAAATCTTTGCCTGTAATGTAAATTTAAAAATGTTATTTCAAAAATGGAAGGAAGGAAGGAAGGAAGGAAGGAAGGAAGGAAGGAAGGGAAGGAGGGAGGAAAAAAGAAAAGAAGAGAAAAAAGGAAAGGAAAGAAAAAAAAGAAAGGAGAATGGGTGAGAAGGAGAGAAGGGGAAGGATGGGGAGGAAGGTACTATCATTATTGCCTTAGAATTGAACCTCTGAACTCTATTGAATCTGTCAAAAAAATTTAAGTAAAAAGTCCATGAAGTCCCCTTTTCTACAATTTCTCATTATCTATGATGATGAATAAAATGGTGTTCGCATAAGTCCCAAATAAAAATCTTACAACATGAAGCAAATATTTTAAATACACATATATTGAGCTAAGACAATATATGTGCAAAGATATGAGAAATTCTTTCATGTAAAATACATGATAATTAGTTCATTGACTAGGAGGCTGCTGTTTTGGCTTCTAGATAACTGAGTTTGTTAGCAAAGCAGGAAGGTAATGTGGACTTAAACAAATTAAATTGCAAAAGAATTATTTGAAAATAAGACTCTTGGAAATTCTCAGAAAATTATGAGACTGAAGTTATATGATTTTAGAAATTTCCAGAATACTATTTCCCATTAATGAGCAAAGTGTACTATGGAAAATGCAAGAAATCACTAGACTAAGGAGTAAGAATGTTTTTCCTTCAAATGCCAGTCTCATCAGGAGGCTTCTCAACCTGGAAAAATATCTGTTCTATTGCCTCTCCAAAGTCCAACTCTTTCTTATTTTCAAAGGTGAAGAAATAATTATTATTTGAGGGAACACATGCCCATTTTTAGAAATTACCTGAATTTAATGACTTCCCACCAAGATGACAACCTTGCCTGTAGTCTACCTTCATGTATTGCAAAGACCGAACAAGACCTTGGGATAGGAAGTCATGTTCTTGTTCTTTTTCTCCTGTAGGGAATGGAGAGGTAAGCTGGCCTATCCTATTTCTATCTATATTCTCCATTTGAATGCTTAAATACAATGGCAATCTCTTCAGTTACCATGCCCTACAAGTAATCAAGACTGCACTCTTTCAAAATCAAAATTGAACTTTAAGTAGGCCTCCAGGTTAAGTCATTCACACCCAGCTGCTCCCCAGAATTTGACATTAAATTGTAGCAGGTACTGACCCAGTTGACAATAAAATAGCATGTTGATTCTTCCTCATTCCTACTCTTATTATTCAGCTCCCCTGAGGACTTCATTAGAAAAGATGTGACTGGCAGACTGGACTTTAGAACCTATTTATTATTTCAGTAAATACCAATCAAACATATTTAAACAGATCCAACAATCTTGCTACTCAATATATATTCAAAGGAAATAAAGTTTGTCAAAGAGTTATCCGCACTCCTACATTTATTGCAGCATTACTGATAAGAGGCAATATATGGAATTAACCTAAAAGACCATCAACAAATGGACTGATAAAGAAACTGATATACGGCTGTGTATATAGAATATAACTCAGCCATAAAAAGTAAATTATGTTATTTATGACAACATGGAAGAATTTGGAGGATATAATGCTAAGCAAAATAAGTCAGGTGCCAAAAGACAAATTCAACATGATCTCACTCAGAGTATAAAACTTGATTATCATAGAAGCAGAATAGAGCGATGGTCCATAGAGGGTAGGCTGTTGATATGAAAAAGTCAGGGAGATGTTGGTCAAAAGACACATAATTACAGTGAGATAGGAGAAATAAAGTCAAGAGGTGCATTGTATTTCTCATTCAGCAAAGGATTTTATATGATATTTTTATGTTGATTGTCTTGAATCTGTAACTTGCCTTGGGTAACATAGAAATTTTAGAATTATTATTTCTTCCAATGCATGAACACAGCATGAGAGGCCTTTCCATGTGTGTGTGTGTGTGTGTGTGTGTTCTTTAATATTTTTTACCATTGTTTTCATTAGACAAGTCTTTTTTCATTCTTACTTAAGTTTATTCTAAAATTTTTATTTTTGGAAATGTTATGGATTATATTTCTCTTACAATTACTTTCCCAATGAGTTTGTGTATAAAATATTAATGATTTTTGTGTATTGATTTTGTATACTGCAACTTTACTGAATTAGTTTATCAGCTCAGTACTACTCACCATAGATAAGATATGGAATTATCCTAAGTATCCATTGATAGGTAGCTAGATGAAGAAAATGTGATCTGGATGTACAATGGAATATAATTCAACCACAGAAAGACAAATATAGTATGAAAAAGAATGAAGACTCCAATTTTCCCAAAAAGTGGACGGAGCAAAGGTCCGTGAAGTAATACAAACACAGAAAGTGAATTTCTATATGTTCTCTCTCACATGTAAAAGTCAAAAACATTGTCAGACTGAACCTAAAATGTTGATTATAAAGGTTGGAGAGAGTTGGGGGAAGAAGGATAAGGAAATGTTGGATAAAGGGTAGCAAAATAGAATCAGATAGAAAAAGTTCCAATGTTCCACAGCACAGTAGGTTGATTAGGATTCAAAATCCTGTCTTATAATACTGTGTGAAGAAGGAGCTGGGAGGCTCCGAACACACAGAAAACAGAAAAGCTAGTTGCTTGATTTGAACTATTTATGTTGTGTTTATGTATTGATATATTGCATTAAAAATGCACGATTATTACATTTTTTTGTTTTTTTTTTTAAACTTTTATTTAATGAATATAAATTTCCAAAGTACGACTTATGGATTACAATGGCTTCCCCCCCATACCGTCCCTCCCACCCACAACCCTCCCCTTTCCCACTCCCTCTCCCCTTCCATTCATATCAAGATTCATTTTCGATTATCTTAATATACAGAAGATCAGCTTAGCATACATTAAGTATGGATTTCAACAGTTTGCTCCCACACAGAAACATAAAGTGAAAAATAATAGATGATTTTTTTTAAATGATGATGAAATCAGAGCAGACCTATTGTCATGTTTAATCCCAGTGAGAGTCAAGTTGGGAATTGATAATTTCTTTTTTTTTTTTTTACAGAAGATCAGTTTAGTATGCATTAAGTAAGGATTTCAACAGTTTGCACCCCCATAGAAACACAAAGTGAAATATATTGTTTGAGTACTCGTTATAGCATTAAATCTCAATGTACAGCACATTAAGGACAGAGATCCTACATGAGGAGTAAGTGCACAGTGACTCCTGTTGTTGACTTTACCAATTGACACTCCTGTCTATGGCATCAGCAATCTCCCTATGCTCCAGTCATGAGTTTCCAAGGCTATGGAAGCCCTCTGAGTTCTCCGACTCTTATCTTGTTTAGACAAGGTCATAGTCAAAGTGGAGGTTCTCTCCTCCCTTCAGAGAAAGGTACCTCCTTCTTTGATGACCTGTTCTTTCCACTGGGATCTCACTCACAGAGATCTTTTGCCAGAGTGTCTTGGCTTTCCATACCTGAAATACTCTCATGGGCTTTTCAGCCAGATCCGAATGCCTTTAGGGCTGATTCTGAGGCCAGAGTGCTATTTAGGACATCTGCCATTCTATGAGTCTGCTGAGTACCTCACTTCCCATGTTGGATCACTCTCCCCTTTTTTTACTCCATCGGTTAGCGTTAGCAGGTACTAGACTTGTCTATGTGCTCCCTTTGACTCCCAGTCCCTCCACCATGACCAACTGTGAACTGAAATTGATCACCTGGAACAGTGAGATTGCATTGGTACATGCCACCTCGATGGGATTGAATTGGAATCCCCTGGTATGCTTCCAACTCCACCACTCGGGGCAAGTCAGCCTGAGCATGTCCCAAATTATACATCTCTTCCATTATCCCTCTTGGTAGTTTTTTTGTCTGTTCTACTTAATATGACTGGTTTAGTTCTGTAATTGATGCACAGTTATTCTTAAGTGTTGAAAATTAACTGAAATGTGATCCCTGTTGAACATGGGAATGGGAATGGGAGAGGGAAGCGATTATTACATTTTAATCAAAAATGTTAAAAAGTATTTTAAGACAATGGTGATCTACTGTACAGCATGGTAACTATAATCGGTATCCTTTAGTGAGTTTTTGAAAGGTATGGACATTAATTGTTCTTATTGTAAAATGAAGACTATGTGAGATACTGCATCTGCTAACCATGTGCATGATAAATACACATGATTTTATCAGTACTTTTTTAAAAGGATAAGGATAACAAGATAGATTTCAAATGTAAATAAACAAGTAACACCTACTTTTCAACTTTACTTTGAAAACTTTCAAGGCTACATATGCATTGAGGCACTGGATAAATGTTCGCCACAGTGCTAGTTAAAATACTGGGCTTGGGAAGGATTAGAGGAACCGATAATGAAAAAAAAAATTTTCAAAGAAATACTTGTATTTGTCAATCCCATTCACAGAAATCATAATTTCATTACTGTTTGCTTTAAGGATACATGAGAGGAACTTATAGCGTAAACCTGAAGTGGTAACACTATATCTTTTAATGGCATTTTTCAGTCTTTTTCTAGTTCAGATTTCTTCAATTTCTCATGAAAAGCAGCCTTTTTATCAACCTTTTTCACAGTAAGTTAGAGGATCTTGTGACTTTTTTATTTTTGCAGTTCAGTAATAAGTGTTAAAATGCAAGCTTCAAGAAAACAAAAATTTTTATTTTGTTTGGGCTGTATTATACTAAATGCATTTTATTTTGCAACACTGATAACTATGAGGGTAGTGTTGAGACCAAAACCAAAGTAGTATATGTCATACTGAGGTGGTTGGGCTCTCACAGCTATGGTATTAAAATAGGTGCCTCTCAGCTAGGATATACTTCCAACGGGAAATAAAAATGAATTGTGTCTGTCTTCCCCACAGTGACATGAAAGAGTGATGCCTTAGATTCCAGCCACAATTTGAGAACAGAAAACTAAAACTAGGTGCTTACATGTACTTAAAGATAATGAGACTTTCTGTTCTCTGATAAGTCCAAAGTCCAAAAAAAAAAAAAAAGACTCCTTTCTAAGAGAAAAATAAGTTACTGCGTGGAATCAGTAGCTCTTCTAAAAGTCAAACACCTGTGGTCTGGCTTGACCTTCAAATGTAGGTGAAGAGAAAGTACCAAACAGAGACAGACCAGGTGTTCTCCCCGCAAGCAGCTGCTGCAGAGTATCTCACAGTTTGCAACGCACATTTAGTCTAAGAGAAGCCAGAGTTCACCCATGACCAAGAAAGTGTTCTGCTAAATGGGGCAACAGGGACTAGATCTTCTCAAACCCAAAAGGCTACAGAAAAACAAATCGGAGATGACAGGAAAACACAACTAGGGAATGAGCTACTCTTGGGACTTAGTACAAACTGGTGAAAGACTTGGCTCAAGTCATGTATATCCTTTGCCTCTCAATTCCTAAATATAAATTTTGGGATTCTTGCTAATACTATGTTTATAAATACCATTCTTTAATATTTAAGAAAGTGTATCCCTCCATCTAATATATATGTAACAAATAAGGGTTGCTGCTGCATTTAGAGAATGTGTATAATACACCAACATATAATGATGAGAAAAGAAATAATCTCTTCAAATCTGTGATGCTACATTTAAAGAACATCACTAAGTTTGTTCACTGTGAGAACCAAAGTTACAAATGGGAGACATGTAAGTAGAGAAACAAAGTAAAAATAAACCACTGTGCCAAAGTCTCCATGGAAGCTTACTGGGAGAGTAAACATATATGCCACAAACATCATGCTTTGGGAAACAAGATGTTATTAACATGTTTTGCTGGAACTTAGAAGAGTTTGAAAGATGTCACTTACTTCGGGCTGTGTATTACTACTACTCTCTAAACAATTGCTCCGTCTGCATTCTTACTTGATGAGATAGTAGCTGTTTTTCATTGAGGGTCTATGGATTCCTCAGCATCCTATGGGTTTAGAAGTCGCAGGACATTACATGACACGGAGTCCACTCCACCTGATGCTTAGCATCCCTACCAACTGGCTAGGCCAGTTATGCCCCTTTTTTATTGCCTGCACAGGACATGGATGACAGTTGTGAATATTAGAAGTGTGATGTTGTGATTCACTGAATCAAAAATAAAGAGATAGGACCCTTTATAAAAATTCTGGATTTGTAATGGGACTTATAAGCAGGTGAGGTTCCATGAGAAGCAAGAAAACACATTTATCCATACTCTTCTATCCAAAGAGGAAAGGCTCAGAAGATAATTTTACATTCATGGAATTTCCACCTCCCATTGGATACCTCTTAGATCTTTTGTAGCTTAGCAAGGAACCAGTGTAAACCAGCTGTTGCATTGCATGCTCAAGTGAATTGCTTCTAAGTCATTTTAAAGTAAGAGGAAGAAATAGTTTATCCCTAAAGTAGAGTAAAGATTATGGAATATATGAGAGATCCATGATCCTCAATTTAACTTCTTCTCAGATAGGAAAATGAGATGAACACTCTAATGAAAGATGTAGACAAAAAACACTAAGCAACCTATTTGTTTTTATTCATGAATCATGCTATCTAAAAGATAGAAATGTGGGTCTTTACCATAGTATCCTTAATTTTAAGGATTTATAGGCATTATATATAAAAGTACATTATAATTTGTCCTGCATATCTTTCACAAAGTTTTTTCTTATATCTGTTTATTTTTTATAGTATCAAGTTCTAGTTCTAGATATTTTCTGTCTTCTATCTGTTTGAATCTTCTTTTTCATATTTTTTTTCATTTAAAGAGTAATAGTTGAACCATCACGAGGCACTGTTACTAGGACTAAATACTAATATATACCAGTATACTATATATACTAATAAATAAACTGAACTAGGACAACACTCCTTCACTCATTTTGAAAGAAAAATACAGAAATATAAAGAATATCATTTTCACCTTATTAGATGAAACAGTAAATTAACAACTTTCCTAAACCATCAGAGGAGTTGTAGAAGTGACTGGTTGATTGCACAAGAGAATTTCCTGGGTTATGGAACTGTCCTGCATGATAACGTATGCTATGCATTTTACAAAAACCTTTAGAGAGTGAATTTCACTATATGTAAACACTTAGATATCATCTGAAATGTCAAGGGATCTGAGTGTTGAATACAGAAAATGACATATAAGTCTAAATGCATTTCAAATGTGTGACTTAACTTCCATGAAGAGAACAGAAAATAAAGAGGAACTGACCAAAATAATCTTGGAAAGCAATGTTTTAGCAAATATTATTGGGCTCCAGATTGAAAGGATGATACACAAACATTGCACTTTTTTTTTTCCTAAGTTGATTTCTCACAACAAAACCATTTGACCAATACTGAAAGTATTTTACATGTATTCTTTTGTTTAACAAATAAGTAAATAAATGACAGACATTGGGATCTAAGTTTGTGATGGGCATATTCAAAAAGTAAAAATTAGCAAGAATGAAAGTCTGGAACGAGTCCTGTGGCGCTGTTACTGGAGCAAAGGTTGTGGAAGCCGTGGGGTTCTTGTCTTCACGCAAGAAAGAATTCAGGAGTGAGACAGAGAGCAAAGTGATGACTTTATTGGGGACAGGGCATCCATCAGAATGTAAGGGACAGAAAGAGTGCCCAGTCGCTTGGACTGGGGGAGAGCGAGCCACCCCTAGAGTCCTCCCACATGCCCTGTTTCTTTCACAGTCTCAGTACAGAAGCCTCCCAGTCATAAGCTCCCAGCCCCCATCAGTTCTCCTCACCAGAGTCAGGAGTCTCCACTTGGACGGTTGCTGGGCCCAGACACGAGCTGGTGCAGCTGTTATGTATGCACAAAATGGCACCTGCTCTATCAGCTTATTACAGGTTGCTGGTGTAAAGTGATCAGAGAGAGAGAGAGTCGTGTCTGTCCTTGTTTTTTCCTCCTCTAGTTTGGCAGGTACACTATCTCCCACAGGGCTCCAAGCAGGTTCGCTCAAGGCTATTTCTGCTGCCTTATCACCTGTGACAGGGCTGCTGTGGTCTGGTCTCACCTCACTTTCCAATGCTGGTGTGTAGGCTCTAGGCTGCTGGAGTCCTGAGTTGTGGTGCTCACGCCCTCCACGTAGGTCCACCATGTCCTCCTAATTTCAGTAGAGTTTCCTCTGCTGTTTTCTCCCTATCTCTTCCTGAGACTGCATTCTCTCAACTTTTTTTTAATTTTTTTTTTTTTTTGACAGGCAGAGTGGACAGTGAGAGAGACAGAGATAAAGGTCTTCCTTTGCCGTTGGTTCACCCTCCAATGGCCGCCGCAGCCAGTGTACCGCGCTGATCCGATGGCAGGAGCCAGGTGCTTCTCCTGGTCTCCCATGGGGTGCAGGGCCCAAGTACTTGGGCCATCCTCCACTGCACTCCCGGGCCACAGCAGAGAGCTGGCCTGGAAGAGGGGCAACCGGGACAGAATCCGGTGCCCTGACCTGGACTAGAACCCAGTGTGCCAGCGCCGCAAGGCAGAGGATTAGCCTAGTGAGCCACGGCACCGGCCTCTCTCAACTTTTTTTTAAAACTAGCTTCTCCTAGACTGGAGCAGTGAGCTCCCTCCCTACTCTGCCATCTTGGAACTCGGTCAAGGAGTTTCTGTATGAGGAAGGTTTATATACTCCCATATTTGTGAAGGAGGAAACAAAATCATTATCCTATTATAGTTACTAGCATTCTTCTCTGGCTGAAATATATATATATATATCTGTGTATATACATATATATATAGTTATGGAAGTTAACTCTGGATACCAAATATTAAACCTATATATGTGCACATGCTTTCTAGCTTGCTAAAATTTTTTTAAAAAAGGGAATATTACTCCCAGGTTCTGTCTTCAAGATACAATTTTGTTATAATTATTATATTTTTATGTTGTTTGAAAGCGTGGGGGAAAAGAGAGAGAGAGAACAGAGAGATCTTCTGTCTGCTTGTTTACTCCCCACATGCCTGCAACCAAGTCAAGGGAACTGGAACTCAGTTTGGGTTTCCTATGTGCGTGGCAGGAACCCAATCACTTGAACCTTTACCTGCTGCCTCCCAGGATGTACATTAGTAGGTAGCTGGATCAGAAGAGTGGGGACTTCGGTCCAGGCCCTCTTATATGGGATGCAGGCATCCCAAATAGCATCCTAACTGCTGAACCAAATGCCCGGCCCTAGTTCCATTATTTTCAGGAAATTTTTTATTCAGAACTCAAAGATCTCTTCCAGAGTTGTGTTGCAAGCTTTGTAATTGTTTTAGAATTGATTGTTATATGAAATGGGCTTATATGTTCTGACTGTGTTAATATAATAAAAGGAGTTTTTGAGTAGCAAGAATTATAATATTTCATTGGCTATAGTAAGTTTTTTTCTTTCTTTTTTCATTGCTGTTTCTTTGTAGATAAAATGGAATTTCATAAGCTCTCTTTTTTTCCAACATCAGTTTCTAGGAAATTTTTTCATCAGAATGCCTTGTTCAAGGCTAAATACAGCTTAGAAAAATACATCTAAAAAGATTTATTGTGTTGTGCTTAATGGGAAATATTGTTACTGTAAAAATACATTGTAAGTTGTAACCTTGAAAGTTTGTTTACTAGGATATTTGAAAGTAGCTGTGATAGCCTTATTTTCCAAAATAGGTAAGCTGCTTTCCTCTGGTATCTGTGCAATACATTCTAAACACTTTTCTTAGGAACGAAATACCTGTGTCAAAATCAGTAAAATGTTTTAATTTATTAAAATTCATCATTCAAATGCAGCACATGTAGTTTGAAAATTCATGCTCCACCACTAGCATGTTTCCTATTTTTATATGAACTCTATAATTCCAGATTTCCCAGACTAGATGTCAGTTGTTTTTTCCTCACTTTTTTTGATAATTGCAGATATTCCAATTTATGAACTTTTAAAGAGACACAGTGCATGCATCAGAAGAAACTAGTGGTAACCTATTTCTAATATAAGGCAGTGGCAGTTGCTTACTTAATGTCACATTGTAAACACAGACATTGGAAGAAACTCTGGAGTGGAATCAATATGTTCAAATTAAGACATTCTATGCACAGTTGCTTTCTTTGCCAATGGGAAATAGTCTTGTGTGGCAGTCAAGCCTTGTAAATGTTTAGTGATTGATGAGATAAAACCTAGCGCCGGGCAGGATTAGACAAGAAGATAAGAATCTCAGATTCACTTCTCTACTCCACACCAGCTGACTGGGTGACTTGAGCATGACATATCCCTCGTAGGTTTCTGCTTCCTGGTTGATGAAATGACATTGGGATCCCTCAGGGATTTTCACCAGAGGAAGGAGAGAGCAGGCTACCAGAACCATCACACGCATTCAACAGTCACTGCAGTGTCAGTCTCTGTGATCTCAACAGTATCTATAGGTTTCCTCTAGTGCAGAAATAAACCATAAACAGATTTTAAACTTAGCATTATTTTTAGATTTATTTTATTTATTTGAAAGCAGAGTTATAGAGCGGGGCAGAGCCAGAGAGAGAGAGAGAGAGAGGGCTTCCATCTGCTGATTCACTCCCCAAATGACGGCAACAACCAGAGCTAAGCTGATCCAAAGCCAGGAGCCAGGAGCCTCTTCTGGGTCTCCCACGTGGGTGCAGGGACCCAAGGACTTGGGCCATCTTCTACTGCTTTACCAGGCCACAGCAGAGAGCTGGATCAGAAGTGGAGCAGCCAGGACTCGAACCAGCACCCATATGGGATGCCGGCACTGCAGGCCATGGCTTTAATCCACTGTGCCACAGTGCCAGCCCCCCAAACCTAGTATTTATTAATGAGTAATGACATAATAGTCATTGGTGATCATATAATTATTATTAATACTTCATAGTAGTCATTTTACAAATTTAACCTATATTGAGTTATCTATATTTTTCCATATTTTATCAAACTTTATTTCCAAAAGCAGAGAAAAGAAGATGTTTCATCTAGTCAGTCAACTCCTAACCCGAATCACTATTCTTCCCACACACTATTCCTAATTTCCACTCTTTCTTCAAATGTGAAGTTAGATGTTTCCACTTTGTGCGAACCCTGTCTCTGTCCCCACTTTGTGTGCACTTCCAACATGCTTTCAAATTACTTCATTTTTCTAGTTATATTATATTTTGAATAAGCTTTTATTTGTCGAATGCTCCATTAATTCATATATTCTCTTTTGGAAATAATTATCCATATAATTATCCATATATATTCCATATATTATCCATATTTTTCCATTCGATGCACACATAAGCCTGGACAGTAAGTTCTGTCGTTACATTTCTTCACAAGGGATGTGGTACATATGTGCTTTCTGCAGCAGTGTCTATTTCCAACAGCTGGTGAACGATTCAAAACCAAAATAAATAACAGTGCCTTTCATAGAATAAACAAATGCATGCCTAGTTATACCTTGAAATTGTTTCTAAAAGGGAAATGAATATGGTGCAGTGAAAGGAGGTTGTGGAAATGAGAGGCACAGTACACGCATATGTCATTAGTTAACTTGGAGAAGGTTTTCTGAAGCCTGAAGTCTGAGAAAAAAGTCAATGAAGAAAAGAGGGAGGATTGCTTAAGGCAGAAATAATAGCAGGTGCAAATATTCAAAGACAGGAAAAGAACCTGAATAGGAGAGTAATTGAAATGAGGCAAGTCAGACTCCGAGAAAGTATGCACGAGAAAGAGTGATTAGATTGAGTTCAAATTGGGCATGCAGGCATGTCCTGGGACCAAATTCCTCACCAAACCCCATCCAGAGTGTGCTGAGACCTTATTAGATATGCTATACTGCTGGAAGTACAGCACACATGTGCGTCATATGGAAGCAAAATAGAACCTGAGTCCAGTTCTCCACTGGAATGCATCATTTCTAAGGTTGCTTCAAGTTCTCACATCTTTGAGAAATTCAAATATTCAGTAGATAATTTACTGATAGATATAGTCTATAGTAAAAAAAAAAAGATCATATCAGATCAAATTGCCACCAATACCCTTGGCTTATTCCACCTTTATGCCATTCTGACTCCCCCTAAATACACCTCAATTATATCCAATTCCATAATTTTTGACTATGCCTTCATTCTTCCACATTTATGTGTCAGTGTCTACTTTGGGCCAAATATCAGTTCAAATTCTGGGGATACAAAAATGATCAAGATAGATTTAATTATTTCCAAAAGAGAATATATGAATTAATGGAGCATTAGACAAATAAAAGCTTATTCAAAATATAATATAACTAGAAAAATGAAGTAATTTGAAAGCATGTTGGAAGCGCACACAATGCGGGGAGACAGGTTTCACACAAAGTAGAAATATCTAACTTAACATTTGAAGAAAGAGTGGAAATTAGGAATAGTGTGTGGGAAGAATAGTGATTTGGGTTAGGAGTTGACAAATAGATGAAACATGTTCTTTTCTCTGCTTTGGGAAATAAAGTTTGAGTGATACAATGCGGTGCCCACTCATTCTTGGTCTAAGACAGCTTTCATGCTACATTGGCAGAACTGAGCAGCCACAACAGAAACTGTAAAGCCTAAAACATCTACAATCTGCTCTTTTCAGTAAAAAGAACTTGCTGAATCTTGGGCTAAGCAAATAGAAGGGAATGGAGATGAATGAGAGAGCTAATACCAGGATACACTAGAACAGAGTAATGGAGATGAAGATACTCATCAAGCCACTTTACACAGTTACCCCACAAAAGATGTTAGAAGTTTTAAACATTTCTAAAGTGGAATCAGCAAGTTATGTGGTTCCTTTAATCTGGAGCATGAATGAAAGGGAAATCAGAGATAATTTCTTGCTACTTTCCAATTTGTGGATGATAATGATATTCACTAACATAGGAAAAGATGCAAGAAAGAAAATTAAAGGAATATAATGAGTGAAGTTTCGTTAGTTGTAGAGTTCTGTGAGGCATTCAGTGAAAGTTAATTTCAGGAGAAATATGTTGACTGAAAATGCAATATTGTGATTTGTCAGCATGTGGATGTTGGCTGAATCCATGACAGTGAATGAGAGTGATGGTAAAGACCCTCTGCAAATGAGGGTCTTGGGCAGATCCCGAAGGATGGCAACATTGAAATTAAGCAGAGGCAGAGGAGACTGTGAAGAAAATCAAGAGAACATATTGACCTTTTAAAACTTTTTTAAGGTATGCAAATTCCATGAATTTCACATACACAGATTCAGTAGCTCAGTGATACTTCCCGCTCTACCCTCTCTCCTGTCCACACTTCAACCCTCTTTCTTCCACCCTCTCCTATTCTCACTCTTAATTTTGCAAAAATCAATTTTCAGTTTACTATATGCTCATAAGATTAACCCTACACTAAGTGCAGAGTTCAACAACTAGTATGAAACAAAAACCACTATCCCTCAACCATCGAGACAAGGGCTGTAAACATTTAGTGAATCTCAAGATGCCAAGTTCAATCCTATACATTATACCTTAGATGCTTTATTAATTACCACAGACCAGGGAGGACATCTGTATTTCTCTTTTTGGGGGACTGGATTATTTCACTAAGTATAATGGTTTCCAGTTGCATCCATTTTGTTGTGAAAGACAGGATTTCTTTTTTTTTTTTATATTTGACCATACATTAAGCTTTAATGAAGAGCTTTTCTTTGTTTACATAACTTTGAATTACTGTTCAGCTTTCTTTAATTTGACCCTGAAGGATTTATTTTTGCATTATTTGCTTTTTTAACTTTTATTTAATAGATATAAATTTTCAAAGTACAGCTTTTGGATTACAGTGGCTTTTCCCCCCATAACCTCCCTCCCACCCGCAACCATCCCATCTCCCATTCCCTCTCCCATCCCATTCACATCAAGATTCATTTTCAATTATCTTTATATACAGAAGATCAATTTAGCATATACTAAGTAAAGATTTCAACAGTTTTCACCCACACAGAAACACAAAGTGTAAAGTACTGTTTGAGTACTAGTTATACCGTTAATTCACATTGCACAGCACATTAAGGACAGAGATCCTACATGGGGAGTAAGTGCACAGTGACTCCTGTTATTGATTTAATAATCGACACTCTTGTTTATGGCGTCAGTAATCACCAGAGGCTCTTGCCATTAGTTGCCATGGAGGCTTTTTGAGTTTGCCAACTCTGATCTTATTTAGACAAGGCCATAATCAAAGTGGAAGTTCTCTCCTCCCTTCAGAGAAAAGTACCTCCATGTTTGATGGCCCATTCATTCCGCTGGAATCTCACTCACAGAGATCTTTCATTTAGGCATTTAGGTTTTTGTTTTGTTTTGTTTTGCCAGAATGTCTTGTCTTTCCATGCCTGAAATACTCTCATGGGCTTTCTAGCTGGATACAAATGCCTTAAGGGATGATTCTGAGGCCAGAGTGCTGTTTGGGACATCTGCCATTCTAAGAGTCTGTGGTGTATCCCGCTTCCCATGTTGGATCGTTCTCTCCCTTTTAATTCTATCAGTTAGTATTAGCAGACACTAGTCTTGTTTATGTGATCCCTTTGGCACTTAATCCTATCATCATGATCAATTATAAACTGAAACTGATCACTTTGACTAGTGAGGTGGCATTGGTACATGCCACCTTGATGGGATTGAATTGGAATCCCCTGGCACGTTTCTGACTCTACCATTTGGGGCAAGTCCGATTGAGCATGTGCCAAACTGTACATCTTCTCCCTCTCTTATTCCCACTCTTATATTTAACAGGGATCACTTTTCAGTTAAATTTAAACACCTAGGAATAACTATGTGTTAATTAAAGAGTTCAACCAATCATATTAAGTAGAACAAAAAAATACTAAAAGGAGTAAAGTATTAAGTTGTTACTCAACAGTCAGGACAAGGGCTGATCAAGTCATTGTTTCTCATAGCCTCCATTTCATATATATATTTTTTTTTTTACCATAGGGAACTATTCTGTAGTGTGGTGTGTGTGTGTGTGTGTGTGCATACCATAATTTCCTTATTCAGTCTTCAGTTGATGGACTTCTGAGCTGATTCCATATCTCAACTAATGTGAATTGAAACCAAGACAAAAGGCCATTTTGAAAGGTGTGTACAATGATGTGAAACGTTGACTTGTCTGTGCAGAACAGCACAACAGAAGAGCAGGTGTTTTGTGACTTAAACAGCAAAAATTTACTCATTCACTGTTCTTCAGTCTTCAAGTCTAAGATCAATCAGCTAGCAAGATTGGTTTCTCATGAGACCTCTTTCCTGGCATAGAGACAGCTGCTTTCTCACTGTGTCCTACATAGCTATACCCGTGTGCCCAGGGGACTCCCAGTGCCTTTCCTCTGCTTATCAACACTCCACCTCCACTGAAAGAATGCCTCATCTGTTTGATCTTGATTTTCCCTTTGAAGACTGTATCCAAATCCCATTATGTTAAGGATCTCGGTCTCCCACATATAAATTAGGGGCAGAGACAATTTAGTCTTATCATAGCCTCTAAGACAAAAACACTATGAAATCTAAAAATCATACCTTGAATAATGACAGCAGCTATCTGTGACGTAAGAGAAAAGCAGCATCTATTCAACACAAGATTGGAATCTAAAAAGAGGGAATCAACATTACATTTTCTTTGGCTTATAAGTTTACCACCACATGTTCTGATTCTATTTTACCTAAAAAATGAATAGGCCTGAGGCCAGTGCTGTGGCATAGGGGGTAAAGTCAACGTGTGCAGTGCCAACATCCCGTATGGACGCTGGTTTGAATCCTGGATGCTCCACTTCCAATCCAGCTCTCTGCTATGGCCTGAGAAAGCAGTAGAAGATGGCCCAAGTCCTTGGGCTCCTGCACCCACATGGGAGAACTGGAAGAAGCTCCTGGCTCCTGGCTCCTGGCATCGGATCAGCACAGTTCTAGCCATTGTAGCCAACTGGGGAGTGAAATAGCAGATGGAAGAACTCTCTCTCTCTCTCTCTCTCTCCCTCTCTCTCCCTCTCTCTGCCTCTCCTTCTCTCTCTGTGTAACTCTGATGTTCAAATCAATCAATCTTTAATAAATAAATAGGCTTACTTCAAATACTAAATAATATTTTTCTCACAAAACATTTACCACAGTGCCTGATGCATGAAAACATATTTTTTTAATACTATTGCTATTTCATTGGTGAAATCATATCAGTGTGATACAGAGATATTCCATAGCAAATGGTAGTTGATTAAGAAGGTGGAAAGAAAAGGTATTGTTCTGTTGAGATGACCAAAACAGACCAAGTTGCATAGAGAACATAAGTTTATTTTATCATAGATACTGAGGCTGGAAATTCAAGATTAAGCTAATGCCAGGGTTGATTTTTGGAGAAATCTCTCATTCTGGCTAGCAGATTGCTGTTTTCTTGCTTTGTCCCAACATGGCCATTCCTCTGTTTTGAGAGAGTGAGAGCAAGAGCGAAAGCTAGAGAGAGAGAAAGATATCTGGTGCTGGTGTCTGGTGTCTTTTCCAAATCTCATAAGGACATCAATCCTATTGAATTAGTGTCCTACCCTCCTGATTTCATTTCACCTTGATTATCTCCTAAAAGTCCCTTTCTCCAAAAGTAAACAAAACCAAAGTTACAGTTTTAACATATGAATTTTGGATAGACAGATACAATTCAATTCATCATAAGCATTACATTTTCTGTAATGATTTTGCTACTGAGATGGGGTCAAAACTCAAAATTGTGTGAACTTGAGGTGGTGATATTTTGATTTTTTTTTGTTTATTTTAGATCATAGATTTACATATGAATGCTGTTGGAAAGAGCATGTGAATAGTATTGATTGATGGAAAAGGTGAGAGGATGACCCACAAAACAAGTCCTGTGGAGTTGTAAGCAGACAGGTCACAGAGAATGAGAAGGTGTTATCACATGAGTTTACAGAAAGCAGAGTCTGAGATGGAGCCAGGGCAGAGGAGATGCATCAAGAAGTGCCTTCAGGGCCAATGCCTGTGAAAGATAAATAATGGAAACAAAAGTGGGCAACAAAAGACTCTAAGCTCAGCTGGAGGCCCTCGGCTGTGGAAATGAGGCATTTATGAAACATCCGTCTGAGATAACACCATTGTCCCGTTGTGCCATCTCTGAGATCCATCTGTCCTTTCCGTCCTGGGAACAGCTCTTCCACAAATCTTGCTGGAGGAAGTTCACATAAGGAGGACCCAGAGCAAACTAGAGTTCTCCTCATGCAGCAAATCTCAGGACACATTGATCCTTAGCACTGCCCTCCTCCACAATCCATTGGAAAATCCACTCCCCCTCAGTGTTCATCTTGTCCCCAGGCCACCATGAGTTGGGGCTGGGTTACTACTTTTGTACTTTTTTCATAAAAATGGAGCAATAGAAAACAAAGAGGCAGTTTGATAGATCACATAGCACATATACCTCACTAATGTATAACAATGAGTCTATTACACTTTCATGAGTGGTGGCTCCTCTTGTTGCCTGCAGGCATCCTGGCACAAGGAATCCAAAGTGTGCAGGAAATATCACAACTTGAAAATCAGTAGGAAAGAATAGTTACTGTTTACAACCCCTAAATCTGCAAAATATCTTTTCTTATTTGATTGCCATCTTAACTGTGTACTTACTCATCATGCCAGCAATGGGTGGCCAACAGCAGCTGGGTGATCTCACTGGGCCATGACATTTTGTCTCTAGAGCTAGTTAGCATCTATTCCGTAAATATTCTGTGATGGGCATGAACATGTGTTAGAAGGACCTTGCTACCTTACGCCAGGGACTGTCTATTCCAACTGCTACCCGCTAAGGTCTTGCACACCAGCTATGTAGCTAGAAAACCAAAAGCCTACCCCACCTTATCTACTTTCTTAAAGCAGTCCTGCTACTGAATGCCTAGATGGGGCTCCCAAGTAAGCAGAATCTAATATGCATTTCAATATGCTGAACATTTATTAGGGTGTGCATATAGATCCTACAGCTTTGGAAAGAGTATCAATAAACAGAAAAAAAAAAGGAAAACCATGAATTGAGGTCTAATAATAACCTTGGATGATACAATAGAGACCATTGGAGGTTTAATGTTTCTTCAGATTCTCCAGGTCTATACAGTCTGACTAGGAGCAGTCACAGGATTTGCATTGCCGTTGCTGGCAAAGGTGTGGACTTATATAAAGGAGGTAGGTAGCTAAGATACAGCTGAGACAGATCCTGAAGGGATTTTCATTTGGAGGCCATTAAGCTTTCTTTGACAGTCTTCTGGTAGAGGAGATTTTGTGTCCAGCCACATTAAACTCCAGCAATGAGCAGAGGGTTGTAATAACAGGAACATAGCATGTACATTCTAGCAGTGAATATAACAGTGAAAATTTAGAAATATGTGAGTGCATTCATGTAGGTATAAAAGACAGTAGAAATGTAAAAGAATGCACAAATGTCTTTATGTGATAGTAGAAGCATAATATACCAAATTTCTACCATGGTTTCCTATGTGGTACAATGTGGCTTCAGAAGTATGGAGAAGAAAAAGGATTATTTAATGCTTTATATAATTTTTGAAATTTTAGAGAATTAGAAATAATTAAAATGATTCATAATAAATTATCAACACTTTTGAAATAAGTATCATCTTTCATAAATGCTTGACATCAGATTTTAAGCAAATAATTATTAGAAATTTTAAAACATAAATATATTTGTAATAGATATGCCATATTTTTGTATTACTATTATTTTGGGATTGCCTAGCCTGTCTCTTTTTAGTCTGTAGGTCCAGTTGTACACAGTAAAATCATGTTGCACACCATTTGGTGAAACAGAAACTTAGGATACAGAACACAACTTGGTGAATTAACTCAGTTTGACAAACCAAATCATCATGGGCTCCTAACATTCTATATTTAACCTCAGAGAACATATTTAATTTCTCTTTATTTGAAGTTAAATCCTCTCTAAACAAAGAATAATAATAGATATCTTTCAAGTATTTCATAAGATGTATTTTCATCAACATAAAATGCTTTATGGAGTCACTCATGTTTAATACATATTTACTAGTGGCCAACAAATGTACAAAGGATCCTTGATGTCATATACACAGCCTGTTGTCCACAATCATCTAAAATATTACTTTTGTACCTGGTATTCTTTTTCTGTGTTTTCTAAAGCAAGCTAATAGTAAATTTCACAATGTTAGTGAAACAATTTCACAAAACATAGAACAGAGTCTATTATTTCATCCCTATAATGGGATTTCATAAACTTTTATTCTATTTTATCACAGCATAAAAGATTCATGAAAAAGCAAGTTATAACTTAGGGTTAACATAATATTTCTTTATGACTATTTAGTTTGTTTTATAAGATATAGATAGTTTTTAGAAGTACACATTTGTTTGAAACATGGAGTGAGATCCCATTCACTGGGTCGTTTCATAGCTTTGAACCAGGCCATACCAAGAGCCAGAATTCAATCTGATGCCCTCACATTGGTAGTAGAGACACAAGTACTTGAGCCATGAATTGCTGCCTCCCACAAAATGTATAGCAGGAAGCTGGAGTGTAGACCAGTGTGTGGACTCAAACCCAGCCCAGGCATTTTGACATGTTGCAAATGACAGCTCTCTTTTTGTCATTGATATGCATTTTTAGAATTTTATTTATTTGTTTATTTAAAGAGAAGAGATTTCGTATATACAGTGTTAACGCAGGAATACTCCTCCTTCCTATCTTATTTGTCTTTTAATTTTTGTGATGACATACTTTCTTTTTTAAAAAAAAATTTTTTTTGTTTCTTTGAAAGACAGAGTTACAGAGAGATGCAGAGCCAGAGAGAGAGAGGTCTTCCATCACTGATTCACTCCCAAAATGGCTACCACAGCCAGAGCTGAGCTGATCTGAAGCCAAGAGCCAGGAGATTCTTCCGGGTCTCCCACGCAGGTGCAGGGGCCCAAGGACTTGGGCCATTTTCTACTGCTTTCCCAGGCCATAGCAGAGAGCTGGATCAGAAATGGAACAGCTGGGACTTGAACAGCCTGGTGCTAAAGGTCTGGGCTTTAACCCGCTACGCCACAGCGCCGGCCCCAGCATACTTTCAATTTACTCTATAATCACAAGTTTAATCTGTCATTAAATGAAGAATTCCACAAATATTAAGGAAAATGACCAGTGTTCCTTAGGAATATAAAAAACGTCTATAAACAATAATCAAATCTCAAGATTCAATTTCACTCCTATACAGTACTTTTTTGTACTCAATATATGAGTTACCACAAATTAGAGAAAACATATATATTTGTCTTTTGGGGATTGACTTATTTCCCTAAGCATAATGGTCTCCAATTGCATTTATTTTGTTGTGAAGAACAAAATTAATTAATATTTTATGGTTGAGTGCTAGTCCATCATGTATGTATACCACAAGTTGGCTCAATCTTGAAGTTATCTTTCTTTCCTTATCCTGTCCTTTTTTTCTTTTTAACTATTTTGATGGTAGAACACAATGCATTGGCACTCAGAGAGATGAAAGCAGAACTTTGAAAAGACTGCCATCAGGGCCCAGCAGAGAGCAGTACCTGAGTACGGGATAACAACAAGCTTGAGTTGTAGAAGGTGCTGTGGGGGGGGGGCAAGTGGGGTGGGATCGGCTAGGTTTCACAGGCTCTCCATGGATGGGCTGATTTGAATTATTACGTGGACTTCAAGCATAGGATCTTCCTTTATTGTCTGAAGTCTGGCCCTGGAGTTTGGGGGCATGAAAAGGGAGGTAGTTGGGTTGTACGGTTTGCGTGTTTGGAATGGGACACTGATAAGAGAAGTGGGTGGGGTGTAGATACAGAGGACCTGCAAAGTAGGATCTAATAAAGGACGTGATTATGGTGGAGTTTAGCAAACTGGCTATAAACAGAACTGAGACATTTGACCATAATTACAGAACTGGGTACAGACAGCACTTTTGAACTGTTAGAAGCATTAATGATTATTTCACCTTATTTTTTCATTTTTGGTATTGGCATTTTATTTTTATTCTTATTTTTTTCTTTTATATAGCTTTGTTTGAAAGGGATTGAGAGACAGAAAGAGAGAGAGAGAGAGATCTTCCATTTTCTCGTTCACTGCTCAAATGCCCAAACAACCATGGCTGTACCAGGGCAAATTCAAGAGAAAAGATCTCCAGCTGATTTCACACATGGGTGGCTGAGACCCAAGTTATCGAACCATCACGTGCTGCCCCAAGCTCATCAGCAGGAAGCTGGATTGGAAGCAGAGGCAAGGTCTCTATCTCTGGCACTCCAATATGCAATGAGGGTGTCCCAGGAAGTGGCTTAACCCACTGTGCCACAAAGCCTGTCCCCTCCTTATTTTCCCTAATCATTCAAGTCAGACTTTCAATAATTCATTAATTTTCTTCAAGTATTAATGTAATATTCATATTTTGCTTTTATCAATTTCCCTCATTTTTTCTTGTTTTTATTTTCAATTATTTCTGCATCTTCTTTATTAAATATTTATTTCTATCTACTTTGTGCTTAATTTGATCTTTTTATCTTCTTAAAGTATAAGTGTACATCACCAGTTTTACAGCTTTCTTCTTTCTTATAGAGACACTTACATCTATAAAATATTCTGAAGGCACTTCAACTTATTACAGGATTAAAGAAAATAGCGTCTATATATTTCAATTTGTCACTTTGTACTACTCTTGTGTATTTCTTTCTGTGTATGCCATGTCCCATTATACATACCAACCAATTTTACTCTAACTTGTTTGTATAGTAAATATTATGGTCTCTGAAGGCTACATGCAGTAATAGATAAATACTCCTCTTGGTTTTGTTTTATTTGTAAATAATTATTTCAATCTACAGAGATGTTTTCTGGAGATATTGAGAAAAAGAGAAGCAAATTCACTCTGTTGATTTGCATTTCTACTTGAGTAATATTCCTTCACCTCTAAAAAGAAATCATTTCGCTTAACACTTTAGAGCAAGCATTCCAATAACTTATCATCTTAGTTTCTTATTTCTCTGAATATATAATTATTTTAACTTCAATTTTGAAAGATATTTACACTGCTTTTAGGTTTGTGAGTTGACAACTTTTTTTTCACATCAGAACATCAAAGATAAATTTCCATTATCTTTTAGCTCCCATTGTTACTGAGGAGAAGAAATAATGAGAGTTATTACTCTACATGCAATGTGCTATATTTGTTCTCTATAAAAGGTTTTCTCTCACTTGTTTTCAATAATTTGATAGTGCTATGATATAGTTTTTTATTTTTGTTTATCTTGTTTGTATTTTCTTGACTATATTGAACTAAAACAGCATTTTTAACCAATTTTTAAAAATGTTGTTCCTAATTTATCAAATATTTTCCTGTACTTCCTACTTCTTAGCATTCTATCTCTTTCGTTGTTGTCACAAATGTCTCAGAGGTCCTTTCATATGATTCAGACTTTATTTTTGCTGGCATCTGGATAGTTGATTTTTGCAATTTTTTCCTCATTGTTCTTCCATAGTGTACTATTTGATGTTATGGGTATTCTAATTTTTAACTTCATAAACAGTATTTTCTGTCTTTAGGGGTCATATTTAACCCATACATAATATACATGTTGGCATGTGTTATGTTTGTCATCATGTGTGTTCATGTTTTCTCAGTGTGTGCATGCGCATTAAGCTGTTTTAAAATTAATCTTCTGCTAATCTCATTACCAATTAATTAAAGGATCTATTTCTACTTATAATTAATTTATCATTATTTCATATGTCTTTCATTTTATTGGATATTGTGAAAAGTACGTTGGCAAGAATGGGTTTTGTCTCTTCCTTTGAAAGACTGAGTTTACTTGTGGAGAGTATTGTTCATTTTAACTTTCGTCAGGGGAGAGCTGCAGTAGTCTTTGTTCCAGGAATGGTTTATTCCCATCACTGAAATATGATACTTTTTCTATTAAATGTTCGTGGGTCTTGTTTGTTTTTTTTTTTTTCAAAGAGAAACACAAACAGATAGACAGAAATGGATATCACCCATCTGCTGATCCAATCCCAAAATATCTGCAACAGCCAGGGTTGGACCAGGCCAGAGACAAGAGCCTGGGACTCATTTTGCATTTTCCATATGGTTGGCACATACTGGAGATCCCATCTGATGCCTTGAAGGATGTGCATTAGCAGGGATCTGGAACAGAAAACAATACCCAGGACTTGAACGAGGAAGTCAGATATGGAACCTACACGTCCCGAGTGGAGACTCCACCACTTGCCCAATGCCCACTCTGATGATAGTATTTATGAGTTCTGTTTGCCACAGACTTTTCTGACACTTTAATGACTCTAAATTCTTTTGTAATCTAGGAATAATTCATCTTAGAGTGCTTTGATAAGTACTCATTCACAGTTCTTTACGATTGACTTGGTTCAAGAGAAGAACCAATGACTATGTGTCTGTTTTTCTGAAGGCACCTTGCTGTTTTAATTACTACAGACCTACAGGATGTAGTGTGCTGCTTCCTGCTTTGTGATTTTTGGTCAAATGTCTTTGACTATACTGTATCCTTTGTGGATCATACTTTTAAAGATATTTTTAAGGTCACATTTTCCTATTTCTGTGGCAAGTATCATTCAAATGCTGGTAGAGATTATACTCAGTCTGTAGATCATTTGAGGCATTATAGATATTTTATCAGTGTTCGTTTTTCCAGTCAATTAGCATGAAATATATTTTATTTACTTGTATATTCCTCAATTACTTTCATTAATTATTAATATTTTAAGCATACAATTTTTATGCTCTTGATTAAATATATTCCTATTTTACCTGTTTTAAATAGGTTTATTTTCCTGATTTATTTTTTGGATAATTATTTTTTGTGCATAGAATTGGTACTAATTTTTTCTGTTAATTTTGGAGCCTTCAATTTTATCGAACTTATTTTAACAGTTTTTTTTTTTTTAGGTTTTAAATGCACATGATCATCTCACCTACTAAGAAAGACAATGTCTTCCTTTCCAATTACTTTTCTTCTTGCCTAATTTCTCTGACTACAACTTCCAGGGCTATTTAGAGAACAAGTGGTAAGACTAACAATACATATTATGTTCCTAGTCTTAGAGAAACGGCTTTCTAATTTTATTATTGAGTATAAAGTTAGCTGCGACTTGTCACATGTGGCTTTTACTATGTTCAAGTATATTCTTCTATACTTGTTTTGTTGATAGTATTTTTATAATTTTATTAATATAAAGCAAACCAATTTCATATATTTCATAGGTAATAATTCTAATAAGATAACCTTATTTTCAAGAAAAAATGGATGTTAGATTTTGTCACATGCTTTTTCTACATCTATCAAGATAATCATACTGCTTGTACATCATTCTGTTAATATAACATCACATTTATTGATCTACATATCACATACACCAGCAAAACAGAACGGAGGGGGCAGAAATGAAGACATGCATTTACAAGCAGCTTATTTCCACCAAACGCACTAAGAACACACAGTGCAGAAGGACATTCTCTTAAATAAAGGATGTTGGGAATACTGTATAGCCATATGCAGAAGAATGATACTGCCTTACCTTTTACCAAATGAAATAATCAACTCAAAGTGGTTTAAAGACTTACAGACAAGACTAGAATTTATAACACTACTGGAAGAAACATAGTGAGGAATCTCCATGCCATCAGTCTGGACAATGATTTATTTGGATATGACTTCAAAAACCACATGCAACAACAAACAAAAAATAGTTAAATGTGATTAAATCAAAATAAAATACCCTGAGTTGCAAGGGAAAAATTCAACAGAATGAAAATTCAACATGTGGAATGGAAGAATTTTTTTTAAAAACCATACATAGGATCAGGTATTGCTATCCAAAATATATAAGGGACCCAAACAACTCAGTAGCAAGAAAACAAATATCCTAATTACAAAATGAGCAAAGGATCTGAATAGACCAACGAAGACACCCAAACAAGTATATGAAAAATGTCCACTATCACAGATAACAGTGGAAATGATTTATCAAAACCAGTGGGCCCCTATGGATAATTTGTGTTCTCTTTATCTACCTATAGAGCTCCATCTTCTATGTTATTACACCCCACTGTTCTCAGCTTTTTAAATCTTCCTAGTGGTTTGGAGGTAGCAAAGTTTCTGGGATTGCCATGAGTTCTACCTCCCTGTACTGTGACTTAGGAAGTGGATTCAGACCAACAGTCTGAGAAACCAGAGGAGTTGCTTTGTGGGGAGCAGCCCGGACTGGACTGAGTTACTGGAATTAAGACTTATTCTATGCATCTGCTCTCCCACAATATGGCGATGGGAGAGAAGAAAGAGGCTTCTACACAGCTGCCTCCAGTTCAGCCAATAAACTGTAGGACTTGCTCCTGATTGGAGAGCAGCGTACTCGGCGTGTGGGCAGCCGAGTTGGGATTGGCGGAGGAGGACTATAAAGGAGGAGAGAGACGGCATGCACCAGGAACATCTAAGGGGAACACCTGTGCAGCCCCCGAGAGAGCCGGCCGGCGGTGTGCCGCTCCCCTGCGGAAGTGGGGAATGTAGCAGGGGGAACCGCCCTTCCACGGAGGTGGAAGGGACGGTAGCCAACCTGGGAAGAACCAGCAGCAAACCCGGGGAGGGCCGAGCAGACGAAAGAACAGCGCAGGGTCCTGTGTCGTTCCTCCATGAAGAGG
Organism: Oryctolagus cuniculus; assembly: GCF_051225735.1. Taxonomy (NCBI): domain Eukaryota; kingdom Metazoa; phylum Chordata; class Mammalia; order Lagomorpha; family Leporidae; genus Oryctolagus; species Oryctolagus cuniculus. Next base: position 14,341,188 of record NC_142876.1, read on the forward strand.
GGGAGCGACATAATGGTGCCGTGACTCGGATAGGAAACCTAGGACGGATAGGAAACTTAGGAGGGAAGAAGCCTAGGCAGGGTTCAGTGTTGCTCCTCCACGAAGAGGGGGAGCGACATTGCTTTATGTTTTTCTTCCTCTCAGGGTCTTATTCCTGATTTTTGTACAGTATTTGAGAATAACTGTTGCATGTATTTCAGTCAGTTTTACAGTTTTTACTTGGGAATAGAAGTTGCATTATCAGTTTTAATTTCATTAGATTTTGAAAATGATAAGATTCAAAGGAGTTTAAGGATAGTTTCAGAAGATATGCTTTTTAAATTAGATTACAGATAGAGATGAAATGTGTGCAGTTGACTCTACTACAATTTAATGTGTTCTGTTTTTCCAAATTTTCACAGATACATTTATGTTTCCTTTGGAAAATTTCCTTAATCAGGACACATATAATATAGGAAATTCTCAAATACCATTGTAAAGGAATGAAATACACAGAAGCAATAAATTCTGAAAACCTTGATGAGCACGATCAGATCAAAATAAATAAATAAATAAATGTGAACTCATTTCAGTATTTTCATACAGAAAATGTAAGGACAGAATTTTCAAAACACAAAGATACAAGTAGGTTGGTTTTCTGAAGCATATTTTCTGCTACTCATACTCATGTGATTATCAACAGCTACAATCCTGTTGCATCTGGGAGGTGAAAGCCAAAAGTAGAGTTCTTAAAATGTGGCTCTAACAGCTGAAGATTCACACATTTTCCACCTGTTCATGTCACAGCAGTTTGTTAATATTTCTGAGAAACAGGTTTGCCAAATTCTGAACACATAGGAGAATTTCATGAAAGATCTTTATGATTATAATCTCAGAAAGGCATATTTTGTAAAGTACTCACTTTGAGAGCAGGCACAATATCCTTTCCTCAACTTCTAACAGATGAATGTCTACCATGGTACTTACTATGTAGGATATACACAACACTGCTAAAAATGAAAAACAGAATCCAAGAAAGGAAACGTCACTAAGGAGGACTGGCAGACAGCAGTGCACTGACATGTCAGTAACAGCAGTGAGTGGAGCTTTTAAATGTTGAAAAAGAAAAGAGGGCTGGGAATATACAGGCTTGCTAACAAATAAGGAGGGACATAAAAATCAATGAGCCATTGATAATGGGCTAGATACAGCTCTCATTTTTTAAAGAGAAAAATGAATGAAGGAAATTTGGGAAATGGGGAAATAATGACAGTCTGGTTAAAGTAGCTGGTGATGAAATGTAGGTAAGAGGATGCTGGTCATGGGGACTGAATAATAGCTCACTGTACAGTTGGGGAGGAGTGTCTAATGAGGTCCTCTTAGGATGCATCATCATCTTGTTCCAATTCAGCATCATCCTTAATGACATGGAAGGAGTGAATAATACATGAATGAAGATTGTACAGGAATTGAACTCACAGTTGCTGCTAGAAATATTGTAAAGAGAAAACAGCAATAAAGCAAATGGATTTAATAAAAGCAAGTACAAAAATAAGTCAAAATGAAATTATCTTTGCAAATCTAATAAGGCAGCCAAGAATACCAGTAGGGGAAAAAGGAGAGCAAATACAAACACAAATGTTATTGGCATATCATTTGTTAACTATGTAGATACACATTACGTTCCTTTATATTTAGAACCTTCATAGAGTCTCGGTCCCTTGCAACCATCACAAATGGGCTGAATAATGATGCCTCTGAAGACTGGCTATTTAAACCAAAGTCCTCAACACAAAAGATATGCATCATGTACTTTGCTATTTCTAAATGAAGTATGCAATTTATCAATGGGGGGGAACCTTAGTGCTTCATATCCTTTACATTCTTTAAGGAGGGTGAGGAGAAAGAGAAAATACTTACGAAAGATTTTAACACACATTTCCAGAAGTCAGGAAAAACTTGGAGAAAATGGCAGCAAAAAGTGACCAGATGGCAGAGTTTCAAGAAGGAAGTGGTAACTTGTGCCAAATGATACAAAGAGGCCAAGTGAGAAAGGAAAGAAAAGTTGCTATTGAATTTGGCAATTAGGATGTCATCTATGAAAGCTGACAAATAGTGTTTGTGTCATGGCTGGAGCAGTAGTCAGACAGCTGTGATTGATGGGTGACTGATTTCTAAGAAAATAGAGAAAATATAAATGACTTTTCCAAGAAGGTGAACTCTGATGAGAAAAAGTAAAATAGGGTGGTAACAGCAGAAAAGCACAAAGGGTAAAAAACGATCTCTTGGAAATTGGAGATATTTGCTAAAAGTAGAGTTAGTGGACAGGAAGAAAGGACTTTACTATTGAACTCTTACTCACCTTTCATGACTAAAATCAGAAGCTACCTCCCATTCTAATTGCTCCCCTCACCTCACTCCTGGAAAACTTACGCTTGGGCCCCTCTACACTCCCCTGACATCTACTCTACACCTCAATCCTATCATTCTACATTTTGTATTCTGACTGTATTGTCTATTCCACTAGATTGAATTGCTTTAAATGGGATTGTGCCTATCTCTGCTTCTACTACAAATACAATGATTAATGAAGTCATCATAATAAGTCATTAATATAATAAAGAGATAGATTTCTTTACCATACAGAACTCTTAGATAACGTTATCTCAAAACAAAAAATGGATTCTGTCAAAACCAGTAACAGGAAACAAGTTCAAGAAGTAGGGTGTGAAGTCAGAAAAAAAAAATGGAAAATGTGAACACAAAACGGTGAGAAGCAGAGCAATCAAAAAAGTTAGTCTAGGAGAAGGTGGAAGTCAAGGAGCCAGACAATAGAAAGTAATCCACAGGGCCAGTGCTGTGGCATAGTAGATAGAGCCATTACCTGCTGAGCTGGAATCCTGTGTGGGCATCATTTCAAGTCCTGGCTGCTCCACTCCCAACTCCTTGATTGTGCACCTGGGAGAGCAGCAGGGGACGGCCCAGGTGCTTGGGCCCCTGTACCCACGTGGGAGACCAGAAGAAACTCCTGACTCCTGGCCTTGGATTGGCCCAGCTCCTGCCATTGCAGCCATCCGGGAAATGAACAGATCGAAGATCGTGCTCACTCTCTCTATCCCTGTGCCTCTCTTTCTATAGCTCTGCTTTCAAATAAATAAATAAATCCTTAAAACAGAAGATACTAATTCACAAAATTAACTTAGGGTTTCCTGAGCCTTCATTCCTTTCTTCAAATACGTATTTAAAAGATTGTACCAGAGGAAAGCAATTTATATAATTCTACCTTCAATCTAAAGAACTACAGAGAAATATGCTTTTTTTACTTTTGGTGTAAATTGAAAGAGGAGTAGTGTTTCATTGAGAGCTTCTTTTCTGTGGTTTAAAATAGAGAGTTAGAGGAAATTTTTAAAGAGAACATAAACAGAAGAAGCTTTTTAAAAACTTTTATTTTATTTATTTAAAAGGCGGAGTTAGAGAGAGGAAGAGAGAGAGGGAGATCTTACATTCATTGATTCACTCCTGAAAGGGTCCAGTGGCCAGAGCTGGCCAGAGCAAAACCAGGAGGCAGGAGCTTCTTCCAGGTCTCCCATGTGGGTGCAGGGGCCCAAGCACATGAGTCATCCTCAGCTGTTTTCGCGGGTGCATTAGCAGGGGACGGGGTCAGAAGTGGAGCAGCTGGCACACAAACTGGCGCCCCTATGGGATGCTGGTGTCACAGGCAGCAGCTTTACCTGCTATTTCACAACACCAGCCCCTGGGAGAAGCTTTTATTTGATAGGACAAAGCTAGTTACACTAGGAACAAGAACAAATCTTTAAAGTGGTCAAGATTAGGATATTGACTAATAGAATGAAATACGTTGTGTGCAATCATTTGATCCCGCCTGTCTCATGTGCAGTAGTTGGCAATGACAGTATTAAGATCTTGGCTAACATAAGGATGCTTGACAAACTGCAGAGCCATCAACATGACATGTTTATGGCACTAAAGACATGTATATGACAGTTCTCTATGATGCAGTAGGTATGACTTGAAAATTAATGGTGCTGGACTATTAATCACATCAGCCATACCACGCAAGGGGCTGATGATAAAAATAACCCAGTTATCTTGTTAATGTAGAGTATGCATGCAATCCTTTTATGAAAGAGTGCCTCCTCTAACACAAGACAGTACTTCACGAAGTTCATGGAATGTGTACATTATGAAAATACATGTGTGAATCTTCAAATATCTTGGTAACAAAATAAACATATCTCTTAATTTTGTGAACTTTTTGAAGTCCTCTTGCATTACTGAGACTGTCTCAAAGAATATTGGAGTCATAACTCTTGTTGCTCTTCCAAAATAATCGACTGTTGCATCTGCAAATACTTGTAACAATAAACACAATTTGACAATATTGTAAATATGTGAGTGTATATGAACAAAAGTTCTTGAATTTTGAATTTAAGTCTATTCAATTAATTTGTGCCTCAAGTTGAGTATTATATATCTTAAGAAATACTAAAATGCAAATTTATTTAGCTACTTAAGGACTGAAAATTTTACTTATGAAAATTATAACTTTGAAGTTCCAACAATGAGTGAAATTATTTTTCATTTTTGCAACCTAGAAATAAAGCCAAATTGTGCATTTTATTAGAAATTACTTTTAATCATGTATTATATTTGTCCATATTTATGAATATAGTATTGAAGCTATTGAAGTTTACCTGATGAAACAATTTATTGGCACTGAATGTGGTAGAGAATTACTTAGACTACGTTAGGAATCTATGTGAGTTTTATTTATAACATAATGCTTTATTCTTTAATTTTTAACTTTATTTATTTGAAAGCCTGAGAGACAAGGAGATACAGACAGGTAGCGATTTTCAATCTGCTGATTCCCTCTCCTAATGCCTGCAACAGGTGGACTGGGCCAGGCCAAAACCAGGAGGCTGGAACTCAGTATAGGTTCCTCATATGGCAGGGACTGAAGTTCTCTACCTCTCAGGGTATGCACAGGCAGGAAGCTTGACTGGAAGTAGAACCAAAACTTGGGCCCAGGCACGCTGATATGAGAGGCAGACATCTGAAGTGGGATGTTAGCCACTATGCCAAATGACTAAAAGGATACTTACTCACCAAATTCACATCCCAAACCACTTGAAGGAGGTGGTAATTCCTACCCTGCCTAAGAGAAATAGACAAGACCCCAAGACAACTCGTGTCCTGTCTAATTACTGCTTGTGCTTTTTATCATTGAAAAACAAGCAAAAACTGAAAGTTTCTGGATAACTAAAAATAAAACAGAAAAAGAAAGGATAAAATTTGTACATAAAACCCAGCCCCAACTTGGGGGCCAGCATCATGGCGCAGTGGTTTAGGTCACTGTTTGCAAAGTCAGCGTCCAATATTGGACAGCTGACTCAAATCCTGGCTGCTCTGCTTCCAATCCAGCTCCCTGCTAATGTGCCTGGGATGGCAGCAGGTAATGACCCAAGCTCCTGGGTCCCTGCCACCCATGTGGGAGACTCAGATGGAGTTCTGGGCCCCAGACTTCAGTCTGGCCCAGCCCCAACTGCTGTGGCCATTTGGAGAGTGAACAGGTGGATAGATCTGCTCCCCATTAACCCCAAACCTCGGTCACCCTCTGTCATTTCAAATAAATAAATATTTTAAAAAGAAAAACAGGCCCACAGCCTTACTTAATACAGAGAGTATTCAGATGTAAATAACTATAAATTAAAAATCATTCAGTCTCAGCACTTTCTCTTTTGTGTTCACAGCCCTTTCGCACATTGCCAGGCTTTGTCCTGAACAAAGGAAAATGGGGGAAAGAAGAAGGAAGATAATTCTGTCCCCAGTGGCTACTCCAAAACCACTCCCAGAAACACTGAATCTACCTTACTCTTCAAATAAAAGCAAATGTCCAGGTTAGATAAAGTGAAGGCATGGAAAAGAAGTGTGGTCTGAAAGGCAGGCTTTAAAACACTTGGTTCTCAGGGCAGCAAAAGGCAGGCAGGAAGGCAGAAGTAATGAGTTGATAGCAGGTGACTACAGCTCGCCCTCCTCCCTATTCAAAGGCTCCCTCTCCACCCACTGCACTCAGGTGCAGAAAGGTTGGCATTAGAAACCTGGCCTACCCCCTTAAGAGATTTCTGTCCAGTGGTAATTAAGACAGGGTGGGCAAGCCTGCCCTAGTGGGTCTGCTGAAGCCTTCTCAGCTCAGTGCACGTACGCACAGCCTCGACCTTGCACTCCGTCCCCTCTCTAGTGTCAGTGTGCTAAAAGATTTGAATAGTTTATTTCCCTTGATCCACTTTTTTGTATAAATTCTTCAAGGGGGTTCCTATGAGAAACTGTGACAGAGGAAGTTGTTATCACTAATGGTTCTGAAAGTTGTTAACTTTAATGGATTAGAACTGGATGAGTGTTAAGCTCAGTGATTTCAGGTAGCAGGGGAATTAAGTAAAAGACTTCTTAGGCCCTGGCTGGAATTTCAGAGTTCAAATCACATTAATACCATTTGATCAAATCTACTGAAAGAACAATCCAAGCACAAATCCTGTCATTACTGCAGCCCCCAGGATTCACTGGCAGGTTGATTCTTCTTATCTGTGTTTAAATAGGCTTAGATTTGGGTAGCTGAAGTTTAAATGGATTCTTCCTGATACCTTGGACATTGTATGTTTTAGTCTATCTTCTTCTCAAAATTAATAATGAAATTGACAATTACAGATCATCATTTTAATGATTTAAATACCTTCTCAGAATGTAAAGATCATTCTAGAGAAATAAGCCATGGGCTTAATCAGAGTTAAAAAATGACATTTGTCCCTTCTTTGGAAAAATACTAAAATCACATAATTATGTGTAATATATTATTCAAGCCAAATGTTCAGGTCAAAATTTCCCCAATGTCATAAGTCAGCAATGAAGTTACAAGTTTAGGATATCAAACAATAAATAAAATAATGTAAAGGCTCCTTTCCAAATCATCAAAACAGTGATAATCACCATCAAGACAATCACAATTACTGTCATTGCCATCACCATCATCATCTTTGGAGGGTGAAGGAGCAGGGAAAATTATCTAATTCAGCAACATCAGGAGTGTTGGGAAGGACGGAAATAACACCATGTGTTGTGGCAATAAACAAAACTACATACAGCAAAAATAAGGGCATAGATTCCAGGAGACATGGGATGAAACAGATGTGCAATTCAACAGTAGCATTATTTATTCTTCAACAGAATTCTCTCCAAAAATTCAACGTGGGGGAAGGTGTGGTTTGATAGCAGGTTTAGTTGCCACTTGGGATGCCCACAACCCACGTAGGAGCACAGGGGATTAAATGCTGCCTCATCTTCTCATTCAGCTTCCTGCAGATGCACAGGGCAGGCAGCAAGTGATGGCCCATGAATTTGGGTTCCTGACATCCACGTGGGATAAGCCCGGTCCAGCAGTTGTGGGCATCTGGTTTGTAAAGCAGCACAAGAAGATCTCTCGGCCTTTCCCTCTTCTGCCCTTCATGTAAATAAACACAACTTTTAAAACAAATCAATGTCACATTCTTGAAGAGAATTAGTTTCCTGGGCGGGGAGGTACCTGGACTGCCTTTGCTAGGAGAAAATGACCAGGTTAATCTAAGACTTCTGAGTTCTCACTTTAATCTGTATCCATCCAATCCTCTTCCCCAGGTCTTAGTGGCCAATTTCTTACTACTAGTCTATTTCCTTTTGTATAAGAGATTTTAAGGGAAAGGAGCCATGACAATAGCTACCACGTTGGGTAATTAAATACACTAAGCTGGATTTGATGGATTTATGGTGTTTTCCAAATATTTAGCCTAAAAATGGCCCTCTTCTTGGCTTCTACACCCTAGTAATCCCATAATTGGAAGAATTATCCATTTCTCCTAAAACTTCTTCCACGCCCTACTGCAGGACAAGAAACTGCTGGTAGTAACAGTTCTTTCAGGGAATGCATTGCATTGTTATATTCTCTACTCAGGAAAACTCATATTTGTAAGACTTCAAGTTAATAACGATTGCACATAACAACAAAGATCATTTTTCAGTCATAATGTTCTAGAATTTTAAGTGCAGGCCCTTAAGTAGCAATTCAATTTATAACTTTGTTCCAGTTTTATCTTCCAATGAGATGGCAGAAGCCTGTCCAGCACCCATTTTGTATGTTTTATTCTCACTAAAGACATCTTCAAATCATAGCTCCCAAAATTTCTGTAGTTTGTAATGAAAATCGGGCCCAGTAGTGAGAAACATTTCTTATGTGTGGAACTGAATACTTCCTAAATTCACATGAAACAGTCCTACCCTCTAGTATCCCTGAATGTTACTGCATTTTGGAGATAGTCTCCATAAAGAGGTAATCATGATAGCCTGATGTCCTAATACAATATCACTGGTGTCCTTATAAGAAGTAGAGATCTGGACGCTGACAGATATGAGAAGACCACCGCAGACAGAGGAAAGGACTGACCTCAGGAGAAGCCTGGTAGAACCCTGGCCTGGGCTCCAGGTGTGCAGAATGGAGAGGAAATGAATGTTTGCTGTTTAAGCCACATTGTTTGTTACAATGACAGCCCTGGCAAGCTAAAATGACAGTGTCTACATAATAATACATTCTAACAATGTGTAAATGCTTTTACACAAGTCCTTATTTCTTAATCTGTTCCACAAGCAGAGTCATCTTGTTTCTTTTCCCTATTACCTCATCTGCCAAGAGGTCTCCTTGGGCAGGAGAGAGAAAACAACAGCTTCCAAAGCCATACTGTTACCTAAGCTCTGGTCCTGATCCAGCCAGTGGCACCACACAAAGAGCTTTCCTTCCCTGAAGGATTTCAGAGAGAACAAAGTTCCATCCGGGCCATGAAACTCAGGCCTCTGCGATGTGCACCCCCCCACCCCAACACCCTGCCTCCCTGCCACCCTGTTGTTTTTCCTCTTTTTCTGCTTTTGCCTTAAGCATTGAAGGAGTATTTACTTTAATATTTTTACTTTTTATTTACTGCTTTTTAAAAGCCACTTGTCAGATTAGGAAATTTGTTGCAGACATAATAAATTGTGTCCAACTGATATCTAGAGAAGACTTATCTATCAGAAAATTACTATTTATATAATACATCCTTTGAAAAACCCTTGGCAATTTCATAATCACGCAATCACTCAAAAAAATTTAATCACTAGTTAGAAAACATTAAAATAATAAAATGCAGTCCTCCCAGATCTCTTCATCACTAATACTGTAATTTGAATACATTTATAAAGGAAGGAGCGCTGAGTGGTGAGTGAGGAAACCAAGGTTCTTTTTTCAACTTTGCTGCAAGTCTCTTTGAGACTTGAGTAACTTGACCTCTGTTATTCTTAGAAGTCTTTTCTGTGAAAAGGCTGAATTGTAAATAACCTTGGTATTTCTTTATTATCTTTAAAATTTTATAATGCACTGCTGTTTTATTAGTAACATTACTGAATACTTCCTAGATTACTCCTTGGAGGACTCTCTGCTCCTCCATTCCCTTAAGCACATGGAGAGGGCAGGATTCACACTGGAAAGTCCAGTCCTTACCAGTAACACTCATCTGGTCAGAAAGAAAAGTGCATAGTGGCAAAGCTGTACGCCTAAGGAGTGGCTTCTACTCTACGTGTATGTCCCAGAATAATGGCCACTGACTTCTCATTACTAACAAGCTGCTTCACTACGTCACTCACTCATTCACTCCTTTGCTCACTCAACATACTCTGAACAGATATTGTCTGTCAGCGGCGACCCAATAATCGATCTTTCTGGGTGGAGACTGCACAATGTCAAGATATTTTTCCCGAGTAACAGCATAAGGACTAACAGAATAGACACAATTAAAGGAATAGATGAATGATTAACCAGGTAACCATGCCAGAGTTACTGGGAAACAGGTGCTTAGCATTTCAGCATAAAACAGAATGCTGGCCCGGCACCGCAGCTCACTAGGCTAATCCTCTGCATGCGGCGCCGGCACACCAGGTTCTAGTCCCAGTTGGGGCGCCGGATTCTGTCCCGGTTGCCCCTCTTCCAGGCCAGCTCTCTTCTGTGGCAAGGGAGTGCAGTGGAGGATGGCCCAAGTGCTTGAGCCCTGCACCTGCATGGGAGACCAGGAGAAGCACCTGGCTCCTGGCTTTGGATCAGCGCAGTGCGCCGGCCACGGCGGCCATTGGAGGGTGAACCAACAGCAAAGGAAGACCTTTCTCTCTGTCTCTCTCTCCCACAGTCCACTCTGCCTGTCAAAAAACAAAACAAAAACAGAATGCTACTGGTAAGCAGGTACTTAGTGTTTTAATATAAAACAATGCATCAGTGGCCAGCATGAATGGGTTTGTCTTTAAATTCATCATGTCTAAAGGCTACTGTTTTCAGAAATAGTCCTGAGCACCAGACTAGCCTGTGTTGCTGGTGGAGATTCATCATCCTAGAAAGGAAAGAAAGGGGCTTACAAGGCTGAGGGCCAAGAAAGGAAAGTGATTTGGGAGAAGCAAGCGTGCTCAGGAACTGACCTCTCTGTCACATAACTTGACATCCTATATACGAATGGTGGGTGGTTTACATATAATTTAATAGATAAAGAAGCAATCCTAGGAGTTTATACATATTTGTGGCAGCAGAAGGAGAGACTACCTTCCCTTGATTAATTACAGCATCATGTAGAATTTTCCTGGAAATTCACCTGAGAAGTTTTTGACACTGGAGATAAAGAGAAGGGACTGTGTTTATGAAGAAGTGAGGGGAGGGTAGTCATAATAACCCAAGATGATGCTGTTGGAGCGGTTAATAAATAAATTTACTACTGAATATAAAAGAGGTAAGAATAATATTAGCCTGGCCTAGAAACATGGCCTTGAGGAAGATATTCAAAATATAATTAGACATTATATTTGTACTTAAGTAAATGGGAAAGAATTATAATAGGGATAGTACTTAAGACCATAAAATATTGATGGTAATCAAATAGGTTAAAAATGAATAGTCACAAAATTTTATTTCCAGAAGTGTGTTTCACAGCATAAATGTGTATCATTCTACTTAGAAAATGGTAACAATTTAATCAGATTATGTAAGTGTTAGTCCACTTTTTGTTCCTCTACTTTATAAAGGAGGAATGTTTATTTTGGCTCATAGTTCCAAGGGTACAATGTCTTGGAGCTTCATATGGTGACACCTTCTTGCTGGGATAGTCCAAAGGCAGTACAATTATGGACACACACAGAGGGCATGTGTGTCTGTCTGGTCTCTCTTTTCAAGTCACCAGGATGAGGCCATCCTTGTGACAGCAGATTAAGCCTCCGCCTATAATGTCAGCTGCTCCATTTCCAATCCAGCTCCCTGCTAATTAGCTTGGGAAAGCAGGGGAAGATGACTCAAGTACTTAAGCCCCTGCACCTATGTGGCAGACCTGGAAGAAGCTCCTGGCTTCAGCCTGGCCCAGCCCATGCCATTGCAGCCATTTGGGGAATGAACCAGCAGATGTGTTATTGGACAGCTTATTAATAATTTTCAATATTAATAATCCTGTGGGCTCTTGCGATTTATTCAGAGAAGAATTCTGAATATTAGCTCAAATAGAATAGACAACATGGTAAGTTTTTAAGGATTTTATTGAGTAGGAGAAATGTGCAAAAGAGTGAGAGCTTTATTTAGGGGAGAAAGAAAGTTCTAGAAACTAAGCTGGGTCCATACCAAGCAGAGAGCAGGCCAGGAGCAAGCCACGTGGAGCAAGCCTATGGCTATGAACAGCCACAGGTAGCTTAGAGCAAGTAGCGAAGGGAAGGCAGAGAGCAGCAGCCGAAATGCCATGTCCAAAGGCACAGGCAACAAGGGGCGGGCCTACCATGTCCAGGCCTTTTATCCACTTCCAAAGGAGAATGGTTATGCAGTCTGATTAGTGGGTGGGCACACAGGTGGGTCAGGTATGGTCATGAGATCACACAAGGGGTGTGGTCTTCCAGCTCACAAACCTAATCGATTTTATCCAATCTGCCTACCTACATCAGATGGAAGTTCCCTCTCTTTCTCTCCTCCTCACTCTTGCTCTCTCTCTCTCTCTCTCTCTCTGTATGGGTGTATGTCTTCCTCTCTCTGTGTAACTCTGACTTTCAGATAAATAAATAAATCTTTAAAAAAAAAAGAACCATCTTCTTTAGAAGACAAGGATACAATTTTCTCTATCTTTTGACAAGCAAACAGAAATCTATTGTGAGTCAAGTGGGTTGTGTCACCTGTTCTGGCTTCTTCTTGGACACAGGGCCCTGTTGTCACACTGTTAATAACACAAGTAATTTTTGCACAGAATCATTTGTTAACACTACCCCTAAAGTAGACATTTCTTTTCACAAGAGATCACTTGTTCACCTTCCTATTTGCTATTTTTGTCTATAGTTTTGTCTCCTTCGACTCTATCCTCCACACAGCTGCTAAAGAAAATTGAAACTCAAATGTGTGTAAATCCTTATTCCTATGATTATCGTAATCTGGATGTACTTCTGTCACTATACCTAGAAATAGAATTTTTCAGTGTATGAAATTGTGCTTCGTTCTTGTGTTATTAGCAGAGTACCATTCATATAACTGAAAAATAGGATAGAAACGTTGTATGAAACAAGAGCCAATGTTATTTATCTAAACAAGGATTTAAATTCTCTTTTGTTGAGTTGAGAGAAGTGTTATAATTGCAGTACATTTGATTTGTTGCATCCGTTAAATGAACTTTAAGTACTGTCTTAGCCCACTTGGTCAGCTACAACAAACATCTTCAGAAATTTATTGCTATTTGTTCTGGAATCTGAGAAGGCCAAGATGAAGGTGCCAACAAATTCAGTGTTTCCAGCCACAGAGGTGGTACATCTTGCTGTGTCTTCATGAAGTAAAACGAGCGAGACAGCTCCCTTCACCTATTTCCTCACTCTCTGTGTGGAAATACCAGCACATAATTGCCTCTTCAAAGACATTACTTCTTCATACTATGCATTTGGTGTTAGGTTCTAATGTGTGAATCTGGGGGAAACACCAACATTCAGGACATAGCAAGCATCTGATCTGCAGCATTTAATGGGCCTACAACAGGGAGGGACCTATTCTCTGTATTTAAAGTTTAAATTCTTGACAGAGAAGAAAAACAAAATGCATGCCCTGGAGGAAACATAAGATGAACTTGGGAATAAGGAAAACAGTTGCAGCTGTAAATATGACAGACAGGAATTGTTCCTTTCATATTTGGCAGAATAAATTATAAGATAAGGTGGAAGATGACAGTAGATACATGTCTGAGAGCATGTTATCAGAGGAGGAAACCAGTCTTCAGTCTTTGAGAATTGCGTATTCTGGTGAGTTCAAGGGAACGTGTATACTAGAGCAGTTGTGTGTCTTGTAGAACACAGTCTCTATCGGTATCTGCTCCACTTGGACACTGAGAAAATGTCGCCTTACTGCAGAAACAGTGAAATGGTTCAGAGCGTAACAGCTGAGACCATTAGGCAATGCAGTAGGAAATCTGAAAGGCACATCTCCCATCTGCCACAGAGAGTTACCATTTTCAAGTAAGTTCAATTAAATATAATGTGCAGTTAAGGGCATCAGATTATGCTGCAAAGACAAGTGATGAGAGAGAACATGATGATAAGCGGTTAGGCATTTGGCAGAACACTTATGCCACTGCTTGGGATGCCCACATTCCATATTTGAGTGACTGTTTTGAGTCCTGGCTCCTGACTTATGATCCAGCTTCCTGCTAATGAGCATCTTGTGAGAAAACAAATGATGGCTCAAGTACTTAGTTCCTCCTGTTGGAGATCTGGATTAAGGTCTGGGTCCCTGGCTTTGGCCTGGCCCAGACCTGGCTGTTACAGTCATTTGGTGAATGAACCAACAAATGGAAGCTCACTTGCTCGCTCTCTCCTTCTTTCTCTCCATCTCTGGATGTGTGTTGTATCGTGTATGTGTGTGCCTATGAATTGAAAAAAGAACTGGATGATAACCTGTGGAAATTTAGAAAGCAGCAAGAAATCTTAACTAAGTCCATTTTTATTGGGCATTTTTCGTCTCCCAAAACAGGTATCTTGCAGCCTTAGTCCCTCCAGAACCTCAGAATTTAGACAGAGGGTCTTTAAAGAGGTAGTTACATTAAAATGAAGGGGCCTTACCCCAATCTCACCCTTTTTCAAGGATATTAGGACAAACAGTGCAATGCCAGAGATTTGTGCAAACTTTTGAAAGACCTGTGAGAATGCAGTGATAAGATACCATCTGCAATCAAGGAGAGAGGCCTCAGGAGAAACCAACCCTGTCAACACCTTGATCTCAGACATGAAGCTTCTGGAATTGTGAGAAAATACATTTCATTTTCTAAGCCACCCAGCCTGTGTTACTTTGTTATGACATTCCAGAAAGACTAATACTATTGGTCTCTCCAGAGGGTACTTCAGCAATTAGAGCTTTCACAACTGCATGGGATAAGCAACCCACAGTGAAATATGCCATTGTTGCTGAAGTTGCTTGAATTTTTCATAGTCTAGGACTAGGTGATCTTTAGAGACTTCATCATTGTACTGTATAGAATTAAATTAAAATGCAGTTTAGTGGGATTATAATGGATTGACAAGTTTTATGATCCCCTTAATAAAAACAAAAAAAGTGGGGAGGATATCTGTTGACATGTCAGGGAGCTGGAGTGTACAATAACACCATATTCTAGGAAAGAATATTATTCCCTCCAACCTTGCTCAAGCAGATGTTTTTAGTTTTCCAAATTTATAGAAATTGGTATAAAGACAAGATAATATACTCAAAAGGATTCTTACACCTGACAGTAAAAGTTAAAAAGATTATTTTTTTTCATTTTATGATACAAGTCCTGTATGAATCTAATTAAGGACAAGTCTTTCCATACAAGAAGCTCAGAATTAGTAAAATTAACACCTAAGATTTTGGTAAGTACAAATTGAAACAGATCGTAAAGTGACAAAAAGTAAACAAATTGAGGGTATTTATGAGTCATGTAATTTCCCTATTCAAATGCCTTAAGAAGAATAATCTCAATCAGATGGATTAATACATAATAGCCCGTCTGTATAGAGATGCATAATAGAAGTAAATAGATGAACTTGATTGTCCATGTCTATTACTGATATCGGTCAATTCTGCTTTGAAGACAAAACCCAAGTTTATTATCACAGAAGGATCATGTCCAGAAATGTAACCAAGAAATCACATGAGGTGTCATATGGTTTTAATTTGATGAGGAAAAAGACATATAATCTTACTGAAATTAAAAATCAAAGACATTTTGGGGGTAAATGATTCTAAAGGTGGAAAGAGAAAGAATATAGCAGACTGATAACCTGCTTGAAAGCACTTACAAGTTGTTCACACTAGTCCTTCTATGATCCATATTTTTATTGTGTTGGAATCCACACAATTCAAGGTAGATGTTCTTTAGACACGTTAAAGTATCCATCATGGTATAAGCTAAGTACCTTCTAGATCAGATTGTTTATGCTTAATTGCCTTAAGCTATGTACAGTAGGGGTTTAATTTAGCTAACAAAACTCCATGTCTGGGTATAAATGCAGTTTTGCTGAAGGTGGCATAAAGCAACAGTTAAGACCAAGTCCCTAGCTTAAGCATCAAAGTTTGAATTTTAATTCCACCATTATTAATCTATGTGAATGTGCACCATTTAACCATTCTATGCTCCAGCTATTTAAGTTGTAAAATTTGATTAAAAATACTACTTTCTAGCCATTATTTAAGTGTTCCAATGATCAAATTTCTACATAGAAAGATAAATAGCTTTGTATTATATTAATGAGGATTAGTTTTAAGAATCAGGTTGGGGGGGGGGTGGCTGACACCATGCCTCACTTGGTTAATCCTCCACCTGCAGTGCCAGCATCCCATATTGGTGCCAGGTTCTACTCTGGGTTGTCCTCTTCCAGTTCAGCTCTCTGCTGTGGCCCAGGAAGGCAGTGGAGGATGGCTTAAGTCCTTGGGTCCTGCACCCACATGGGAGACCAGGAAGAAACACCTGGCTCCTGGCTTCAGTTTGGCACAGGGCCGGCTGTAGTGGCCGTTTGGGGTGAACCAATAGAAAGAAGACCTTTCTCTCTGTCTCTCTCACTGTCTATAACTCTACCTGTCAAATAAATACATAAAAAAAGCATTCTAAAAAAAAAAGAATCAGGTTGGTTATGCTGTGTCATGCAGTTATTTTATCAAGACTCAATTTAAATATTGCTATGGAGATATTTTGCAGCTATGGTTAAAATAATCTCAATTAGTTGGCTTAGGGAGATTACTCTCAGGGATGTGATGAGAATTCATAGAATTAGAATGCATCAACAGCAAAAACAAACAAGAAAATCTGCCTCAAGCATGAAACAACAATTCTTGCAGCCTTCAGTCTGCCTTACAGATTTCAAAATACTCTGGTCATTTATTATTAATAAACATATGTAATGCAAATGTGTGTATGCCTGCATATGCCTGTACACACACACACACAATGTGTTCTGTTTTTCTGGAAAAACGTGTTGATACATTATTGAAAAATATCAACTTACTATACAATTTGTTCATAATATCACACAAAATTTGAAATTTGTAGTTAACTTGTAATAAAAAAAAGACTGATTTTAACTCTTAAGGCTATTCTTGCTATTCCTGAAGCTGTGTGTGTCATAAAGTTGGAAAGATGAATTTAACAACTTATATTGAAATGGAATGGACCAAAAGAAATCAAGTGCAGTTCACAGTGTGATTGTTGTTTTATACCAATTGTTTCAGAACATATTAGACGATATCTGCAGATTCGTAGAGTTTCTCATGTGCCCCTGAGGAAGAAGAACGAGTGAAAGCTCTCTGGATAGGTGCTACTTTCTAATCCCAACGTCCAGTCTTCAATGACCTTTCCAGTCATGTTACATATTAGCTTTCTATACATGATTTATTTGAACATAGGAACCTACTCCAGAAGTTAGAAAAGCATTGCCAAAAACATGAAGCCAGCTTAATTAGAAAACATGTAAATAACAGAGGTGAATAGACAGATATTGTATAAGCACCATTTCCACTTTTAGAAGAAATATTACAGAACTGGTAAGGTCTGAATTTTGGAGATTTCATTTTGTGAAGAAAACACAGCCTTTGTTTGAAATAGAAAGATTTCTTAAGTCTTTTTTTTTTTTTTACTTTTCTTTAGGTTTGTTTTATAATATCAAGTATCTCAAGGAGAATTACCAAAATCAATTTTATGAAAGAAAGCATATGATCATTTTAGTAACAAATCCATATGAATGAACATAAAATTATCCTTAATTAATGCTTTCTCTTCTCTGTTGTTCTAATTGCTTAAGACTCTTACAGAGCTTGTGCTCATTATAGCTTTTTCAGTCTTCTGCTTTTGGTTAAGATTCTGTCAGACTTTCCACTATAATAAAATATCTATTGGGGGATTTATAATTTCATTTCAAGTTTTCCCCACGGAATGACACTCAGTAGACAAACTTTGCCTGAAAGATAGCTTCCTCATTTTAAATTCAGAGGAACATGGAAGGTGGAGTTTTTAGTAACACATGTGGAGTGAGATGCTCATTTAATGGAATGTCATGTTTATTTTTCATAATTCAGTATCTGATTTATTATTAGGACTCCAGAAAATTTGAATTGAAGAACACAGCAAAGTCTAACTTGCATTAACCATCCTCGAGCATCGTCAAAATAATATACACAGGCTTAACTTTTGACACACTCAAGCCTCAAGTTTCTAAATAATTTAATGTAACCCTACAGTCTCAGAGAATGGGGAAGTTTCCTGAGGCTGCGGCAGTTAAAGCTGCTTGGCATTTGTGCTATTTTTGTAGGTAATAAGCTATTCCCTTCTTGTTCAGTGTCACAGACCTCATGTTTACACCATAGTATAAAACCCAGTGACAGACAGCGTAGCACCAGCTGGCAGAGTGACCTTTCTCCTCCTTAGTGATTCCACGCAGAGCAGGCACTTTGTTTTCACTCCATCTTCCTACACTTTCCTTCCTTATAGTCTTAGTTTTAGCTTTTGTAGAACTAAGGGATTAAATGAGATTATACAGATGAGACTGTGAGGTGTAGATGTAAAATATTCCTGTTATTTGAAGGCTGCCTACATGACTGGATCCCTCTCCTGATGCCTGCATTACATACATTGGGTTGAATGGGAGTAGGGGAAACAGGGCAGGGGGAAATGTAGGCTGTGAATTTGTTTCAAATATCCCCTGGAATTATACAATGGCAAAGTGATTTGACCTCTTTGAACTTCAGTTCCCACCTCTGTAGAATGAGGATTATGAAACATTTCTTATTATATTTTATGACTGTTATAAAATGGCTAGGTTCCAATAAGCACTTGATGAATTTTATTTGTAATAATAATTATATTGATTAATTTTAAGAAAAACAATATTGATGAATACCTTAATTTTGATCATTGTAATACGTTCTAAGAGAAATAAAGGGCTAAAGTGTCTCACTGAACACATGCTCCTGCTGTGTTGTGAGGAAGCAGAGACTAGGGACACTCTGAGACAAGGCCACATGTGAACTTTTCTCCCTAATAGTCAGTGGTCACCCGTGTCCTTATATCTGCATGTTTTTTTTAAAAAAAGATTTATTTATTTATTGGAAAGTAAGAGTTATAGAAAGGCACAGGCAGAGAGAGATCTTGCATCTGCTGAGTCACTCCCCAAAAGAACATGACGGATGGAGCTGGGCCCATCTGAAGCCAGGATCCTCTTCCAAGTCTCCCACATATCTACATACTTTTAGGCAGGTATTTATGCTGATGTCTACATTCATAAGTTACCAGTCAGAGACAGAAAGAAATAAACAGAAAAAAATTTTATTAATTCAAGTGTTATTAAAAATTTTATTAAAAGAGAAATTTTTGGAAAATATTATTCTGATTAATAATTAAAATAAAATTTGTCAAAGAGCCGTAGAAAAATCATAGATTTAGCATAACACATGCTTTTTTAACTTTTATTTGATAAACATAAACTTTCAAAGTACAACTTTTGGATTATAATGGCTTTTTCCCCCATAACCACCCTCCCAACAGCAACCATCCCATCTCCCACTCCCTCTAACATCAAGATTCATTTTCAATTATTTTTATATACAGAAGATCAATTTAGTATACACTAAATAAAGATTTCAACAGTTTGCACCCACATTTAAACACAAAATATAAATTACTGTTTGAGTACTAGTTATACCATTAATTCACATAGTACAACACATTAAGGACAGAGATCCTACATGGGGAGTAAGTGCACAGTGACTCCTGTTGTTCATTTAACAATTGACATTCTTATTTATGATGTCAGTAATCACCCGAGGTTCTTTTGATGAGCTGCCAATGCTATGGAAGCCTCTTGAGTTCACCAACTCTGATCTTATTTAGACAAGGCCATAGTCAAAGTGGAAGTTCTCTCCTCCCTTCAGAGAAAGGTACCTCCTTCTTTGATGGCCCATTCTTTCCACTAGGATCTCACTCACAGAGATCTTTCAGTTAGGTATTTTTTTTTTTTGCCAGAGTGTCTTGGCTTTCCATGCCTGAAATACTCTCATGGGATTTTCAGCCAGATATGGATGCTTTTAAGGGCTGATTCTGAGGCCAGAGTGCTGTTTAGGAATCTGCCATTCTATGAGTCTGCTATGTATCCCGCTTCCCATGTTGGATCATGCTCTCCCTTTTTAATGCTATCAGTTAGTATTAGCAGACACTAGTCTTGTTTATGTGATCCCTTTGACTCTTAATCCTATCATTATGATCATTTATGAACTGAAACTGATCACTTTGACTAGTGAGATGGCATTGGTACATGTCACCTTGATGGGACTGAATTAGAATTCCTTGGCATGTTTCTAACTCTACTATTGGGGTAATTCTGATCATCACACATGCTTTGATTTAAATTTTAGACCTGCAGTTCTTACTTCCCATTCATTATTTCATCAATCACATTGCAAAGGACGATTCTGACAAGTATAAGAGGTGTCAAAATTTATGAGGATGATGAACACTGGAACAGTGGTTTCTCAAATGCCAAACGTAAAGTCTAATCCTAGTTGTATGCACTGGGATAAAGTTTCTTCACATGTTGTACTTCCACTATAGGAATTACTTTTACCCATAGTGTCAATGCTCAAAAAACACTTTGTGTGTGGAACAGCAGGAAAATCTATTTCAGGATAAGTTCAGAATCCATTACAAACAATCTAAACTGAAAAAAAAATGAAATAAAACCTTAAATTCTGATTGATGCTTTCCCATAGCTTGTAAACCTCAGACTGCTGTACTTGAATACCTGTCTGCATCCTGCTTTTAAAACCCTCCACGCTCACTGGCTGGTCTGTGCTCTCCACCTAGAAGAGGCAGGGAGGCGTCAGCCTCATAGCCAGGAAATAACCTGGCTTTTCGTCTTAAAGCAATCAATGCTGGCCAGCAATCTCCTCAGTATATTTTTTTTTTCTGAGGCATAAACATACCAACCTTTCAAAACATAGTTGTCTGTTATATATCATATATTTTCAAATAACTAAAAGACAATATACTCAACAAATATTAGTATTATATTCACAAAAATTTCAGTCTCAAAAAGTTGTTTTTATTTAAATTTTGTGGCTTATCTGTGTGAAGAGAACCAGAAATGTGTAGGGCCCCCAAAAGCATAAGCCAAAAGGTGACTCAAATAGTTTGTTGCCGCAAGAATAAGCTAGTTGTAAGCAAAATGAAAAGAAACGTCAATGATTATGAACTGAACTATGTTACCATTAAAAACATTACACTAGATATGATTGAGATTATGTGTATGTGTGTTTGTGTGTTTCAATCCTTAAGTCTTTATCAGCAAATAGTCTATAAACTTGCAATATTCTTTGACAAAAATTCTGTTTTAGTATTATTCCATCATCTAGAATTGATAATACAAGCAATAATAATAAAAAGCTACACAATTACAGTTGGAAGAAATCAGGTCAGGAGATCTACTACACATCATGGTGGTTACGGCTAGTGAGTGTATATTGTACACTTTAACAGTGCTCAGAGAGTTGATGTTAAGTGTTCAACCCACAAAAATAACTATGAAGTACTGCATGTGACCTTAGCGGGATTTAACTATATACATACATGTATGTAGTCAAAACATCCTGTTGAAGCACGATAACAGCTTTTTGGTCAACTTTCGGAAAAAAAAAAAAAAGGAAAAAAGTGATCACACATCCTATGCTGTTGAAATTGTATAATGACGACACTATAGGCCTGAAAAGGTGGCTGTCCTTAAAATTAAGGCTTCTTTGTGATAGTTTATCAACAATGTTCAATATATTAGAAAATGAAATTCAAAACAAGCAGTAATGCACAGACTCACTCACCTGGAGATTTCATTATTGACTTTTGTGCGTATCCCCTACTTGATGTGCCTTTCCCACAGAACAGTTTATTAAGGGCAGGATAAACAAAAGGCTATTTTTCTAGCCAGGTAAAATTGTTCAGCATCTTTGGGAACTATCCAGAGAGTTGATTGTTCTCTCCTACACTGCACCTGAAAGACTTTTGTGGATTAGCAAACGCAACTCCATGCTTTCAAGTAAGCTACTCCTTCATTCAAATGTAACATCGATAATGTCAACCACCTTGTTGCTTCTGCGAATATATCAGTATAACACAGTTAATGCAGAACTGAGGGAAGCAGACATTTCTGGTAATGGTGGAGCACTGAGCTGGTTTTGCTGCCAGTTGGTACTAGCTGTGGTTGTACATTTGCGTAAAATAGGCAGAGAAAGACAAAGAAAATAATTGCTTTATCAGGAATGGAAAAGTCAAACCACAGTAAAAAAAAAGTGTTTTTTTGTTTTTGTTTGTTTGTTTGTTTTTTAAAAGAGAAGTAAAGGAAAAGTATTAATAGAGTAAGCTAATTAATCATCCTGATTTTTAAAAATCAGGTACAACAGCAAACAAGAGCAATCTTTTTTTTTTTTTTTTTTTTTTTACAGGCAGAGTGGACAGTGAGAGAGAGAGAGACAGAGAGAAAGGTCTTCCTTTGCCGTTGGTTCTCCCTCCAATTGCCACCACGGCCAGTGCACTGCGGCCAGCGCACTGCGCTGCTCCCAAGGCAGCAGCCAGGTGCTTCTCCAGGTCTCCCATGGGGTGCAGGGCCCAAGCACTTGGGCCATCCTCCACTGCACTCCCGGGCCACAGCAGAGAGCTTAACTTGATTAAAAACAGTGGTTTCAAGTTGACAGTTGCGATCACTGACAACATAAACACATTAAAGACAGCAAAGTTAAAGAGATTCAAACTTTCATCATCATTTAATTATATTATGTACATATAGTTCAATTTGGGGCCTACACTGTTGTGCATTGAGTTAAAGCCCTGGCCTGCAGTGCTGGCATCCTATGTGAGCACTGGTTTTATTCCTGGACACTCCACTTCCAATCCAGCTCCTGCTAATGTGCCTGGGAAAGCAGTAGAAGATGGCCCAAGTGCTTTGACTCCTGCAACCACATGGGGGACCCAAAAGAAGCTCCAGCTCCTGGCTTTGGATAGGCCCAGCTCCAGCCATCATGGCAAATTGGTAAGTGAACCAGCAGATGGAAGACTCTCTCTCTGTCTCTACATCTCTCTGTAACTCTGTCTTTCAAATAAATAAAATAAATCTTAAAAAACTATATAGTTCAATTCAATGACATAAACATAGAAAAATCAAAGATTTATTTGCTAGAGATAAGCAGATAGCATTATTTCCACATCCCATGAGCATATGTGAAATATGCCATAGAATCAAATAAAACATTATCCAGATTAATTCAAAAGCATGGGGAACGACCAACATCAATTTGATATAAGAAGTGAATATTAGAGAATCTTAAGCGAAAAATGATGTTGCGGCCGGTGCCGCGGCTCACTAGGCTAATCCTCCGCCTAGCGGCGCCGGTACACCGGGTTCTAGTCCCAGTCGGGGTGCCGGATTCTGTCCCGGTTGCCCCTCTTCCAGGCCAGCCCTCTGCTGTGGCCAGGGAGTGCAGTGGAGGATGGCCCAGGTGCTTGGGCCCTGCACCCCATGGGAGACCAGGAAAAGCACCTGGCTCCTGGCTCCTGCCATCGGATCAGCACGGTGCGCTGGCCGCAGCGTGCCAGCCGCGGCGGCCATTGGAGGGTGAACCAACGGCAAAGGAAGACCTTTCTCTCTGTCTTTCTCTCTCGCTGTCCACTCTGCCTTCCAAAAAAAAAAAAAAAAAAAAAAAAAATGATGTTGATGGTTATTGGTATTGGATGCTAGTCCTAATAAGGGTACAATATACCAATCATA
The DNA here is from genome assembly GCF_051225735.1 of Oryctolagus cuniculus. Taxonomy (NCBI): domain Eukaryota; kingdom Metazoa; phylum Chordata; class Mammalia; order Lagomorpha; family Leporidae; genus Oryctolagus; species Oryctolagus cuniculus. The sequence continues at coordinate 14,364,555 of NC_142876.1, forward strand.
TATATTATGTTATTCTAATAAGTGTACATATGCCCAAATCACTATAAATACAAAAAGAGACTGATAAGTCTTAATCATAGTGAGAAATTGAATACCTTCTTTCTGGATTTGACTGTTTAAATGAATACTATATTAAAGTTTATGATACAGAGCAAAAGTTCTTAACAGTGGCCAATGATCATTTGTGTAAAGAATTTCCTCTCTGTCAGAGGAGTTAGTTATTCTTTGAATTTATAAACATATTTTTTGTAGATTTTCATGTGTCTTTTACAAAATAATATTCAACATATTATATAGCATGAAATTCAAAAAGTGGTAATGGTATAAAGCGTCTAAATAATATCATCAAAGTATTTCAGATCCATACATGTGCACATTGTATATAAATGCACGCATGCATATACAAACATATACACACATTACCATGTCATGTGAATATCTGCAACGTCTTTACCGCTAAGAGAAAAATGAGTACATGAAACACTGTTGATAAAACTTAATGACAAGGACCAATGCACTCATACAAATACTTGTACACACACAAACACACAAAGAGATTTCGAACCAAATTCATTCTCTAACAGAAATTTAAAATTTCAAAGTCTCTAACCAGAACCAAGCAATAATATAAATTAAAAGCAAAAGGCTAATTTTCAAAATCTAAACTTACTTGCAGGGCCAGCATTGTGGTATAGTATTGCTTGGGACACGTGAGTCCATATCAGAATGCTGTTCCCATGTCAGCATCTGCTTCGACCCGGCTTCATGCTAGAGTCCCTGGGAAGACAGCAGAAGATGGCCGAGGTTCTTGGAAGAAAGGGAAGAATTCCTGACTCCTGTCTCTTACCTGACCCAGTTATGCTTTTCGCTGTCGTTGCTGTTTGGTGAGTTAGAACAATGGCTGGAAGATTCTCTCTCTCGCTCTCTCTCTCTCTGATTCATGAAATATATTGTGGTCATATGAGAATTATGTATCTGGCTAAGGATACACAGATTGTAAAAGACAAAATGCAGTGAGCCAGTAAATGTGCCACAGATCTACAAAGGCTTGACTTCCCAGGGATATGACAGGACCTAAACTACTAAAACAAGGATCAGGTTGTTACTGAATACATTCTTCTTATTATTAAAGTTATTGTTGCATGAGTAAGATGACTTCTAATCTTTTTATATGCCCTTTGAAGTAAAACACAATTCTAAAAGAGCCCTAAATGGACAATGAATATTAAGTCAACAAGAGAATGATGTGATCTTAATTACGACAGTTGTTTCCATTCTTCTACCCTGCAGAGAATTCTTGAAACATCAAGTTCCAAAACCTATCTTGGGACTCAATAGACATAAAAGAATCTCATGTAGACATTCTGTGGAATCCTTATATACTAACTAGTTTTCTTTCTTCTGAAGATAATATTGGGTTTTAATGATCTCTACTAATGCATTATTGAAGGTACCATTTAGGAAAATAAAGCAGCCAGAGACAAAAATGACAAGGATATAATTGCATTATTACACATAAAATACACTCTTCCTAGATAATTATGTTTTCTTAAATAATCTTCTCGAATTACAGCCTTCATACACATTCATTTTTAAGATATAACCTCTAGTAAAATGCAATGTAATTTCCCTCCAGTGTTTCTATATAGTAATGTTAATTTAAGCAATATCTTAGAATAGATTTGAGAAAAAAATTTAACAATAATAGAATTCTACCTCCAGATTTTCTTATTGTTAAAAGGTTATATCAGAACACGATGTCATTATTGATGAATCAACACTGAGACATGATTATCAGTTGAAGTCCGTGCTTTAGTTTGATGACCTCGGTTGTTTTCCAGGGTCTAGCTAGCATAACACATTACATTTAGTTAGCATGTCTCCTTAGGCTCCTCTTTAATGTGAGGAGATCTCCAAAGTTTCTTCTGGTTGTTGCCCTTGATGATTTCAACCTGTGCTCTAGAGGGTCCTCTAACTGGGGATGTCTGGTGTTTTCTCTCGTGCTTAGCCTGGAGAATGGGTTTTTGAAAGGAAAGTCACAGAGTTATCACATCATTTTCATTTCATCATATGAAGGGTTCACACTATCAACATGCCCTAACACTGTTGCCAGTCACTTTGATCTCGGGTAGAATTGTCAGATTTCCCACTGTAGCCTCCGTCTTTCTGTTCACCATTTCATATTGTACTCCTTCCTCCAGGAGGAAGCAACTATGCACAGCCCACATTTAAGAAACAGGGAGTTACCCTCAACTTGATTAAGATTAAAGTATCACCATAATTTATTTGAGACTTATAAACAAAATATTTTTGCAGTTTTCCTATCTAATCATTTATTTATTTATGGCTATCACTAGGCACTCATGGATATTTTGTGTTTTGATTGATAATACAGTACCATTTTACTTTTGTTGCAGCTCATACTTCCCAGCTTTTTTACCTAGCTCACATGCACCAATCATGGTGCGTTTTTGTTTTATTTAGTTTTTAGAAATGCTTTCACTTCCTGTCACTGAAATATACAACAGGATCATGTTTTGTATGTTTTACCCAAGTCCTATAATCAGACATCTCTCCAAGAAGCCATGGATCCCCTTTATTTAAGAACAGTAATGGAAATAAGCACCTAAGAACATAGGTGTGCTTAAGTGCTTAACACTTAGTCCCTCTTAAGTGATCTGTTTTATTATATATTTTTTTGTTTTGTAAATGATTTGTGACTTATACAATCATTTTAATAAATGCATAATGCTACTTCCTTTGAAACCTGTGCATCTTTTATTTCTTTTTCTTCTCTTATTACTACAGCTGCAGCTTGCTTTATATTGTTAAATAGGTTCGGAGAGAGAGGACATCCTCATCCTGTTCTGGATCATATGTGGAAACTGTCCAATCCCTCACAACTAAAACTTAAGTTAGCTGTTGTATTTATGTGTTTATTCTTTATCGAGTTGAGGAAGTGCCCTTCTGTGCTCAATTTCCTGAAAATTATTATCATGAATATTCAACATCACTTTAAAGATTTACTCTGATTTTTAATGTTAAAAATAACGGCATACTTGGAATAGATTTACAAGGTCATGATATATAATTATGTATTTATTTTGCTATTTGGTCAAGCATTTTATCATCACTTTATGAGAGTTATTGCTCTATAGGTTTCCTTTCCTGTGAAGACTTTCACACTGAAATTATGATAATGCTGAATCCATTGTATGGTATTTTGCAGAAGGCATTCTTGACATTGATATATTTGCTTTTCTCAGGTAGCAAATTTATTTCATCTTATGTTTTTAAATATTTATTGACAAATTAATATTACATATATTTAAAGAGATACAATGCTCACAACAATGTATGTATCAATTTTATACTGATTACCACAGTCAAATTAATTAACATATCTATCACCACCCACACTATAAATTAGATTCACAGAACTTGAACATCTTATAACTGGAGTTTAAATCTTTGACCAACATCTTTTTACTTCCTTTTCAGCCGAAGACCTCTCAATAGCTAAACTATTCCCTGTTTCCAGAGTTCAACCTTTTATAGCTCAGATATAAATGAAATTATGCAGTATATTTTTGTCTCATATAAATTTTTGGATTTTTTTCTTTCTTTTTCTTTTTTTTGACAGGCAGAGTTAGACAGTGAGAGAGAGACAGAGAGACAGAGAGAAATGTCTTCCTTCCATTGGTTCACCCCTAAATGGCCGCTACGGCCAGTGCATTTCGCCAATCCGAAGCCAGGAGCTAGGTGCTTCCTCCTGGTCTCCCATGTGGGTGGAGGGCCCAAGCACCTAGGACATCCTCCACTGCCTTCCCAGGTTACAGCAGAGAGCTGGACTGGAAAAGGGACACCTGGGACAGAATCTGGAGCCGCGACCGGGACTAGAACCACGGGTGCCAGCGCCACGGGCAGAGGATTAGCCCAGTGAGCCTCAGTGCCAGCCTTTTTCTGTATCTTTGAAAAATACCATTATATGGGGCTAGTGCTGTAGCACAGTGAGATGAAGCCCTGGCCTGAAGCACCAGCATCCTATATGGGCACCAGTTTGGGTCCTGGCTGCTCCTCTTCCGATCCAGCTCTCTGCTATGGCTTGGGAAAGCAGTGGAAGATGGCCCAAGTCCTTAGGCCCCTGCACCCATGTGGGAGACCCCGAGGAAGCTCCTGGTCCCTGGCTTCAGATAGGCACAGCTCCAGCTGTTGCGACCATCTGGGGAGTGAACCAGCAGATGGAAGACTTCTCTCTCTGTCTCTGCCTCTCTCTGTAACTCTGACTTTCAAATAAATAAAATAAATATTTTAAAGAAAAGAAAAGAAAAATACCATTATAATTTTGATAGGATTTTCTATAGTCTGAAGATTTCTTTGGGTAGTGAAGAAATTTTAATTTTTAAGGATTTATTCATTTATTTTGAATGTCAGATTTACAGAGAGTGAAGGAGGGGCAGAGAGATATCCTCCATCTGTTGGTTCACTCCCCAGATGGCTGCATCAGCCAAAGCTGGGCCAGGATGAAGCCAGGAGCATCATTCATGTTTCCCAGTGGGTGGCAGGGACCCAGTCACTTGGGCCATTCTCTACTGCTTCTCTCGGGGAGGAGCAGAGAACTTAGCAGGGAGCTGAATAAGAAGTCGCACAGCTGGGACATAAGCTGGCTTCCATATGGAATGCTGGTGTTGCATGTGGCACTAGGCCACAACCCTGACCCCTTCAAATATTAATAGTTCCCATTCAGAAACATAGAATATCTTTAATTTATGAGTTTCTTTAATATCTTTCTTCAATGTATTTTAGTATTCAGGAACCTGGTATTTCAATTAGTGGATTAAGTATATTCCTAATTGTTTTGATGCATTGAAATGGGATTGTTTTCTTAACATTTTTTAGATACGTTGTTATTAATTTATGATATTTAACTGATTTGTGTTGTGTTCAATAGTATCTTGCAAATTCATCAAAATTACTTCTTAGTTTTCAGTGTCATAGAGTACTTCAGTTTCCTCTACATGGATGAGGTCACATCATTTGGTGACCTTTTCCTTTCTAATTTGGATGGCATCTAACGTTTTGTTGCCCACTCCCACTGTCTGGGACACCCAGAACTATCTTAAATGGAAATGTTCTGTGCCACAAAGATGAATGCCATTGTCTTGTTTCTGATCTTAAAGGGAAGCTTTTAGCTTTTCAGTTTCAAGTGTGATGTTAACTTGTCATAAGTTTTATTATGTTGAGGTACCTAATGCTAAGGTTGAGGAACTTCTAAGCCTAAATTGTTGAACTTTTTTTATAATTAAAGAACGTTGAATCTTTAAAGATCTATTTATTTATTTGGAAGTCAGAGCAGCAGAGAGACAGAAAGGGAGACCTTCCATCTGCTGGTTGACTCCCCAAATATCCACAGCAGCCAGGACTGGGCCAGACCATAGCCAGGAGCCAGGACCTCCACCAAGGTCTCCTACATGGGTGGCAGGGGCCCAAGTACTTGAAGTGTCTTCTACTGCTTTCCCATTCACATCCGCAGGACGCTGGGTGAGAAAGGTAGTAACCAGGATGTGAGCTGAAACTCCGAAGAGGCATGTCATCTTTGCAAGTTGTGACTTCACCACTGTACCATAATGATGGTCTAAGAAATAGATTTTTTTCAAATCCTTTTTACGTATCTATTGAGATGATCATATATGTATCCTTTTTCCTATTAAGGTTGTGTTTCGTATGTGTTACAGGTATAAGGATGCTTTTATCCCAGAGATAAAGTCCAACTGATCACAGTATATGATATTTTTAAGATGGTACTGAATGCAGTCTGCTAGCACTTTGTAGATAGAATTCTTAAAACACTAGGAAATAAAATTAAACAGTAAATGTACTTGGTATGATTTATTTTCTTCTAATGCGTTAACATGCATTTTATGGCTAATATCTGGTCTGTCTTCATGAGTGCTCATATAAACTTGAAAAAGAATACATTTTATTACTGCTAAATGAATTTTATTTAAATATCAAGTGAATGCGATTGATGCTGATATTCATGTCATCTATACATTATTGATTTTTGCATTTGTTATTTAAATATTCTTTTTTTTATTTTTTAACTTTTATTTAATGAATATAAATTTCCAAAGTACAGAATATGGATTACAATGGCTTCCCCCCCATAACGTCCCTCCCACCCGCAACCCTCCCCTTATCCACTCCCTCTCCCCTTCCATTCACATCAAGATTCATTTTCGATTCTCTTTATATACAGAAGGTCAGTTTAGCATACATTAAGTAAAGATTTCAACAGTTTGCTCCCACACAGAAACATAAAGTGAAAAATACTGTTTGAGTACTAGTTATAGCATTAAATCTCAATGTACAGCACACTAAGGACAAAGCTCCTACATGAGGAGTAAGTGCACAGTGACTACTGTTGTTGACTTACCAAATTGACACTCTTGTTTATGGCCTCAGTAATCACCCTAGGCTCTTGTCATGAGCTGCCAAGGCTATGGAAGCCCCCTGAGTTCACTGACTCTGATCATTTTTAGACAAGGCCATGGTCTAAATATTCTTTTTTTTTTTTGACAGGCAGAGTTAGACAGTGAGAGAGAGAGACAGAGAAAGGTCTTCCTTCCATTGGTTCACCCCCCAAATGGGAAAAAAAAATGTCATATTTTCTTGGAAAACTTCTTTGAATTATTATGTAAAATCCTATTAATCCTTTATGATGACCTTGTTCTGAAGTTTTCAGTGTTGAGAAATAGTACACCTACTTCAACTCTCTCTTTTTTCTTTCTTTTTTTTTAAGATTTATTTATTTATCTGAAAGGCATAATTACAGAGAGGCAGAGGCAGAGATATAGAGACAGATCTGCCATCCACTGGTTCACTCCTCCGATGGCCACAAGGGACAGAACCGAACCAATCCAAAGCCAGGAGCCAGGAGCCTCTTCTGGGCCTCCAAAGCAGTTCAAGGGCCCAAGGACCTGGGCCACCTTCTGTTGTTTTTCTAGGCCACAGCAGAAAGATGTATCAGAAGTGGAGCAGCTGGTACTAGAACAGGTAACCTTGTGGGATGCTGGCAATGCATGCAGCAGCTTTACCCACTACGCCACAGCACTGGCCCCTCCAACTTTCTTTTGAATGGTTTTCCTCCATTATGTTATTTGTAATCTGATTCACAATATTTAAAATAAATTATATAGAACCTACAGTTGAATCTTAGATGTTTTTATACACTATCATAACCTCTATCCTTTTATCAGTGTTTTCTGAAATCCATAAAGTGATAATTTATACAGTCAGGTCAACAACTACCATGTTTTTTTAACCCTTTTAAACTCATTGCACTTTTACTTTAATTCTCTACCCTCAACTTGCTGGTTCTAATTGAGCATTTCATTTAATTCCATTTCATCACCTGTTAACATCAATCATTCTTATTTTCAAAGCAGTTCATGACTTCTCTAGAATTTACAATATGTAATTTTATCTAATTCCAACTTCAAATATGATGACTTCATTCACATATAGTTCACGTGCCTTACAGTAGATACTCCATTTCCTCCCCCATCCCACATGATATTGCTAATATTCATTTCACTTTTCCATATAATGGAATCAATCAGGGGCCTGCGCTGTGGCATAGCAGATAAAGCCACCACCTGCAGTGCCAGCATCCCATATGGGCACCGTAGTCTCGGCTGCTCCACTTCCCATCAAGCTCTCTGCTGTAGCCTGGGAAAGCAGTAGAAGATGACCCAAGTCCTTGTGCTTCTGCACCCATGTGGGAGACCTGGAAGAAGCTCCTGGCTCCTGGCTTTGGATCAGCTCAGCTCTGGCCATTGCGGCCAATTAGAGAGTTAATCAGCAGATGGAAGACTCTCTCGACTCTCTCTCTCTCTCTCTCTCTCTCTCTCTCTCTCCCTTTGTGTGTGTGTGTGTGTCCTTCTCTCTCTGTGTAACTCTGACTTTCAAATAAATAAACAAATCTTCAAAACACAATACAATCACCCAATACACTATTATTACTATTATTACTATTAAAAAGTTACATTTTCAGGCATGGAAAGCCACAACACTGTGGAAAAAAACAAACAAACAAACAAACAAAAAAAAAACAAACCTAAATGAAAGATCTCTGTGAGTGAGATCCCAGTAGAAAGAACGGGCCATCAAAGAAGGAGGTACCTTTCTCTGAAGGGAGGAGAGAACTTCCACTTTGACTATGACCTTGTCAAAGTAAGATCAGAGTTGGTGAACTCAAAAGGCTTCCACAGCCTTGGCAACTCATGACAAGAGCATAGGGTGATTACTGACACCATAAACAAGAGTGAAAAAATAAAGCTACATTTTAGTTCAAGTTAGAATAAAAGCTTATCTCTGTCATTTTTATTTCTCTCATGCTCCTCTTTTCTTTATGTATATTGCAGTTTCTGACTTGTAGTAATCTGCCTGATGAATTTCTTTTAACATTTCTGGTGTTGAAAACTTCCGGTGTTGAAGTTTTTGTTTGCCTGAGAAAGTATTTCTCTTCCACTTTGAACAAAAATGTCTCTTGCATAGAACTATAGATTGGCAGGTATTTTTTTTCTTGGAACATTTTAATATTTCACACTATCCTCTTCTCACTTCTCTGGATTCTAATGAGAGGTCAGCTGGAGATTTTACATGTTTCTCTACAGCTAAGTTACATTTTGACACAGTTTCAGGGACAGTGGCACACAGTTGGGGAAGGAAAAAGTAGCTCATTACTTTATGACCAACCAGCTGGCCACCATATATGATTAGTCCTTCAGCAGATACTTATTAAATGCCTGCCTTCTACCTATCAGTTATTTATACAGAGATGAATGACACACACCAGTTTTTGACTCTGATCATTTCTATTATTTTGAAAGCAGCTCTTTCGAATCCACAGATGTTCTAGCCAAGTATTTGTTTGCTTGCCACTTTAATGATCCTACCCTACGATAAAGTCCTGTAAGTTTCAGTGATTAAAGATGCTGCACCTGAGTGTTTGAGAGCACAGAGCCCAGTGACCTGAAGTGAAACATTGCTCTGCCACTTAATCTTTTAACCCAGGCAGATCGTTGTCCCTGTAATTCCGTTTTCTCATCTGTATGTGGGGATAATGCAGTACCTGCCTCATAGGGTAGTGGGAAGTTTTCAAGAAATTGCATAAAGGGCTTGCAATCAATAAAGAAGAGTACTATCATGTTCAATATTTCGCTACACTTTGTGTCAAAAATCACAGAACCCAAATGAAATTTTTTAAAGAACTAAAATGTTCACTTGTTATTTCTATGATTCAAAGTACTTTTTTGAGAATTTAAATTCCATACTGATAATATGTTTGAGGAAATGAATACAAATGTGTTCAAAATATCATGAAGAAGTACAAACTATTGTATGGCTTCTGGTCCTTTGCTGTATTCAAGAGATTGAAACACATACCAAGTGTTGATGTGTACACATATACTGACAGATTGAACCAGGGAAGCAAGTAAAACAGGGTGTGAATCTCAAGCCATTGTAAAGATCATCAATACTCTTTTAGTTTCTGAAGGCTCTTTCTGGGGTTTAGTCTCTTTCTGGTTTCACATGATTGCTTCCGTACCATTAGCAGTGAGTCTATTCGAATAAAAATAAAAAGTAGCACTTAAAAATGCTCTTTGGCACTTCAAAAGGCCATATATTAGAGAGCTAATTGGTATAGCTTTTACAACTTTCCCATTGATTTTTTCCCATTGATTTTTTTCCCCTCCTTTGAGCTGTCTTTTCATCCTGCTATGAATTCTGCTTCTCAGTTCTTGGGGAGTAGATTACATGCAAGAGAAGAGAGTTAGCAAAAGTGACAAGCATCCCAAGAACTTTATTCTTTTGTTCTGCCATATTTTAATTTCAGAGAAATAGAGCAAGCACGCTGATCCTAGACTTGTGGAGTATGTGGGAAATCATTTTTCCTCTGTAGACTTGGATATCTCTGTGAAAATGAGACATTCTGAGTATTCAGCCAGGAGCACTGAGTTTCAGTACTGCAGAGAAAGAGGCTCTACTTAAAAAGAATGCCTGTTTGAAGCATGACATTTACTTTTAAACCTAATTTGCTCCAATACATAGAGTCTGTCATGAGATAAATGAGAAACATATTAAACTATTCAGAAAGTAATATTATATTTGTCTTGTCTTTACTGTCACTAGAAAGCAAAACATTAAATGTCTAATTATGTGACTTTTTGTTTTGTTGCAATTACTTCCTCTAAGTTAGTAAAAAAGTATGAAATGTCACTTTGAGGACATATTGGAGAAGGTACTTCAAACAGTTTGAATACATATGTCAGAAGTGCTTCAGACACAACTGCCTCACACGATACGAATGTGGAGTACTCTTGCCACTGGTGATTTCAAGTCTTGTCAACTTAAACTCCCAATTCCCCTTACTTCTCCATCATTCTTGTTCTAGTCGATGTATTTGTATTAGTTTTGGTATCAACTCAGACTTTAAATAAAGTAAGGCTAGTGGAATTAGAGAAAACAGATCCACTGAACAGATACTTAAAAGGGGAGATAATCAGGTCTTGGTATTAGGTTGATTATGGGAAGAAAGGAAGAATGATTTGCAAAAGTAAGTTCCAGTTTTTGGCTGGTAATGTAGTTTTATGTGGGTGCCATAAAGAAGAAATGAAAAACTTGAGGAAAACTTGGTGGTGATCTGAATATATTGAGTTCAGTTTTGGACATAATGATGTTGACAAACCTTGGAGATTCTCAAGTAAATATGCCAAGGAGACAGTGGTGAAAATGAGGGTACTTCAAAAAGATCATGGAGTCTTAGGAAAAAAAATTTCCATGGATTTCAAAAAATGTTAGCACAAAAATGAGCTGATGTCTTAATTCCATTTTCCATGAACCTTTTGAAGTCCCCTTGTAGGGGTGTTGAACTTAGAAGAGGAGTCTGAACTGGAGATATGGTTTGGCAGTGCAGTTCACAGTATAGCTATTGCCTAATGCCATCAATATGGACAAGGTGTCTTCAAAAGAGGGCTTGGAATAAAAAGAAAAAGTTGTTTATGCTAAAATAAGACTTTTTATTAATGTCCGCATGGGGAGTAAATGAGAAGCTAGGAGGCAGGCTTTGACGTGGGGGTTAAGTCATTGCTTAGGATGTGTACATTCCATATCAGAGTGCCTGGTTTGAGTCCCAGCTACTCAGCTTCCAGTCTAGCTTTCTGCTAATGAACACGCCGGAATCAGCAGATGATGGCTCAAATACTTGGGCTCCTGCCACCCATGTAGGAAACCTGTACCAATTTCCAGGCGCCTGAATTCTCTGCATGGCCCAGCACCAGCCATGTGCTGGAGGATGGCAGGTAGATCTGTCTCTACTTTATCAAATGAAAATGAAAACAAATAAATGAATAAGTAAAGTAAGTTGGTAAAATACAGGGAAGAAGACATACTACACAAGGCAAATAAATGAGCTCTTCATTATAAAGTTAAAGAATCCAGAATATAAATTGTGTTGCTACTCTCTCAAGGTTTTCAGTAATTCCTTTCCTACTAGAGGTGTCCAGATCTTAAGCATGTCCTTCTATTCAGCTTTTTTCTTCAGTCTGTGTCTGGTAATTCTTAAATAATATAGTTTGCATTAAACAGACATATACATAAATATATACAAATTTGCTTATTTGTTGAATTTTTTAAATAATGAAAACACATATATTAAAGTACTAAATGTTTTCTATAAAATACTTTTTATCATTATTTAAAATTCTCAATTCTGATACTCAGAGCCAACAAATTTGGTTATTTCAGGTTGTCAAGATAGTATGGATATACTGACATTTCTTTCTTGGTGAAATCTGTAGTATCTCCTAAAGTCCTTTCTTGTAGTTGAAGACTTATCTGTGTTAAATACTGCCCAATACTCTGCTCTGAATTTCATGTTTCCAGTGTGTTTATATGGCAGTTATTCACTAAACCAAGTTTTTTTAAATATTTTATAATATGCATACGATGCTTCACACCATATGAAGTGACCACGAGCATCTTGCTATTTATAAATGTTTGCTTTTTCTGTCTTTATTGATCATTTTGTGTGATTCGTTACCTAATTCCCTTCCAAAAAGTCCCACTGCTCTCCAAAAACAAACAAAATCAGTTTATATTTCCCCTCTCATACAACGTTTTGCTTTCAAAGGAGTTCTTACCATTTTTTATATTTATCTCCTTTTTCTCCAAAACATCCATTAGTTTGTCAAATTAAAGTATTTTTTTTTTTTAAGTTTCTTACAGACAAGACAATTTGCTGCCTCCCTCCCCTAGGGAACTCTGTGTTCGGGATTGCTGTCCTGTTTCCCCTAACAGCAACTCTAGGTGTTATAAGATGGTGGAGCAAGCCTTCGGATTTTTGAGGGAAAATCATTTACAACCAAGAAATTGAAAACTAAAATTTTATAAATCAATTTTGAGTATAGAGTAAAGGTGTCTCTATAGAACCAAAGACTAAACAATTACTTTCCATGTAAGACTGAAGAATATAGTTCAGCAAGGGTGATTAATCCAAGGCTAAGTCCCTTGAGTTAATCAGTAGACATACATGATTTAAAAATAAAATGAGCATTATGTCACTCCCCCTCTTCGCGGAGGAACGACACTGGACCCTGCGCTGTTCTTTTGTCTGCTCGGCCCTCCCCGGGTTTGCTGCTGGTCCTTCCCGGGTTAGCTGCCGACCCTTCCACCTCCATGGAAGGGCAGCTCCCCCTGCCACTTTTCCCACTTCCGCGGGGGAGTGGCACACCGCTGGCCTGCTCTCTCGGGGCTGCTCAGATGTTATCCGGATGTTCCCCTTAGATGTTCCTGGTGCATGTTGTCTCTCTCCTCCTTTATAGTCCTCTTCCACCAATCCCAACTCTGCTACCCGCACGCTGAGTACGCTGCTCTCCTCCAATCAGGAGCAGGATCAGCTCCTGCTGTTTATTGGTCGAACTGGAGGCAGCTGTGTAGAAGTTGTTTACTCCTCTCCCAGCACCATATTGTGGGAGAGCAGATGCATAGAATAAGTCTTAATTCCAGTAACTTAGTCTAGTCCGAATTGCTCCCCACAGCATTATATATATATTTTTTAATTCTTCCCTCTGCTATTTTCCTTTTTTCATTTTTTAATGCTTTCATGGCTTTAATTAGTAAATCTTTTGTTGAATTTTTATTAGTTAGAATTTCTGATAGTTTACTTTTTTGTTTTTAATTGCTCCTTTTATCTCAGTTTTCAAGATATATCTTTCCCTATCTGAAGTGATTAACTAAATGTTTTTAACAGTCTGATATTTTCAGCTGCCTATGCATATACGAGAATATGATTCCTAAAATAATTGTTTTAAACCATATCTAAGGATCAGTCTTACAAACTGGTCACTCTCACCTTAAGACAAAAAAAAAAAAACTTTTTTGTAGAGAGTCAAAAAATTGCTCTTAAATTCCTATGGCAGACTTGTTCAGCTGGGAGTACCCGAAATGTGAACTTTCTATTAATATTCCTGCTTTCATGCTTGAAGTTTATCCTTGTAGTCAACCAGCCCTGGAGTCCTCCGTATGGAACCTTGCTGATTCTCACCAGCAGGTGTTTGTGGTATGTCTTCTGTTATGCAATTAATTCTCCTCTGACTTCTACCTGTAAAACCTGTTGAAATGTTCCATCTATTACCTTCTTTAACTTCATTTTCTTTGTTTTAGAGCTGCTTTGGTAGAGAGAAGAGGTAAATAGGTATAGTGAATACACCTTCTGCAATGTGTTGTGTCTCCAAACCCTGGCATATTGCCTGGTTTGTAAAGGGCAGCTAACAAACATAGATTAAAATAAATACAACTCACGTTGGTTTCGATAATATAGAATCATTTCTGTTGATACAAAAGATCCCTCATTGCTGAGTATATTATAACAAAAACATCCTCCTATTTTAATTGTTGAGTAATTTCCAGGCATTTTGAAATTGTGGCAAAAAGGATTGTTTTTTATTAGGTATACACAGCACATTTATCTTCTGGGAAATTCACTGCTACCTTGCATAGTACTGTGTGGGGGAATGGTGTTAACAGTAGTAAATAGACGAAAGATCAATGTTACCTTGTGCTACATATTACAATGGATCTTTAAGGGGGAAAATCTAAAATGCATACAAAGTAGAAGTATCAACATAGGAAAGGATAGCCACCCAGTTATATGTAGGAGAACAAAGGAAAAAGATTATTTTGTGCAAAGACATTACTTTTAAGTGCGAAAAACTTCTTTTAGGCATGAAAAAAAAAATCAGGTCCAAAGGCATTACAACTGTGTGAATATGTATGGCTATGCTAAACTAGTAACTGAAAGTGTCCATTCTCCAATTTCAGACCAGAATTTTTCCCCCCACCATATCACATTATACACACAAAATTTTGTGTTTGTGTGTGTGGCTCTTCCTATCTCCCAAAATTATGATGAAGAAATTTGTCTCTACATACAGTTTTTCTTATCACAATTTTATTTGGTCCAGAATTATAACATCCTTTGGAAAAAGTCAGATTTCAGTTACATATTCTGTTCAGATACTACTGTTAAAGTCATTGTGGTATTCATGGCCCACATTTCTTCTGCATCTAATTCCACTGAGATACCAGTTGGCTCTCCCAACCCCAATCATGTTTTGTCTCAGGTGAGAATATTTGTTAACTGGCTAATAAACACTACAAGAGAAATTTTATATTTTACATGACTTCCAAATGTTTCACAAATGATTTGAAAAATATAATATTCTATAAATATGAAAGAAATTCCCTGGTCAATTTAAGGTTAAAAAAGAATCTCATAATTATATTTATGTCTTCTATGTTATCATGTTGTCAGGACAGATAGTTAAATGTTAACAAAGATATGTGGCTTCTGACTTAAAGGAAAAAAGAATTCAGCAAGGTTTCTGACAGGAACTGTTATACTGATATTATAGTTTCATTAATCAGCTTAAAACATATCTCAAAGAAAAGGAAAGTAATATCTCCTTGCAAGTTAAATTCACCACCTAATCTTAGAAGAAATCATCTAATCTCTATCCTCCCATTTAGAATGCTCGATAAATAGGTGAGCAGTATGATTAAGTTCAAAGAGTTTGCAAGTTTTGTATTTTCTCTAAAAATAATTGATTCCTATATCTAAAATTATATAATATGTTATCTAATATTAATTTTAAAATTAAACATTTTAATTTAAAAGAGAAAAAATCAAACTTATTTAAGGTATATACAGTTGAAAGTTGATTACTTAAATAGGAATTACCTTAAATAGAAATCATTTTTGTTCCATATTTAACAAAATTGAACCAATAAGCTTTATTATATATGTAAACAATGCTTCAAAAATGATATTTAACTAATACAAAGTTATTTTTAAGGTTTATTTATTATTTACTTATTTGAAAAGCAGAGGGAGGAAGGAAGGGAGAGAGAGAGAAAGAGAGAGAGAAAGAAATTCCATTCCACTGGCTCACTCCCCAAAAGCTCACAACAGCCAGTGCCGAAGCAGGCCAAAATCAAGAGCCAGGTACTCCATCTAAGCCTTCTATGTGGGTGGCAAGGACCCAAGTATGTGGACCAACATCCACCGCCTTCTCATGTAGCAACAGCCTGGATCAGAAGCAGAGCAGATGGGGCTTGAGTTGGTACTCTGATACAGGGTCGAGTCATCCAAGCAACAGCTTATGCACTACAGCACTGGGCCCATCAGAAGGGGATTTTAAGGCTTGATTTTAACGATTCCAGTAGCACTTCTAACAATTTTGTGAGGTTAGTGCACCACTGAAAAGAATGGAAATGAAATACAAATTAACTGTAAGCCCAAAGTGCCACAGTAGGTACCTGTGACAGCTCGATGTAAGCTCCTTCTTTGTATATTACCAAAGAAAAATTACATAATCATCTACTAGTGTTATCTATTTAAGGACATATCTCATACATTAATTCATGCTCTCCTTAAAGAAAAATATAATATTTTCCCAAGATGATGAATACAGTATTACAAAATTCTCAGTATTTTGTGAAATATGTCACAATGTAATCCGCCAACCTTTGGAGATACTTTAGAAGCATTGTTTTATTTATAGGCAACCAGCATGGGCATTACAAATAATTTTAATCTGTTCATGAAATTATTCCCCTAAGGAACTGAAAATAGGAAGTTTTTATAGTGTTGTTCTTATATTGGAAGATTATTCCTGCAGTAATAAATAATTAAAGTGAATCAAGCTGTTTTATTTTAAATATTTGCTTGAAGTAGTCACTAAGTCAATTTGGGTACTGCTTATTTAAATTATTGATGTTTCCTTGCTCGAAAGGTAGAAAATAACTCCAGTGAAATTTTGATTTCATGAAAATTATATCACTTAGGGCATCTGGATAAAATGTTTTTATCCTGGTGCCTGTGTTCTTGCTTGATTTTCTGAATATTGGAAAAATAATTAGCTTTTCATTTCCAGCAGAAAACAAGTATGGAGCAGGGGCAAAAGAGGTTGTTTTTCTGAACCCAGAGATAATTCTATATTCCATATACAGGAAATTCCAGGACACTGCAACAGGCACATTCTTTGGCAAAAATTCTGTACAAATGATTTATTTCTTCGCTAAGAAGTTTCACTTCATATAACAGAAAGCCTGGGAAGTAAGAGCTCCTCTTTAGTGGAAAACAGTACACAGGAAATGTTTCGAAGGGCAGGGAGTCTTTGGTTATGCTCTACAGAGTAGAAATTGCTTTTCATTTAAAAAAAATAGATCTTTCTCGGGGAGTTCTGTTCTTTCTGCTAAATAAAACAGCTTGAATTTCTGATGAGCATCCTTTGGAGTCCATTTCTCTTCTGTGACACTGAGATTCATGGGAACACTTGCCATTAACACAAATGGAAGCTAAACACATCAATCGCCTCATGTGAAGATTAAAATGCTCCTCTTCATTTGAACCCAATACATTATTGGTAATTACATTATGTGTCAATAATAATTACTCTTATTCCGTTTAACACTGCTGCTTAGAAACAAGCACTTTATTGCACTACAGCGGTCATAAAACACAGCATGAAAAACATGGGGATGCTTTATTTTGGAGCTTTCTGTGGCTCAACCTAATGACAGGAAAATTTATTAAAATCTTTTTTGTTCATAGTACTTATTTATATTGTCAGCAGATATGAAACAGAATAAAATATTTATCACATCTATCTAAACTGACATATTTAAAGGCTTTATATTTTTCTTCAGGTACGAATTTCTTCTATTATGCACCAAAATGACTTAAATAAAATAAAATGGATATTTTAAAAGAGTACATTCATTTAAAGACTTTTAAAATAAGACAAATCCAAGATTTTACCAATAATAATATTTTGCCAAATAATTCAGGATTTTTTCAAAACTACTCATAAATTTGTTTAATGACAAATGAAAGTTATTCTATAATTTCTCCAAAAATAATAAATTATTAATTATTTCCATATGTTTATAGGCATATATACACAAATATTTCAGAATATATCCCTTCTTATGCATAGCTCTTTCTAAGTGATTTTAAGGAGAAGTATAATCTTTAAAGCATACTTCATTGAATCTATAATGTTATCAGTGGTAAGATACATCACAATATTCTGTACCATTAAAATAATTGCTACCTTCTAAACACTAATGAAATGGTATTGTTACTAATTCTTTATAGTAAAGAAGTATCTTTTTAGATCTATTTAGACATATTTTTAATCTATCTTGCCAGAACTTATATAATTAAAAAATAGGATACACATTTATTGTAGATTTTCTAAAAATATTTTCTTAAAACTTTTATTTAATGAATATAAATTTCCAAAGTACAGCTTATGGATTACAATGGCTCCCCCCCCATAACGTCCCTCCCACCCGCAGCCCTCCCCTTTCCCACTCCCTCTCCCCTTCCATTCACATCAAGATTCATTTTCGATTCTCTTTATGTACAGAAGATCAGTTTAGCATACATTAAGTAAAGATTTCAACAGTTTGCTCCTACACAGAAACATAAACTGAAAAATACTGTTTGAGTACTAGTTATAGCATTAAATCTCAATGTACAGCACACTAAGGACAGAAATCCTACATGAGGAGTAAGTGCACAGTGACTCCTGTTGTTGACTTTACAAATTGACACTCTTGTTTATGGCATCAGTAATCACCCTAGGCTCTTGTCATGAGCTGCCAAGGCTATGGAAGCCCCCTGAGTTCACTGACTCTGATCATATTTAGACTAGGCCATGGTCAAAGTGGAAGTTCTCTCCTCCCTTCAGAGAAAGTTACCTCCTTCTTTGATGACCTGCTCTTTCCACTGGGATCTCACTCGCGGAGATCTTTCATTTAGGTTTGTGTGTTTTTTTTTTTGTTTGTTTTTGTTTTTTTTTTTTTTTTGCCAGAGTGTCTTGGCTTTCCATGCCTGAAATAGTCTCATGGGCTTTTCAGCTGGATCCGCATGTCTTAAGGGCTGATTCTGAGGCCAGAGTGCTGTTTAGGACATCTGCCTTTCTATTGGTCTGCTGTGTATCTCACTTCCCATGTTGGATCATTCTCTCCCTTTCTCCCTTTTTATATTCTTTCTTTTTACATAAAATGTGAGTAAGAGCAGATGCTCCCTTCAGAAATAATGCTGGGACAATTGAATAGTCTGTAGATAACACCTCAGACTACACACAACACCAAGCAACTTACTGAAATAGAAATGAAAATTGAATATTGTGAAGAAATAGGGGCCCGTATTGTGGCATATGGGTTAACTCAATGCATGTGATGTTAGCATCCCATACGGGTGCCTGTTCAACTCCTGGCTGCTCCATTTGCAATCCAGCTCCTGCTTACGTGTCTGAGAAAGCAGTAGAAGATGGCCTAAGTACTCAGGCTCCTGCACCACATGGGAGATCTGGATGAAGCTCTAGGCTTCTGGCTTCTTTGTGGCCATCTGGAAGTAAACCAGTAGATAAAAGATCTCTCCCTCTTTCTCTCTCTAACTCTGGCTTTTTAATTAATAAATAAATCTTTAAAAAGTATAAACACATGTTTTAAAAAATGTAAAGAACCATCTGTGTAAGGAGTATGAATTCTTAATCTATCAAAAAATAGTGACCATGAATTTAAAGGTGTAAGGTAGATTGTATTAAAATCAAGAGATGCACTCCATACCAGGCAACTTTAAGGGAATTTTGAAAAGAAGTCCAAAGGTAGGAGATGAGAAAAGATTTACAATAATAACATACAACAAATAATTTGTCTTCAGGCCACATTAAAAATTCCAAACCTATAGCAAAACTCAGACAATACAATTGATCAATGGTACTTCACAGAAACAGGTATCCAAATGGTCAATATATATATGACAAGATACTCAGTTTCATTATTAATCAGGGAAATGCACATTAAAGTCAAATTAACTATTGCTGTTTTCCCTCCAGAATGGCTTCAATGACAAAGGCAATCAATACAAAATGTTGACAAGAAAGTGGAACAACAACAACAAAAAAATTTTAAAAAGGCCAGCACCGCAGCTCACTAGGCTAATCCTCCACCTTGCGGCGTCGGCACACCGGGTTCTAGTCCCGGTCAGGGTGCCAGATTCTGTCCCGGTTGCCCCTCTTCCAGGCCATCTCTCTGCTGTGGCCAGGGAGTGCAGTGGAGGATGGCCCAAGTACTTGGGCCCTGCACCCCATGGGAGACCAGAAGCACCTGGCTCCTGCCTTCAGAACAGCGTGGTGCGCAGGCCACAGTGCGCCAGCTGCGGTGGCCATTGGAGGGTGAACCAATAGCAAAGGAAGACCTTTCTCTCTCTGTCTCTCTCTCACTGTCCACTCTGCCTGAAAAAAAAAAAAAGCCAAAAAAATGGAACTAGAATTGTTTTTTTTTTTTTAAAGATTTCTTTCTTTATTTAAAAGTCAGAGTTACACAGAGAGAGGAGAGGTACAGAGACAGAGAGAGAGGTCTTGCATCCATTGGTTCACTCTCCAATTGGCCGCAATGGTCGGAGCTGCGCCAATCCGAAACCAGGAGCCAGGAACTTCTTCCTGGTTTCCCACAGGGGCGCAGGGGCCCAAGGACTTGGACCATCTTCTACTGCTTTCCTAGGCCACAGCAGAGAGCTGGATCGAAAGTGGAGCAGCCAGGTCTTGAACTGGCGCCCAAATGGGATGCTGGCGCTTCAGGCCAGGGAGTTAACCCACTGAGCCACAGCGCCGGCCCCATGGAAACAACTAGAATTGTTATACACTGATGGGGACATGTAAACTGATCCATGACTTTGGAGAACTGAAATGATCCATTTAAGCTGAATCTAGTTAGAATACACTATCACACAGTGACTTCATTTCTGGACATATTCCCAAACATATCTGACTCATAGATCTAAAGAAGAATGTCTATAGGTGCATTAATCATCCAAGTGTCTCCACTGAGGCCTGTGTTGTGGCGTAGAAGGTTAAACTGCTGCCTTCAATGTGTACATTCCTTATGGGCACTGTTTAAAATCCAAGCTGCTCCACTTCCAGTCCAGCTCCCTGCTAATGTGCCTGTGAAATAAGCAGAAGATGGCCCAGGCACGTGGGCTGCTGCACACACATGGGTGATCAGCGAAGAATCTCCTGGCTCCTGGCCTCAGTCTGGTCCAGCCCTGGAAGCTGCAGCCATTTGGGGAATGAATCAATGGATGAAAGATGGATTTCTCTCTCTCTCACTCTCTCTCTCTTCTCTCTCTCCCTCTCCCTCTTCCGCTGTATCTCTGTATTTCAAATTAATAAATATATCCTTAAAAAATCTCCACTAACAAAATATCAATACATTTATGCATGCTGTGGTGCATTCGTAGATGGGATGCATTAGTAAGGATGAATGTGCTTGGTAAGCTGATTCCATAAATGCTGGTCTTTTTAATAAATATAAATATGTGCTCATATACATATTATTCACTGAAATAAACCAGCCAGTCTTGCATACTTACTGTGTGATTCAACTTCTATAATGTTCAAGCACAGTAAAGCTATTTTATGATGTTAAAAGTTAAGGAGGCTGGCGCGGCGGCTCACTAGGCTAATCCTCCACCTTGCGGCGCCAGCACACCGGGTTCTAGTCCCGGTTGGGGCGCCGGATTCTGTCCCTGTTGCCCCTCTTCCAGGCCAGCTCTCTGCTGTGGCCAGGGAATGCAGTGGAGGATGGCCCTGCACCCGCATGGGAGACCAGGAGAAGCACCTGGCTCCTGCCTTCGGATCAGCGCAGTGCGCCGGCCGCGGCAGCCATTGGAGGATGAACCAACGGCAAAAGGAAGACCTTTCACTCTGTCTCTCTGTCTCACTGTCCACTCTGCCTGTCAAAAAAAAAAAAAAAAGCTAAGGAAACCATTGCTTTGGGAAGGGTGCAATGACTGGGTGGTAGCAAGTATGGCTTCTGTATCTTGATACAGGTGCTGGGTACATGGATATATTTATTTTTGAAAAATGTATTAAGCTATACAATTATGTTGTGTGCTTTTGATTATTACTCTTCAATAAAACATTATAAAATATTATCAAGCCTTCTTTTTTCTTTTATTGTATTTTCTTTCTGCAAAACACTTTAGTGATTATGACAAGAAAACATGGGAAAATACCTGTTCAATGCAATACAGCAGAATACTGTGTAAGTCAAGGACAAAGTCCAAACATAAGCCTTTTTTTCTATAAAATTACATCTTTTGATAGCAGAATTTGTAAGAAGCATGTTTTAAAAACCCAACCAAATTAGCCAAGAAGAGAGCAATGGTAAGGCCAGCTAAGGTACTATTGAACTACTTAGTGCTTTTATGTCAGTGTGGATCTTGCTTTATTACTGCCAGTGAGGATATTTTAATGATCAGACCATGACTTCTATCATAATAAGACCTCTTAACTTTTGAAATTCAAAGTAGAAGGTAAAACATACCCGAGAATTAAGTACTATATAAACACCTTATAACTCAACCAAATAGTCTTTCAATAAAATGGGGCAGAGAGAAGGAGGGAGAGAGAACAAGTATTGGAGCCATTTTACATGATAACTAACCCTTCTGCAGTGGCCCCGATATTCACAGGCAGCCTTCTGAAGGGGCAGCTTTTGTTATTAGCTGTTATCCTGTGTGTGTGTTATTTCCTCAGCTCCTTTTTTCACACTGAATCTTCTCTTTCAGTGTACTCTTCCTTTAGCATCTTGTTTTATTTATTTGGCAACTAAAATTGTGTGTACAATACGATGTTTTCAAAAATATGAGAGTGCTTAATATAGTTAGTGGATAAATGAAATTAATAGATAAGTTTAGAGGTGGGTGTTTAGCATGAGCAATCAGCCAAAAATGTTTGGGATATGTGCTTCTGATATTAGAGTGCACGAGTTCCGGTTTGGGCTCCACTCTCCATTAACTTCCCTACATATGCACACCCTGGGAGGCAGCAGATGGCTCAAGAAGTTGTGTGCTTGCTGTCTATGTGGGAAACTTGGATTGTGTTGTGTTCTTGATGCCTGGCTTAGGACTGGCCCAGTCCTAGCTGCTGTTGGCATTTGGGGAGTGAATTGGTAGATTATACATCTCTCTCTCT
Organism: Oryctolagus cuniculus; assembly: GCF_051225735.1. Lineage (NCBI taxonomy): Eukaryota > Metazoa > Chordata > Mammalia > Lagomorpha > Leporidae > Oryctolagus > Oryctolagus cuniculus. Next base: position 14,387,171 of record NC_142876.1, read on the forward strand.
TTCTCTCTCTCTTTCTCCCCATTTCAAATAAATGGCATACATAAATTTAAATTTTACTTTTAAAATAATATATATTTAAAAATATTTATGATTGTGCAAAATATTTTTAAATCATACAAAGGTGCTTTATTTTTAAAATATGCATTTGCCTCAAAGTTTTTGAAGACTTATCGTATATACATCATGGAATTGCTACATTAAGCTAATTAACATCACCTCCACACAGCCATTCTGTTGGCTAGAACACTTAAAATCAGCCATATTAGCATTTTCCAAGAGTACGATGTGTTGAGTTCAGCCAGATCATCATGTTGTACAATATGCCCCTTGAACAATTGCCATCTATGTCATATTTTGTATGATTCCTCACCACTGGTCCAGCCCCTGGTAACCACCATTCTCCTCTCTATTTCTATGAGTGACACTTTTTTAGAGTCTACATATAGGTGAGATCGTGTGATATTTGTCTTTCTGTGCCTGGCTTATTTCCATATTTTTTTCTGACAATGTCTGTTTGACATCTGTTGTTAAGACAGACTTTAGACATAAGTCTTTTGAAAGAAACCCATTGTCTGTTGCACTTAATTGACATTAAAATACAGTAATATATTCATAATATCATTATTTACTTCCACCCCAGCTAAACTCTTCACAGAAGTGTGACATTTACTGGTTGAACGCTGAAAACAGACCTATTTCCATGTTCAATATTTTTATTATGCAAAAGCACTAAGAATAAGTATATATTTCCCTGTATGCTTGTGATTGTTGTCTTAATGCCACTCATGGAAGTTTGCCCACATTTGGCATTTTCTTTGCAATTTCTTATCTCTAATCAAAGTTCATAAAGGACAGTTTTCCCTAGCACTATCTGAACAGAACTCATGCCCCTACAACATGCTCCTCACACAGCTCAGCAAAGATAATCAGGGCCAGGCCATGAGTTTGTGCCCTGAGCAAGTGCAGAACCTTGAACGAAGAGCTCTGTTGTGCTATTGCTGACCTCTAGCATCCCTTCTGTTTCTCCCTTTCTATTCATTAGTCACAAATTCAACTGCTTCCTAATTGCTTGATTTCTTTTTTCATGGAGAAAGCAACCTAGAGAAGAATAAATTATTTAAATAAAAACTCTGCAGAACTATTTTCAAGGGGTTTCATGAGTTATCTGCACTCTCTGGGCATTTTGGAAAGGGGAAAGAGTAGAAAGAGGGAAGTGGAAGACAGCAATGGTGAATCCCCTCTGGTAAAACATCCAGGCCTCCTACAGCTGTGCCCCTGCTTCCCTTCTAACTCCTGGAAGTACGCTGACCTTGTGTATCAGACACATGGAACTCCTTTAATTTCTTTCATCTTGGCTTCTCTGCCTCCACTCACACTTCTAGCTTTCCTTCCTTCCTTGATGGTGGGAGTTGCAGCATCGGTACTTCCCTTTCAAGGAAGCAACACGTTGGGCTGAGCTGTTGGATGCTGGTCTCCTCCACCAGGTCCTCATTCTGTGAAAGCAGAATGCCGCCCTCCCTGTTAGAGCTCTATCTCCAGTACCCAGTAACAAAGCATTTGTTAAACACGTCAATGTCCTTGGGGGGGAAAGCAGGAATATGGAAGAGAGGGGATGTTATACTAAAAGAAACTATATAGAATAATGTTCGGCAGTCATTATGGTACTGTGGATTTAGACAGCAGCTAGGATTCTGGAATCACATACAGGAGCTCTGAGATAGAGTTTCAACTTTACTTCTGATTCAGATTTATGCTAATGCACCTGGGAGACAGTAGATGATATTTCAAGTGCTGGAGTTCCTGTCAGTCATGTGTGAAAGTCACATGGAGTTCCTGGATCCTGGCTTTGGCCTGGTCTGATCTTGGTTGTTGCAGGAGTTTCAGGAGTGAACTAGCAGGTTGAAGATCTTTCTTTCTCTCTCTCTCTCTTTGTCTGTGTGTATGTGTGAGAGAGAGACTCAGCCTTTCAAATAAATAAAAAAAAAAATTTGAAAACTAAAGTAAACTATTTGTAACACTAGAACCACTGAACAATGCTTGTTTAGAAGGAAGAGGTGATGGAGGTAAACAGATGTGGGTGACCTAAAAAAAATAAAAACTAGTGGGAAAGTGAAAGATGGAGACAGAGTCAGAGACAAGAGAGGGAGGCAGAGAAACACACATAGAGAGTACGCCTGGACTCTGAGAGAGAAGAGATATTTTGAAGGAAAGGGAAAGGGAAAATATAGAGAAATGATAGAGAATCTTATTGACTGTGCAATTGTGCCCAAGATTATCTCTGACTAACTGCCCTGCAAAATCACCAAAGAAATACGACCCTATGCCACAAATTGCCTATCCCTGAGTTTCACCCATGAGAACCACATTTTTGATGGCACTGATCAGTTGTCCTAGCATCCAGTTTAACTCTTCCTCTTCCATGACCAGAGGCTGGGGGATTATAAAGGAGTTCCGCCCTGCTCGCTCCATTGCTGCCTATCAGAGAGAATGTATTGGCTATTTTGTCTTTCAGTAAAGTAGCACACACACATGATTTTAATACTGCTATACCAGTACAGCACAGAAGAATTTAAAATGAAAAGCAACGACTTCTGCTCCAGCCTTCTCCTCTCCCAGGCGGCCACCCAGAGTCTGCTGTGCTCTGTTGAGTTATTAATCACAGGTCTGTGGTGGGTCAACAATCAGGAACTCCCCTTTCCCTGGAAGACACTAGGCATAGAAAAAAAAACTGAAATTCCACATCTTATATTTAATATAATTACTTTATCTTGTATATGCAGACTCAAGGAAACTGAGTAAGCCTGTGATGTTTCCCTTTTTATTTTGCTTTGAAACAATTTCTATTTTATGGTAGACTGCAAGGATACTCCAAATATAGGTCCAGAATACCGTTCAACCAAATTCTCCCATTAATAACATGTTAGCACATTTGTTTTCTCTTTCATTCCCACATCCTCATGTGTGTATGTGTAGTGCATTGCATATATGTATATATATGTACATTTATATATGAAAGGTATTTTTTCAAAACGTTTAAAATATTTTTATCTCATACCCCTAAATGATCATGTTTCACTATATGTTTTATTTTTAAAAAGTGCATGCTTTAAAAAATCAAATTCATGACGTTCAGCATTAACATAAAGCTGTTTTCAAATACAGTCTATACATACATTTTGACAATTGTCCCAGTAATGGCCGCCGGCATATCCTCCATCCTGATCAGCTTCAAGACCCAATTATTAATCTACTTGCACAAGTTCCTTAATTTTCTTTACCTTTTATTGACAGTTTTGGAGATTAGAGTTCACTGGTTCTTTAGGGTACCTTTCAAATGGAGTTTGATGTGACCTCATGACTGCATGAAGATTATACATGCTTTGTGGAAGCACATGCAGATGACATCTTCTCCTTAATGCAAAACATTAGAAAGGACACGACCCTACCTTATCCCATTACTGATGTTGCTTCCAATTCTTTGGTCAAGATGTTGTGCAAGAGTTGTCTTACATTGGAGACTATCAAACGTGTGGAGATACAGTGAAATTAGATAAGTATCTTGTGCATTATCATATTTTGTTCAAAATTTTAGCATTATTGATGATCTTTGCATGAAACAAGTATCTCCATACAATTTAAAAGGGTGCCTAAATTTATTGTGTCTTCTATATTTATTTATGACTTTGCTAGCTTATTTAGTGCTTTTTTGCTTTCATTCTGGAGTTGTGGAATTTTACTTTGATAAATGAATTATAATTCATTACTATCAATAGTTGCTCATGATCATTTTTCCCATAAATTTGATCAGGTAAGGTTTTTTTCTTGATGGTTTTAGTGCTTATGAAATGCTCTCATTTCAGTTCATTTGGCCACAGTGAAATAACTCAGACTGGGTAACTTATATGCTGTTTAATTTGTTCCATGAGATTGTGGAAGCTGCGGAGTCAAAGATCAAGTTGCTGGCAGACTCAGAGAGAGTGCAGTAACAGAAACAGCAGAAGCCAAGTGGGGTGCATTCATTACTATCAGTGTTTTATTGCTCTGATTCCTCCCAGCGTACAGAGCATGGAAGAAGTGAACAGTCACAATGAAAGTACAGGTTTCCCTAAACAAGATGGCTTCCCTTGCCTTTTACCGTTTCATACTCTTGTCTCTTCCCACAGTGAGGTGCCCAGACCTGAAATATCCATTAAATGGTCTCAAATTTTCAAGTCAGATTTGTTTTCTGTTTGATAGTACAATATAATATAATATACAGCATTTGGCACTCCAACACCAGTAGTCCACACACACTTACAATGCTCAGAAATACCCACATTAAGTGACTCCAAAAATTCTTTTAACTTATTTTACCCTTTGCCTGAAAGGATATAGTGAAATTACCATATTAAAATATGCTGGGATTAGTCACTACTCCTACCATTGATGTGATGGCTTCACCTGAAATAAATATAGGGGCACATTTCTTTTGTTTATATTCAAATGTGGAATTCCTTGTTTTAGATTAATTCTTATTTTTTTAAACTTCACTCAAATAATGTTTTTCTTTCTGAGATAATATTTAATTTATATTAAAGTCAAATGTTTAATGTTCCACTAAATAAAGAATTCAACTAGCAAAAATTTAGCAGGAATATAGGCAAGTGCTATAAACGTAATCAAATAAAAAATGTGAATTTATTACTGTGTTTCCAAAACTCATTCTCAGAAGAGTGTAATTCCCTACCCGTCCATGCCTTTCCTCTATCATTCTTCTGTAGTTAAACAATGTGGTCTGCTGGTGGTTTGTACCATTTCTGGTTCGTGACACAGCAGTTTTGATGCATGCATTCCATATAGGAGTTTCTTTGATTACCAACTGGCTATCTGCTAAGACACCTGGGAAAAAAAGCAGAAGACAACCCAAATGCTTGGGCCCCTGTCATCCGTGTGAGAGACATGGATAGAGGTCCTGGCTCCTGGATTTCACCTGGCCCAGTCCTGGCTATTGGGGCCATTTGGGGTGGGAACTAGTGAACTAGTGAACTAGTGCTCTGTCTCTTTGTCTGTCTCTCCCTCTCTATGGCTCTGCCTTTCAAATAAAATGAATATTAAAAAAAAACATATAATTATCTCCCCAATGCCCCATCATGTTTCTTACATAAAATGTAGACTGTTATAAATACACACATGTATTTATATGTATTATGTATAACACATAAAGATGTGTACAGCACATATTTCACTTAAGGAAATGTCAGAGAAATCAATCAATATTAATTCATAAATCTCTCTTTTACTTTGAGCTGCATAACACCTGTAATACCTGTAATAGTTAACATTCTCCAGAGAAACAGAACCAGTAGAATATATGGAGAGAGAGAGAGAAAGGGAGATAAAGAGGGAGAGAGGAGAGAGAAAGAGAAAGAGAGAGATTAGCTGGCTTATGTAATTGTACAGGCTAAGAAGTTTGAAATTCTAATCAGAAATTCAGATAAAAGCAGATTTGTAATCTTGACTCTAAAATCTACTTTGAAAAGCAGCAGGCTAGAAGGCTGGGTGGTGCTTCAATGCTATTGTCTTAAGGAAGAATCCCATTCTCTTTTGGAAGTTTTAGTCTGCATTTTCTTTTAAGACGCTGTTCTTGTTGGTATGCAGTTTTAAATGTGTGGATTTTGGGGCCAGCGCTGTGGTGCAGCAGGTTAAAGCCCTGGCCTGTAGCGCCATCATCCCATATGGTTGCCGGTTCATGTCCCGGCTGCTCCTCTTCCGATCCAGCTCTCTGTTATGGCCTGGGAAAGCAGTGGAAGATGGCCCAAATCCTTGGGCCCCTGCACCTGCATGGGAGACCTTCAGGAAGCTCCTGGCTCTTGGCTTCAGGTCAGCAGTCATTTGGGGAGTGAACCAGCAGATGGAAGACCTCTCTCTATTTCTCTACCTCTCTCTATAATTTTGTCTTTCAAATAAATAAAATAAATCTTAAAAAAAAAATTTAAAAAGTGTGGGTTTTAAATTCTCTATTTATTTATTTATTTGTTTGAGAATTAGAGAAACAGAGAGAGCTCCTTTCTACTAGTTTACTCCTTACATGCCCACAATGGCAAGAGCTCTGTTGAGGTTGAAATCAGAAGCCAGGAATTTAATGTGGGTCTCCCACATGGGTGGCAAGAACACATCACCATTGCCTCCCTGATTCTGCAACAGGAGAAAGACTGAATCTCGGGTAGGAGCCAGGTATCAAACCAAGGCTCCCTGTCTGATTCGGTACATGGGCATCTTAACCAGTGTCCTAACGGCTATGCTAAATGCCCACTTTAAAAGATTTAAGTCTTTTGCTTTAAGGCCTTCAACTTCCTGGATGAGTTACACCCAAATTATGAAGGATAATTTGCTTTGCTTAAGATTTCCTGACTCCTCAGAAACCAAAAATGTGTCTTCCATATGACCCAACTACTCACTCCTTGTAACACACCCAGAGGAAATGAAATCACCACATGAAAAAGTTACCTGTACTCACATGTTTATAGCAGCTCAATGCATAATAACTAAGATATGGAAGCAATGTAGATGTCCATCAACTGATAGCTGGATACCAAAAATGAGATATATAAACACAAAATGGAATACTACTCAGCCACAAAAGAATGAAGTCCTGATTTTTGCACCAAAATTTATGCAATGGGAGATTATGCTTAGTGAAATAACCCAGACCCAAAAAGACAAAATACCACATTTTCTCTGAGTTCTGGTAGTTAATAAACAGGAGAGTATAAAAAAATTTATGCATGTGAGTGGCATCGATATCTTTGGATTTGATTATTGTTTATAACTTATATCAATATTTCTACTGAACAGTGGTCTTTTTTTGTGGAGATTTATTTATTTATTTCAAAGGCAAAGTTATAGGGAGACAGAAACAAAGACAGAGAGAGAGAGAAAGAGGTCTTCCATCCACTGGTTCATTCCCCAAATGGCAGGAATGACCCCACCACGAAGTGGTGGATCCAGGCACTTGGGTCATCTTTCACTGCTTTTCCAGGCACGTTAGCAGGGAACTGGATCAGAAGTGGAGCAGCTGAGACTCGAACCAGCGCCCATACGGGATGCCAGCACTGCAGGAGGAAGCTTTACCTGCTATGCCACAGTGCTGGCCCCTGAACAGTGGTCTTTCTACTTTTTACTTGCTGAACTCTTTTTTATTTATTTATTTATTTATTTATTTATTTTTTTGGACAGGCAGAGTGGACAGTGAGAGAGAGAGACAGAGAGAAAGGTCTTCCTTTTGCCGTTGGTTCACCCTCCAATGGCCGCCATGGCCGGCGTGCTGTGGCTGGTGCACCGCACTGATCTGATGGCAGGAGCCAGTTACTTCTCCTGGTCTCCCATGGGGTGCAGGGCCCAAGCACTTGGGCCATCCTCCACTGCACTCCCTGGCCACAGCAGAGAGCTGGCCTGGAAGAGGGGCAACCGGGACAGAATCCGGCGCCCCGACCGGGACTAGAACCCGGTGTGCTGGCACCGCAAGGTGGAGGATTAACCTAGTGAGCCGCAGAGCCGGGCTACTTGCTGAACTCTTTATTGAGTTCAGCATTAAGCCTTTGACTTAAAAATAAATTTAATTGCTATCAAAAAATTTATAAAGGAAGGAAGGAAGGATGGAAAAAAAGGGAAAAAAGAAGGAAGTGAGGAAGAGAAGGAGGGAGGAAGAGAAATATCATTATAATCTTATTTTATCTGTGAACTACATTAAATCTGTTATCTTTATATTAATAAAAAGTAAATAAAATGAAAAATAATAAAATAAGGCATATCCACTTTATATGTTAAGCATGTTTGAAATTTTCCAAAAGAATAATAAAAGCTTCATAGCAAAATCAAGTCTAATGTTCTACCAAACAACTGGACTCTATAGTCTAGCCAAGTTGACACATAAAAGTATTCACCATGGCATTTCATTGAGTGGATACTGTAGACTATCCACCATGTTAGTGAGTATGATTACTTAGAAAATTTATGGCCGGCGCCGCAGCTCAATAGGCTAATCCTCCACTTGCAGTGCCGGCACACTGGGTTCTAGTCCCAGTCGGGGCGCTGGATTCTGTCCCAGTTACCCCTCTTCCAGGCCAGCTCTCTGCTGTGGCCTGGGAAGGCAGTGGAGGACGGCCCAAGTGCTTGGGCCCTGCACCTGCATGAGAGACCAGGAAGAAGCACCTGGCTCCTGGCTTCAGATCAGCGTGGTGCGCCGGCCGCAGTGGCCATTGGAGGGTGAACCAATGGTAAAGGAAGACCTTTCTCTCTGTCTCTCTCTCTCACTGTCCACTCTGCCTGTCAAAAAAAAAAAAAAAAAAAAAAAAAAAAAAAAAAAAAGAAAGAAAAAGAAAATTTATTGGATTTTTGTAACTACAAGGAGTGGTACAATAAATAACTTGGTGTTTATGGGCTTTTTTGTGTTTTTAAGAAAGAGGGCTCTCTTCCTTTAGTTCACTCCTCCAAATGCCTGCAACCGCAAGAGCTAGGCTGGGACGAGAGTGAGAGACCAGGAACTCAAAGTGTCCACGTGGTGGAAGGCACCCAATCACGGGAGCCATCCCTGCTGCCTTAAGCATCCACATCGAGGGAAGCTGGAATCAGGAGCTCAAGCTGGGGTTCTCGTGTGGGAAACACACTTTTCAACCAGTGAGTTAAACAGCCTCTTCTTACGTTTTCTATTCATTATTTTGGCCTTCTAGTTACATGAGTCTTGATATTTATTTATTTAATCGTTTTTATGGTGTTTTTGTCATGTAAAAGTATTTTCCTCTTTAAATCTAGACTAATTTATCAATACTTTGTTTCATTGATTTTGTACTTCGAGTCACAGTTATAAAAGTGTTTCCTCACACATTGCTCCAGGCTATTCAGGAATCCACTCGTATTATATCCTAGTTTTTCGGTTTTGTCATATGGATGGGTTCATGGAGGGAGAAGACAGAAAATGGTATGGGAAGTTGACCACCACAGTTGTTCTACAGTAACTCTCAATTATGACCACTTTCAAATACTTATGTTTATCTCTGCCCTTGGGAACCTGTTGACTCTGATCACAGAGCCTCCAAGATATTTTTGTCGACACTTCAGATAATCCCTTCACTGAACTTTCTCTGTTTGTTCTGAGTCTTTGCTTCTTATTCTTTGGTAGGTATCTGATCAATCTTTGTGTTCTAGTTACATGCTGAAATCCAAGGGCTGCTGCATGCTCTACTACTGCTCAATTCAATTTGTCCTTACAAGGACTTTACACAAACTCTCAATATTTTGAGTAAGAAGTTCAAAAGCTATTGTGACATTATATATGAACACATATACAAATTAGATATAATCAGTCACTCATAAAATGCTTAGAAATTATGGATATTTTAAATTTGGAAAATGAGGAAGATTTTTAAGCAGATAAATTTTCTTATTATTTAAAATCTTAAGTTACCTTTCTCTCTCACTACTCTCTCTCAACTCTTTCAGATAAATAAATAAATAATTAAATAAATAATTTTTTAAAAAATTTTGAGGTTATGAGATGATTACTAGGGTTACTAGGGTCATAAGTTTATGGACAAGAGTTACCATGTAGAAATTAAAGGTGACATATAGTTGAATTATGATTACTGTTTTCAAGGCATCAGGCAAAGGACAGAAGAAAATGTGAATCAAAAAGATACACAATAAGCATATTCATAGTCTTACTATCAAAAATTAACAGAGAGAAGTTGAGCTAATTTCACTTGAGAGTACCTTTTCATTACATAAATATCAATCATATAAAAACATGATTACAAAACTCATTTTTGTCAGTGAATTGATTCATTTACACATTTTACCAAAACACTAATTTTGCATTCTTTTACTTTAGCTTAATTGTGCAACCCAGATCATTTATTATGTAAAGTAAATAAGGTATTTGGCTAAAGATAATAGAAAATTTAGATTATCAGAGACTATCAGAGTCAATATGTCCATTCTTAATCACTGTTTTATCAACGCAAGTACTGGATATAATTACAGAGATGTTAAGATTCCTGGAATACTAAGATTGAACCTCCCAATTGGAATTACTGTCATTTTAAGTACATAGTAGTAAGATTAACGAAATTTAGATTTCAGTTATTCAGTTAAAAGCCAGAAGGAAAAATATAGCCTATGTATGTTTGCACTGGATGTAACAATTCTTATAAATACAGCTTAGAATAATGCAATTGATTATTTCCAGGTTGGCTATCTAACACAATATTGCTAAAGAAAATTACTGGATTTTTCTGCCAGGCTACAATTAGATGTAATCATGTTTATTAGTATTTGGAAATGAAAACTGTAATTTACCAGTAGCTGTTCTGAGAATTACTTTATACAGAAGGTTTTTTGTTTTGTTACAAACCTCTGTGCATGGAACTTGTCAAGTTATACTGGGTGGGGTTGGGAGGGGTGAGGACAAGAGTTCCATAGTTTTTTTGTTTATTATTATTATAAAATGACTTGCAAACTCTGTAAAGTCTTCCACCTTTTTGATTGACCGCTCAACAAGAATGAAAAGGTTTGGGGTAGGTACAGAAACAGAGCTTGTTCTTCACAAGGTGGGAAGCAGCAGAAACTTATGGTTACTCTTTTTCACCTTGTCCTTTCCCTGTAGAACCCAGACTACAGCAACTGCTCTGTGAATCCAGTAAAGAGTTAACCACAGCCACATCTCAGTGGTTCTGTCATCCACTAGAAATATCCTGTACACTGATATGTTCTGTTCTTTTTCAGTCCTCAATTGTCTTTTATTTAGCAAGCTCACATAAAAAGTATTTTCTAAAAATAACTTTAATGAACAGATAAAGTAATTTTGTTGAATGCCTATTTTATGAAGATATTTTCACCTGCAGCAAACAATTTGTAGAAATGTTATTAGCCTGGTAATAAGAAGGAGATGTGGAGCCAACTACCTAGCTTTGAATCTAGCACTACTATCTATGAACTGGGTAGCTTTTGATGACAGGAATATGCTTTGCTATTTGGACTTCAATTTAATTGCTTGTACAATGGGGATAATGGTATAACAATTAATAGGATTGCCATGTGAATTCAATGACTTAATACTCAATGTGCTAAAAACAATTCCTGGTACATATCATTGTAAATGCTAAGAAAGAACCACCTCAACAGGGGTGGTTAAAAGTATAGGATATGCAACCAGGTTGTCTGAAATTGAATCTCATCTATGAATTATCAAATATGCCTCAATGCCCCTCTGTGAAGTGGAAATGCTGCATCACAGTTTAGCATAGCTGTACTACTTCATGATTAAATGAGGCAAGGGTGGCTTCCTTGACTTGCTTTGAGATGAGTCATGTGTAATTCCCTGATGCCCCATTCAGATGGCCCCTAAATTTGATTTAACATTTTGTTATTGCTTACTGAAATTCTGAAAATCTTACTGTGGGATTGGTTCTCGAGTGAGAAGATGAGCTGCACACAACATGTAAATGGCTGTTCCATGATGTGTGGCCCACATAGAGCATTGCAATGCTTTCTCAATACAGACTTCTGGTGGAAGTCCAGGTTGATTCAAAGTGAGAATGAAGTAAGCAAGCTATGTTCGTTATGAGGCAGGGGGAATGACAACACAAAATGCCACCTTTCTGTCAGAATCAGAACTTACTGAACAGAAAGAAGTCAGAGTATTTAAAAACTGATCAGTTTGGCTAGCCCCGTGGCGTAGCCAGTAAAGCCACCACCTTCAGTACCAGCAGCCTATATGGGCGCTGGTTCGAGACCCGGAGGCTCCACTTCTGACCAGCTCTCTGTTATGGCCTGGGAAAGCAGTAAAGAAGACCCAAGTCCTTGAACCCCTGAACCTGTGTGGAAGGCCTGGAAGAAGCTCATGACTCCTGGCTTTGGATCTGCACAGCTCTGGCCATTGCGGTCAGTTGGGGAGTAAACCAGCAGATGGAAGACTTCTCTCTCTGTTCTCCTCTCTGTGTGTAACTCTGACTTTCAAATAAATAAATGAATCTTTAAAAAATTGATCAAGGAACTCTAATATAGCCTCTTTGAGTGATTTTATTTGGGCTGAAAATAACAATGTAGGAAAGAAAAAGGCAAGACAACACAAGGTATTTATTCCTTTTAGTATTGCCTCACTTATCAGTAATATAAAAGAATGTTCATAGATTGTGCATATATCAAGAAGTTAAATAAAACAGGTAAGTTACTCAGTGTAGCATTTACAATGTTAGATTAAGAAAAGGGCAGCTGCATGCATAGCTATAAACTACAAATTTATAAATTGCAAGTTATAAATTTAATTTATATATATTTAATACATATCTAATTTATATATAATTTATTATACAATATATATTTATAATTTCTATAAATATATAATATATGTATAACTTATTAAATATATACTTTATATATTTAATAAATACTTAATTTAATATATATTTAATTTGTATATAATTTATTGTAATTTATAAGTTATAAGTTATAAATTACAAATGGTATGATTTCAGTAATTACACATATGAGTTAAATACACTTATGTTTCAGTTTAAAACTGGCATTGCATAACATAAAGTTGAAAGTTTACTAATAATTTATAGCTTAGTTTTAAGAAAAAATAAATTAAGAAACTTAGAATGACCTTGAATAGTAAACTAAAAAATAATCATAATGAGTCTAGAGGGAGACTGTGGAAAGAAGGAAACCCATTTTAATTTAACTAATTCACAGGTGATATTTTTATTACATTTTTCAACAAAATACTCCACATTTTCAATTTACATAGGACCCCACAAATTATGTAGGTAATCCTAAAATGAGGTAATAGACATATGAAACTTCATGTATTACCCAATATGTAATATACTCAATAATGATAAACTATTGCAACTTTAATTTTGTCTTGCAAATTTTATGTTAATTTTTCTATTGATGGGGATGCTCATCTTATAACTGAAAGAGAGAAGTAGGAACACAAATGTAAATACGCTGTTTCCCCTCATTTTGAAATAAGGAGGGTGTCTACTTTTCTTGAGGTGTAGCACACAAGGACTTAAATCAAATACTGTTCTGTGTTTGCTACCCATCAGAACACATTTGTTCACATGATCTGTACTTCTGAAGACTCCAAGATCTCTAGCACTCTCTTCTTTTCTCAGAAAAGCTCTTAAGCTCTGCTTAAACCCAGCTACACTTTCTTGTCTCAGAAATTTGTCTACCTGTTTCCCAATTCAAGATAGCCAATAGGATTTATCTCCTGAAATCCTGAGCGAAAAAGCTGAAATTGGAAAATTTGATCAAATTCTCCAATCGAAAATCCTTGATTCCTAGAGGAACTACTAGAACTACATAAAACCCAGTATAGGCTATTGAATTTTTTAAAAATGATTCATTTATCTATCTATCTATCTATCTATTTGAAAGAGAGAGAGCTCTTTTATCTGCTGGTTCACTACACAGGTGGCCACAAAGGTCAGGGCTGTACTGGCCGAATCCAGGAGCCAAGAGCTTCATCAGAGTCTCCCACTTAGGTGGCAGGTACCCAAGCACTTGGGCCATATTCTGCTGCTTTTCCTGGGCTATTAATAAGGAATTGGATTGAAAGTGGAACAGCAAGACACAAAACTGTGCTCAAATTGGATGTTAGCCTTGCAGTCAGTGGCTTTACCCACTACATCACAATGCTGACCCCTTGAATCATTTTACATACATTCTCCAATCTAATGTTCATGGAAATCCTGTGATTTATTTGTTTATTCATTTTACAGACAGAAATATAAAGACTCATAAAGGTTGTTAATTTCCATGGACAAAGTTTTAGAACCAGATTTTGATTTCTAGTTAATAAACCATGATGCTTCATAGCCCCATTTGGGAGTAATAATTGTTTATGAGTTAAATTCCTCCTCCAGTGAATCTATACATATTCAGCTTTTCAACATTACAGCTAACCTGTGAAGAGTTTCATGGGAAGAGAAAAGGCTTGTTATGTTTTACATTTTGGGGGTAACAGCTCAGACTATGACAATCCCATAGTCTGGGATCTGATGGAGACTGCAAATGATGGACTGGTTGCACAGGGGCCATTGCATGGTGAAACAGTAAGCAGAGAGAGAAGCTAGGCTGAACTCAGCTCAAACAACCATCACAAAAATTATCTTCAAAGGGTTTATCCCCAACACCCCACACCAGCCCTACCTCTCAGAAATATGAGTAGTTCAAATCTTCATCCTTAATCCTTCAACCCCTTGACATTAAACTTTCAGAGTTGAAAAGCCTAGGTAAGTTTGGGTGGCCAATTTCTCTTCAATCCATAACTATATATATACATATAGAGAGATTTTTACCTTTACCTCTGCTTCCCAGGATGTCCATTAATGGGAAGCTGGTACTGGAAGCACAGCCAGAGCGTCAGTTGTGGAACTCCCATATGGGATCAGAGGTCTTCACCATTGTACCAAATGCCTTCCCCAAGGTCATACATTTCAAAATCCAGTTTGGTTTAGATCACCATCCAGTTTCTGAAAACACAGCTTGCTATACCCAAGCGCTATAGATTCTTACTCAGTAAGTCAGAGGAGCCTCTTAATTTAAATACCTAACAAGTTCCCATATGATGACAATACTACTAGTCTAAGGACCACCATATAGAACCACTAATCTAAAGCAATTCTTATACTGTGAATTTACAGCCTGAAATAAACATAAAAGGATGGCCACCAAGTCCTTAAGTTGAAATCAGGAAAAAGTTCACAAGCAGGGAACATTTTTCTAAACAAAAGAGAAGAATCTTGCATACCCTCTCTAAAGCTACAATGATAATACTCACTAGTTTATGCTATTGATAATATTTGAAGCTCAGTATGTTTTGACCAGGGATTGCAAGATAGCCAGCCAGTATATTGATTAACAATATACAAGATAAAATACTTTGTCCCAGTGTCATTCTTTTGTGTCTCTATAAGACTTTTTACATTGATTCTACCTACTGTTTTGCCTGTCTCTTTCCGGGCAATACCAAAATTACTTGAGGAGAGAAATCACACTATTGCATTTTTGGATCCCATATCTCTTCATGCCTGGTTCATGGAACACGTTGATAAATGTTTATTTTGAATAACTGAAAGGCTGACTGAACGAAGGAAGTCATCTAAAATGCAAGGTCAATATGACTTACAGAATTTATCTGAGGGTGACATGAAATATGAAACTTTGGGAGGCAGACAATGGGCCTGTCCTAATCACTCATGGATTCTCTTCTCTACAGTCTTAATAACTGCTAAAATATAATGAAGATATAAATCAATTTGATAATTCAAAATGTACTTTGGCTGCCTAACTTCCTCTGTACTATTAATGCATTTTAAGATATGAAAACATTGTGTGGAATTAGTAAAAAGGAATAGAAACAGCTTGAGATGGAATGCAAGACACCATGCTGGGCAATTACCAATCCAAATCAAAAATGATGGCCCTGATGTAAGCACCCTCAGAGTCAGACTTTCACAATCTGTCTGCAGCAAATGCAGAGCCTCACGCTGCAACGCACACACATGGCCCCACAGTAGGCACAGCATGAAAGCCACTTGCAAGTCTTATCTTCAGATGCTGGGAATTTGGTAGAACACTCTCTATTTCAAAATATTCTAATAGATTTATTTAAAATTAAATTTGTGGCAGAGAAGACAAATACCAAATATTGAGCATATAAATATGGAATTATATGTTAGGACATGTGCTTCTTTACTGTGAAATAATATTTCTGTTTCTCACATGAGATTTTGTAATTTGTGGTAAGGATGATTCTAGAATTATTTAATCTCTTTAATTCATCTAAATAAAGAAGTGATTTGCTTTGTGTGTTAACATTGCTTTAAAAAATTGGTTTTGGCACTGGAACTCCGCTTTGAGTTTAGAGAAAAGACCAGGCCTTTCCTTAATAGTTAGCAGGTAACAGAATAGACAGAAGACATTGGCGTCATAAAGCAAATTAGAGTGGATGCAGATTGACAAGAGACTCCTCTTACATGATCAGTATTTTCATTTTCTAGACAAACATTTCTTTTTAATTTATAAAATATGCCATTCTTACAAAAGTAGTCATTTAATTCTTGTGATCTCAAAAGTTGTGTCTTAACAGTTAGAAAACCTTGAGCATATGTTCTCTTTCATTGTTACTCCATTGGTTGAAAATGATGAGACTATTCATTGATGATGGATTAGGGCTGAAGAGAGAAGAGGCTTAGGTGTTGGGAAAGGAGCTAATGATTTGCTATCTATCTGTTCCACCAGACAAATCATATTACAGAAATGTATGTTACTATTCTAACTGTCCCCCTTACATATTGGATATTTTGTCTTCCACATTCCTCAGGACATAACACCATTTCACGAAAAATTATAGTATCCACTTCAGCTGTTACTTGAGTTAAATTAATTCCATGGCTCCTGTATATGTGGAAAAGTCTCCATTTAAGACTTTGCCAGTATAAATAAGCAGAAGTGACTTAGACTACTTCTCAGATTATCAAGAAAGGGGAAAAGAAAACTGCAAAGCCCAACCAATTCTTTTAGTAGGATTATCATTAAATCTAATAATGATGATAATGTTAAACATGTCTTAGTTCGCTTAATTCTTAAAAAAAAAAATCCCAAAGTTGGCATTAGTACATACATTAAGCAAATAAAGTAAAGCTTAGAGACATCACATTCACCCAATCCCAATTATGCACTTAATATAACTCTATTTTCAAGCCACCTAAACAGATAATGTTAATATTAGTAGAGTGAGTAGTGTGGTCAAGAATATCATAGTGAATTTAGGTATTTGCTTTTCATTAAAGCTGCTAACAGGATTTTTAGGGTTCCCACTATTTAAAACAAAAATATTTTCCCAATTTTGGCACATAAGAGAGGGTAATCTCTTTATTAATATTGGAAGAATTCTTCAGCCCTCATTTTGCGTATTGCTACAACAAATAACACTGTGAAAAATAAAAACAATTTAGAACTATTTGGATAGAGTGAGTTTCTACTCTTCCTGACACTTTACTCCATGAACACAGCAGCAGCTGGTCCGACTGATGCAAGCTAGATCAAAGGACTTTATCTAGAAGGCATGAGTTTATTATCTATATATGCAGCTTTTATTTTGTGAACTTGAATAATTTAACCAAGATTTCTGTATCTCAATGCTCTTAATAACAAAGCAAAGTTAATCATTGTGCCTAACCAATGAGTTTGTTGTAGATATTTCATCCATTAATATATTTAAAATTCATAGAACTTGGAACTATGCCAGGCATATAGCAGAAACTTACAATTCAAAAAATTCAAGAAAATGGAATTAAAAGATTATTTTTCTTCACAAAATATTTTTGAAATTCCTGAATTTGAAGGGCCTTCAGAAATTTCACAGGGAACAGGCATTTGGCCTAGTGGTTAAGACATCTGTGCCTCTCATCAGAGTGCCAGGACTGATCTGCAGCTCTGGTTCCTGACTCCAGCTTCCCATTAAAGCGAGGTATGGGAAGCAGCTGCCGCCCTCATGGAAGATCTTAAATGCATTCTTGGTTCCTGGTTCTGACCCAAGCCCAGGCTTAGTTGTTGTGGATGTTTATTATGAAAAAAAAAAAAAAACTATTCATGAATTTAAATGTTTAAGCACAAAGTAAATATATTTTAATTGCATTATTGTGGCTCACTAGGCTAATCCTCTGCCTTGTGTGCCAGCACACCCAGTTCTAGTCCAGGTCCGGGCACCAGATTCTGTCCTGGTTGCCCCTCTTCCAGGCCAGCTCTCTGCTGTGGCCAGGGAGTGCAGTGGAGGATGGCCCAAGTCCTTGGGCCCTGCACCCCATGGGAGACCTGGAGAAGCACCTGGCTCCTGCCATCGGATCAGCGTGGTGTGCCGGCCGCAGCGCGCCGGCTGCGGCAGCCATTGGAGGGTGAACCAACGGCAAAAGGAAGACCTTTCTCTCTGTCTCTCTCTCTCACTGTCCACTCTGCCTGTCAAAAAAAATAAATAAAAAATAAAAAAATTGCATTATTGCATTTTTCAGTGAACCTTTTAAAATTCCCTTGTGTTATGCAATTTTGTGAGTATTCTTTATTATTAAATGTATTAAAAAGAAAACTCGATGGCACTGGAGAGTTGGGCCCACATCCGGCCTTCGCGGGCAGTTGGCAGAGCAAGAAAGAAAGTGGAGCAAGGAGTCCTCCCTTGCTGCATGGCCCCAGCCACAGCGGACACTAGGCAGCGATGAGTAGGCGGGCTGCTGCGGTGAGCCTTGAAGCCTAGGGCGGGCCTGGGGTGGAGCCGCCACAGGTGCAGGTCTTGGTGGCAGTAGCAAATATAAAAAAAGAAAACTCTTGGCTCAGGGAAGGTGAGTTCTTACGTCCTTTCAAATGAAAGAATAGGAGGCTAGTTACTAGTTAGTCCTCTCGAGGCATTGTAAATTAGTTTAAGGTTCAGTACTGAGCTCATTGTTTAATTCTGAGATATATTCTTATATGGGTCTCATTCTGCTTTTTTTTTTTTTTTTCCTATTTGAACAACAGCATAGCATTTCATACCTAAATTGTCCCCAAGCCACACTGAGCAACAAAAAGCCCCTTAAATTGTGATGATGGAATCCTAGTACAGGCCATGTGTGGTTTGTACCATGGAAACCAGGCCATCTACATTCTGTAAAATAAATTATTTGGGGACCATAGTTCCATGATATTACTTATAGAAGAGTAATACTACTTTTTATTAATGAACTATTTTTCTAAAAAAAGCCTTATAACTTAAGTCCTTAAAAATACATAACTAATAGTTTGTAATTACTGTAGAAGTGTCCTTTTTAAAAGTTATTTTCCTTTGAGATTTTGTATAAATTATACATTCTGCGCAGCTAGACAAGAACTATAAAAGTTACTGGAGAAAGACTGAGGGGATGAAAGAGTGTGAGCAGAAAATTGAGCCAAGTGACAGGTCAACACTGTGTAGGAAGCAGTATCAAGTGGATGGCAAGCAGTTGGTGAGGCAGGATGGTGAGAGTCATTGCCCAAATCCACAGCTATTCATCTGGAAATTGTGTTGAGAGTCCAGGAATGTCAGGCAATTCAATTTACCATGAATTTAAATGTTGCAAGAGTTGGAATAAATGATGCTTTAGAAGCAACATTTATTAGGATGGAGTGGAGGGTCAAAAATCTAAAAATGTGATTGTGAATGTTTAGCTGATAGACCTTTCTCAACCTTCTCTATCCATGTCACTTTGTGTCCAGCGAATCACATCTTTTTGGAATTACTGGCATACATGCAACACATTTTTTTCCTATCAACTGTCTTTGGCAAAGATGTAGTCTCAAGTTGCTTCCAACTCCTTTCCATCAACAATAATGCTGCAAGGCCAGCGCCGCGGCTCACTAGGCTAATCCTCCGCCTTGTGGCGCCGGCACACCAGGTTCTAGTCCCGGTCGGGGCGCCGGATTCAGTCCTGGTAGCCCCTCTTCCAGGCCAGCTCTCTGCTGTGGCCAGGGAGTACAGTGGAGGATGGCCCAAGTCCTTGGGCCCTGCACTTCATGGGAGACCAGGAGAAGCACCTGGCTCCTGCCATCAATCAGCGCGGTGTGCCGGCCACAGCGTGCCGGCCACGGCGGCCATTGGAGGGTGAACCAACGGCAAAAGGAAGACCTTTCTCTCTGTCTCTCTCTCTCTCACTGTCCACTCTGCCTGTCCAAAAAAAAAAAAAAAAAAAGCCTAATCTCTTCCCAAAGACCCCCTCTCTTAATACAATAATTGTATTTCAGTATATGAGTTCTAGAGGACACACACATTCAGCCTGCAGCAATGACCTAGACTTGCTGTAGTATTTTTCATGCAAATATCCTACTTAAAATTCACAGAATTCTCTATCACTAAGTATGTAGATGGGAGAAGTATGTGGAATGCACTGTCAGAGCCCAAAAACACCATCTGCCTCTGTTCTCCCTTCTTTGTGGGAGAGTAAACGGGATGTAGCAACTGTCCTTCTCCTTCTCCTGGTGACTGGATGCCTAAAACTTCACTGGCCTGCTCCCTGAAACTTTTTTTATCTTTCACTCTGCAATGAAACAGTCTTGGTAGTGCCTCCAGCATATTAGGCACCTCTCACTTACCCTGTCCAGTCAGCATCATATTGTCAATATGAAGAATCAGTATGATAGTCCATGCAACGTCCAAGCGTCATAGGGTTGTTTTGGAATGTCTGGATAGATAAAAGAGCCCTGAGACAAAAATTTAAATGAATATTGTTGGATGTCCCATCTGAATGAAAATTGTTTATGATCCTCTTTTTTAAATTGGGAATTCAAAATAAATGTGCTGCCCAGGCCATCACCGTGTACTGTGTTCCTGAGGCCTTATCAGATTTTAGTGGTTATACTGCATCTGGGAAAGCAACTATGATCAGCACTTCTGCCAGGTTAGGTGTATGTTATCCTCCAGGGCCCATTCAGTTTCCATGTGGACTAGACCAGCAAGGAGATATGAGAGGAACTAACACCCCTGCCTCACTTATGTCTTTTAATGGCCCGGCATCATAATCCTGGATACAACGTTAATATTTACTTACTTTATTGGCTTGGTGTTCGATACTAATAACTTGTCTAAATGGTTAGAAAACAGTAAGATGGTGACACCAAATGGTAATTATATCAATATCAATTTTACTCTCAGAGACTGTGGGAATGATTGTGGGATATACTCACGCACATATGGGGTCCACTGTGAGTGAATTCTAACCACGTTTTCATGGGCCTCTAGCAGAGGGGATTCCACGCTGATGCTTTGGGATTCAAGGTCCCAACCCTTGTAACCAGATCAATAATCGTCAAAACACCCAACATTTCTGATTAATCCTCTTTCTTCAAGATATAGTTACTAAAGTCATGCGGGAGGATGTCTGGGGTATTCATTCTTGAAGAGTTCTTTCTCCAGGGACACAGTTGCCACATGGATTCTGGATCTGAAAATTCACTCAAATCAGAAGATGAAGATGGAGTCCCAACTTTTAAATTCTCAATTGTGATGGCCCAACTCAGCCCCCTGATCTTCTCTCTTGCTTTTATTTTTTAAATAAATATTAATCATAACTTCATGATTCACTGACTATGTTATCCTTAAGTAAACCATAGTCTATTAAATATTTCCATAATTTTGTGCAGGCAAACTCTGTGGTTACCACACCTACTTTTCCGTATAATTATTGTTTGTTGGTTTCTGCTGGTTGAATTTTTCCACCTCTTCTCAATTACTTTATGAAGGAGGCCATGAAGCCCAGGTCTACAAATGCTTCTATTGCTGGCCCTGGCCTGCAGAATAAAAGCCACCAGTGAACAGTCTGGCCCTCTTCTACTTCTGTCAATTACATTTATTGGTAAGAATCAGAATGGTTCATTGTAATTAACAAAATTTCTCCATGATCCAGGGCCAAATACAGATTCTTCTCTTGTGTTTTAAAATTATTAACGCAACATGCAGATGGAACAAGAGCATACGAGAGCAAATAATGCACTAAAAAAGAAGAAAGTTTGATAATATATAGTCTATCTTCATCTTTTGTTACTTGTAGAATAACATCAGCAAATTCTGAACAGCAAGTTAGGTTGAGATTTGATGACTTAAAATGGGTAAAGGAAAGATTGAATAAAAAAATCTTAGGAACAAAATTGGAGTTCATAAAAGAATGCTAGAAACATCGACATGTAAATTAAAGGGAATAAAAAAATAGAAAAGATAAATAAAAGCAGAATAAATGGAAATGAGGTTGGGAGAAAAAAAAATAGGTATACAGAGATGACAGAAGGTTCCAAATATTATTAGTAGTAAAAAGAGAATTGGAACCTACCAAGGAATCTGGAAGCAAGCGATAGAGTAATATAAAACTGAAGTCCATGTTAATGAAAAGTAAATTATATGGTAATTATGTTACTTTGCTAGTTTGAACCCTCTGAAGAAAGCAAAAATTCCAAAACCAAAATGTTGAACTAAAGTGGATTAATGTATAATCACACAAACAACATTTTTTAAGTCACTTGCTTAAAATCAGTGGTCCAGGGGCCAGTGTTGTGGCATAGCAGGTAAAACTACAGTCTGATATGCTGGCATTCCATATGGGCACCAGTCCAAGTCCCAGCTGCAGTATTTCCAATCCAGCTGCCTGCTAGTGCACCTGGGAAAGAAGAAGAGGGTGATCCAAGTCTTTGGGCCCCTGTACCCATGTAGAAGACTCACAAGAAGTTCCTGGCTCCTGGCGTTGGCCTGGCCCAGCCCTGGCCATTGTGACAATTTAGGGAGTGACCCAGTAGATGGAAGATTTATCTCTCTGTCTCTGTTGCTCTATCTCTCTCTCTGTAGCTTTGCCTTCCAAATAAATAAAATAAATCTTAAAAAAATAAAATCAGTGAGCAAGCTCTGCATTTCCAGGGCCTTAATAAATTCATGATTATTAGCCAGAGATTTTGGTAGCAACATTTTAGTAAACTGCTTTTCTCAGAATGCCTTCGAAGTTCAAATAACACTCCTTTAATTTGAAAGAGTTATGTGTAACCCAATGCACACATTAAGAGTATTATTCTCTTATTACTAATTTTCACTAATTTTTAAAGCAATGTCTACAGTGCTCACCCTTCCTGGGCACTATTCTAAGGTGTGGGACTGCAGGGGTGAAAACAGTGGGCACATGCCTCATCCCCACAGAGTTAAGGAACATGCGTGATGACCAGCCAACTTCCACATACGCATCACTGCTCTATCACAGATCAGATGTTCAGATTTACTGACATGTATTGACATTTATGCAGAATTCTTGAGTCACTCGACTCCTTTAATTTCATATAGTGCATCCTCATCCCTTAGCAAGCACTGCCACCTCTCCAATATTTGCCCTGACACAACCATGTTCTACTAATCCAAGTAGTCATTATCTTCCACCCAATTTGCAAAAAGTTTTCTAATCAGTTTTCCTTCTTCCATTCTTGCCAGTCCTGCTCCCCACAGTCTCTTCTCCACACTATAAGTAGTAAGTCAGATCATGTCACTTATCTTACATGCCCCCCTGGCTTCCATCTCAATAAGAACTCAAACTGCCTACCATGAAGTTCATTGATTGTAACAAATGTACCACCCTGGTAGGGAGAATGCTGCTAATGGGAGAAGCTATGCATCTGGGGGAAGCATCTAGATAAGAAGTCCCTAACTGTGCTAGTTTGCTGTGAGCATGAAGTTTCTTTAAAAGTAAAGTCTATTTAAAAAAATCTCTACAACAGCTTAAAACATGCATGAGTATATATGTGCTGCTTCTCCTAGGTATGTCTTCTGTCTTCTTTTATACACCTCTGCTCATTCGCTTCAGCCCTACTATCCTTCCTCAGCATATATTTGTCTTTACATGACGTCTCTGTACTCTTTTATGGCTAGCTGAAATATTCCACAGATGTGAACACTGCCCTCTCTTTACCTAGTCTTCGATCATTTAACAAAACACCTTTGACTATCCTATTTCAAAAGATTTCTCTCTCCCACATCATTTCTATGCTATTTTCCTGCTTTATTTCCCTTAAAGGATTTATTTTATTATGTGATTGTAAATTCGTCTATTTTACTTTCTTTTATGGAAATAAAAGTTCTAGGTAAGCAAATACTTAACCATTTCATCTGTTTTTCTTATCTTCAGAGCTTCAAAGGTTGACACACAGTAGGTGCTTAATAAAAACATTTTTGAAGGTTTAGAAAAGTTGTTTTTATGAAATGTGTGAACATACTTAGGTTTTCTCAGTCCTTGGATTCAAGTAAGCAATTCTTCACGGTTGAGAAAATGAAGTCAGTCAGGCTCCCTCACTGTCATCACTTTCAAAAAGCCCAGAATCTGATACAATTTTGCTGTGTAACTATTTGACCACCTAATACTATTGCCTGTGTGTGCTCACCAGTGCCATGAGAATAAAGTGTGGATGTCCTGTGTTTGCTCAGCCACCTCCATGCGAATAAAGAGGTATGAATCTGTGCTCAGCTCAGCAGATGTTTTTTTGCCTGTCTAAATGCAACCCAGTCCTCCCTGGAGCTGAGCTCTGCATTGCATTTGGTGTGGTCAGTAGAATTTGTTTTCTTAGGCCACTGTGGAGCTTTCTGCTCCACTGGATGGTGGAATTCAGGGGTAACCGTCCTCAAGTATGTGGTATTTGGTGGCTGTGACATTGTCTGCCTGGCACCCACCCCACCCTGCCCAGGAGTGGGTTAAAGTGGATGGCTTATCCTTTAATATAGAGAAGGCACTGCATGCACTTGGAGAGATGCTAGAGAGAAAAGGCACCCAGGAAGTGGCAGGGGCCATGGGGTTGGTCTTTTTGTCTTGTGTGTAAAAACCAATAAATACTGCTTTGCAGACAAAGGCCCAAGAATGGGACTGGTACTGAACACTACGGGGGGAGAGAGAAAATCAAAAGGTGAAGATACCATTTACTCCTTGGAAACCGAGGTCACCACCCTTCAAGCGACATCTGATACCTGCAATCACACAGTAGTGGTGGTGGTTGAGTCCTCTGATGATGAGGATGATGCCGAGCCTCTGTTAATTCAAAGGCCATTCCAATAGTCATCCAAAAGATTCAGACAGCAGCAGAGGGTTCCCACCCTCTGTGGTAGAGCATTCGGTATTCCACCCATACTCTGAGGACAAGTGGATGTGGTATCTATGTTTAAACAGAAAGCCTCTGTATGTGTTGCAGCTTTGATGTCCCAATTATGGGATGCAGAGGTAGATGGGCTCTTGCTCTAGGGACTGGAGAGAGTCATCATCATTAGGCTACAACACAGCCCATTTAATTTACCAGTATGGACCCTTGTATACACCAGTTGTATCAGAGAGCAATATTAGGAACCACCTCATTATCACCTCATTGTCATTATGATTTAGATTTTGCCATTGCCTTTTTCTCTACTGATTTATCTTCTGAGAATCAGTACCAGTTTTCTTTCACTTGGGATGGCCAACAATGGACCTTCATCATTCTTCCATAGGACTGTCTACATAGCCACACCTTGTGTCATAATTTGGTAGATTTGGTGTGAATGGCCAGTGTATATGACATTGCAAATGTTGTATGTTGCATTATATACATGTTGTGATGTTAACTCATGACTCTCTTGAAGATTTGGAAGCTGCTATGCTCACTTTACTGGACCATTTAAAGCTATGTGCCGGGCAGTCAATGAATACAAAATGCAGGGACTGGGACTATCTGTCGAATCCTTGGGAGTTTTCTGGCTGAGGACAAAGGTCATCCCCAATGGAAAGTCATAGACAAAATACATGTCTTTTTTATCCCAATTACCATAAGGTGGTTGCAGGAGTTTTCAAGATTGTTTGGGTGTTGGAGAAGGTTTATCCTACATATGGCACAAATTATGAGACCCTTGTATCATTTGGTAAACAGGGAATCATACGGGAATGGGGTGAGCAAGAGCAGGCAGCCTTCACAGTACTGAGGTGGAATACACAAGACACCCAGACTCTCAATGTGTTTGAACCAAGCTGTCCATGTGAGTTTGACTTACACGTCACTGCAGAAGGGTTTGGTTAGGGCCTTTGGTAGTACAATGAAAAGTTCCACTTGGTTTTGTTCTCAATCATGGAAAGCAGAGGAGATTCAGTATTCATTGATTGAAAAATAGCTTGCTGCACTGTGTGCCATTTTGATGGATACTGAAAGCATAATAGGTATTGCCCCATCACTATCCATACCTCTTACCCTGTAGTTGTCTAGATAAGAGACTGGGCAGTGAAATCACTTAGTAGAACAGCTCAAGTGCACACACTACCCAAGTGGGGAACTAACCTGCAACGATGGGGCATTCTAAATGGGCTATCAAGAAGGGGGAGGGGGATGGTGCTGTGGCATAGTAGGCTAAGCCTTCTCCTGTGGTGCCGGCATACCATATGGGTGCCCTGTTCATGTCTAGGCTGCTTCTCTTGCAATCCAGGTCTCTGCCTATGGCCTGGGAAAGGGGAAAGCGGTAGAAGATGTCCCAAGTGCTTGGGCTCCTGCACCCGCGTGGGAGACCTAGAAGAAGCTCCTGGCTCCTGGCTTCAGATCTGGCTCTTGCAGGCATTTCAGTAGTAACCAGCCGATGGAAGACCTTTCTCTCTCTCTCTCTCTTGCTCTCGCTCTCGCTCTTGCTCTCGCTCTCGCTCTTTCAAATAAATAAATAAAAATCTTTTAAGAAGAGAATCTGGGGAACTGTGACTTATTTACCTAAGAGTGTGCTCCCTGGGACCTATCATGCCATGGAACTAGCACTTAGGCTGTACCAGGATATTTCTTTAGTTTCACTTAATATCTTTTTTGGTTCCAGGATCCCTACCAGGAATGTAGTTGGTGGGAATCCCCAGGCCACTCCTGGTTGTAACAGTGTCTCAGATGTTCTCTGCTTTTGGTGACCCTGAGAGTTCTGAGGAGCTCGATTTAAGCATTCTGTAGCATGTCCCTCTGTTGGAAATTGTGTCAAATATTTTCTCCTGATTACAGTCTATTGGTGGGTTTGAAGAAATACATTTCCATGGGCTGCCATAAAACCACAGAGCTTAAAATACCATAAATTTATTGTTTTACAGTTCTCCAGTCCAGAAGTTCAAAACAACAGGTTCTTGCTTCTCCTGAAACTTGTAGGAGAATCCTTCCTCAACTCCTGATTGGTGTAGACGTTGGTATTCTCAGGCTTTTAAGTGCATTCCTCCAATCCCTTATCTTCAGACATCAAATACATCGACATCTTGACCCAGGACTTCTTAGCCTCCAGGACAAGAAATGAATGTGTGTTGTTTATAAGATACCTGGTTTCTGATAGACGTTTGCTATTCAACATGAAAAGCCTAAGAGACATGGTTTCCTTTTTTTAAATATTTAATTAGTTTTTAACAGAATCAATATGATATGTAGATACATTTCTAAGAACAGAGTAATATTCCCTTCATCCCTCCCACTCTCTGCCTCTTTTCCTCCTTTCTCCCTCTCTATTTTTTTAATATTTAAGTTTACATAACAGTAAAAGGTCTTAATACTTCACTGAATAAGAATTTTGTAAAGTAAAAAACAAAAAGACCATAGTTTAGCTGGAATACAGACAATGGCTACAAACAATAATTGAGACCGGTGCCGCGGCTCAATAGGCTAATCCTCCGCCTGTGGCACCGGCGCACCGGGTTCTAGTCCCAGTCGGGGTGCCGGATTCTGTCCTGGTTGCTCCTCTTCAAGTCCAGCACTCTGCTATGGCCCAGGAGTGCAGTGGAGGATGGTCCAAGTGCTTGGGCCCTGCACCCCATGGGAGACCAGGAGGAAGCACCTGGCTCCTGGCTTCGGATCAGCATAGTGCACTGGCCACAGCAGCCATTGGAGGGTGAACCAATGGAAAAGGAAGACCTTTCTCTCTGTCTCTCTCTCTCTCACTGTCCACTCTGCCTGTCAAAAAAAATAATTGAATGGAAAAATTACCATTTCACCCATGCACAGTAAATTTTAAAGTAATCACAGATCATTAAAACTATAAAAGTATAATATTCTTAATCATTCGACAAAGTATAAGATTGTTATAAAACTATATTTGCTGCAATACTGATACACACAGATATTTCTCTTTTTGCTTTTAAAATTTAACTCCCACATATAAGAAGAACATGTGGTATTTGTCTTTCTGGACCTGGCTTATTTCACTCAACATTATGTCCTCCAGTTGCATCCATTTTGTGGCAATTCTTAGCAATGTATTCACTTTATGGCTGAATAATATTCTATTGTGTATTTACACCACATTTTCTTTATCCATTCATCTGATGATGGACACCTTTCTTGACTCCAAGTTTTGGCTATTGTGAAGACACATGGTTTCTAATAGGAAGTCCTCCATAATTCTTAGACTTCTTTCTTGCTATATAAAAGTTTGCTCCTTCACACACACACACACACACACATACACACACCTGTTAGCTTCTACCAGAATTTTTTTCAGATTTTCTGTAGTTTGTGTATGATGTGCCCACCTGTGGTTCGTGGTATTTAGCATGCGTGTGTTCCCTGGGCTTCCTGGATATGCTGTCATGTTTTCCATTAATTTCAAAGTGTTCTCAGCCATAGTAACATAAAATATTTTCCTTCTCTCTTCTATTATTTTAATCCTTCTGGAATTCCAGTTAAACACACATCTACCATTTTGGAATTGACCCATATTTTGGACATTCAATTTTTGTTTCTTTCTCTCTCCTTAACTGTGCACTTCTTTTTCTGTTTCAGTTGAGAAGTTTCTAGTTCCTCATCTTCCAGTTTTCCATTGGTTTTGTTGAGTACTGAAGCATCCACTGAGGACATTACTCATTCTTACTGCAGTATTTTATTTTTAGCATTTCCTTTTGATTCTTTCACAGAAATGTCTCTTTCTCTCATGAGTTTACACACCTTTTCATGTTGTATACTTTCTCAGTGATAGACCAGAACATAATAAGTTATTTTAAATTATTCGTCTAATAATTGCAATACCTGTGTGAAAGCTGTATCCGGTTCTGATGTTTGTTTGTTTGTTTTTTTTTTTCAAATCATGTTTTTCTTTCTTTTTGATATTCTTGGTAACAACCTGTTGAAAACTGTTCATTTTGTATTGAGTAATAAGACTGAGATAAGTAGCTTTGTGAATGGGGATTTGTGCCCATCTGAGTAAGAGTTGAGCTGTGATTAATGTCTGCTATAGCTGTGTCAGCAGTTTCTAATTTCTCTCCTTTAAGCTTCTTTCTCTGCTTTGGACTATGAAGCCCCTTGAAGTGAAGTCTGGGTCTTTCTGTAATCCATTTACCATTCTAAATCCTGCTTGTTTGGGTTTGCCATGTGATAGGAAAGCTTTTTGTAGTCTTAGGATAAAGTTTCAGTTTTCAGCGGGCCTGGGTCAGACCTATTGCTTTCACAAATTTTCATCTGCTGGTTTAGCTCTTTGCTTTCCTCCTAAGGTCAGATGGGAATGCTCCGAAGGACTACAGTGGGAAGATCACCCTTCACCCAGTGGGATAGCGTATTCCCCAGAAAGTAGGTCTTGTTTTTTAACAGAGAACACTGAGGACATATTTTAAAATTATTTCTCTTTCATTCCTCCCAGCAGGTCTGTGAGAGGATTTTACTGAGATTTTCACTAGTAGGCCTTGGAGGAATTGTCAAGGTAAAACCCATGAAAGTGTGCATAGATTCCATAAAGTCAAAACCTCCAGGGTTTTCTTATCCTCCCGGTAGTCCACACTGAGTCCCCAGTACTTTGTCAACAGTACTGCACTAACTGCTTACGTTACTGGTTTATGGTCCCAGCAGCGTGTGCTTCAGGAAAGCAGATTTTGCCTTTAAGTTTCTGCATGCATCTGTCTGTCCAGATTTGGGAATGGCATCTCCTTGTCTTAAAACCTCAAGTTCTAGTGAAATAAGCCAGTCCCCAAAGAACAAATACCATTTGCTCTCACTGATCTGTGATAACTAATAAAGCACCTAAAGCGTAATCTATAAAAGTGAAATTAACATTTTGAGATGCAATGACTTTTTTTCTAAAGATTTATTTATTTTTTATTTGAAAGGCAGAGCTACAGAGAGGCAGAGGCAGAGAGAAAGAGAGAAAATCTTCCCTCTTCTGGTTCACTCCCCAATTGACTGCAACCACTAGAGCTGCACTGATCCAAAGCCAGTAGCCTGGAGCTTTCTCTAGGTCTTCCCATATGGGTGCATGGGCCCAAGGATTTGGGTCATCTTCTACTGCTCTCCAAGGCCATAGCAGAGAGCTGGATTGGAAGTAGAGCAGCCAAGATTTGACCCAGCGCCCAAGTAGGATGCCAGCACTGAGGGCAGTGGCCTTACCCACTATGCCACAGCACAGGCCCCGGGGTGCAATGACTTTGAACAGCCCATGTCTTGACTGTTGAGGAACAGGTTTTTTTTTTATACATTTTTTTGAACGTTTTACTTACTATAGAGTTAACTATATGTGTATAAAGTTAAATGAATATAGATCTTAGTAAAACATAAGAATGGGAATAGAAGAGGGAGGAAGAACAGGGGTGGGAGTGTGGGTGGGAGGACAGATATGGTGGGAAGAATCACTATGTTGCTAAAGTTGTAATTATGAAATGCATGAAGTTTGTATTCCTTAAATAAAAGGTTTCTGGGGAAAATAAAATAAAAATAAATAAACGCATAAGCCTTCTTTAAAAAAAAAAAAAAAACACCTCAGTTCTCTGGTGGAATAAGAAGTCCTTGATTTTTTTTAGCTTACTTAGTTTTACTTACTTTAAGGACAGGGGTGATGAGTTCCAAGATTTTGCCAAGTAAACTAAAACCAGAAGTACACAAAGCTTTTGCCTGTGGTGTTACATTTTTTCTTTTCAAAGTTCCTGTGACCTACAGGGCAAATTAGTTCATCTTAAGAGCAGGTCATTTCTTCTGATAGATACGGATCATTTAATTTCAGAGAACTTAATGACATACAATGTGTTCACAACAAAGAAAATATTAGAATTCTATCTCCCATATTCTTTTTGTGATGTGTTTTATTACTTTATTCCTTTTGAAGATAAAAATGAACAGGCTCTAAAAGCTTGACTTCCAGAAATTATTCATTCATTTGTTCATTCATTTATCAAATATTTATGATGATCTCATATGAGCTGGGTATTGTATAAAACTTTGTAGATATCACCATGAATAAGATATGATCGGTGTCTGACAGAGTTGAGTGAGAGGGGCAGAAAGTTAAATGCATAATTTAAATACTTTAAGGTAAGTGGCAAAAGATATGTTCTTCAGGGTGAAATCCAAGTTTGAGGAGGAAGGAAGTTTGGAAAAATCAGTTGCCGACCCTGAAGAACTAATGTTTCTTCTCGGAAACAGTTCTTAAGACAGCATTCTTGGTAGTTTTTTATTGCAGCAGCAAACATTTTGTCTGACATTGGAAACATTTATATATTTACATATATAGTAATAATAATCTACATCTTCAGTTGTTAGTGGAAATGTCATTTGTACTAGCAATTTCGTGCTTGAACAATAATAATCATTTTGCTTTCTGCGGGCACCCCAAGACCCACCACATTTGAAGAACAGATTTTTATGTCTCAATGGGATCTTGAGAAGTCTAGGTGCACTGGCATTGATATATTTTTTGTTTGTTGGTTTGTTTGTTGTTGTTGTTGTTGTTGTTTTTGACAGGCAGAGTTAGTATGAGAGACAGAGAGAAAGGTCTTCCTTTTTCCATTGGTTCACCCTCCAAGTGGCCGATACAACTGGCGCATTGTGACCAGCACGCTGCGCTGATCTGAAGCCAGGAGCCAGGTGCTTCCTCCTGGTCTCCCAAACAGGTGCAGGGCCCAAGGACCTGGGCCATCCCGGGCCACAGCAGAGAGTTGGACTGGAAGAGGAGCAGCCAGGACAGAATCCAGTGCCCTAACCGGAACTAGAACCCGGGTGCTGGCACCACAGGTGGAGGATTAGCCAAGTGAGCCATGGCACTGGCCGCCGGCCCAACATTGATATTTTTAACATCTATACCAAAATGTATATGTTCAAGACATTTGCCCATTTAACACAATGGTCATCTCCAGAGCCTAGTCTATTATTTCAATATTGTCACCATTGACCAAAAATGATCAAACTGCTTCACCTGGTGTTGCTTTCAAATTCTGTAGAACATTATTTTGTATCTCTAAAATGATAGAGTATCTTCATCCTGTGAGCTGAATATGATTTAAAAACATAACCAAAATCAGACTGAAGCTAAGGAATGCTTAGAGAATATAAATGAATAGAACAAATTTAAGTCAAACCAAGTTTCATTTGAAAATAATAATAAATTCAACATGACTTTAATAATAATAATAATAGTAAAATACTTGCTCATGTAAAATTTGAAAGGCATAGATCAACTTTATAATATACTATTCCAGGGGATTGATTTTCCAATGGCAATACTGTTAAAATTTATTTATAAAGCACACTTACCTATAATTATGTATAAAGCTTAATCTTGCATCCAAATCAAAGTCTAACAGATTGCAAGTGAATTGGATAGATTATAACATTCCCCTAAAATTATAGGCTTCAATGGAAATAGGCTAAAATACTTGAAAATCAATAGTTGAACATGTAAAATTTTTAGTTTTTCTTTAAATAACACAATATTTAAGAATCTCATAAAAGTCTAAGGTGTTGGCAAAGCTGCTTAAAGAGAAAATAGATAAGAATAAAAACCTTCATTAATATACTAGTTGATGGAAAACATTGATGGGACAAGACAACAGTGCAGGTGGAAGTGGGAAAGCTTCAGAAATTGTCCTTGTTCTCCCATCGAATAAGATTGCACTACGGAGTCCCTGAAGCTGCACTCATTGCTTTGAAATTTTATCTTCTTGGTGTCTCCATAGTCAAGGCAATAAAATGTGATGGATTTGTTGCCTCTATTGCTTTGGGTAGGATAAATTTAGGAAGCAATCATGATGTAATTGAGATCAATAGCAGGTGCAGAAAAACTTCATGGTGGATCAGGCTGACAGATGGGGAACAGAAACAAGCCCATGAGTGGTCTGCTGCAATATCAAAAATCTCTCTACTTTTTTTTCCACCTCTTCATATTGTCCAGAAAGGGTGAGGGTAGAAACTGGTTTTCTCTCAGTAAGAACAGTCATCTTTGGTGTCTCTAGGAACCCTGAACAACCAGGATGCTTGGTAGATGAAAACCATCACTCTATATAATGCACCATGGAAGTATGGTTTAAATTGTGTGCTCAACTAAATTTCTGGGTAATGAAATAAGAGTTGAACAGCTTTATTTGTACACTATATTACAAAACAAAATCATTCAAAAAAATAATCATGTACCCATCATTTGTTGAAAATTTGAAATGTGCACTTGTCTCATGTAATCCTCAAAAACACCTTCCAAAATGGATCTTATTAACTTTTTATTTTATTAACCTTTTTTTTAAAAAAAGCAAATTGCACAACGGAGAAGCTCAGTAATTTTTCTGAGCTTTCACAGCTAGTAAATGGAGATGTTGGAAGGTCCAACAAAGGCAAGTAGGCCCTGGAGCTCAACACTTCGTAACACCATACCATAAGGCAGTGTGGCAGCTAAAAGCCATAATTTTGACTCCATCAATGCTAGAAACGCTTCAATGTGTTGTGACATGCTTAAAGATATGTGCTCAAGTGTATCTGCATGATTGTGTACAAGAAGGCAGCCCACTTTCTTGCTTGTAAGGTTGGGACATATTGCTCAAGTTCCTGGTTATTAGTTTCACAATGACTAGGGATTCACTTCATTCTCATGAAATAAGTTGCTTGGTTCAAAGATCAGAGATGTAATGGCAGTGCCTTCAAAGGATGTAGGGCTGTATATTCCAGTCTATCCTCTACTTCCCCTCCTTTTCTGAGTTTCTCTTTGATCTCAAGCTAAACATCAGAATTTGGCTTTTAAAAAGATTCAGAGAAAAAAAAAAAAAGATTCGGAGTGCCTTTCATTTTCTCTCAGCTGCCTGAGGAGTAAAGACTTCTGCATCTTACATGAAAAAAATTTATTTTTCCCAAAAAATAACTTTGGCTTCAAATGCCCCCTGCAAACAGGTTGAAATAATTTATCCTGAACTCTGCGAAGACAAAAGAAGGTAATTGCATGGGTGAGCCATTACCTGCAGCACAGAGGTGGTTGGAGGAGTCATTACTGATCTTGCAAAGGAAGAACAGAGCGTTTCCCCCTGCTTACGACTTTGTGGAAGAAGAAGTCTGGACACACACAGCCTCCTTGGGGCCATTCGCATCTGCTTTTGGATTATGACAGTGCTGGAGGTGTTCTGGTAGCCTAATTTTCCTGTGGTTCTGCCCTGCCTCCTGTTAATGCTGCAAATGCTAGGAGTACCAAATGCCTAAACACTTATTTCCTTGTTCTCTAGCTAAAAATAAACAAGGGAAAACATGTATAAAATTCAAAATGATGTTTTAAATTAATGGGACAACAAAGGATGACTTAAAACCAGAAAACGAGCATATTGTATGATGTACACCAGTGGGATATGAGAATATACCACTCAGAAATATGCCTGTTTGGCATAAGGGAAACTATACACACAGTAAAGCTTTAAAAACAAGAGAAGTCACCTTCTCATCAAGGAAACTTAGATCTGTAAAGAAAATATCCATTTGTTAGGCTGACTCCAAACACTAGAAAGTCTTAATCAACACAGAGAGGCAAGGGCTTAAATCTGCATAACCGACTTCATCTGTGTTGTGCTTCTCTAGCCTCCCCCAAACACTTCTTTGTTTCAGCAAATAATATATTTTAGCCTGAAGTCAAGGAAAATTCTTAAAGGCTTGTCCATACATAAGGTCTGTATGCTATTAAACTTTTTAATATTTTTCTATAGACAATATGTCATTTCTTACAGGAGGTCATTGCTAAGACCTCAGAAATGATAGAGAAATATCCCCCCCCACATATCCAAATGCATTTGCACCTCATACATTGGAGGTCCTTCATGTAAGCTAAATTTAAAATGAATTAATAAGTTGATTTGGATTTATACTCTCTTGCCCCCCAAAAATGTAGATTGTTCACAGGAACTCTATGTCTGAAAAGTCTATTTTTGCAATGATCTATTGTTCACCCAAGAATAGTGTCAAGTTCAGGGCATTTCTTATTAATTTAGTTATTCAATCACTGAACAAAACAATGTGCACATAAGTCATTCTGTATAATCACACATTTCCAACCTGTCTTAAGGGGAAACTCTTGAAGAATGAATCACATCACCAAACTTCCCTGCTTATTTTGTACATATCATTCTAAACCTATCTCAGCATCTCAGTTCTTTTTTATTCCACTGGATGAAGTTATAGTGGGTTTTTGTACTTCTTGCCACATATTTCCTGTGAAAGCACAAATATGAACAATAGTTATATTCCCAAGCATGCCCACAAAAACCCATAATAAAGCTGAAATATTACATATTTGCAAGAGTAATTTTTCTTGCTATTATTCACTGCAGGCCATTTAGGCAACTCATTTAACCTCATTGGGCCTCAATATCCTCTTTGATAAAATTAATGGCTGGACTCCATGATATCTACGGTTTTTTCATCTTCAACCTTCTGTGGTGACATTTCAGCTGCATTTTCAGTTAGAAGGTAGAATAAACTGAGATCCTACCCATCATCTCTAACACTGTCTCAAGTTTCATTATTTGAAACTGTAATTCACTTCACTTTGTACTTATGGCACTTACTCCAATCTGTTTTGTTTTGTTTCTTAAGTTTCTTCTGTCTATATAAAGCTAGAGTTAATGAAGAATAGATACATCAGAAGGCTACTGCATACTCTTGGGAAGACTCAAATGTAAGTCACAGTAAGAAGAGCACAGTGCTGCTGTGAGCTTGGTCTTTGAGGTCAACCTGAGTTCAAAGTCTTACATCACCACTTGTAAACTCTGTGACCTTGTGGAAGCATGTTGGTCTCATTATGCCTTACTGATAAAAGGAAGATAATGACAGTACTAACCACAAATGGTTATTTTTTTTTAGACCGAGACAGACCAACCAACAGAAAGATAAATACACAAAGAGAGAAATCTATTCACAGATCTACTTCTTAAAAGCCTGTACCCACCAGGACTCAGCCAGACCAAAGCCAGGAGCCAGGAACTCAATCCATGTCCCTCATATGGGTGGCAGAGATCCAATGGCTATCAGTGCAGTCTCCCAGGGTTTGTAGTAACAGGAAATCCGAGTCAGGAGCTGGAGGCAGGCATCAAACCCAGGCACTCCAGAAGGGGATGCAGGTGTCTTAACAGGCATCTTAAACACGTGCCCTTTCAGAGGGTTTTTATTAAGATTAAAGGCAGGTGATTTTAAAGTTCATAGTGAGACGCTCAGTAAAGTAAAGTTATCATTGTTATGGAAGATAATAAATAGGAATTTATCTTATGGCTAAATCAGAAGACACAATCAGTCTACTGTATCACAATCTACTAATTTGACTTTTTGTAGAATTTATGCATTCCAATATGTTTATTATAAAGGCTCTAATCTGATGTTTGTCTTAGATTCAATTTTCTTTGCTGTGAGTAGATGGATAAACAAAAATATTTATCACTATTACTACTGAGTATGTATTTATTTTCACTAGGTACACTGAGATGTACAAATCTAATTTTCTCTTTGAACTTTGGATTAATATAAATGTTTCAAAGTGATATTATCTTATCAAATAATAAGAAGAAGCAAAGCTCCAACTATTTTCAACACATTTTCTATAAGTACGTGTTTACCACATGTTGCTAACAGGTTAAGATTTTTTGGATAAATGTAATTGTCCTCAGTCTATCACTTCCTTCCTTTTCTCTTGACTTTGAAACCAAGTCCCTAAACAGTGCCTCAGATACAGAAGCTAAATGCTATCACATTCTTTTTTTTTTTTTTTTTTTTTTTTTTTTGGACAGTGAGAGAGAGAGAGAGACAGAGAGAAAGGTCTTCCTTTGCCATTGGTTCACCCTTCAATGGCTGCTGCGGCCGGTGCACCGCGCTGATCCGATGGCAGGAGCCAGGTGCTTCACCTGGTCTCCCATGGGGTGCAGGGCCCAAGCACTTGGGCCATCCTCCACTGCACTCCCGGGCCACAGCAGAGAGCTGGCCTGGAAGAGGGGCAACCGGGACAGAATCCGGCGCCCCGTCCGGGACTAGAACCCGGTGTGCCGGAGGATTAGCCTGGTGAGCCGCGGCGCCAGCCCGCCATCACATTCTCACCTCTCTTTCTTCCATCACTCCAGCATCAATGACTCTTTGTTGTACATTGAGCGAATATATTGTTTTGGGGTTTTATGGTAATCCTTCTAATCAGTTTTGAGAATGTACTATAACATCTTCAGACCAGGAATGTGAGTGCAGAGGATAGCAAAGTATCAGACTTATTGGAAAAAGAGAAACTAAGTCTCATGTGTTATAGTTGCTTCTGCTGTAACAAGAGAAAGTCAACAAATAAAATCTTCCAATATAGGTACTGCTGACCTATAATGGAAGTGTTATCAACTCATACGTAGTATTAGTCATATTGCTGTAGAAATTTGAGAATTATTCATGCAGTATGTTTTCTGAGGACTAGAATCAAATTTTAAATGATCAAATATAAAATACTGGAAACAAAATATGAACTCAGCATTTTTGACTGGGAGATTATTAGGAAATCCATCAAAGAATAGTGATGTGGAATCTGATTTTGAATAAATTAGGAGAGACAGAGAGGAAGAAAAGCTGGGATTACAAAGCACAACAGAAGAGTTAGACCCTGTGAAACAAGTTCACACATTTAATCCTCCAAACAACAAGATTTTCTGCTTTCAGATGAAGAAATCACCTCGTAAAAAGTAGAATAATTTAAATATACTTAAAACGTGATTTCTCCCATCTGTTTCAGAATGGGAAATAAGCAAGAGAAGGCACTGAGTTCATATCACTATGAAAAAGGTTTATAGTTACAAAAAATATAATAGATGATTGATTCCTAGAGGCGAAACTGTTATGTAAGTTACTAGTAACTGCTGAAAGTCAGGTATGTACTTTGGCTCATGCCCCTGTTGTTGGGTAACGAAATGACAAGACTAGTGATTATTTTTGGACTTTGTAGAGCTTACCTTCTATGTTTGAAAATAAAATGATAGCAAATATTTTACACTATTAAGAATGTATTAGCAAATTACTACAGAATCACAGCAGAAAGAAACTTGATTCTATCTGGAGATCAGGAAATGATTTACTAAGATGTTATTTGACATACATTTACTTAAGACTGAAAATGTTGAGAGACATGGGAGGAACACACATCATAATGGAAAAGAAAGACATGAGCCAAGATATGCAGAGAAAGATATTTTCTGGGGCATAGATAAAGTTTATTATAGAAAGAGTAAGGTAGGGAGGGAACTGTGAGAAGGTTAAGAGATAACATAGGAACAATTACAGATAGATGGAAGAGTAGAATGAGGTCACATCCGTAAGACATAAAAAAGGAACCCAAATAGATGAGTTACGGGGATATGAAAATGAAATTCCTAAAATATTATAAAATCACTAGCTAAACAAACATTTATAGGGAATAAGAGGAAGCTATACATGTATTTTTAAAATATAATTATTTGGGCTTGGTGGCAAATAAAACAGTGTATCTGAGGAGAAAAAAGTCCAAGATGACTAAGCAGTTTGTGGTCAGTAAGAAGAGTGGTATGAAGGTATTTTTATGTAATTGTGGAAAAATGGAATTAAAAATTAAGCTTATTTTGGTACAGAATTTTTGAAATTCATTCAGAGTTTGTCCACAGTACACATTTTCCAAGTATTTTTTGAAGATGTTCACATTTCCTCATTTAGAAAATAGGAAAAAGTACAAGCATGAGTTGAGTTTGAATACTTGGCTGGAAATTTCTTGTAGATAAACTGAAATGGAATTTGGAGCTGAAGTTATGGACTAATGATTTTGAGATACAGTTGCATTTTAAAAGAGCAATCACATTTAGGTTGTAATTGAGGACTGCACACAACTGTTGGCATTCACATCCTTTAACTCATCCTAGGAGAATCTGATGTATCCGGCGTAAGCAGGAACTAGAATGACCTTTATTTTTAGAGAATAAAGTCCAAACACTGTAAGAAGGCGAGTATGTTGGGAAGAATCACTATATTCCTAAAGCTGTATTTATGAAATGCATGAAGTTTGTATTCCTTAAATAAGAGGTTTCTGGGGGGAAATGGAACAACAACAACAAAATAAGATGCAAAGAGGGATGTTCGTTTTTCTAAGACCACATAAAGGAGATTATAGGTTGATGAAGATAGATTATGTAGAGAGATGATAGCTGGACAGATGCACACATACACCCCTACGTAGATATGTAAAGAGAGAAAGGAAGGGAAGAAGACTACATGATCCTTCTGAATTCAAAATGAAGTGACGTTTAAATTAGCAGCCCAGTCTGTGATTGTGAGCACAACTTAAAAGATAAAATTAAAGACAAACAAAAATAGTAAACAAATGACAACCAAAACTAGATAGGCAGTATAATAAGAGTATAAAGAAAATGGATTTTGAAATTAAAATAACATGTGATCCAAATCCCAGTTTTGCCTTTTAATTAATCGTATGACTTTGGGCAAGTGATTTAACCTTTCTGAACTGAATTCCAACATATGCAAGACAGATATAACAATATCCATTTACAAGGTGGTATTATGAAGATGAACTAGATAATGTGCATAATATATCTCAAAATGCCAGGAAAATGGTCAATAATTAATAGATAATATTATCACCATTATTGTAATACCCACACTATGCAACATCCATATGGCCCAAATTAGTATTCTTGTGGCTATCTGTCTATCTTTTTCTGCCATTGCCTTGTGCTTTCCTCGACCCTGAGGGAAAAGGGCTGATGGATAAGATACCATTTCTGCCATTTTATTATTACTACAATTGCTGAGGTGCGCTGAAGCTCAATTTAATTTATAAAGTATGAATATCAGCACATTTTCAGAAACTCGATTGCAGCCTGGGAAAAGGAACACAGGAAAGCAAAGGTCAGTGATACAGCACTGGGCTGTGAAACACTGTCCCACAGTAAAAGGGTATGATGGAAGGGAACTCAAGACGTTAGAAACTTATGGAGAAAAAAAACCCAGCTGCATCCATGCTTTCCACTGTAATCAGCAGATCACGTTGCTAAAGCAGAAGAGGAAAACCCTGTGCTTTCCAGGGCTTCCTAGGGAAGCCGCGGGCTTTGTTTTAAACACACAATAATCTGGGGCTGGCGCTGTGGCAAAGCGGGTAAAGCTGTCAACTGCAGTGTCAGCATCCTACATGAGCGCCAGTTCAAGTTCTGGCTGCTCCTCTTCCAATACAGCTTTATGCTATGGCCTAGGAAAGCAGCAGAAGATGGACCAAGTCCTTGGGCCTCTGCACCCATGTGGGAGACCCAGAAAAAGCTCCTGGCTCCTGGCATCGGATCAGCTCAACTCCAGCAATTCTGGCCAACTGGGGAGTGAACCAGCAGACAAAAGACCTCTCTCTTTCTCTACCGCTCCTTCTGAACTCTGTATGTAACTCTGACTTTCAAATAAATAAATCGGTCTTTAAAAGGCACCACACCAGCTAGCGCCACGGCTCACTAGGCTAATCCTCTGCCTGCTGTGCCGGCACACCGGGTTCTAGTCCCGGCTGGGGCACTGGTTCTGTCCCAGTTGCCCCTCTTCCAGGCCAGCTCTCTGCTGTGGCCAGGGAGTGCAGTGGAGGATGGCCCAGGTCCTTGGGCCCTGCACCCGCATGGGAAACCAGGAGAGGCACCTGGCTCCTGGCTTTGGATCAGCGCAGCATGCCGGTCGCAACGCACCAGCTGTAGCGGCCACTTGGGGGGGTGAACCAATGGAAAAAGGAAGACCTTTCTCTCTGTCTCTCTCTCTCTCTCTCTCACTGTCTAACTCTGCCTGTCAAAAAAAAAAAAAAAAAGCACCACACCATGATCAAATCTAATATTTTATAAATGTCTGATGAACTGAATAAATTGAACACTTTCAATATGCTCAGGATGCTCCTAGACAAGAGTTGAACTACAAATGAGAAGACTATCTCTACTTCAAAAGTAGCTTTCATCAAAATGTAGTTTCTAAGTAGAGAAAAAAATTAAAAGTACAGTATGAAATTAACAAATACCCAATGCACTAGGAGTAACAGTAATAATAGCAAAGGTGATACTTGGCAGCACAATGCAAGTTCCTAGCACTGTCAGATCCTTTAGATATGTAAATTCATTTTCACAACTTCAAACAAATTAAAAACTTTGATACTGAATTATCTATTTATTTATTGGTGGAGGAAGCATTAAAGACAGAGAGAGAGAAAATGACAGAAAGAGTAAGTTTCCACGTGCTGATCTGCTTCCCAAAAGCCTGCAGTGACGGAGACTGGTCCAGGGTCAGAGCCAGGATCAGGGAACACACTCCAGATCTTCCATATGGGTACCGGGAACTCAGTTATTTGAACCACCACCACCATATCCCAGGGTCTGCACTACCAGGAAGCCCCAGGCAGCAGCTAGGGCCAGGAATCAAACTCCAGTACCCTGATGTGGGACAGAGTCATCTTAACCTCTGGGATAGACGCATGCCTTCAGAGTTTAATGATGACTAATATGTACCAAAAGAAGAGTGTGTGGATATTAGATACAAAATATTCTTATTAAAATAACCATCCAAGAAACAGTTTATAATCAAACACCACAGCAAAGAAATACTACTTTGAATAAATATACACAATTGCTTTCCACTGCAGTTCAAAAACATATAAGTATAGAATAGTACTAGTCTTAATAACCCCTGGTATAAGGAATTTACTTTTTTATGTGATCATAAAAATGTGTTTATACCACTAGTAATTTAAAATAATGATGCTACGTGCAACAGCTATTATTGTAATATATAATTTCAGACTACCAATAATTAAATAATACTTCAAGTTATTTTAACACTTCTGTCATGTATTTCTAAAATGAATTGCCTTATAT
This sequence comes from Oryctolagus cuniculus, assembly GCF_051225735.1. NCBI lineage: Eukaryota > Metazoa > Chordata > Mammalia > Lagomorpha > Leporidae > Oryctolagus > Oryctolagus cuniculus. Next base: position 14,428,801 of record NC_142876.1, read on the forward strand.
CATCAAAGCTTCACTTTCTTCATTATTTGAAACATTTTCTGATATGAGGTCTTCCAACAAGCATGCTATAGTCAACATGCAACGCATATTTCTCAAATTCTCTTTTTTTATGTCCTGGTTATTAAGCAAACAATGGTAATATATAAAAGCAAGACTATTTTCCCAGAGAGACATCAATTCAAGATCATGTTCCAGCAGTGATTAGGAAAGTGCTTTGTTCATCATGTTCAGTTGAGGAAGGAGCTACTTTGAGAACTGTTCCTCACAATAATCAAACCAATGCATGGAAACAAATACCGTGGCAAGTCTGCCCATAGCATTATCATTCAAATTAAAGTCAATGCTCTAATCATTACCTTATAAATATTAACATACTCAGTAGTTCATTTTGGCAATAATTACTTTTTGAACATGTGTCATTTCTCACCCTCAATAAAAAGGAAAGGAATGTTGGTAGAGGAGTCTATGTTTGACTGTCTACTACTCAATGAAAGGTCCAACTGAGCTAATTTTGCCCAAGTTTAGGACAATATTTTGGGAGAAAATCTAAAGGAAGCAATTTAACTCTTAAATATGCATTTTGCGGGACATACACAGGATCATGAAGTCATTTGGGCTTTTGAATGTTACACCACCACAGTCAGAAAAAATGTAAAATTATATTAGGTAATATTTTTGTTACAAATATTCAAAATATATTAAAATATGACATGCAAATGGAATAAATTAAGAGTGAACATAAGGGGCCGGCACTGTAGCACAGTGGGTTAACGCCCTGGCCTGAAGCACTGGCATCACACATGGGGGTCAGTTCGAGTCCCGGCAGCTCTACTTCCCATCCAGCTTTCTGCTATGGCCTGGGAATGCAGTAGAAGATGACCCAAGTCCTTGGGCCCCTGCACCCATGTGGGAGACCCAGAGGACGTGCCTGGCTCCTGGCTTTGGATCAGTGTAGCTCTGGCCGTTGCGGCCAATTGGGGAGTGAACCATCAGACGGAAGACCTTTCTCTCTCTCTCTCTGCCCCTCCTCCTCTTTCTGTGTAACTTTGCCTTGCAAATAAATAAATAAATCTTTAAAAATAAAAAAAAGAGTGAACAGAAATAATGGGACAGTAAAAGAGAGAAAAGAAGACAGAATGGAACAAAGCAATAGAAGGAGGCATTACAGAGAAGATAGGAAAATAATTTTTTCAGTTGTAGTCTGTGAGTAAATGGTAGTGTGTTATTCCTAAGGTTATACTTCTAGTGCACTATTTCTCCTTGCAGGTCTCAGGACAGATTTTTTCACAGTGGCATCCATATAAAAGTCTGTACTTGTGTTGCCTTTTCTTTGTGGTCTATGGTGCAAGTGTTGCAGAAGGAAGGACCTTTGGTCATGATAAGGAAAGTGGATTTTAAATACAATGCAGGTCTGCAGAGGGTTGGATTATAAGTGTGAAGCAAAGATGGGGATCAATGATAAGTTTTAACCTTGACAAATTATGTGAAGAGAATGGGAAAGAAAATGTTGGGAAATAAAAGAAACAGCGATGCCAATTTCAGAGAGGTGACACAGGCATACCGAGAGATAACGACTGGAGATCCATCCACTCATAAACTAAAAATAAAATCATGACAGATACATTTAACCCATCACAAATTTCCCAGTCACTACACAGAAGCTGATGTAGATCAACTACTGAATTATAAATAATCCTTCAACCACGACCATGCAATAGTTTTACATATAATAATAATTTAACTAACAATCATTTACAATTGCTAAGCACTTTACAAATATTCTTGTATCACTGAATTTTCACTCTAGACACATGACATAATAGTATTATTATCATTATTTAAATGAAGAATTTGAAGTTAGTGCAGATTAATTTATATGGTGCTCAACTTTTGTAGTAGATAACAAAGCCAGAACTAAAGATTCCTACAAAGAATCATATTCCCATTAAAATAACATAAATCCATGTTCATGGAAAATGTAAGATCTAGCGGTATATAATAGTTATGGATTTCAGAAAGGAAATACTTGCTATGAATTTTGAAATAAAGTGACATTAAACATTGAACTGGGAGTTTGGGTTCATGTCTGACTAGTTCACATTAGAGTTCCTTTCAGCACTGGGAAAGTTGAAATCAGGTTTCTTTAATAACACAACTGCAGTAATCTTCAAACCTTCCTCCGCAAATATGAGGAAAATTTTACATAGTCTTAGAAAAACTTAAAGGAAGATTTTTTTTTTTTTGACAGACAGAGTGGACAGAGAGAAAGGTCTTCCTTTACTGTTGGTTCACCCTCCAATGGCCACTGCAGAAGAGGAGCAACCAGGACTGAATATAGCACCCCAACCAAGACAAGAACCCAGGGTGCCAGCACCACAGGCGGAGGATTAGCCTAGTGAGCCGCGGTGCCAGCCTGAAGGAAGACTTGAAACTTTACCTGGACACCCAAGAACAAATAGTATTTGCATATAGAGGACATCCCAGTGGAAAGAACACGTCATCAAAGAAGGAGATACCTTTTTCTGAAGGGAGGAGAGAACTTCCACTTTGACTGCGACCTTGTCTAAATATGATCAGAGTCGGTGAACTCAAAAGGCTTCCATAGCCTTGGCAGCTCATGACAAGAGCCTAGGGTGATTACTGATGCCATAAACAAGAGTGTCAATTTATTGAGTCAACAACAGTAGTCACTGTGCACTTATTCCTCATGTAGGATCTCTGTCCTTAGTGTGCTGTACATTGAGATTTAATGCTATAACTAGTACTCAAATAGTATTTTTCACTTTGTGTTTCTATGTGGGTGCAAACTATTGAAATCTTTACTTAATATATGATAAACTGATCTTCTGTATATAAAGAGAATCGAAAATGAATCTTGATGTGAATGGAAGGGAAGAGGGAGTGGGAAAGGGGAAGGGTTTCGGGTGGGAGGGAAGTTATGCGGGGTGGGGGGGAAGCCATTGTAATCCATAAGCTGTACTTTGGAAATTTATATTCATTAAATAAAAGTTTAAAAAAATAGAGGACATTTACATTTTTTTATTTTTAACTTTTATTTAATGAATATAAATTTCCAAAGTACAGCTTATGGATTACAATTGCTTCCCCCCCCAGCATAACTTCCCTCACACCCGCAACCCTCCCGTTTCCCACTCCCTCTCCCCTTCCATTCACATCAAGATTCATTTTCGATTCTCTTTATATACAGAAGATCAGTTTAGCATACATTAAGTAAAGATTTCAACAGTTTGCTCCCACACAGAAACATAAAGTGAAAAATACTGTTTGAGTACTAGTTATAGCATTAAATCTCAATGTACAGCACACTAAGGACAGAGATCCTACATGAGGAGTAAGTGCACAGTGACTCCTGTTGTTGACTTACCAAATTGACACTCTTGTTTATGGCCTCAGTAATCACCCTAGGCTCTTGTCATGAGCTGCCAAGGCTATGGAAGCCCCCTGAGTTCACTGACTCTGATAATTTTTAGACAAGGCCATGGTCAAAGTGGAAGTTCTCTCCTCCCTTCAGAGAAAGGTACCTCCTTCTTTGATGACCTGTTCTTTCCACTGGGATCTCACTCGTGGAGATCTTTCATTTAGGTTTTTTTTTTTTCTTTTTTTTTTGCCAGAGTGTTTTGGCTTTCCATGCCTGAAATACTCTCATGGGCTTTTCAGCCAGATCCACATGCCTTAAGGGCTGATTCTGAGGCCAGAGTGCTGTTTAGGACATCTGCCATTCTATGGGTCTGCTGTGTATCTCACTTCTCATGTTGGATCATTCTATCTCTTTTTGATTCTATCAGCTAGTATTTGCAGACACTATTCTTGTTTATGTGATCCCTTTGGTTCTTAGTCCTATCATTATGATCAATTGTGAACAGAAATTGATCACTGGGACTAGTGAGATGGCATTGGTACATGCCACCTTGATGGTGTTGAATTGGAATCCCCTGGTATGTTTCTAACTCTACTGTTTGAGGTAAGTCAGCTTGAGCATGTCCCAAATTGCACATCTCTTCCCTCTCTTATTCCCACTCTTATATTTAACAGCAATCACTTTTCAGTTAAGTTTCAGCACTTAAGAAGAATTGTGTATTGATTACAGTATTCAACGAAAGTATTAAGTAGAACAAACAAAAAAAAATACTAAGAGGGATAACATATTAACATCATCAACAGTCATTTACATTTAGGGGACAAGTAGAATAATTGCAACTTCTGATAAGGAAGAACTTTTAGCTATTTTGCTATTTTCTCTATGTCTTACATCTTTGTTCCTCAGCTCCCACTTTCTTTGGTGTTAGGTATTTTTTAAGGTGAACAAATTTCATGTATTTCATATAAAAATTTAGGACCATAGTGATACCTCCCACCTCACACTCCCTATGGCCTTAGCTCCCACACTCCTATTTCATTTCTTATTATTTTAATTTTTATAATGATATACTTTCAGTTTATTTTATATTCATAAGATTAACTTTTTATGTTTTTATTTTTTTATTTTTTGACAGGCTGGTGGACAGTGAGAGAAAGACAGAAAAAAAGGTCTTCTTTTTGCCATTGGTTCCCTCCAATGGCCGCCGCGGCCGGCGTGCTGTAGCCGGCATGCTGTGGCCGGCGCACCGCGCTGATCCGATGGCAGGAACCAGGTACTTATCTTGGTCTCCCATGGGGTGCAGGGCCCAAGTACTTGGGCCATCCTCCACTGCACTCCCTGGCCACAGCAGAGAGCTGGCCTGGAAGAGGGGCAACCAGGACAGAATCCGGCACCCCCACCGGGACTAGAACCCGGTGTGCCGGTGCCTCAAGGCAGAGGATTAGCATAGTGAGCCGCGGTGCCGGCCTCATAAGATTAACTTTACACTAAGTAAAAAATTCAATAAATGGTAAGAAGAATTAAAAAAAAAAAAAAACTGTTCCTCTACAGTAGAGACAGGAGCTGTAAACAATAATCAAGTCTCAGTTCTATGAATGCTCTCATGTATCCTATGTGATAATCACTTCTCTCCTGTTTTTTGAAGTTTCTTCTTTTTAACTTTTTATGGCTTAATTTTATTTTTGTGTATTTCTTTGAGTTTATCCTACAAGTATTTGATGAGCTTATGTTATGAGGAGATTCACACTTTCAAATTGCAAACATTTCTGACCATGGATTTTAGATATTCTTCTGGCACTTTTGTTTCTCTGCTCTGTCTGGAACTCTCAGAATATGTACGCAGGTGCACCTAGTGGTGTCCCTGCTACCTTATTCATTTCTTTTTTCCTTAACTGGACATTTTCAATTGTACCTTCTTTAAACTTCCTGATTACTCACCACTGTTGCTGAAAACCTGTATGGCATTTTTTTTCCTTTTAGGTATAGCACTTTTCAACTCCACAGTTACTATTCGCTTCCTTTATAGAATTTCTGTATCTTTATTTGTAGTCCTTATTTACTATATCTCATTCTCCATACTTTCTTTAGTTCTTTGTCCATAGTTACCCTAGCATATTTAGAGCAACTCTCTTGAAGTCTTTGTCCAGTTAGCCCAATATTTGTGCTTCTTTAAAAACAGTTTCAACGTTTTTTCCTTCTGTTAATGGGACAAATTTCCAGTGTTTTTTCATATGGTGTCTAACATTTCGTTGAAAGCCAGGATGTTGTCTATTATAATGTAATACCTTTGAGAATCAATTTTCTTTCCTTCGCAGGGTTTATTGTTGGTGCTTGTTGAAGGCTGCAGTGTTATCCAATTTTGTTCTTTTCGCATTGTTTTTGAAAATTCTGTAGTCTTTGTCAGGTATAATCACTAAATCTCTGTTCTGTAATCTCAGCAGTAAACCAGTGACGTGGAAAATCTTAAATTCTGGCACCAAAAGGAACAGTGAAAATGAACTCTCCCAGATTCTACAAGCTGCCATTGAGCTGGGACGTGCCTTCCGTGTGGAAGCAGACAGCCTGCAAGCTGCTTAGCCTTCCATCTCTGCTTGCGTGGGGCCCAAAGGTTGGCTACGTCTGCTAGGCCAGCAACTCATGCATTTTCTGAGCAGGCGTCAGGGTCTGCACATGGACATAGCACTTAGTAGACTTTCAAAACCATTTCTCCCTAAAGGATCCTCCTCCTCTGTGTTTCCTTTCCATTTCCTTTCCTCAGCCTTCTTCCAGGCCTTACTCCAGGTCACTGTGATCAATTTGTCATAACGGCTTCTGACCTAGGCCACCTGGAAAGCTGCTGGGGTCAGTGGAGATGAAAAAGTGAAGCCTGCCTGTTCTTCAGGGGAAGAAGAAATAGGTCAATACAAAATCCACATTGTTTTAATTTGAAAGACAGAGACAGGGGAAAAAGGGGGAGGGAGAGAGAGATCTGTCTGCTGGTTCACTCACCAAATGCCCAGAACAGCCATGGCTGGGCCAGGAGCAGCCAGGAGCACACAGGTCTCCCACATGGATGACGGGAATCGGAGCACTTGGGCCATCATCTGCTGCTACCAGGGCGCATGTTAACAGGAGCCTGGAATCAGAAGCAGAGCCTAAACCCGAACCCAGGCACTCTGACATGGAATGCACTGTGATGTTCCTGCTGGGAAATGGCAAAGCCAAGCAAGTAAACGAGAGTGGCAGGATGTTTTCTCAACTGATGTTTGCAACGTGTTCATATGCTGCTTATCTGACTGCTTAGTTTATGGATCCAACATGGGAAGCGGGATACACAGCAGACTCATAGAATGGCAGATGTCCTAAATAGCACTCTGGCCTCAGAATCAGAATTTAGAGTTTAAAAGAAAATTTCGTTCTGTCATTAATTGCCACCTTGTTGGTTGCTTCATTAGGACCAATTTCTGGAGTGCTGTAAGCCACCATTTTTATGACGTCCCCAAAATGTTCATTTTAGAGAAAGGGCTTAGCAAAGTGCATAGAAAAGCCATTTATTAAGGCAATCATTGGTTTTTGTATACCAATTATTTATCAAAAACATATGGAAAAAAAAAAACAAAAAGCTTTCCTAACTTATAGCAGCAAGGCATATTATATTGAATAGAATAAAAAGTAGTTTATAGTTTCAGAAGACAATGCATTGAATTTCATGTTTGTAAGAATTCTAGGATAAAACAGAATAATTGGACAAAGCAATAGTCACAGCCATAAATGGCTATATCCTGACTTTAAAAACTTGTAGAGCTCTTAGTTTAGAGGAGCACTGTCCCTGTGTTTATAAAGTAAACTCTGAGTATTTTATATAAAAAATTAAAAGAAAATAAAAGGAAATAAGGAGGAGGAGATGAGGGAAGTATCATATTCCTGGAATTGAATTATGATATGCATGAAATACATTCTCAAAGAAAAAAATCTAACAATCAAAAAATAAATAAATAAAGTATATATAATTACAAAGTAATAACTCAATATGGAACAATCAGGCCACTGCACCCACATGGGGGGCTGAGAAGCAAAAGGTAAACCTGTGAAGCAAAATTAATATGAATCAATTCATTCTCCTGACCCAGTTTTGATAAATATTAAAATTAAAACAAGAAAACAAGCATTAAAGTAGGGTAAAACACACAAAAAACTCAGCTTGTTTTGGAATATGCAGATATAACTGACATTAGAATAATTTCTCTTCAACATCACATATCAGTGAACAATACAGTGAATCTATAGAATTTTAAGAGAGAAAAAAAATAGTACAAACAACCATGCAGATTAATCCTATATATAATGTCATTCATTTAATTAGTCAATAAATGTTTCAGTGGCTTCTATGAAGCAGTTATAACACTATAGTCTTAAATGACACATATAGTCCACTAAGGCAGAGAAAATCAAGTTAATAAGGAAAGTAAATGTCAAAAATGGCATAAAAACTGTGGAATGCAATATGATGGTTTACTATTTGTGCACCAACATTCATAACAGCATTAGTCACAATAAACAAACATGGAAATAATATATATGCCCATTAAAGGCAGAATGGCTAAATAAAATATGGCATATACATAAAATGGAGTATTATTCAGCCTTAAAAAAGAAATAAATCCTGGCATATGCTACACATAAATGAAGCTTGAAGACATTATATTAACTGAAGTAAGATGATCACACAATGGCAAAAGCTGCATGATTCTACTTTCATGAGGCATTTAGTGTAGGCCTTAGACAGAAAGTGGAATGAGAGTTCCTTAAAGGACTTAGCCTTTCGGTTTGGAAGGATGAAAACATTCTAGGGGGCAGAGATGTGGCATAGTGGGTAAAGATGTTGCTTGCAGCACCGACATCCTATATAGCTGTCAGTTCAAGTCTCAGCTGTTCCGCTTCTGATCCAGTTATCTGCTAATGCGCTGGAGAAAGCAATGACAGATAATCATGTCCTTGGGCCCCTGTACTCATGTGGGAGACCAGGAAGAAGCTCCTGTCTCCTGGCTTTGGATTGACCCAGCTCCAACCATTGTGGAACTTTGGGGAGTAGACCAACAGATGGAAGGGCACTCTCTCTCTCTGCCTCTGCTTCTCTGTAATTCTGCCTTTCAAACGAATAGATGTCTTTCAAAAATTAAAACATTATGGAGATGGATGGTGTTGATGGTTGAGCAATAGCATGCATATACATAATGCCACCAGAACTTATACTTAATTATGGGTAAAATGTGAAATTTTGTGTCTATTTTACAATAATAAAAGATAATGTTCACTTAAGATTTGAAACAAATAAATAAGTTCCTTGAGGGAGAATATTGGTGTCATGTTACTTTATAGAGCATAAACATGGAAAAAATAATAAAGAAATAAAATGTCAAATGAAACCTTGTTATCAAGAGAACTCTGTTCAAATCACAGGAAGTAATTCAGACAGATCTGAGCTGAGTAAATGACGAAATCACTGAGAGAACATGAAATTATATCTACAGAATCCACGTACATAACCAGGATCCCTGAAAGACCACACCAGCAGCAGCAGCATTTCCTGTGCAGTTTATCAGTTTTACATAGAATCCTCATTGATATCCATGTCAAATCCATTTCTTCTAAAGAAAATTCTAATCTTGAGGGTACATATTAATTCATATCAATTAAATCAATTTGTTTTCAAAGCATAAAAAAGGAAAAACATAAATCCATATTAGAGAATAAAATCTAATTTTTTTCTGTAATCATACTTGATTTCTAGCTCTCAGCTCCCATCCTACCAAGATATTTGAAAACAAAATCTACCACTCAAGGAAAGTGCATCAGCCTTAGGGAATGATGAGAGAGGAAGGGCGGAAGGGTTTGCTGCAGTGGGCTTCGGTCATGGCGCATTTGCTACCCCTATTACAGCTGAGTTGTTTATCACTTTCTACAACACGCATTCGGGTGGACTAGCCTTCTGCTCTGCCTATACTACACAAAGAACAGCTTCCCTGAGATCAGTGGATGCTTCTCCCAAGGGTCACTCTTTTGGACCTTCCTCTCTATCTGTGTTACCTTCTCTGGCTGCAGAACCTGGAAATTGGACCCCAAGACCTCTCTCTCCTTAAGTCTATCATCTCCCATGGATAAGTTATGGGCGATTTTGTATCCCTCCTGCTATTTTAACCCACGTTCTTCTTCTCAAAAATTGTCTTGTCTTTCTTAAATTATTGTTGGCATTATCTAAGACCTTAGAAGAACACAAATCCATAATTCTTTGCAGGATACTTTTGTACTCTTTTTTTTTCTGCCCTTACAAATAATTCCATTTAGGAAAGATGAACAAGAAGCTGCTCTGAGTGCAGGAAAAATGACAATGGGACTAGGAAATAAATCTCAAACATCAGGCTCTTCCTCATACCAACTGGTATTTCCAAAATCCTTAGTTCCAGAGAAGGACCAAAGTGAAACTAGGGACACAGTCAAGGGATTGAATCAGAGTACGTTGGAGAGATGTAAAATAATACAGAGGTTAACATTGCTAAAACGCATCTCCTTAATGATGGTAAATACGGTTACCTATAATCTAGGCAGGATTCTCATTCCTAAATCTGAAGACTGGACACTCTGGCAACTAATGAGTGATTCTGTAAGACAGATGGGGGAAATTTTAAAGTGGCAAATGCTAAACATTTCTGACGCTCAGAACCGTCCATTCACTTAGCAAACAGGAACACAGGAAAATGGTTATGAGCATAGACTGGGCAAGTAACCTTCTGGATTCAAATCTTACCTTTGACACTTACTAGCTACGTAGACTGAGTAAGAAATTAACTGTCAGTGCCTCCATTCTCTGTTTATAAAATGGGGATGGTAGTAACACCCACTACAAAGCATATCTGATGAGATTTAGATTGTCTTTGTAAATTAAGAGCTAACAAACAGTGCCTAGGAAAAATTCACCTCTACATTAATGCTTCCTAAACAGCCAAATGTTTATATTACTAGGTCATTAAAGATATATTATGGCAATATTTGATAGATGGAACCGTGGATAGTAGAGTGTTATGAAAGCAGACCTTCACACAGAGGGACGAACACAATCCTGCCACATAGTCATTCCACCTGCACTAGCTTTCTATGCTGCAGTAAATGTTTGCCAGCACTTAGTGACTCAGGGAAACCCAACTTTGCTGTCTCAGTTCTGTGGGTGAGAAGTTCAGGTCGGCTCAGCAGCTTTACCTGATCATAGTTTTACAAGGTTAAATGTACCTGTTGACTGGGCCATCAGTTGGAAGAATCCACTTGCAATTGCAGGACTAAGGTCTGTGTCTCTTTGCTGGATGTCACCTGGGAGCTCTCCACAGCTTCTAGAGGGACCTGCATCCCTCTGCCGGTGCCTTCTTCCTTGTTCTGGCTCCATCAGCACAGAGGCACCCTTCCCACATACCCATCTCTCCATCTTGAGTTATTGCCCATCCCTCACCTGCACAGATTTCTGCATTTAGGGACATCTGAATCTGTGCAACGAGACTTCACCTATCAGGATCCCATATCTTAATTCCACCTGCAAAGTCCCTTTTCAACAGCATCTGGATTAGCACCTGGGTGAAGGATTAGGAAACAGCCACTTTCAGGAGTCATTTTTAGCTTTCTGCCTACCACACCTCCTATTCCCAGAAAAAGCATCCTCACCATTCCACAAGAAAGCTCTCAGGAAGCCCTTTTGTTATCTCTCCCTCTCCAGTGTTAAAACTCGCAGCTTTTCATAACCTACGCACTGGTGTCAGCATGGCCTGAGGACTGACAAAGTGGAGAAGAAAGGCTAGAAACAAGGATGCATAATTTTCCTTACGATCATGTTTGGAATTAATGAGCTAACTCCCATTTCGGGTTTAGAAAACTCCAACTTTCCCAGCACTTCAGTCTCAGATGGCACAAGGACAGCCACCTCTGTACGCTTGTCTGAACCCTCAATATCTCTAACTCTGCAAGAATATTTACAAAATCACCTGACTATGATATGGAAAGAATACTACTAGGTGTAATTAGTAAAAAAACTCAACATGATAGATGAAGCAATTAGAGGAAATGAAGACCCTATTTAAGGCAACAAAAGACACTGAGTCCGAATCTACTCAGGTTTTTTAATTATTCTGAGATATCTAGGTCTTGTTTTACTTTTCCCGAAGCCACCATAGCATTCAATTTTGTGATTATAGAAAAATTGTTTCGGTGTTCTCATCTGTAAAATAAGAAAACTGGATTAAGCTTGGAACAGCAAATATGTCTACTCACCTAGCCTATGTCCATAACGGACTAATACGGTCAATTTTTCCTTATTGAACATAAAGAAGCTTCAGAGTAACAGTGGTAAATAAAACACAAGTTTACTGTAAGAAATAATTGAACTCATACATAAAGAATTTCACATTGTACATGGCACAGACAAACTGGAATTCTCTGCCAATCACGAATAAAACTTATTTGAAGCATGATAAATGGATTGTATTTTGCTACCTATCATCAATGGATTGTGCTTGCTGGGGACATTCTTAACAAAGGAAGAAAGTATTAGATTAATAATATCTGCTAAAGATAGCATTCCATACGGGAAACTTGAGGATATGCAGTGAATTTTCAAAATAAAATATTTAGTTCTATGTGTTTAATATTAATGCCTTGAAGTACATAACCTAGAATATCTAGATGTTATCAATACTCAGAATATAGTGTGTCTTTTTAGAATAATTATTAAAACTATGACTTTTGACTTCTATTATCTTCTCTCAAAAAATAAAGTATATATCCTGGCTCAGTATGGATATCTGCATTTTATTTCAGTAATTATAGTCATACTTACATATATGTTCAGATTTCTTAAAAATCACTTTATAGTTACACAATGCAACATTTAAAATATTCCTATTAGGAAAAACTTTTTTCCCTAAACAAAATGGTCCTAATGAGAAGAAAAGATGAGGATAAACAAGAACAAGAATGTTGATATTTGATGCATCTGCAAGGAATCCCAGTGTTGCTTCCCCTGTTGGCAGGAGAAAAGCAGATGCTGTGAAATGGGAAGCAAAAACAAAATGTACCAAAATTCATAGGAAGGCTGTGAATATAATGTTAATAAACTCTAGTAGCAATACATTTTGTTAATAAGGTAGGACCTGTATTTTGCTTTACTGGAAGCATCTGAGTCAGTTTTTGGAACCAAAATACAGATAGTTTCCTACTGGAAGGTGGCCCAATAAACATTCTTTGTAGTAAAAGTGAAGTAGGCAGGCATACAGGTTTTATTTTTTATTTATTTATTTTTTGACAAGCAGAGTTAGAGAGAGAGAGAGAGAGAAATGTCTTCCTTCCATTGGTTCACTCCCCAGATGGTTGCTACGGCCGGCGCGCTGCACCAATCCGAAGCCAGGAGCCAAGTGCTTCCTTCTGGTCTCCCATGTGGGTGCAGGGCCCAAGCACTTGGGCCATCCTCCACTGCACTCCCGCGCCACAGCAGAGAGCTGGACTGGAAGAGGAGCAACCAGGACAGAATCTGGCGCCCCAACCAACAGGGAGCAGAACCCTGGGGTGCCAGCGCCACAGGCACACAGGTTAAAATCAATTAGGTTTGTGAGCTGGAAGACCACGCCTTTGCCACGCCCCTGTGTGACCTCATGCCCTACCTGATATTTTCACCACACCCCTGTGTGATCTCATGCCCCTACCTGGCCACACCTGGGTGCCCACCAGCCAATCAGGTTAATTAACCACTCCCCTTTGAGAGTGAATTAAAAGCTGGCTGTAGCCCTGAGCCTTCAGGGGATGTGGCCTTCAGGCCACCAGCCCTAGGCTTCCTAGCTCCTCCACATGGCTGGTTCCTGGTGCTCAGTATGAACCCAGATTTACCCCTCTCTCTCTCTTAGATAAAGCTCTCACTCTCCTTTTCTCACTAAATAAAAGCCTAAAATGTACCATGCTGCCTCATTCATTTATGCCAGTATTTAAAATTCTTCTCTAAATATTAGGTAAGAACCCTCTCGGGCTTATTAATATTGGAGATTTATTAATAAGTGTGTGGTGATATCATATGGTACTCCGAATTCTGGTAACATGTGGCACCCTAGACTTGACCTCTGGGGAACTTTCAGGGGGTCATTTCCGATATCATAAGTGTCCAGGCATCTTCATGTCTTTCAGCAGTACATTTCATTTATTATCTATGTGCTGAGCACCAACTATGGTACCAGCACCAGCAACAGAGTTTTATGTTTACATCCCTGCCTAGTGACTCCCAAGTGTGGGCCCTGGGCCAGCAACAGCAGCAGCACCAGGAACCTTGTTAACCATGAACTCCTCTGCTTCACTCCAAGCCCGCTGCATGCAAATTGTCGGGAATGGGAAGGGAGCCCAGAGAGCTGTGTTGTTTACACAGGTGATTCTGATACACAACGAAGTCTGAGAGCCATGGATGTACTAAGCCACTGAGCCCTGAGTTCACCTGCCTCTACTACCTACAACGCTGTTTTGCACCAATCATACCTGCTGTAACGTACCTCTAATGGGAATTTTCTAAAAGCTGTAGCTCATCTAACAAGTATCCATTAACCATTTAAAAACTCAAATATTCCTTTTTTTAAATTACAATGTTTTCCTTTGTTTCTGTTGTTGCATATTATTTCTTGTATGTCAAAATAACTCTGCCTTTTAAAGAAATTCAATCCAATTATGCCAAAAATAATTATTTATTAAAAGTTCATTATGAACCATTCTGGAAACTTAGCTTAGGCCTGGAATATATATCTGTTTCATGTTGAGATTGCAGATTCGAGATACTTGGACAACAGAGATGGACTTCAAATATCCATCAGTCCACTGATAAATGTTTCAGGCTGTCACAGTGTCATTCATCCGTCTAACATCTGGAACAAATAGTACCAAAACATCTAATAGTAAAGTCTCTAAGACTAGAGGAATCAAACCAGGGTTTCGTTTTTTTTTTTTTTTTCTTATAGTTTTAATTACATTTCTTTCTCTCCAACGGTCTGATATATTCAGGACCTGAAATTACCAGGTTCTGAGTTATGACACAGTCCCTTACATTGCATGATAAAAACATCTATACAGTTATATGTTCCTGAGTAATGTGGCTACACAGAACGACTAGAGCCCCAGCCTCTTGCCGCAATCTTGTTCTTACTAACATAAGTGCAAGTAGGAAATAAATGCTTCCGAGGAAGATCAAGTCAGCTATCATTGTCGCATATTTACTTTCATAACTTTCGTAATTTGGGACATCCCCAGTCATCCGGGCATATGCAAATATATAGAGATGGATGCATGATTAATAGACAACTGAAGTCCTGAAAATAAATTGTTAAAGCTCAGGGCAAGAAGGGCAGTCTAGTGTCATGATGGCATTTGTGCTGCTTGCCTGATAATTGTGCACCGCTCAGAAGAGCACAGTGATTTTATAATTAACGCCTGATACACATTACCTTTCATTGCCTAAGGCAGCCTTGCTTGGGGGAGTCAATGTGTAAGTATGATTGCGTGCTTATATGCTGAAGTGCAGAGTGGCTGTTCTGCTCTGATGACAGAGTTTTTTCCTAATGATAAAGTATTCAGACAGTCCAGATTAAATTCCATGCTAGATGTGAGGGAAACCAGAATTAGAGAGAAGTGGGGGACCAGTGCTCTGCGCAGCAGGTAAAGCCACGACCTGCAGTGCTGGCATTGCATATGGGTGCCGGTTCAAGTTACGGCTGCTCCACTTCCCATCCAGCTCTCTGTTATGGCCTGGGAAAGCAGTAGAAGGTGGCCCAAGTCCTTGGGCCCCTGCCCCCATGAGGAGGACCCACAGGAAGCTCCTGGCTCCTGGCTTTGTATCAGCACAGCTCTGGTCGTGTGGCCCACTGGGGAGTGAACCAGTGGATTGGAGACTTTCTCTCTCTCTCTCTCTCTCTCTCTCTCTCTGTAACCAATGGAATGGAAGACCTCTCTCTCTCCCTCTCTGGCTCTACCTCTCTCTTTAACTCTGTCTTTCAAATAATTAAAATAAATCTAAAAAAATCAATTTTCCACCAATTTTGAAGTACACTCATATATATATGCATACAAACATATATATGTATATAAACATATATGTGTACACATTTGCGTGTATATGCATACACTTGAGGATATGTAGTTTTTTAAATCTTTGCATAGGAGACTAAGATGTTGATAGAAAATGAATATTATGGAAACAATATGCTTACATTTCAAAATAATTTTGCACCAAAATAATGTTTTAATTCCATTTTTGTACAAACTTTTTAAAGTATCCTCTTGTGTGTGTGTATAAATTTAGTTGAATAACAAGATAAGCCTCTATAAAGAAAGTATGATTTCCCTGCACTGCTTGCAAAGGGCACTGATACCAAGAGTGACCCCTGGTGGCCAAGCCCAGCCCATCCATGTGTGCTGAGTCTTAGTGCTTCTCAGTACAACCATCTTTCCCTGTCCAGATAACCCACAGGGCACTCATGCAGCCCCCACCAGGAGGTAAGAGCAGAAGGGACTCATGAGTTCCTGAACTACCATCCTAACACAGCATTGCTGCAGAGTTTTTAAACAACTGAGAGATTCCAACTGAAAGCACAGAGAAGTGTCACCCATCAGTTCTTGTAAAATGACTTCATGTTAAATTTGACTCTGAGACTGAACACTTATAAGTAACATGCCCTTTTTGTTTAAATTATTTATTAGAAAGGCAAAGGAGAGCAAGAGAGAGAGAGAGAGGGAGAAAGAATCTTATTCATTGATTCACTTACCAAATACCTTTAACAGCCATGGCTATGCCAAGCCAGCTACAGGAACTGGGAATACATTCCAGGTCTCCCACATTTGTGGCAGGGATCCAAGTACTTGAGTAATCCCTGCTGCCTCCTTCAATGCGCTTTAGCAGGAAGCTGGAACCAGTAGTAAAACTGAGACTGGAATCCAGCACTCTAATATGGAATATGTGCATTGCAAATGGCATCTTAACTACTATGCCAAATTTTCTCTCAGCAACAACCCTCTGAATACAACTTCAGCGACATTGTTTTTTCTAGGTTGATGATAAATGTTTCATTTTTGTATTTCCAGCTATACTCATGCAAAGAAACCAGAGTACACATCATTGAACATCAATTCTAGAGTGCATTAAAACTTATTTAAACCCTACTCCCATCTGCCATCTATCCTTGATATCTAAACCAGCATACCTAAACCATCACCCACCACACACACACTCGCACAAACCTACACCCTAATTTCTGTCTGTAAGAAGGGAAATAAACATGTTTCCTGCACTGTGTTCTATAACCACAGCACTTAGTCATGAGGAATTCAGGAAATAATTGGTTAGAAATTACTCAAATACCAGATTTTTGAACCAACCAGCTTTTAAATAATATTATGTGTCTTGCTAAGTCCTTCTCAAGGATCTTCTGAGACATAAAAGGGAAATATATTGAATTTTCTTGCATTCATGCCTGGTGTTCCCTGTGATTATGTAGGATAGATGAAAGCAACGTGTCCCATTTATTGAACATAAATGGCTGAGCACATATGTACTATGATGTCTTATCCCCTTTTCTCTATGTACAAGGCCACCACTGGAAACAGTTACCATGGTGAACATCTCCCTGGCGATACTCACAAGCAATCTTGCAACCTCACAAACAGCTCTGAGGAAAGATTTCACCAAATTAGAGGCACACAAGAACTATACCTGGAATCTCATGAATTAGCCTCTAAGCTATCAGAGACCTTCTCCTGAGAGAGAACAACACACACGTCTTGTCTCCATAAGGAGACATCAGTTTTTCTCCTCTCCATCTAAGATGTTCTGTGCCTGATTTGGAATTCTTTGACGATTAGGCGCTTGTGCTGCTGGACAACTGTCGCTCCCCCTCTTCATGGAGGAAGGACACAGGACACTGCGCTGTTCTTTTGTCTGCTCGGCCCTCCCCGGGTTTGCTGCTGGTTCTTCCCGGGCTGGCTACCGTCCCCTCCACCTCCGTGGAAGGGCGGTTCCCCCTGCCACTTTCCCCACTTCCGCGGGGGAGCGGCACACCACCGGCCGGCTCTCTCGGGGGCTGCACAGGTGTTCCTTCAGATAGATGTTCCTGGTGCATGTTGTCTCTCTCCTCCTTTATAGTCCTCTTCCGCCAATCCCAACTCTGCTACCCACACGCCGAGTACGCTGCTCTCCTCCAATCAGGAGCAGGTCCTGCTGTTTATTGGTTGAACTGGAGGCAGCTGTGTAGAAGCTGTTTCCTCCTCTCCCAGCGCCATATTGTGGGAGAGCAGATGCATAGAATAAGTCTTAATTCCAGTAACTTAGTCTAGTCCGAGTTGCTCCCCACAGACAACCTTCTATGTATTCCCTGCTGAATGTTTGTGCCAGGTGAGGACAAACCAGTGTGTGCTGTAAGATGGGAGTCTCCACTCCACCTCAGACCTGCAAGAAAACCTCTGAGGAGTGTTGCACTTGCTGTGGTTACGTCAACATTATGATAGCACGACTCCTTAGTGATTGCCACAAATAAAGGCAAAGAGTGCTAAGAAAGGGATGAACTAGGTAGATGTCTCCATGGTCTAGGTCAAGTTTATCAAGAACAAAGAAATCATTGGATAACAGAAGGCTAAAATACAATCTTTCTCTTCATTAATTTTTTCTATCTGGTTGGAGAGATTGGTCTAAGCATATAAAGTAATGGTTCAACAAGTAGCTACATTTTCTGTTTTGCATGACATCATGTCTAAACACCAAGACAGGCTCCAAAGGCTGTGATAGGCATCCTGCAGCATGTTCAGGATGAGGTGTTCTGCAACCCCCAGGCTCAAACGGATGGGAGGATGGGAGATCACACTTGCAGAGGTTTGGCCAGCACTTTCCAACTCTGGGCTAGGCCTGGAAATCCACCTGAGATAGTCCAGGAAACATAGGCACAAGGGAATTTCTAGGGGTCCTTCTGCAACCAGGGGTTCTTTATCCACAGAGGAGGGCATCTTTGGGGTTAGGGTCCTCTAGACGTCAGCAGAAAAGAGACTTCCACATTTTCCCTTCCAAGGTAAGTCCCTTTCCCACACTTTGCTCTCTTAGTATGGTGTGCACCTGTACATCCACCGCTCCAACCACACACAACTTCAAACATGCACTTGGAGACTAATTAACCTCAGATTCTGCAAGGTGAAAACAGTAACAACAGCCTTTACATCACAGATAAATCAAACAAATTGATGTAAATCAGTAGAGCCAGGGAGCAAATATCCAGCTTTTCTGAATTAAATTGAAAATCTTCCGCGACATCTGAGGCTTGATATCTTTCAGCAGAGATGACAGCCCTGAAACTGCTCTCCCACTGCCGAACAGAATACAAAAAATGACTCAGGGCATCATTTACATATCACACAGACACCTCAAGCTGGTAAGCTTGTTGCTTAGTAAAGAAAATACAAATAAAGTGGGGCTTTAGGGGTTGGCCCTGGGACACTTCAGTTGATATAGGAGGTGCTAGTCAGCTCATTAAGCAATGCCCGGCCTAGGAAGGGTTAAGCGTGGTAGAGTTCTTTGCCTCCTCACTGCTCACCACTTATCACCTCTCACCAGGAACCAGGCTCTGAACAACCAGAAGCAATGACAGTGCAAATTAATTTCTTTCAAACATTGAAGGGGTGTTGAGTTGAATGGAGGAGGTAGTTGGGATAGAAACAAGATCAAAATACAGATGCATTTTTATGATAAAATGGAGAAATAATTTACAACCACTACCTGAAATTCTTAGGCTCCCACAGTAAGAGGATGCCTTTAAAGTTTTACACCTTGCATTGATTCTTATTTCATCTACTTTTATTCCTACATCTTAGTCTTTCACATATCCCCTTATCTTCCTTACCCTACAATAATATCCCCCATATTTAACATAGTGTCTGATACACAGAAGCTACTTAATAAACATGTACTATATAAAATACCAGTTCACCAAGTTCATACACAATAATTGTGATTTCCAAGTGAACTTCCTTCTTTATTAATTAGTAGAAGGAACAATGCAATTCTCAAAAGAGCTTTTTCATTAAAGTAATAAAAACAATTAAAATTGGTTCTGTCGATCAATAACTACATAATCCTCATCAAACTCTATTATGTAAGTGCTTCAGGTGCTTCATCTGTAGCAGGAAGGAGGGGGAAGAGGAACAGGAAGAAGAAAAGAAGAGTAGGAAGAGGAAGAAGAACAGAGGGAGGGAAGGAAGAAGGGAAGGGAAGAGAAGGAAGGAAGAGACCTCATAATCATAAATATTGATGAGCACTTAGAGCAGGTGATATTCTGAATCCCTTACATATATCAACTTAATACGAAATAATTACCACCCCCATGAGAAAACAGACACTGAAGATCAGTAATTTTCCTAAGGTCACACATATGTTAAGGAGCAAACAGGGGATAGTGTCGCTCCCCCTCTTCGTGGAGGAGCAACACAGGACCCTGCGCTGTTCTTTTGTCTGCTCGGCCCTCCCCGGGTTTGCTGCTGGTTCTTCCCGGGTTGGCTACTATCCCTTCCACCTCCGTGGAAGGGCAGTTCCCCCTGGCCACATTCCCCACTTCCGCAGGGGAGCGGCACACCGCCGGCCGGCTCTCTGGGGGGCTGCACAGGTGTTCCTTCAGCTAGATGTTCCCCTTAGATGTTCCTGGTGCATGCCGTCTCTCTCCTCCTTTATAGTCCTCCTCCGCCAATCCTAACTCGGCTACCCACACGCCGAGTACGCTGCTCTCCTCCAATCAATAGCAAGTCCTACAGTTTATTAGTTGAACTGGAGGCAGCTGTGCGGAAGCTGTTTACTTCTCTCCCAGCGCCATATTGTGGGAGAGCAGATGCATAGAATAAGTCCCAATTCCAGTAACTCAGTCCAGTCCGGATTGCTCCCCACAGATCCCCCTTTCTTTTTATTTTTTGGCATTGATACGCGCCTGTCTTCGGTGTCCCGCGGCACACACTCTGCTCTACTTGCTAGAGTTGCCACAGGCTCTTACAAGTCCTATCAATCAGGCAAACCGAATCCGGGTCCTCTCTTCGCCATGTTGTGAGGAGGTTTTTAGGCGCTGATGCGTGCCTGTGTTCGGTGCCCTGCAGCGCATGCTCTGGTCGAGCCTGCAGGGGCTTACAAGCCCTATCAGGCAAACCAAATCCAAGCCTTCTCATTGCCTTATTGTGGGGGAGACTTATTAGTGTTGGTTCGTGCCTATCTTCGGTGACCTGCAGCTCATACTCTGGTCGAGCTGCTTGCTGGCGCTTACCGCCTTAATTAGGCAGACCGAATCCAAGCTTTCTCATTGTTGTATTGTGGGGAAGCCTTACTGATGTTAATTCGTGCCTGTCTTCCGTGACCTGCGGCGCATAAGCTGCTAGCTGCCCGCAGGTGCTCATCGTGCTCATCGCCTCACTTAATCAGGCAGACCGAATCCAAACTTTCTCGTTGCCATGTTGAGGGGAGGCCTTTCTATTTCTCTATTTCTCTATCTCCGGGCATTCCTATTTCTCCCATTTTACTTCTATCTCCCAGCATTCTTATTTCTCTCATTTTATTTCTAAACTTCTATTTCTCTTATCCCTGCAGCTTCCCGGCGCCTCGCGCTGCCGGCAGCTTCACGGCTCCGCGCAGCTTCCCAGCGCCTCGCCCCGCCCCGAGGCTGCTTCTCGGCGCCTCGCCGGCTCTGAGCCGCTTCAGCCTCTCTCATCTGCGCGGCTCGGCTTTGCGCGGCTTGGCTTCGCGGGCTCCGCGGTCTCCACGCCCTTCGCGTCTGCACCACGGCCTCGCGCCAGCCCCGTTCCCTATCTACTTGTGCCCAGCACGCTCTCTCTGCACGCAGCGGCTTCCGTGAGTAACACAGCGTAGCTTATGTGTCCGCCACTAGCATTCAATCTAAGTTCCCCGGGCTAGCCTGGCGAATTCAACCCAGCATACGTCTCCGCCCCACGGTTTGGCTTCCCGTCCTTTGCTCCCCGGGCTAATCAGACGGATCCCAATCTGGCTTACGTTTCAGCTTCTGGTTTCAACTTTTCGCCCCCTATTCCCGGGCTAACTTGAGAACCCCAAAGTGGCTTTCGTGTCCGCCTCGGCCTGCCCCCCGCGGCTTCAATTTCCCTAACAGTTTTCTCTACCCGGTATGTTTCCCTAAGTTTTCCTCCAACGATATTCCTCCCTCATTTCTCCTGGCCTCTCCCCACAGTCCGCATCCGAGTCTGTTTGTTCTAGCTTTCACTTTCGCTTTCGACCTTAGAGATTTCTCCCAGCTTCCCCCCGTAGTCCGTATCCGAGTCTATGCCTAGGCTTTCAATAGCTTCTTCCGGCACCCTTTTCGTCCGGCTTTTCCCTAGGCTGTTTGCTAGTCTCTCTCTCCGGTATTTTCCCAATTCTTCCCGTTTCTTCCCTCCTAAGTTTCATATCCGTCCTAAGTTTCCTATCCGAGCTAGGTTTCCTATCCGTCCTAGGTTTTCTATCCGAGTCACGGCACCATTTTGTCGCTCCCCCTCTTCGTGGAGGAGCAACACAGGACCCTGCGCTGTTCTTTTGTCTGCTCGGCCCTCCCCGGGTTTGCTGCTGGTTCTTCCCGGGTTGGCTACTATCCCTTCCACCTCCGTGGAAGGGCAGTTCCCCTTGGCCACATTCCCCACTTCCGCAGGGGAGCGGCACACCGCCGGCCGGCTCTCTGGGGGGCTGCACAGGTGTTCCTTCAGCTAGATGTTCCCCTTAGATGTTCCTGGTGCATGCCGTCTCTCTCCTCCTTTATAGTCCTCCTCCGCCAATCCTAACTCGGCTGCCCACACGCCGAGTACGCTGCTCTCCTCCAATCAATAGCAAGTCCTACAGTTTATTAGTTGAACTGGAGGCAGCTGTGCGGAAGCTGTTTACTTCTCTCCCAGCGCCATATTGTGGGAGAGCAGATGCATAGAATAAGTCCCAATTCCAGTAACTCAGTCCAGTCCGGATTGCTCCCCACAGGATAGAAATCCAGGCAATGCAACTCAAGATGCTATTCATCACACACACACACACACACACACACACACACACACACAGTTCGCTCTAGTAAGACTGAAGTATACCTCTCAAGGCTCCAGTGGGGATTGAATTAAATGGAACATTGTACAGAGTGCCTGCCAGTGATATTTTCTCTAACTTCCTCTTATGAAATTGTACAAATCTTCTCATTCTACCTGGAACCTAAGCCTGCCCCCTGAATCCCAGCCATTCCTCACTCACCTCATGCGGCAGCACTGCCTGTCTCCCACCCTCTCCTTAGATCTTACTGAAAAAGGGAACTTTCTCAAGCAAATACTTCTGGAGATATAAAAGTACTTCAAAAGTTCACGGAAAGGGCCGGCGCTGTGGCTTAGCAAGCAAAGCCACCGCCTGTGGTGCCGGCATCCCATGTGGATGTCGATTTGAGTTCTGACTGCTCCACTTCCGATCCAGCTCTCTGCTATGGCCTGGGAAAGCAGTAGAAATTAGCTCAAATCCTTGGGCCTCTGTACTTGGTGGGAAACTCTGAAGAAGCTCCTGACTGCTGGCTTCAGATTGTACCAGCTCCAGCTTTTGTGGCCATTTAGGGAGTAAACCAGCGGATGGAAGACTTCTCTCTCTTTCTGTCTCTGCCTCTCTGTAACTCTGCCTTTCAAATAAATAAATAAATCTTTTAAAAATCTTCATGGAAATGGAACTAAAAATAAGCTGATTTTCATGAAATTTTTTATTTAATCTAGATTTTTCATAATAATTTTCATAATTATTCATAAATAATTTTCATTGTGCATTTTCCATCAAAGTTCTGAAACTCCCTATATATATACATTTGAAAACTGCCTAAATTGTGTTCTAGCCAAAGCATGTGTGGAATCCAAGACACTATGACAATATAAAGCATTTTACAGTGGGGCACGTTTATCGTGGTCATATGATTCAGAATTATCAGCTAGGAGCTAGTGTTGACACAGAATTAAGAATATGGTATACCTGCATCTCATATTACAGTACCGGCGTTCGAGTCTCAGATCATCTTCCAGCTCCAGCTTCCTACTGGCACACACCCTGGGAGGCAGCAGGTGATGTTACTACTACGTAGGTCCTTACAATACGTGTGGGAGATCAGAATGGAATTCCAGCCTCTGGCTTCAGCCTGATGTAGCTCCTGCTGTTTCGGACATTTGGCGCATGAGCCAGTAGATGGAAGATCTCTCCTCTCCTCTCTTCCCCTCTCCTCTCCTCTCCTCTCCTCTCCTCTCCTCTCCTCTCCTCTCCTCTCCTCCTCTCTCTTCCCCTCTCCTCTCCTCTCCTCCCCTCCCCTCCCCTCCCCTCTCCCCTCTCCCCTCTCCCCTCTCCCCTCTCCCCTCTCCCCTCTCCTCTCTCCCCTCTCCCCTCTCCTCTCTCCCCATCATAAATAACTTAAATAAACATTTTAAAGAAACAAAGTACACAGTCTGTTCAACAGTCTGCTTCTCATGAGAAGAGGACTATTTAAGATGGATTCTGGTCTGTCAAAATGGATGAAAGTGGAGGACATCATATTGAGGGAAATAAAACACACACAGAAAGACAAATACTGTGGGTTCTCCCTGTGTGAAAGTTACAGTTTTTAACAAAAGCAACTCAATCTGAACATAGAATGTTGACTCGTAGAGGCTCAAATGGATGCAAGGAATAAAAGGGTTTGGGATTAAAAAACAGAAGCTGGATGTGGTTCATTAATTGTGACAATATACTAACATGAGAGGTTAATAGTGGAAATGGGGTGGCAGTATAATTGGAACTCTTTGTATTACTCCACCACATTTTTTTGTTTTGTAAATTTAAAGCTGTTATGAAATAAAACATTAGAAATAAATAAATAATTTTTAAAAGGAGAATCCGTCAGCGTCTTGATGGAATTATGTGGCCTTTACAAAACTATCACTATTCAAAAGTCCATAGAGGGTTTTATTGGCTGCCACAAAACAGATCTTTGCTTTGGACTCATCTTTACAAAAAGCAAACCACAAATGTGAGAGAACTCAACCTCCTCTACTCCTCACATCCTCCTCAACTAAATGATATTCCAAGGTCCCACAACATTTTATTTATTTATTTTCCCCAAAGAACTTTTTTTAATGGGTACAATATTCATACATACAACTTTAGGAATATAGTGATTCTTCCCACCATACCTCCCACCCCCATTACCACCCAACTTCCTCCCTCACCTATCCCTAGTCCCATTCTCCATTAAGATTCATTTTAATTAACTTTATACACAGAAGACCAGCTCTATACTAAGTAAAAAATTCAACAGTTTGCACACACACACACACACACACACACAAAACTGTTTGAAAACAAGTTTTACAGTTAATTCTCCTAATACAGCTCATTGAGGACAGAAGTCCTACATGAGAAGTGCACGGGGACTCCTGTTGTTAACTTAACAATTAACATCCTTACGTATTACGTCAGTGATTACCTGAGGCTCTTGATATGAGCTGCCATGTCTATGGAAGCCTTTTGATTCTACAGTCTCTGTCAGTACTTAGAAAAGACCTTAAGCCAAGTGGAAATTCTCTCCTCTCTTCAGAGAAAAGTATATCCTTCTTTGATGGCCACTTCTTTCCACTGGGGTCTCTCTCTTAGACATCCTTCATGTAGGACTTGCTTGTACCCGACATGTTCTCATGGGCTTTTCAGTCAGATCAGAATGCCTTACAGGTTGATTCTGAGGTCAGAGTGCTGTTTAAAGCAGTTGTCAGTTTATGAGTCGAACTGCTTCCAATGTTGGAACATTCTCTCTTTTTAAATTCTATCTATTATTACCAGACACTTATTCTTATTTATATGATGCCTTTAACACTTAATCGTAACTATATGTTCACTGTAAAACATAATATAATTACTTTAACACTTAAGATGGCATTTTTAACACCCAGTATAATGGGACTTGGGGCCCCATGGCAAGTTTTTAAAATGTACCCCTTTGGGTCTGTGCTGTGGCGTAGCAGGTAAAGTCACCTAAAGGGCTGGCATCCCATATGGGCACCAGTTCGAGTTTCAGTTGTTCTACTTCTGATCCAGCTCTCTGCTATGGCCTGGGAAGTCAGTAGAGGATGGCCCAAGTCCTTGGGCCCCTGCACCCACATGGGAGACTCAAAAAAGCTCCTGGCTCCTGGCTTTGGATCGGCACTGCTCCGGCCATTGCTACCAATTGGGGAGTGAACCAGCGGATGGAAGACCTCTCTCTCTCTGTCTCTCCTCTCTCTGTGTAACTCTGCCTTTCAAATAAATAAATAAATCTTAAAAAATATAAACTTACCCTTACAAGTAAGTCAGTAGGAATGTATGCAGAATTATACAGCTTTACAATTACAAACTTCCTCCTCCTTCTTTTATTCTCAATCTTTTTACTGAGACCTATTTTCAATTGACTTTATACTAATGATTAACTCTATGATAAGTAAAGAGTTCAACAAATACTATTAAGAAGAAAAAAAAATGTTCTTCCACAGTCGAGACTAGGGCTGTTCAAGTCATTGCTTCTCAAAGTGTCAATTTTGCTTCTGCAGATTTTCTTTAAAGTGCTCAATTAGTTATTATTAGTTATCACAGACCAGGGAGAACATACAGTATTTTTCTCTTTGGGACTGGCTTATTTCACTAAGTATGTTTTCCAGATTCATCCATTTTGTTGCAAATGACAGGATTTCGAATTTTTTTTACTACTGTGTAGTATTCTATAGAGTACATATCCTATAATTTCGTTATTCAGTCTTCGGTTGATGGGCATTTATGTTGATTCCACATCTTAGCTATTGTGAATTGAGCTGTAATAAACATAGGGTGCAGGTAACTCTTTTATTTGCTGATTTAATTTTCCTTGGGTAAATTCCTAGGAGTGGAGTGGCTGGGTCTTATGGTAGGTCTATATTCAGATTTCTGAGATATCTCCAAATTGTCTTCCATAGTGGTTTAACCAGCTTACATTCCCACCAACAGTGGATTAGGGTACCTTTTTCCTAACATCCTTACCAACATTTGTTATTTGTTGATTTCTGTATGAAAGCCATTTTAACTGGTGAAACCTCTTTGTGGTTTTGATTTGTATTTCCTGACAGCTAGTGATCCTGAACATTTTTTCATGTGTCTGTAGGCCAGTTAGATTTCCTCTTTTGAAAAATATCTAAGTCCTTGACCCATTTCCTAACTGGGTTGTTTGTTTCATTGTTGTGGAGTTTCTTGATCTGTTTATATATCCTGATTATTAATCCTTAATCAGTTGCATAGCTTGCAAGTAATTTCTCCCATTCTATTGGCTACCTCTTCACTTTCCTGAGTGTTTCTTTTGCAGTACAGAAACTACTCAATTTGATGTAATCCCATTTATTAATTTTGGCTTGGATTGCCTGTGCCTCTGGTATGTTTACCAAGAACTCTTTGCCTGTGCCAACGTTTTGCAGGGTTTCTCCAAGATTCTGTTATAATTTGATGGTATCAGGTCTTAGATTTAGGTCTTTAATCCAGCTTTAATGGATTTATCTGTAAGGCACAAGGTAGGGTCCTTCTGTATATGGAAATTGTTTTCCCAGAACCGTTTGTTAAAGAGACTCTCCTTGCTCCAGGGATTGGTTTTCACTCATTTATCAAATATATGTTGTTTATAGATGCTTGGATTGATTTCTGGCATTTCTATATTGTCACATTGGTCTATCCATCTGTTTTTCTAGCAGTACCAAACTGTTTTGATTATAACTGCCTTGTAGAATGTCTTCAGATCTGGTATTGTGATGCCTCTGGCCTTGTTTTTGTTGGATAAGATTACTTTAGCTATTCAAGTTCTCCTATGCCTCCATATGAATTTCAGCATCTTTTTTTTCTAGATCTGAGGAGAATGTCTTTATATTTTGATTGGTATCACATTGAATCTATAAATTGCTTTTGGAAAAATGGATACTTTGATGATATTGATTCTTCCAATCCATGAACATGGAAGATTTATCCATTTTTTTTGTATCTTCTATTCCTTTCTTTAATGTTTTGCAATTCTCATTGTAGGACATTTTTACATTCTAGGTTAAAGTTATTCCAAGGTTTCTGAATTTTTTTGTAGCTATTGTCAATGAAATTGATCTTAGAAGTTCTTTCTCAGTCATGGCATTTTCTGTGTTTACAAAGGTTGTTGATTTTTGTATATTGCTATTATATCCTGCTACTTTACCAAACCCTTCTATGAGCATTCCAGTAGTCTTTGATGGAGTGTTTTAGATCCCCTGTATATATTATCATGTCATCTACAAATAGGAATAGTGACTTCCTCTTTCTCAATTTGAATCCCTTTGATTTCTTTTTCTTGCCTAATGGCTCTGGCTAAAACTTCCAGTACCATATTGAATAGCAGTGCTGATAGCAGACAGTGGGCATCTTTGGTTCCAGATCTCAGTGGAGACACTTCCAACTTTTTCCCATTCAATAGGAAGCTGGTCATGGTGTTGTCATAAATTGCCTTGATTTTGTTGAGAATGTTCCTTCTATAACCTATTTGCTTAGAGTTTTGATATGAAATGGTGCTGTATTTTATCAAATACTTTCTCTGCATCTATTGAGATAATCAGATGGTTTTTGTTCTTCAGTTTGTTAATGTGATATTGATAGATTTGCAAATGTTGTACCATCCTTGTATACCAAGAATAAACCCCACTAGGTCTGATGAATGATCTTTCTGATGTGTTGTTGGATTCGATTGGCCAGATTTTCATTGAGGATTTTTGGGTCTATGTGCATCAGGGAAATTGGTCTGTAGTTCTCTTTTGCTTTTATGTCATTTCCAGGTTTAGGATTTAAGGTGATGCTGGCATCATAGAAAAAATCCAGGAGGATTCCCTCCCTTTTAACTGTTTTGAATAACTTGAGAATAACTTGTGTTAGTTCTTCATTACATGTCTGGTACAAATCAGCATTGAGTACATCTGGGCTTTTCTTTGATGGCAGGGTGTTTATTACTGATTCATTTCCATCTCAGTTATGGGCCTGATTAAGTTTTCTGCGTCTTTATTGCTCAATTTAGAAAGGTTGTAATGTATCCAAGAATCTATCCCTTTTTTCTAGGCTTCCCAGTTTGTTGGCATATAGCTCTTAGTAGTAATTTCTGATTATTCGTTTTATTTCTGTGGCGTTTGTTGTTACATTTCATTTTTCATCTCTATTTTATTGAATTGGGTCTTTTGTTTTTTTTGGTCATTTGGGCCAATGGTGTATTTTTTTTTTTTAAAAAAAAGAAGGTGGCATGTACCAATGCCATCTCACTAGTCCAAGTGATCAATTGCAGTTCACAATTGATCATAATGAAAGGACTAAGAGTCAAAGGAAGCACATAAACAAGTCTAGTATCTGCTAACACTAACCGATAGAATAAATGAAGGGGAGAGTTATCCAACATGGGAAGCAAGATACTCAGCAGACTCATAGAATGGCAGATGTCCTAAACAGCACTCTGGCCTCAGAATCAGCCCTAAAGGCATTCAGATCTGGCTGAAAAGCCCATGAGAGTATTTCAGGCATGGAAAGCCAAGACACTCTGGAAAAAAAAAAAAAAAACCTAAATGAAAGATCTCTGTGAGTGAGATCCCAGTGGAAAGAACAGATCTTCAAAGAAGGAGGTACCTTTCTCTGAAGGGAGGAGAGAACCTCCACTTTGATTATGACCTTGTCTAAACAAGATAAGAGTCGGAGCACACAAGGGGCTTCCATAGCCCTGGAAACTCATGACTGGAGCATAGGGAGATTACTGATGCCATAAACAGGAGTGTCAATTTGTAAAGTCAACAACAGGAGTCACTGTGCACTTATTCCTCATGTAGGATCTCTGTCCTTAGTGTGCTGTACATTGAGACTTAATGCTATAATGAGTACTCAAACAATATATTTCACTTTGTGTTTCTATGGGGGTGCAAACTATTGAAATCATTACTTAATGTATACTAAACTGATCTTCTTTAAAAAAAAAAAAAGAAGTAATTAGCAATTCCCAACTTGACTCTCGCTGGGATTAAACATGACAATAGGTCTGATCTGATTTCATCATCATTTAAAAAATCATCTATTATTTTTCACTTTATGTTTCTGTGTGGGAGCAAACTGTTGAAATCTTTACTTAATGTATGCTAAACTGATCTTCTGTATATAAAGAGAATTGAAAATGAATCCTCATGTGAATGGAAGGGGAGAGGGAATGGGAAAGGGGAGGGTTGCGTGTGGGAGGGACGTTATGGGGGGGAAGCCATTGTAATCCATCAGCCGTATTTGGAAATTTATATTCATTAAATAAAAGTTAAAAAAATTAAAAAAATAAAATAAAATAAAAACAAACTGTTTTGCTGATTTTTGTATTGTATTTTTGGTTTCAATTTTGTTGATTTCTTCTCTAATTTTAATTATTTATTTTCTCCTACTAATTTTGGTTTTGGTTCACTATTGATTCTCTAGATCTTTGAGATGCATTGATACCTCATTTATTTGGTGCCTTTGCAATTTCTTGATGTAGGCACCAATTGCTACAAACATTCCTCTTAACACTGTTTTTGCTATATCCCATAAGTTTTGATATGTTGTGTTGTCATTTTCATTTGTTTCCAGAAATCTTTTGATTTCTCTTTTGATTTCTTCAATGACCCACTGGTCATTCAAGAGTATGTCCTACAGATTCCTGAGTTGCTGATTTCCAGCTTCATTTCATTATGGTCCATGAAAATGCATGGTATGATTTTGATTTTCTTTGATTTTGCTGAGACTTGCTTTATGGCCAAATATGTGGTGAATCCTAGAAAGTTTCATGCACTGGTGAGAAATATGTATATACTTCAACTGTAGGATGAAAAGTTCTGTAGATATCTGTTAGGTCCATTTAGCCTATTGTGTTGATTAATTCTGATGTATCCTTGTTGATTTTCTGTCTGGTTGATCTATCCACTGATCATGTTTCTGTGTGCAGCATATCCTGCAAATCCTGACAAATTCTTACTATTTCTGTTTGTCATGGAAGGTCTTTATTTTACCTTCATTCACAAATCAAAGCTTTGCAGGGTATATTATTCTGGGTTGACAGTCTTTTCTCTAAAGACTTGGAATATATCTCACCATTCTCTCCTAGCCTGTGTGGGGAGCAACTGGGAGCAACTCGGACTAGACTAAGTTACTGGAATTAAGACTTATTCTATGCATCTGCTCTCCCACAATATGGCGCTGAGAGAGGAGGAAACAGCTTCTACACAGCTGCCTCCAGTTCAACCAATAAACTGTAGGACCTGCTCCTGATTGGAGGAGAGCAGCATACTCGGCGTGTGGGTAGCAGAGTTGGGATTGGTGGAAGAGGACTATAAAGGAGGAGAGAGACAACATGCACCAGGAACATCTATCTGAAGGAACACCTGTGCAGCCCCCGAGGGAGCCGGCCGGCGGTGTGCCGCTCCCCTGCGGAAGTGGGGAAAGTGGCAGGGGGAACCGCCCTTCCACGGAGGTGGAAGGGACAGTAGCCAACCCGGGAAGAACCAGCAGCAAACCCGGGGAGGGCCGAGCAGACAAAAGAACAGCGCAGGGTCCTGTGTCGTTCCTCCACAAAGAGGGGGAGCGACATAATGGTGCCGTGACTCGGATAGCAAACTTAGGAGGGAAGAAATGGAAAGAAGCGGGAAAATACCGGAGAGAGAGACTAGCAAAGAGCCTAGGGAAAAGCCGGACGGAAAAAGTGCCGGAAGAAGTTAGGATTGAAAGCGAAAGTGAAAGCTGGAGGAAACTTAGACTCGGATATGGACTATGGCGGGGAAGCTAGGAGATTAAAAGCGAAAGTGAAACCTAGAAGAAACAGACTTGGATACAGACTGTGGGGAGAAGCCAGGAGAAATGAGAGGGGAATTTTGTTGGAAGAAAAGTTAGGAAACATACTGGGTAGAGAAAAATATGTTAGGGAGAATGAAGCCGCGGGGGCAGGCTGAGGCGGAGACATAAGCCAGGTTGGAATTCTTTAAGTCAGCCTGGGGAACAAAATGCGAAAATCTAAACCAGAGGCGGAGGCTAGGTTGAATTCGCCAGGTTAGCCAGGGGGACTTAGACTGAATACCGGTGGCGGAAACATAAGCTAGGCTGTGTGATTCGTGGAAGCTGCCGCGCGCAGAGAGAGCACGCGGGGCACGAACGGGGAGAGCACACGGGGCGCTAATAGAGAGAACGTGGGGCTAGCGCGGAGGCCGTTGTGCAGGCGCAAAGGGCGCGGAGACCATGGAGCACGTGATGCTGGGAAGCGGCGCAGAGCCGGGAAGCCGCCGCGGGGCGAGGCGCCGAGAAGCCGCGGGGATAAGAGAAACAGAAGTTTAGAAGTAAAATGAGAGAAATAGGAATGCTGGCAGATAGAAGTAAAATAGGAGAGATAGGAATGCCCGGAGATAAAGAAATAGAGAAAAATAAGGCCTCCCCACAACACGGCAATGAGAGGGCTTGGATTTGGTCTGCCTGATTAGTAAGACGATAAGCACCTGCTGGCAGCTAGCGGCTTACCTGCTGCAGGTCACCGAAGACAGGCACGTTATCAACACCAATAAGTCTCCCCACAATACGGCAATGAGAAGGCTTGGATTCGGTTTGCCTGATTGCTAGGGCTTGTAAGCACCTGCAGGCAGTTCTAGCAGAACAGAGCATGCGCTGCAGGGCACCGAACACAGGCACGCATCAGCGCCTAAAAACCTCCTCACAACATGGCGAAGAGAGGACCTGGATTCGGTTTGCCTGATTGGTAGGGCTTGTAAGCACCTGTGGGCAACTCCAGCAAGCAGAGCAGACTGTGTGCCGCGGGGCACCGAAGACAGGCGCGTCTCAACGCCAAAAATAAAAAGAAAGGGGGATCTGTGGGGAGCAACTGGGAGCAACTCGGACTAGACTAAGTTCCTGGCATTAAGACTTATTCTATGCATCTGCTCTCCCACAATATGGCGCTGAGAGAGGAGGAAACAGCTTCTACACAGCTGCCTCCAGTTCAACCAATAAACTGTAGGACCTGCTCCTGATTGGAGGAGAGCAGCGTACTCGGCATGTGGGTAGCAGAGTTGGGATTGGTGGAAGAGGACTATAAAGGAGGAGAGAGACAACATGCACCAGGAACATCTATCTGAAGGAACACCTGTGCAGCCCCCGAGAGAGCCGGCCGGCGGTGTGCCGTTCCCCCGCGGAAGTGGGGAAAGTGGCCAGGGGGAACTGCCCTTCCATGGAGGTGGAAGGGACGGTAGCCAACCCAGGAAGAACCAGCAGCAAACCCGGGGAGAGCCGAGCAGACAAAAGAACAATGCAGGGTCCTGTGTCGTTCCTTCACAAAGAGGGGGAGCGACAGCCTGTAGGGTTTCTGATGAGAAGTCCGCTGTGAGTCTAGTTGGAGATCCTCTGAAAGTAATCTGGCATTTCTCCTTTGCACATTTTAGAATATTTTATTTATGTTTTATTGTGGAGAGTTTTATTACAATGTGTTCTGGAGAAGATCTTTTCTGGTCATGTCTATTAGGATTTCTATGTGCTTCCTTTATTGGATGTCCCTTTCTAGAAACGAGGGAAATTTTCTGATATTATTTCACTAAAAAGGCCTTCTAATCCTTTCTCTATTTCCATGCCTTCAGAAACTTCTAGAACCTTTATGTTGGATCATTTGATAGTATCCTATAGATTCCCAACAGTATTTTTTTTATTTTTCTAATTTCTTCTTGTTGTATTTAGTCTGACTGTATAATTTCAGGTGCTTTGTCTTCTACATTAGATGTTCTTTCATCTGCTTCACTTATTCTGTTGTTAAGGCTTTCCACTGCATTTTTTATTTGTTCTATTGAATTCTTCATTTCTTAGATTTCATTTTGATTTCTCCTTAAGATCTCAGTTTCATGGGAGAAGTTTTCTCTCATGTTATATATGGGTTTCATTAGTTCATGCATTTGTTTCTGGTTACTTCTAAGTAATCCTATGATCAACTTTTTGAATTCCATTTCTGGCACTTCTTCAATCTCATCATCTGCACAATCAGGTATTGAAGTGTTCTATTCATTTTGCGATGTCATGTTGTCTTCCTTATTCTTGTTTATCAAATTGGTGCATTTCTTATTCAGCATTTGTGGAGATACTCATTGGTGTTTTCTTAGTTTTTTCTTTTATGGCAGCTTTTATCTTTGGACTAACTCTGCGTGGATTAGTGGAATGTCTGCTTTTAGGGAATACCTGGAGTTCTGTGGCCATGGAGCTCTGTTCAATGCTCCAGGGTAAAGGGCACGTCTGAAGTGATTCACCCAGGTTTGGCGTAGTAAATCTCCTTTCAGTTGTTTTTGTTTTTCTCAGAGGGGAGATTTGTTCTTTTCTGTTGTAGGCTCAGCTGAGCTCCTCTCCTCGAAGGTGACCAGTGCCTGGGTGCTAGCGCCAGTGGGTATATTGTTCATCTGCTCTGCCACATGGAATGCACAAAGGGTCATGCAGTGCTTGGTGTAAGTTCAGATTCCCCAGCAATGTCCCTCACCAGGTAACCAGGGAGCCCTGATCATGTGGGCCTCCCACAGTGACTGCCCAAAGTCCCAGTCACACCCTGAGTCCTCCGATGAAGCCGCTGTGTTTTCACAGCCCCAGCACACAAGCCTCCAACAGTTATGAGCACCCTGCTGTTCTCCCCACCAGACTTAGGAATCTCCACTCTGCTGGTTGCTGGACACTGACATGAGAAGATGAGATAGACATGAGCTGGTGCAGCTGTTACATATGTCCAAAATGGTACCTGCTCTCTGTCATCTTGTTACAGGACACTACTGTAGTGTGGTCAAGGGTAGAGAAAACATGCCCGCTCTTTGTTTTTTCTCCTGTAGTTTGGCAGGTACACTATCCCCCACAGGGCTCCAAGCTGTATTCCTCTATGTTCTTTTGCAGTTGTTTTGCCAGAGGCTTTGGCTGCTGCAGTCTAGTGTCACCTCACTCTCCAATGCTGGTGCCAAGGCTCACACCTGCTGGGGTCTTGTGCAAGTCTCTGCCTCCAAGTAGGTCCACTGTGTCTCTCCAATTTGCGTAGTTTCCTCCACTGTTTTCTCCCTAACTCTTCCATGAGATTGCCACATAACTTCTGAAACTTGAAAATCTCATGTACCTGCCAGCTTGACAAGTTCTTCCTCTTCAGGGAAAAAAAACACCAACAGCCTTTGGGAGAATGGGTAAAGGATATAGAGAGCCAATGTTTTCCTGCCAATTATATTTTAAAGGCTGAGATTTCTCAAGGACAATTAATAATTTAAATTCAATTTAACTAGGACAAGACAAAAATATCACTCAAAAGTTTTTAGCAACTTTAACGTATGTACTCCCCCATGGTAAATAAAGGCCTTCCGCTGGTGCACAGGGCATTCCCTTCCTTCTGGTTATTTCCTTAGGCAATCTTTGCATCCCATTGGGCTCTCTCCAAATCATGATCAAACCTGTTCTCTTCTAAGATCCTAAGAAGCTGTTCAATTCACAATGATATCAATAACTGACAGTTAAATGTTACCCCAGGTAATAAGGATCTCAATTTTAAAAGCAAATAATATTAGACAGGAAAGGAAACTTTTGAGGTCCCAAGCTCCTCTTGGTAATTTTCCACCTATTTGAAAAGATTTTTCTCTACAGCTTTCCCTACCTTCAACTACAATAAAAGCCCCTACTTTAGCTAGCTATTGACTGGCCACTGTATTACAAAATATTTCCATCACCTGAGGGCTGTACCCACTAGAAAGTTTCCTCTGAAGGTGAGCCATGTTTTTCAATGTCCTCATTTCTACCAAAAGTCAACAGTTTCTGAACTTTTCACATTCTTATCAGTCTCTTCTGAGTACAGTAAATTACCATGTATATGCCAGGAACTAAGGTAGAGGATTTAAATTGATCACAATTTTATTGATAATCATCACAGTACTATAAGACAGTCCTTTCTGATGATACATGTTATTTATCACCAGAAGGATAGTTATTAGTTATTTCTATTGAAAAAGAATAAGGAACTAGAGGTGAATGGATTGCTCAAAATCATACATCCCTTAATTGACAGAAACACAATCTTGTCCACTCCAAAGCTTGCAACATCCTCTGTATTAAGATAAATTGCATCATACATTCTTTTTTTAAAGATTTATTTATTTGAAAGGCAGAATTGGAGAGGAAGAGACAGAGACAAAGAGACAGAGACAGAAAGAGAGAGAGAAGGATCTTCCATCTACTGGTTCACTCCTCAGCTGGCCACAACAGCCAGGGCTGAGCCAGGCGTATGCTAAGAGCTTCAACTGGGTCTCCCTTGTGGGTAGCAGGGGCCCAAACACTTGTGTTATATTCTGCTGCTTTCCTGGATGCATTAGCAGGGAGCTATATCAGTAGTAGAAAAGCCAGGACTTGAAATGGCACCTATACGGAACACAGGTATCCCAGGCAGTGGCTTAACCTGCTATCCCATAACACATGACCTACATTCATTCTTATATTGGGAAAGTGTTCATTGTTATGTTATTTCTATTTTCTGTATATCCTATGTAATTCACTATGTAATATTATTGTAATATGTATGCATTATATATAATAAGTACAACTAGATGTATTGTCCTTTATATTATATTTAAATATATTAAAATAATTATTAAATGTGTCAATATGATTATTTAACAAAAATTATTTTTGAAATACCTATCAGCTTATCATTTAACTCTACAATGGGAAATCAGAAAAGGGTAGTGGTATGTCGCTCCCCGTCTTCGTGGAGGAACGACACAGGACCCTGCGTTGTTCTTTCGTCTGCTCGGCCCTCCCCGGGTTTGCTGCTGGTTCTTCCCGGATTGGCTGCCATCCCTTCCACCTCTGTGGAAGGGCGGTTCCCCCTGCCACTTTCCCCACTTCCGCAGGGGAGCGGCACACCACCGGCCGGCTCTCTCGGGGGCTGCACAGGTGTTCCTTCAGATGTTCCCCTTAGATGTTCCTCGTGCATGCTGTCTCTCTCCTCCTTTATAGTCCTCCTCCGCCAATCCCAACTAGGCTGCCCACACGCCGAGTACGCTGCTCTCCTCCAATCAGGAGCAGGTCCTGCTGCTTATTGGTTGAACTGGAGGCAGCTGTGTAGAAGCTGTTTTCTCCTCTCCCAGCGCCATATTGTGGGAGAGCAGATGCATAGAATAAGTCTTAATTCCAGTAACTCAGTCTAGTCCGAGTTGCTCCCCACAGTGGTACATAAATTGGGGGGGGAGCAAAATACTTATGCAGGTCTAGAAAAGGATTATCAGTGGAGTCAAAGGGACAAAATTCCAACAAAGAGTTGGAACAATGACAAGAAAACATAGTGGCATAAATGTGTTGAGTGGGTACTTCCTCCAGTATGTCAAATGGATGTGCAATTACATCCTGGAGTCACCTCGTAATAAATGTAAACATTGATGTTGGGCATGTCTCAAGAACTGGAATATTTCCAGATACTAAGCTTATGCTCAAGTTCCTTAGGTACTTAAAACACTAGAAGAAGCAGCTTCTGGTCAAAGAATGCCTGAGTACTTCTGGGGCTTGATGTGAGGAAGGGGTGACCCCTGAAAGGGGTGACACCCAAGTGGCACTTGGGTGACACCTAATTAAAAATGCATAAAAATACCAGTGGCACCATGAATTCACTTTCATTAATAAACCTTGAGGGGTTAAATCGGGGAATGGGTTGCTAGGGACATACAGCACAGGTAGATTGGGTCTTTCTCAACAGAGAAGTAGGTGGCAGGAGAAGAGAACCTGACTATGAATCAGGAAATTTTGAATTTAAGTCCATTTCTGCAACTCACCACATATCCGTCAAATCTTGTAAATATCTTGAGCCTCTCTATTCTTGTATGTGTAAAATAGAGGTTAAATGGCTCCTCTACCTACCAAGTTTATTGTGAAACGGCACAAGTTTTGTTTCTCTTAAAAAAAAATAATGTGGTAGAAGACATTGTAAATTGACCAAGAAAATAGGAGCTAATGTATGTTATCAACAAAGATTAATTGATTACCAAATGTTCTGTGGGAGATACAAAGCCCAGCGGAAACTAGATGTCTCAGTTCAAGCTGCCTCTTTAGCAGGCTCCCCAGTGGAGCTTTCCATGGCAAGCCCTTCCTTCCTCAGGAAAGTTAACTCCATGTGCCACAGTGGGAACAGGGAGACTACTCAACAGACTATGGCAAACGATCAAGCAGTAGCTACTGGGGATGGAGAAACGACGCCAGATCTGAACATTGACAGGGGGCAGGGAGCCTAGAGCTTAGTGAGAATGGTTTGTGTGGGAGAAGAAAGTGCAAGATGGAGGAATTGGGTCTGTGAATTAATCCTGGCACACATGACTCTTTTATGAGAGTATTTCCATCAAGTTAGTAAATAAAAAGTCAAGTTGTAGAGCAGTTTGGGGAATGAATAAAATACTTGGATTAAAGTTGAGTAGCCTAAGCCTCAGGGGCAATGCCCCACAGAAAACTACATCTGAAGCTCAGGTGAAATTTGTAGGTGGAGGTTTGAAAGTAGTGGTATTATAAGTGATAATTGAATCCATAGGATGAATGCATGCACCAAAAAAAAAAAGGAAAAGAAAGTGAGAAAAGACGATGTGAGGTAAGAATTTAATACGTAGTTGAGCTTTGTGGAGATATTAAGTGTTCATTATTTTCATGAAGCTTTGAGAAAATGTGATAATAACTAGCGTGAAATCTCAGGGCTAGAGGATTGGTTACTAATTTGATTTAAGAAGAGAGGAATTTGAGCAGGTGTAAAAGAAGAGGATAAAATTACATTAAAAGTGTTTTAAAACTAATTGAAACAAGTATCCATCACCTTTGAACTCCCTAAGTTTTAGTTGTAGGAAGACCTCAATTAGAATGAAATGTGAGCAGAGATGTATTAGTTCCCTAGAGACTCCACAAAATGCGATGGCTTAAAAAAATTAATCTTTCAAGATTCTGAAGGTCAAAAGTTGTAAATTAAGGTGTACGCTAAACTCTACTCGTCAGAGCCTTGCTTCTTTTAGCTTCTAATAGTTCCTGGTGTTTCTTGGTTTGTGCCCACCCACCTCCAACACTGTTCTCCATGTTCACTTCTTCTCTTGCATGTCATGTACTCTCCTTTCTCTTATGAGGACACTGTCAAATGACTTAGGGTTTATTTAGATGATGCAGTCTGAATCCTCTCAAGGTCTCTAACTTAGGAGCGGGAGTTTAGCCTCCTGGTTAAGATGACCAGGCTCCACATCATTGTACCTGGGTTCCAGTCCAGACTGGGGCTCTGGGCTCCAGCTTCCCACAGATTCTGGATCCCAGGAGTCAGCAGTGATGGCTCATATAATTGGGCTTCTACCACACTTAATGGAGACCTAGATTGATTTCATAGCATCTGGATCTGTGCCCAGCCCCTCCCCAACTATTGTAGGCATCAAGGGAGAGAATCAACTGATGGGAGCACTCTCTCGCTTTCTCTCTCTCTCAATCTCTCGATCTTTCCCTCTTTTTTTTGTCTTTCTCTTTCTCCCAGCCTCTGAGTAAGAAAAAAAGATCCTTTACATAATTATATCTGCAATATGTTTTTTTCAGATCTTTCATATTCACAAGTTCTGTATTGATGTATAATATATGCTAAATATTTTAACCATTTGTAATGAACAACATATAGTTCCACACTGTCTACAGTAGTCCTTCTTGTATGCAGTATATAAGAGTAATTTTCTTTTATTTTTTTGTATTCTATTACTAGCAACACAACAGCTTTTGGGGAAAAGAGGAGAAGTGATTCAAAATTTTTAGAACACTAAGATGTCTACTTTGAAAAAGTAAAATTATGAAATTTTTGCGGCATATAATATGCATGTATTTTCTAAAAGATGTTTTTCTTTATCTGCTCTACTTGGTACTAATGATCTATTCAATCAAAAATGAGGCTTCTATTTTTTTATGAAAATATATTTAACACTGACATTGCAGAAGATTTATGTGATATTACTATTATGACTCATAATAGTCATGAGGGTTATGTGTTATTATGGCTTTCTAAGGAATGGATTTATATGACTCTTATAGATCCATAAAATCAAGAATGTAGTAATATTTTTAAATTTTAATGCTTCCTGAAAAATAGGAAACCATAATACATCCTCGATTTTCCAACAGTTAAGCAAAGCTGAAGCTGTCACACTCCAGTAAAAGCTGTCTGTGTGGTGTGCAGCACTTTAGACCTCAAGATATGAGCTCTATTATGCAGTTATCGTAATATTACCTGTGCATATTGCATGCTACACATTTTAGGTAGTCTTCATTTTCATTTCATTTACTGGATGGGCTGGGAGAGACTATCTCTAATATTTCTTCTTGCTTTTGTACTGTACATCTTCCAAGCAATTATTGGCAAGAATGTCTGTATGTTGTATTTCTTATTAGGAATTGTGCTGATCCATCCTCCTTATACCTACAGAGTCCTATGACGTGTGACAAACATTTCCAAGATAGGTGATCATGATCAAGAGTGCAATCTGTGGCTTTTGAGCAGAATACAACTAATTGTCTTACATGAAAATAGATAAATGGTCTTGTTAGCACAGCTCCCGAAGCAAATGCCTAGACACAATAGATTCAAAATCTGTGAGAACATCAAGATTGGTGTGCATTGTAGAATATAAAACTTGGGAATCTAAAATAAATCCATCTAAAGTCCAATCCATTTTTTATTGGCTGAAGCCACTAATAACTTGAATCAAGGTAAAGTTTTTAATTAACACTAGAAAGCATTCCTATGGTAACAGATACAAATCAAGCTTATCACTTTTACTTGTGATATTTTTTTCTTGTCTGAAAGATTCAGTAAGTAGTCAAGCCACTCTATGTGCATGTGTGTGTGTGTGTGAACCTATGTGAGTTTAAATGAATATGAATACGTAGTGGATTCATTATTGTCTATATGAATCACATTTAAAATGTTGTAATGAGTATTTCTTAAAAGTGGATCTCTGACCTTCTAGCTAAGTCAAACATAAAAAATGAGGTGTAACTGTATGTTCATTAATTTTATACTGCCTCCCTTAAAGATCCAGCATGCTCTCTTTTAAAGTTCAAAAACTGACATTCCAATTTTCAAAAAGGGTGGCAAATATATTGCCTACTAAATCTCAATCTTCTATCCAAGTCCAGAGGCTTCTCTGGGCTCAGTAATCCAAACAACATGTCATTCCTAGAGGGCCAGAAATATTGCAATTGAACACAAAACAATCTGGATAAAAGATGCCTTTCTGCTATGATATGTAATAAACCACAGGAACTTTTGATGACAATCAAAGACATAAAGGAACTTCCACAACCCCAGATGAAATCTTGTAACACCTATAGATTCACTGGGGCTTAGGTTATTTTCCTTAAATTTGAGTTAGAGACACTTCTATGGACATAGGTACACAATGTTCCAGAATTCTGTGGAAAGATATCACTTAGATCTCTCCAAAGAAATGAAACTTCTCTTTTCAAACTTATCTCCACAATGCATTGTGGGCTTCCCAAATATGTAAAATAGTATGCATCCTACTTACAAAGAATTCTGTTATTTAGTATGCTTGTGGACTTTTGAAATTATCTTTTCTTTCTATCATTTGTGTTTTTATTCTAATTAATTACTAATCTTGATGATACACTGGAGCTCATTTGGGAAAAAATATTTGTCAGCTAAAAGAGGTAAATTAAAGTAGATTAAAAAAGAGAGTCTTTGTTTTCTGAAAGTCCCAAGATAAGACACATAATTTATTCTTTGAAATAATCTCTTTTTTTATAATATTTTCACCTTATTTTTTCAGTGCTGGCCAGTCACCCTCATATGGAGAAAAGAAAGACATGTGGTTTATTTTATCTTATTTATTTCATTTTTTTTTTGAGAGAGAGATCTTTGATTCACTGGTTCACTCTCCATTGCCCACAACAGCCAGGGCTGGGCCTGACCATAGCCTGCAATCAGAAACTCCATCCTAGTCTCTCATGAGGCAGGCAGGAACCCAAGTACTTGAGCCACAGCTCCTGCTTTCTAGGCACCTTATTGGTAGGCTGGATGGGAAACATGGAGTAGTATGGATTCAATCTAAACACACCAATATGTGATGTGGGCATAACACTGGCCCCTAAGATGTGTTGGTAAAATTTGCATTGCCTCACTGAAGTTTTGCATGACTGGTTCTCAAGCAAGTGTGTGCACAAGGCTTAGGGATTCAGTGCTGCTGAAATGTATCATGGGTAACCCAGTCAGGACAACTCTGATTCACAACAGTCCAAATCAACTTGAACTCATGACAGCACATCAGCTGGCCAAACTGAGAACCATTTCTTCTGTTCTACCTCACCTGCATGACACCCTATATCTATAAATAATAGGTCACTTCATTTGTAGTGTGTTATGAAGTCTACTGCAGTAAGCTACTGAGTTATTCAGAATTTTCCTTTGCAGTTTGGTGCAGTTAAAGTTCATCAATATGCGAAGTTTCAAAAGATGCTCACACCAGAGCCTCAGACTGGTAATTTCAACAAGGTGTAACAGTTTATAGCATTTAACAATTTGGCGTGTATTGTCCTATGGATCATATCAAATCCTCACACTAACTCAGTAAGAGAAAGAAGTTATTCTTATTTTCTCAAATTGCTTAGACCAAGAAACAGAATTAAGATGAGGGTCTTGCACATAGAAGTGCCCTAGTTTACACCCCAGTAACCTTCACAGAGCAGGAAAGGGTGCACAGAATTGGGAAGTGGATCGAATTTACTTCCTTCTCTTCATTTTCTGCCCCATGACTTCTTCATAGGGCACTACCCCACAATTTCTTACTGCTCTGTGGGATCCTCCCAGAGGGGGGAAAAAAGCAGAAGTGAGGGGCACAGTACTATCATATTTTAGAGTTCATTCACAGGAACAATAAGCAATATTTGTAATATTTGCAATCTCTTCATGGGAGGCTAACAGAAACAGTTTTTGATGTGTTCATAATTCACATTGAGAAATGAGCCAGCATGCAAGTATGCACTGGGGTCTGTGCTCTGGATACATCTGTGTGTTTGAATGATAGAATTTCAATGAAAGTTTCACCTATTCGTCTACTTGGATGGTGTTTTACCATTATCATCAGGTGAGAGCTCTTCTTTCATAAACTGAATGGCACTTAATTTGTTACTTCTATTAGTGCCTGAGAGTAAGAGATAATGTGCTTAAATTCACAAATATCTGTCGAGTCTATTCCACTCTTACTTTTGCCGTACAAATTCTAAGCCTTAGTCAATAAATTTTGCAAAATTGACAGTTTTCAACCTGGCAGAGCATCATATTGAGTCTAATAAACAATTACGCATCACAATAAAACGAAGGAACAGAAGCTTAATTAGCACATGCGCAATTAACTGTGCCCTATTTATAAAGCTGAAACTAGATATAACTAGATATGGATCATATTTATACAACAGGGAAATCATTTGTATATTTTCCTGTGGAGGCATATGATGAATTTCATTAGTATTTGTACAATTCTTGAGCACCTCTCTGTAAGAGCCATTTGTAGACTAATCGTTGACTCTCAAGTGCCCATGATAACACTTAAATTTTAACTAGCAACTCAAAAAGACAGCATAAGAGGAAAAAATGATGAGTTGGCATTCTTTCCCTCCATAGTTTAAGGACAGAAAGTTGTATCACTTCAAA
This sequence comes from Oryctolagus cuniculus, assembly GCF_051225735.1. Classification (NCBI taxonomy): domain Eukaryota; kingdom Metazoa; phylum Chordata; class Mammalia; order Lagomorpha; family Leporidae; genus Oryctolagus; species Oryctolagus cuniculus. The sequence goes on from NC_142876.1 coordinate 14,471,950, forward strand.
ATAAATGAATAATAGAGGCACAGGGAAACTGGAAGTAGCAACTAAAATCTAGTCAATTCTTATTGCTTCTGGTTTAGTTCTTCCAGTAGAACATACTGTATCAAATCCAGTCCCCAGACAAAGTACAGGGGACACTTTATTTTCTAGTTGCTATTCTTTCAGCAATGTGTGTCTCATTCTCCCTTTGTTTTTTGTCCTTACCTCTCAAACTACCAAGCACACGACGTGTTCAAACACTGACTCAGGTGTTTTTGTTAATCTCTTCCCTTATATCCACTCTTCTCATTCTCATCTGTCCCTTTCTACCCTACATTCATGTTTTCATTCCATAAAATTTTCTTCTGCGACCCTTTCTCTTTAGGTATTAATTAATGTATTATACGTCATTAGTGGAAAATATGCATACTAAGGACAGCTTCACTAAATGTTTCTATTTTAATTGGATTATTAACAATAAATACATTTTATGAGATCAATTCAGTCTTTGAAGCAAATAATACAGATGTCTTGAACACAAGAGCAATTCTGTGAATCACCAAAATCAAATCATGCAACTTAATGCTACTAAACTACTTCCTATGTCCTTCTAAAAGTTGAACAATATGAGATGAATAATGAACTCAATTTTTCAGAAGAATAACTTTGAATGGAGGGCCTGCTGTGGTTTGAATATGGTTTGAGTTTGTCCCCTAAGGGTTTATGTGTCAGGAGTTTGGGAATTGGTGCAGAACCTCCAAGAGGTGGAGCCTGCGCAGTATGTCCTTAGGGCATTTGAGAGTGTGCCCCCAGAAGGGATTATGGGTTTGCAGGTCCACTCTGGCTTCCTGCCTTGGTAGGTGGTCTCTTTCATACCTGCTTTCACCAGGATTCCATCCACCATGAGGCCTTCAGCAGAGGCCAGACCAATGCTTTACCCTGGACTCTTAGCCTCCTAAACATATTGCTGATATTGAATTAACTAAAGCATTTCATAAGTGTAGAAGCCTTCACAAACACTGTAACTGTTGCAAAATAAAACTTTTTTTGGAAACTTGTGTAAATGTTCAAATTTTAATGTTTCATAATATTTTTTCTTCTTATATTTTGTCTGCCATTATGCATTCCCATTTTCTCCAATATTTTCTTTTTTATCATTTTATTTTAAGATTTATTTATTTATTTGAAAGTCAGAGTTACACAGAGAGAGGAGAGGCAGAGAGAGAGAGAGAGGTCTTCCATCCGCTGATTCACTCCCCAGATGGCCGCAACAGCCAGAGCTGTGCTGATCCAAAGCCAGGAACCAGGAGCTTCTTCTGGTCTCCCACGCAGGTGCAGGGGCCCAAGGACTTGGGCCATCTTCCACTGCTTTCCCAGGCCAAATCAGAGAGCTGGATCTAATGAGGAGCAGCTGGGTTTCAAACCAGTGCCCATATGGGATGCTGGTGGTTCAGGCCAGGGTGTTAACCCACTGCACCATAGCGCCGGCCCCTCCAATATTTTTTATTCAAGTTTTTCCGTACTTTTAATTTTAAGTAAATCTTACCAGAGCTTTGTCAATTGTATTAATATGGCTTCAAAGAACCAACCTTAAAGTACTAAACTTGTTTTCAATGTTATTACTTTACTTTCTAAACTTAATATTTAATTCTTTCCTTTCCTTTGGACGTATTCTATCATTGATTCTCTGACTCTTCATGCGGGTGCTGAATGGCTTCATTTGATAGCTCAGATTTCTAATACAGCTTCCTCCATTGTGGTATAATAAATTATTATAAAAGCATAAGTATGTTTCATTTTCTTTTATTATTTCCTCTTTGACCCATAAATCAAGTATACTATGGAAAAAACTAATTATAGTGAGAAGGGAAACTGAATAGCAGGAAATAGCATTCTTTATATTTTTTAATAACTGAAAGATACTTTTCATTAAGAAATTTTGATTTTTTATTATTTATTTCCCCTAATAAAATATTGTATGATGGAACCAGGATATTATTGGTTACCATTTACAGCAACCATAAAAACTAAGAATTTGAATAGACTTTGTTTCTCAGGCAAACCAGTTTATATTTTAGAAAAAGTAATGGCAGAGATGATACCTTATTGGCATCACATTGCTTCAGACTCCTTGGATTACTGATATTTATCTTATCTCCTTGACATTTTGGCAGTCTGGCAGTATTCATGAGAAATCCTAAAGGCCTCGTAGATCAGCAGACTTATAGAATCAATGTGGAACTTCATGTTAAATGCCACACTTTTGGAAACATAATCAATTCTTGCTGCAAATATGTTCCAGTCCCCGGGTGCTGACTCTCAGGATGCAAAAAGGGAAAAACATCCAAACATTGCTTTCCCTATTTTAATTCTTTGTTGCAAGGAGATTGAACTACCCTTTGATATTACTTTTCATGGAAGTTAACTGTGAAATTAAATCATAAGTATGTTGAGAGGGAGAGGGACAGAGAGAGAGAGACAATAGGACTGAACTTCCTTTGCTTTATTTCATTGTTAGATTGAAATCGCACTTATTTTGTTCATTTTTGACTTTGTTCAAGAAGAAGGAATAAGTACCATGATCATTGCTATGCCCACATCAGACAGACAGCTCTGGAGACCTACAGGAAAGCAAACCTTACAGAGCCTACATTCTAGTGAGGAGATGAGAAATAATTAACAAAGCAGAATGTAAAATGTAGCTATAATTGTTTTTAACCAAAAAAAGAAAGCAAGCAAGCAGGGCAGTATGACGCAATGAGATCCTCTGAATGGGGTAGACACAAGGTCTCTCAAAAGTGAATATATTTAAGCTGATGTCTGACCACTAAGAAGAATCAAATTAAGAAAACACCTAGTGGGAACATAGTTGGAGCAAGAGAAACAGGGAAAATCCCACAGCAGGTGAACAAGACTGATGCACGCCAAGGGCATTAAGAAAGCAAACACACCTGGAAAGTAGTAAAAGGAACGTATGACACAAGACCAAGTCTGAGACAGAGACCAGGGTAGGATCCTGTAGGGCCACATAGGCTAGGATAGGAATTTTTTTTTTTTTTTTTTTTTTTTTTGACAGGCAGAGTGGACAGTGAGAGAGAGAGACAGAGAGAGAAAGGTCTTCCTTTGCCGCTGGTTCACCCTCCAATGGCCGCCGCTGCAGCCGGCGCACCGCGCTGATCCTGGCAGGAGCCAGGAGCCAGGTGCTTTTCCTGGTCTCCCATGGGGTGCAGGGCCCAAGCACCTGGGCCATCCTCCACTGCACTCCCTGGCCATAGCAGAGAGCTGGCCTGGAAGAGGGGCAACCGGGACAGAATCCGGCGCCCCAACCGGGACTAGAACCCGGTGTGCCGGCGCCGCAAGGTGGAGGATTAGCCTATTGAGCCACGGCGCCGGCTTAGGATAGGAATTTGAATCAAATCCAAGGTTATGGAAGCTGCAGAGGATTTCAGGCAGGGGACTGCCATTTAATCATATCCTCCTCATTATTCCTGCAGGCCCAAGGGCATGGAAGACGTTTGGTCTGTAGACTGTCAAAACAGTATCAACCTATCTTTGCTTTAGCACTACACAAAATTTGACTCCCAAGGTATAATTTGTAAGCTAAATGATATTATTCTTATACTGTGACCTGGGGAAAAGGAAATACTCAGTGTATCAATTTCAAGTGTCTGGATTTGAGAAGAAAATCTAATGTTCTCTAGCCGTAAAGATTACAGTGCATCTTGTAAATATTTCTCCAGTGTATAATTCCCTTCTTGGATGAGTTTCTACCTTGAATCAAACTTCAGTTCATTATAGCCAAAGGAAAATGGAATACAAATTATGAATCCTTTCAAAAATAAAGGAAAAATGATATTCTACAAAAAATGCAGAAGTCTGTGCTCTGTCATCATTCTTGCACCCAGAGATCATTGTGGAATGACAGCTTTGCTAACAGGGCATTTCTTGGTAAGGCCATGGTCGGCTGAAATAGAGCTATTAGGAAAACAAATGATTCTCCTTAGCGTCTTTGCAGTAGCCTAAGTTTTATGCAGCTACATTATGTTGTAGCCTCCAGTGATATACAGAGACCCTTCTCACGTATTTTAAAGAAAAAATAGCAACAGAAGTTATTATTCTTTTTGGAATATTAAGAATTCACTAAAGTCATAAAATATCATATATCATATATCCTGAATTTTCATTTACCCAGAGTCAATAACTGATATTTTATGCCACTTCATTATTCATTAACTTATTTACCTGATTAAGTTTATTCTATCACTGCACTCTATTCATGTCTGTGATTCCTAAATCTCCATGTTTTAGATCATATTTACTTAAAAAAAAAAATTAAGATAACTGCATGCTTCCTAATAAAGACAGAAATAGTTTCTCAAACTCTAGTTTGTTTTACTCTAAAATCAATACATGAACATAGCAATTTTTTCTAACTTAATGTTTTATTTTTGAGATGACATATTTTAAATTTATATTAGAATCAAAGGTTTTGGCCGGTACTGCAGCTCAACAGGCTAATCCTCTGCCTGCGGCGCCGACACAGCGAGTTCTAGTCCCGGTCGGGGCACCGGATTCTGTCCCGGTTGCCCCTCTTCCAGGCCAGCTCTCTGCTGTGGCCCAGGAGTACAGTGGAGGATGGCCCAAGTCCTTGGGCCCTGCACCTGCATGGGAGACCAGGAGAAGCACCTGGCTCCTGGCTTCGGATCAGCGTGGTGTGCCAATCGCAGCGCCCGCTGCGGCAGCCATTGGAGGGTGAACCAACGGTAAAGGAAGACCTTTCTCTCCGTCTCTCTCACTGTCCACTCTGCCTGTCAAAAAAAAAAAAAAAAATCAAAGGCTTAATTGTCCCACTAGTAAAGAGCTCAAAAAATAAAAAGTAAAAACAACCAGCAGAAAAATAGGCAAAGGCTGTAAATAACAAACCAATGAAATGATGTTCAACTTTGCTCTTATAAGCAAATTTTAAAATAATCACAATGTTAAAACTGGTTAGTCTATTTTTAAGTAAAAGAAATATTTGGAATTATGTACTTTCACAATTGGAAAATTTTAGAAATTTAGAGAGAAATTAGCAATAATAGAGGTCAGGATTTATGGAATGAGTCAGGAATAAAAGCCTGAATGGAAGCACACAATTATCTGTGGCAGTGTGCATTGCTTTAATTCACTGCTCCAACCTCAGCAGCATTTGAAGCAGGAGTCAGACCACTCAAGCTGCTTATAGTGTTTGTGACAAGTACAATTCACCTACACCTGGGACACCAACAAACTTTACACAAGTGTAGCAGCTTTTGCTATTGGAGAATTCCTGTAGAAAAGAAAACAAACAAACAAAATAGAGATTTTGATTCAGAGTTTTCCAGGACAAAATCCAGGCATATGCCTTTCAGAATCCAGGCCCTAGGAGGTTCTAATTCTGTCTTTTGCTAGTCATCACTGAGCCCATCCCTCCTTTTCAAAATCATGCTTGCCGAATTTTTATTCTTCCTCCTATTCCAGGTACTTCTTGTTGTGAAAGCTTAGCTCTATGCCTAGAGTGCTCAGTTGTGGAAAGTCTGAAAGTCTTTTTTTGGATTTTCTGGAACTGTTCTCAAAACAAATCTTTATTCCAATCACAATTTCCAGGTGTTGATTTCCTTGGGGGATTAAAATAGCAAGAAATGAGGGACTCAGTGGGAAACAAACACATCCAGAGTCTCACCGTGAAATCTGCCCCTCCTGGCATCCCGATGTTGGATCTCACTTTTATTTTGTATCCAGAAGACTAAAACAAATGGCTAATCTTAGGCCCTGGAGTCAGCTATAATAAACACAGACATTTTCTTCTTTAAGACACCTCAAAACCATGCTCTGTGCTATGTTCGGCCTCTAGGCCGCTGCAATTGTGGGAAGATTTGGGAATGGCAATCCTGCCTACCACACTGCTGAGCAGGGCAGTAGGAGGCTCACACGGCCCTCAGTCTTCTGTGTGCTGGTGACTCACAAGGCCGCCTGTCGTGTTCACTCAAACACAGCAGGACCCACTATGCAAATTGATTTCCACTTGACAGCCAGAAATACACACAGTTTCACACACTTAATTTTAGAATGTAATTCATGGGGCTCTTTCCCAGATCCCTCAGCACAGCATCTGCTCAGCGCTGGTCCATATGACATAGTTTGACAGTTTTTATTGCTTTCCCAAGAGACTCTCTTAATGATATCAACTTTCCAGTTGTCTTTTGAACATAAGTGTCGTGTCTGATGTCATGCCCTGGATATCAGTAGTGTTACACAAATAATGAATATCTATCAGAGCTTCATTTTCTAACATATCCATTCAACAAATGTTTATTGAAGGATCTTGTGACTAGAAATCAGAAAACGAAAAAAAAAAAAAAAAGTAAAAGTCATCATCCCAGCTCCCAAGGAATTTCAGTAGCACAAATTTAAAGCTTTATGTGAAAAATGGCAGGAAGGCTTACCGTCTCCACCTCTGGCTTAGCACAAGAGGTTCTTCGACTTCGTATTGATCTGCCACTCTTCTCACAGTCCACAGTGGCCTAGGATCAGGAGTCCACAGCTCCCAACCTCACATCAGTGCCCTTTCTGCTGTACAAATCATGGTCAAATTTATTCAATACCATTTAAATCAATGTTTTCATCCTTATTGCAGACATCTCTGAAGGTCCAGAGACATAATGCTTGCAAATATAAAAATGGCTATAGAAAGGAATATATGCACTCTTTCTTTATGAGCCGAAAAGCTCAGTTACACAGGAGGAGACTGCAGTAGCACCTGCACTCTGAGGACTTCACCATATTTCACAGACAGTATTCAATTATTCCTCACAATATTCCTAGGATGCATCGTTATGCGATTACTTGTATTATGTACAGCACCTTTCCTCCTTGGACCTTGAAGGTGCCTTTTACAGAATCAGACATAAAAGAAGGTAATTCTCATTGTGCTCCAGGGAGATGGAAAAATATATTAAAAATCATGGAAAGACCAAATTACTATTGGTGACTAGGGAAATAAGAGTCGTTGAGAGTTAAGGGGCTACACAACAGCTACGGGGAAAAAGCATCTTTATTCTTGCTTTTTAAAGCAACAAGCCCTCCTCCAACATACATACCCAGGCCTATGTTCAGGGAACTTAACGAAATGAAAGCACAGAAGTAGTTAAGGAAAAATTGAATATTTATTTACGGTCTTCAAAAGTCAGGACAAGTGAAGGAGCTAAAGGTTTGCTGCCCCGCTATTTTTTGTTCATTTATTAATTTATACTTCCCATAGATACTTTCTGTATACGGGAAGAGAGACTGCCAGAACTGAGGATGACTGTGTCAGATTTGTGTATCCAGAAATCCACAGTACACGGGTAACTAAGGAATTGTTTAAAGTCCTGAGAGGCAACCGCGTTCCCCACTATGTGCTCCATGCCAAGCACTTTGCAGGCAACTCAAAATGTTTCCACTCAATAAGTGAATGACTTCCCTGAAAGAGTTTAAAAGGTTAAATGGTTCGATCCATTTTTGGAGGTTTTCTATGACATGACTTAAACACACACATACATATAAAATCACAATTTTATGAATGGGGCACTTGCTGTTTTAACAGACTCGGTCAAATTCAGACAGAAAGTAGAGAAGGGTGTTATCTTAACAAAATGTCAGTGCCAACCTAGTTTGGAGATTTCTGTACCAGATGAGATGATTGAAGCCCAGTGTTCTGTTGTCTCATTGTCCCCCTGCCTCACACAAAACCTTCAGTAATGCAGTTTTCGGTATTTATCAGAGACCACTCAGAGTTGCTACCTGGGCAATTTATCATCATTGTTCACTCTTCCTGGAGTCTCTTTGCACTTTCCACTCCTGCACAGGCAGAATAAACCACCACGTTCATCTTCTACCGAGTCAATCTAATCAATAGCTGATGAATCATGGTGATATCTTATGCGTTTAGACACAGAGAGCTTAAATCAATTTCCAAATATAGCCTCACTTCCTTCTTAACATATATTGACTAAAGCCATCTCCTCCTTCATTTCTTTTAAGCATTTTCATAATATGTACCCACTTTGTAGTTGCATTGGGCTTTACAAAGTAAATTTCTCTTGAGGCTTTCATTTTTGTAAAAATAAACATTAGGGGTCTTCGCTGTGGCCTAGGGGGTAAAGCCGCCTCCTGCAGTGCCTGCATCCTATATGGGAGCCCATTCGAGTCCCAGATGCTTCACTTCCGATTCAGCTCTCTGCCATGGCCTAGGAAAGCAGTAGAAGATGGCTCAAGTCCTGGGGTCCCTGCACCTGCGTGGGAGACTGGGAAGAAGCTCCCAGCTCCTGGCTTCGGATTGGCACAGCTCCTGCCATTGCAGCTATCTGCGGAGTGAACCATTGGATGGAAGACTTCTCTCTGTCTCTGCCTCTGCCTCTCTGTAACTCTGCCTTTCAAATAAATAAGTAAATCTTTAAAAAAACAATAAAGTAACATTTCTATTTCTGAAGAAATACCATGTGACCATAATATCTGAATTTCAAGAAAAATGATTATCTTCGAATTTCATCATTCTTAAATATAATGGGAAATACCCCTAGTCTCAGGAACATAAACAGGTATTGGAATATCTGTAAAATAATTGTTCAGATATGACATGGTTTAAATAAATATCCAATATTTATGTTTTCTATTACTGACCCTATTAATTCTCTCTAATTTTCACGAAGTGAAAATCAATAACTTGACAGAAAATTAGCAAACATCTATGAAACTAGTCAATAATGATGATCATGTGGATCAAATTAAAGTCCAAGGCAACAAACAACAGATTAGACTTTTCTTCTAAAAATCACAAAATTAAAGTTTGTGATAGTAACTCAAGGAGAATTGTATATGTGTATATCTATCTATCTATCTATATAATCTTTATATATATCCATATATACAAAACATAAATACCATAATCTAGTGCAAGCTGGAAGAATGAGTCAGTTTATCATGTATTTTAGAAAAAAAAATCTGGGATAATAAGTGGTCCACTAGCTAGTGTTACAGTAATAACTCAAAGCAAGAGCAAATTATATATATGTTGGAAATAAGCGATTAAAATGGTCAATGGCATTGCAATTCTGTATATCAATAAAGAAGTTATAGGTTATTGAGTATAATGTCATTGATAACATAAGGATGAAATGATGTGGCAAGGGATTCTAGAATAAACCATCTATACAAAGCACAGCATATTTGACAAAAGAGGAGACATCTATTTATTGAATAGTTATCTCTGTTTCGCAAGTGTGCATATTAATGTTTGTAATATTTTTGAGGAAACTTTATTTAAGAACTCTCAAAAAAGAAAGCTATAGTCAATATAAGAGAAAATAATGGGAAATATAGAGATATTTCATGGAAAATATGCAGAAATTTGAAGGAAGAAATGAGACAGGCAGAAGGTGTCTGGGGAAGAAGGGATTAATATAGTGGAAACTAACAATAATTCCCCTAAAAGACTACGTAATTAAGACTAAATCACTGTCTAGAAAGGGAGCTGGAAGAAACATTTCAACAGAATTAAGGAGCATGGATAGTAAATAGTTTTTCCAATTTGGGGGGCCTTCAGGCCAACAGTGAGTATAGAGCTATCATGAGGCCATTGGAGACACATCAGGCCTGGAAAGTATCCTACTGAGTACTTGTCAACTCTGCCAAGGGAGATTCCGCAACCTGGAATGAATGTGGTCACAGAAGCCAGGCAGACCTGTGGCTCTCTACCTTTCTCCCTTTCAAGGAAAGAGCACCAGGATTCAAGCAAGCAAGAGCCATGCATTCACATTACCAGGTCAATTGTGGGATGAGTTATGTGTGACAGACTCTGCAAAGGGGCACACCTGTACAACCATTGTGGCAATCAAGATGACAAGTTTTTTTTGGCCCAAATGGGCCCTCCCTCCCTGGAATCCTCTGACTAGGTTATGAAATTTTATAGTAGTGTACACATACTAGAATTTTATGAATGAAATCATATGGTCCACACTTAGGGGACTGGATTAATTCACTAAGCTGGATTATTTCAACATTTCTTCATGTTGTTGTTGCCAGTAGTGTATTCCACTTTATGAAAAGATATTTATCAATGCATCCACTGAAGGAATTTTAGTTTTCTTGTTTATTTCAAATAAATCTGCTATAAATATGTAAGAATAAGTCTTTGTGTGCTCTTGGTATATTTGTGTTCCAGTATACATGCTATAGGGTGAAATACCTAAGTCATATGGTTAAAGTATCATGATATAATTTGTTTATTTTGTTTTCCTGGTCATTTTAATTAGATGTTCATTAGTGTTATTAGTATTCTCTGAGGACTACCTTGAATCTTATTGATTTTTCTTTATTTTCTGTTTTGTATTGTATTAATCCACCTTGATCTTTATTTTTTGTTTCTTCTGGTTACTTTAGATGGCACTTTTTTCAACTTCTAATATTGGAAAGTGGTATCTGAATTCATTTATATAAGACATTTCTTCTTTCTAAAGTAAATGTTTAGAGTTGTATATTTCCCTGTAAATATTGTTTTAGTTGCTTTCAGTAAGTTTCAAAATGTTTGATTTTCACTTTCAAATACTTTACAATTTCTCTTGTATTTCTTCTTAGAGTCATGGGTTATTTATAAGTAGGTTATTTAGTTCTCAAAGATATGGATACATTCCAAGTGTTTTTCTTTTCTTTTTTTTTTTAAGATTTATTTGAAAGGCAGAGTTACAGAGAGGCAGAGAGAGAGAGAGAGAGAGAGAGAGAGAGAGGGAGAGAGAGAAAGAGAGGTCTTCCATATAGTGGTTCACTCCACAGATGGCCACAATGGTCAGAGCTGAACCAATCTGAAACCAGGAGCCAGGAGAGTCTTCCGGGTCTCGTAGGTGCAGGGGCCCAAGGACTCAGATATGGACTTGGGCCATCTTCTACTGCTTTTCCAGGCCACAGCAGAGAGCTGGATTGAAAGTGGAGCAGCCAGGACTTGCAGTATGGGATGCCACCACAGCAGGTGGTGGCTTTACCCGCTGAGCCATAGCACTGGCCCCCCTAAGTGTTTTTCAATTATTGATCTCTAATTTAATTATGTTGTTAGCAGAAAGCACACTTTGTAAGAATTACAATTTTAGATTACTTGAGACTTAATTCATGTTCCAGAATGGGGTATACATTGGTAAATGATCAATGTACAAGATCCGATGTTGTAATGTAGTGGGTAAAGTTGTTGCCTGCAATTCCATGTGGGCTCTGGTTCATATCCCAGCTGCTCTACTTCCAATGCAATTGTCCCTTTGTTCACTGATGCTTTGTAAAAAAATTTAGTTTATTTTTTCTATGTGTTTCCTCTTTTGGTTAGCATCTGCTGCTATTTCTTAAAGATCAGTTATTTTTTATTCTAATGCTAATCCATGTTAATGTCATCAGTGTATTCACTTACTCTTTAGCATTTACTTTTCCTCTCTTGAAATTTTATTTGGGTCTTTTAGACATTGTCCATATTTCTAAGTACTTCTAAAATCTTATCCCATGAAATTCATTCATAGTCACTATTTAAATATTTTTGTTTACTAATTTTGTCAGGAGTCATGTCTTGTTCCACTTTAATTGAAGAGTTTTTCTTCTCAGTATGGGTAGTGTTTTCTGCCCATTTGTACACCAAACGATTTTTATTAGTTGTTAGAATTTATCACTTTTACTTATTGAAGGAGAAGTAGAATGGATTTGTGTATTTTACTAAAAATTTTTTGTGCTTTCTTTTGCAAAATAGATTATTTAAAAGCTATTTGATCCTGTCAGGTTTTGCTTTTAAGCTTTGTTTCATGGGATCCAGGGTTAAGTTGCCCACTGCTGAAGTGTCTTCTCACTGTCTAGTGAATCATGGGGATTTCCATCTGGCTACTGAAAGCAGGCCCTGCCTGCCTGGATGTTCATTCTCTGCTGCAGTTTAGAAACTCCCCATCAACAATTACTGGGATCAGATCCTTTGCTTGTCTCATTTGTTCTCTTCCTTGGTTTCCCTTAGGTATAGTGTTCCCTTTTGCCTGATGCTTACTTTCTTGAAAGCCATTGTTTTATATGCATTCATATAATGTTTTACTGGTAGTTTCAGATGGTAGCATAATTCTAGTCCTTCTTATTCCATTTGATCACAACGGAGTACCCTTAAAGCCATATTTTAGCCATATACTTTTGATTTCACCTCACTGATTTTTTTTAAAGAAAATTACCTATAATCCTTAGCATTTTTACTGTTATTTGTAACATATCCATCACAGAAAGACTGTCCCCCATCAATGGATGGTGACACCATTAGATTAGAGAACATAAAGAATTCATTGAACTAAATAGGACAGGATCACTATCATTTCCACAGAGCATTAGCTCTCTAAGATTGAGAACAGACTCAAAGATTTCAGGACTAAGTACCTTAAGGGTAGGAGTATTTCAGGAAGGAATTCTTATGAATATACCCGGCATTTGCCAAAGCATGTCAACTCTATTGACTTTTGATTCCTGTAATCAAGTTCACAGGATGTTCTTAGCAAACTTATGAGCTTGGAGAGGATATAGATAGCCAATTCCGGTGAGAAGATATGAAAATTGGTAACTCTAGGATTTATGTCACAAATAGGCAACGTGAAGAACCACTAATAAAGAGAGAGCACTAGAATATTGTCAGGACGTTTTCAGCAGTAGAACTTGTCCCAGAGAGAAATACGTTCTAGGCGCCCCTATATTCTCGTTTGAGGATCAGGGGTTAGGTACAAGAGAGTTCTCCAGAAAGGAGAGAGGGAGATTGTGAGGATGAGGAAAGGAAGAAGTGATTAGTGACATCAGCAATCATGCTGACTTCAGGAAAGCAGTCTTCAAATGGGGGCAGGATGCGGGTAAAAGAGCCTGCCTTTTCAACGTGTGATACAAGGGAAGACTTCTCAGAGTGCACGTATCAGGGCTCTCAGGGAACCTGTCACCTGGAGATAGAACTTCTGTACATCTGTGTGAACCTTCCACTCCTCCCCCTGTCTCACTCCACATGTGTGGACCATCAGAAGCTTCATTTCAGCCTTTTTAGAGCAAGAGGTAAATAGCCCTTGAGAACCACACTTTGGTCACTTGAGAAGCTGCATAAATGGAAAAAAAATTCAGTAGTGAACTTCTTGAAAACTGTGGAACCCATACTTCTCAGACTGATCTGAAGTTATGTCTGCCCTCTTACTTAACACAAGAGACTTAGAAGTGAGTTTGTTAAGCCATTAAAATAAAGTGAAATCCAAAGAGTCTGCATTAAAAAGAGAAAGGAGGAAAGTAAAAGGGAAAAGTCCATAATATAAAGACTTTAAAAGTAAAGGAAACTGTATTTCAGAAGGACTTATTCTCTGAAGAAATGCTTTGTGGGGACTAACTTTGGTCTCAAAAAGAATTAAAACCATGTAGTCTGTTTCTCACAGTAGGGAAGTGCATACAACACAACATTGACTTGTAATGGGCCAGATCTGCCTCCTCAGCCCACTTGGATAATAAGCATGTTTTAAATCATTTCAATCACTATTTCCTTATGTCTGTGTTCTATGCTTGGCCAGCACTGAAACAAAAATGCACTGCTAGAGAATTCTTGTTATTTATCACCTGTTATGTAATTTTACATTTTCCCCTAATAAAGAACCACACCCACAATGTATCCAGTTAGGAGACCACATTTCCAAACCAAGATGATATGTATTTGGATATCTGACAGAATTTCAGAAAGGTTGCTTTAAAAAAAATACTTAGCTGCCATAAGTACCCTTTGACTGCCCTGCTGTTACTTACCTGTTTTCTGGAAGGCTGATGTGATGATGGGAGTTTAAGCAGCCATCTCAGAACAGGCAACAACCTCGAAGATGTGCCTAGGGTGACAGAACAGGCACTAAAAGAATCTGTGTCTCTGACAACTCCATAAAGCTAGCTTTATAAGGGTACCTGGGACTAAACCTATTCATAAACAATCCAAACTCCAGTCCAGGAAAACGCCAAGAGTCAATACCAAAATTGTGCATATATCAAGCCAGAATCCAAATGATGCTATCAAAGCAGAGCCAGTGTGAAGCTAGGGGCTCCATGCCATAGTAAAGAGATGCCAAAACCCAGGCATGCTGGAGATCTGAGCACTCTTTCCAAGCAATAGTCTGAGATCAAAATGCAAAGGGAAGGAGTACGAAAATAAAGCAGGAAAATATTTCCGTGACCTTGCTATTTAGGATAAATTTTCATGAATATTAGCAAAAGTGCTATGCTCTATACACAGTTATGCATTTCTTCCTTTTGTGCAGAACTTAATATCTTTAAAAACATTGATTTTCTGATGTCAATATGCAAAAATCTGCATTTAAATAAAGGAAAAAATGAGACATATCTTCCTTAAACTATCATATTCCCATATGATAAAATAAAACAGGATGTGGACATTTATATGAATAAAGTAAACCCATGTCTATACTAAGGTTGTCAAAGAATGAACTGTGTGTGTGCATTTCATAGTCAAAGTGAGATCAAAGGCATTAGGAAATGCTAAGAGTGGTCAAAAAAATAACAAAAAGAAGATGAGCAGCACCTCCATGGATGAGGCAAAACCATAGATATTAATAACTTATAATTATAATAACCTATAATAATTAACTTATATGATTCAGAGGAGTAGAATTTAGATGTGGTAAGGATTGAAAGGAGAAAGAACAGTCAGGGAAAATGGCAAGCAAAAAGCATAACCTTGGAAAATGTCATGATGGGAGGCACACCCTTGAGCATTGTGATACTTAGATGGTTCCCAACAAGGGACAGCCTGCTTTTAGCTCAAGGCCCTCTTTTCTTTCCAGTGGCAGGTGAGCAGTCGCTGCAGAAAGCTGCAAGGAGTCTTCACCTGCCCTCTCAGGGCGCCTGGCTGGAGGAGCAGGCATAGCACAAAATTGAGACTTTGTCTTTGTGCTTGGAGGGAAGCATTTTGTATTCCCAGATATTCCATTAAGATAGGCACAAACCTTGGTATTTGCGTTTTGATCCTTTATCATAACTTCTAGAAAACAGATTCAAGACAAATAAGTGACAAGGGCATGCTACTTTTAAAGGTAAAACAAAGACACACACCTTTCATTTCCTTATATAGAAGGTTTCAGCATCATGTGCTTAGTTCTATAACTACTGCCTTGCATTTAACAGCTGGAGAAAAAGACACAGAGGTAAAGGTTAACAGGATAAAAGGAAGCAAATGAAGAACACCAACTACAAGACCACGCACCAATCTGAATATTTTCTAAGCATTTTGAACCTGAAAAATTAGCGACTGCATATACTGGAAAAGTTACCAAAGGAAAGACTGTGGAAGCCATGGCGTTCTTGTCTTCACTCAAGAAAGAATTCAGGAGTGAGACAGAGAGCAGAGTGATAAGACTTTATCGGGGACAGGGCATCCATCAGAATGCAAGGGACAGAGAGAGTGCCCATTTGCTTAGACTGGGGAAGAGTGAGGTTACATGGTTGAATGGAGAGAACACACCTGGGCAGGCCAGGCGGGCAGCTCAGCAGAGAGTCAGAGGGCTGAGCGAGCAGTCCCCTTTGGACTCCCTAGTTTTTAAGGGAGCCTGTTTACCACCTCCCCCTGGCCTCCAGGACAAAGGATGGAGAGTCCTGGCAGAGGGTTTGTTGGGTGAAAACTAGAAAATTCCTCCCCAGATTTTCTGGCACCAGGCAGAGTAGAGGGGCTTGCCTTAGGGCTCTGAGAAGGTTTTGTTGCCCCATGTTATCAGGTCAGGTAACCCATGTGGTCCTGAGGAGAAAATTCTCCTGGGAGCTTTCCTTGGGGGAAGGGCTGGGACCACCTGGGAGGTGATCAGGGTCTGGGCAGGACTTGGAAGTGGGAGATGCTGGACTTCTGGAGCTTCAGCAGTGGGTGCTGGTCTTCAGGCCTTTCTCGCACACACATAGGCTCAATTTCTGTCTTGCTACCTAACAGAATAAGAAAAAGAATGAGAGCTAATGTAGGAGAGAGAGTGAAAGATGGTGCCAGAGCAAAGGGAGAATGCACAGAAAATCCATGAGGACTGCATCCAAGAGATCCAGATCTACAAAAAAGAAAGGGAAAGAATGTTCAGGAACTCAAAACATTTGGGTCGAGCCAGCACTGTGGCGAAGCAGGTAAAGCCATGGCCTGCAGCACTAGCATCCCAAATGGGTGCTTCTTCTAGTCCCAGATGGTCTATTTCAGATCCAACTCTCTGCCATAGCCTGGGAAAACAATAGAGGATTACCCAAGTCCTTGGAACCCTGCACTCACAAGGGAGACTTCCTGGCTCCTGGCTTTAGATCAACCCAGCTCTGGCCATTAGGGGCATTTTGAGGAGTAAACCAGCAGATAGAAAATCTCTTTCCCTGCTTCTGCCTCTCTGTAACTCTACCTTTCAAATAATTAAATAAATCTTAAGAAAAGAAAAAAACTTTGGTCTATGTTATACAGTTGGACTTTCAGACAATTGAGAAAATGAGAAGGCAAAAATAATCACAGATATGTAGCAATTTAGAATGTGGATGCCAAATTATTCACAAAAAGTAAAGGTGGGAAAGAATTTCTAGACTTCTAAGCTGAAAATGGATCATTTAATTGATATGAATTTGTAGTTGGTTCAGGATAATCTATCTGTCTGAAACTTACTGAGAAGATGCATAGCCTCCAAAACTGGAGAGGAGGAATATTATCCTTGATGTTTTAAACTTCTCTGGGTCTATAGTTAAGCAAAGGAGAAAAATTCAATTCTAATCCATAGCTAATACTTCCCTAGTAGTTAAAATTATTGCTCTTGGCCATAAAAGCTAGGTTTTAGATAATAGAAGAAGTTAGCTATGGAAATTCAGGAAGTCATCATATTTTCCCTTATGAGAAATCTTCCTTTTTATTGAAATGATGGAAGAGTGATCGAATTCAGGAAACGAAAAGCCATACAATTATATTGAATTACCAATCATATACTTTTCTTCTAAATTAATTAAAACATGTGCATGTATTTTCTCATGAGAACCTACTATTTCTCCTAATATATATATATGTATACATATATGTAATTTTTTTATCACAAAGATAAAAGAGCTTAGACTTACATTTAAAGCATTTTCACCTTCTTAAAATATATTGCTTTGTAGACCAAATGGTAACTTGGAGAAAATTTTGTCTAACATGAAACTATTTCTGTTAGTGTCCTTATTCTCTATTTCTTAATAGAAATGGGAGCAATGCTCTATGGTCCTTCTCTCCCAGTCTATTCCTTTGAAGTTCTAGTTAAACATTAAGTTGAAGGACACATCGCCCTTGAATCACCACCCTTTCCTCCCTAGAACTACACACAAATAGTAAATGACAGCTAGGCCCTGAGGGGTGGGGATGGAG
The DNA here is from genome assembly GCF_051225735.1 of Oryctolagus cuniculus. NCBI lineage: Eukaryota > Metazoa > Chordata > Mammalia > Lagomorpha > Leporidae > Oryctolagus > Oryctolagus cuniculus. The sequence goes on from NC_142876.1 coordinate 14,489,345, forward strand.
AAGATAAAACAAACACCATGCTTGTGAATATTTCCACTGTTAACAACACTCTATGAATATAACCAGGGCAGGGAAAGGGGTTCTTACAACACATTCCTTTTCTTTCCTAATGAAGATGGGAATTTATGAGTTCCGTGCTCCCCTTCCACCCTGAGGCACAAATGATACAGAGGTTGCTGTGATATCAATATAATCAGTATTGTTTGTGCTGGAGGTAGGGAATGTCATAGCTAGATAAGAACTCAGAGACTCAAGCATGGTTGAAAAAGGCACTAGGAAAGCCCTGAGGGATCATCTCACTAACAAGCCTTTTAAGGAGAAAATAACAGTGAAGAAAACGGCTCTACAAACACCATGTTGCAAGTTTCCTGAACAGATCTGATTGGGTGTGGCTATGTCTCCACTCACACCCCACCATCTCCCCATTCCATTCCCAGTGTGGTAGGGACCACGCATGTCCTGGCATAAGGTAGGTAAGAAGCTGGCAGCTTGGAAGGTAATTGCAAAGGATGAACAACTTCCAAAGTGATTCCTGAGTGCGGTGTCTCCCTCCTCTTACCAAGAATCAGGAAGCAGATAGTTTTCTTTTAACCAAATCAAATGGGTGGGTTCAATGCACATTGACTAGAAAGTTAAATCTGGATGCTCGTTCATTTTTGTGTGATTGTTACAAGAAGACTATCAGAATGTAATCATCTACCATTTTCTTTCTTTTTTTAAACATTTATTTGCTTGTGTGTAAGGCAGAGTTACAGAGGGAGAAAGAGAGAGAGACAGAGAGAGAGAGGCAGTGAAGAGAGAGACATAGATCTTCCGTCTGCTGCTTCACTCACCAAATGGCTGCAACAGCCAGGGCAGAGTCAGCCAGGAGACTGGAGCTCCTACTGGGTCTCCCATGTGAGTGGTGGAGGGCCAGCACTTAGGACATCACCAGCTGCCTTCCCAGGCACATTAGCAGGAAGCTGGATGGAAAGTGGAGCAACCAGAATGTGAACAGGCACCCATACGGGATGCCTACCTGTGTCACAGGTGGCAGCCTAATCTGTATTTTCTTTCTTTCCTTCTTTCTTTCTTTCTTTCTTTCTTTCTTTCTTTCTTTCTTTCTTTCTTTCTTTCTTTTTTGGACAGGCAGAGTGGACAGTGAGAGAGAGAAAGGTCTTCCTTTGCTGTTGGTTCACCCTCCAATGGCCACCGAGGCAGGTGTGCTGTGGCCGGTGCACCGTGCTGATCCGAAGGCAGGAGCCAGGTACTTATCCTGGTCTCCCATGGGGTGCAGGGCCCAAGCACTTGGGCCATCCTCCACTGCACTCCCGGGCCACAGCAGAGAGCTGGACTGGAAGAGGGGCAACCGGGACAGAATCCGGCGCCCCGACTGGGACTAGAACCCAGTGTGCTGGCGCCGCAATGAAGAGGATTCGCCTAGTGAGCAGCGGCGCCAGCCCTAACCTATATTTTCTAACTCAGGTTGCCAAAGCTTTGAAGTTTAACATAACTCCTCCTCTTGTCAGGAAGCTGACACATATTTTTCCCAATAAACAATAATATATGAAGGAAGAAACATTTTCAGGCTCCTAAATTCATAGAATGTGAAATAGGATGTCCTGTAAAAAGGATTAGTGCTTTGTAAATGAAAGACAGAGTGATGGCCATTTGAGCTGTTGATGGGTGGTTTTCCCAAGGGTCCCCTCACATCTTCAGGGAGGCTCACACTCGGGACCTAGTGAGAGGCATTTTAATCTCGCAAACTGTTCACTCCCTGTTTGAGGACAAGAGGCAGAAATTGTGTTTATTTTCCCTCGAAAACAAATCTCTGTTCCTGAGGACTTGTGACAGATCAAACCACATAATTTCCAGATTGGGTCACATTGAAGGGATGTTTGAACGCAATCAAGCACCAACAAAAACAAGCTGAAGTCCCCTTAAGTCCCAGTCACTGTAGCTCTCTGTGACAGATTCATGCGGCTCCTAATCAATTTCACACAAGGGAGAGACATGCAGAGGAAGCATGCAGATTGGGAGCCGCACAGAAGCCTCTTGGAAAACATATGAAAACCAGCGCGTTCCAACATCACCTCTTGGTGCCAAAAATACAAAAACATATGCTTTCCCTCCTTTTTCTAAGTAGAGAAATTAGTTTATGTGAGGCTGGTATCTTCATGTAGTTGTATATCACTGGGAAATGACAGCGAGTTTGGCATTTCTAAGGAATAGTTAGAGAAGAAGCATCAGTTGGTGATTCTTATTTTTGAGGCAAATTAGAAACAGTTTTAGTCCCAGTTTCCTTTTCTTATTTAAGTAGTTTTTTGAATTAAGAATCAGCTTTCTAAATCATTAGCATTATGAATATTGGCCTAAACTTATGCTGCTAAATTTCAGCTCCTAATAAAAAAGTCCAAACAGACATAAAATCTGATATTTCACATCCAAGTAGAAAAGCTAGATTTGCAGAATTACTGGACTAATTTGGAATAAACTTTGTCTAACACAGAGAAGTGAATCCCTGTGTCAGCTTCATTTACATGGATACTCACTAAAAATCTCTCAAACTGCTTAATCAGAATTAAAATATATTATTTAATGTGAGTTAATGTTCTAGATAATTGATAAAATGAGAAGTCACAACATGAGACTTGGAATTTTTCAGGTGGCTTTTCAGTGACATGGATGAGAGTATTTGATCAGATTATCTTCCATGCATAACAGCTGTCTGAAAATTCATTTTGCAAGTAAGGGAAAGTGGATGATTATATAACAATTCTGAAACTGAAATCAATGCCAAATGTAGTCTCTACAGCACAAGAATAAAAGATTGAAATACTCACTATGATCCAATACTTTTATTATGGCATAACAATAAAATAAGAAATGTGTATTCCAATATAAATTATAATAAAGATCATCTGACTAAGTTGTCTCAGTTAAAAGTAATGAGATCATAAATAAATCTCAATTATTAGCATTATCTGGTTTGATTTCCTTGGATTGGCTTCTCTATCAAGTACATCAGCAATAGTTTAATTATCCAACCCAGGAAGACAGAGGGCTAGAAGTGGTGTGATTAAGAAACAACTCCATCCATTTTTCACTACACACAGGAAATTACTACACTAATTAACCAAGGAGAGACCAACCTCTTACAACCCTATACCAAACTCAACACCTGAGAAGGTACACTTGACCAAAAAGGTACTACAAATTACAGGTAGGTTTTGGAGTAATGTACTAGGAGTAGGTGGGAACTTAATTGCCTTTCTTTTTTTTTTTTTTCCATGCAATTTTACCTACATTTATGTCAGAAAGATAGTATTAACTGCTTTGAAAAGCAAATCAATTAAATCTAGAAATGCATCTTCTTCCCCAGTGCACTCAGAAACTTAAGCACCCTTATTAAAAAGTATGATTTTCCCTGCCCTCTCTCCTTTTCTTCTTGTAATCCATCAGGTGATCTGGCTATGGACATTCCTGATTTGTTCAATGCATTTTAAAGTTGTCAAATTCCAGTGCCTTACTCTACTCAGTTCATCAGTGGAGAAATTTCCAATCCTATTTCTCATAATTACTATGAAATGAATTCTTTGTACTACAGATAGAGGATGCTGGAAATTTAGGATTTTTTTTCTTGAAGTAAGAAAACAATGTCATAGATTTCATTAAAGTATTTTAGGTTTGTTACTCCTAGATAATCTTTCTTTAATATCAGCAACCACAGACTTAATAACACTTCAAGTTAGACTTAAAATAACTGTCAATTATTGTGTTTTTATGAGTTATAGAAATAAATGAATTCATGAAACCAGTAATTATCTTGGCATACAGACTTTTCACACAATTAATCAAAAATTAAAATATTTCCTAAATTCTATTAAATAAAGCAAAACTTTGAGTAATTGCCTCTGGAGCAAATATCAAATGAACAATTTTGAGGGTACTTAAAGCAGAAGTAGTCGCTGGGTCAGTGCTGTGGCATAGTAGGTGAATCCTCTGCCCGGCACGCCAGCATCCCATATGGACACTGGTTCCTGTCTTGCCTGTTCCACTTCTGATCCAGCTCTCTTCAAATAGCCTGGGAAAGCAGTAGAAAATGTCCAAGTGCTTGGGCCCCTGCACCTTTGTGGGAGACCTGGAAGAAGCTCATGGCTTCAGATCAGCCCAGCTCCTGCTATTGTGGCCATGTGTAGAGCGAACCAGTAGATGGAAGACCCTCTGTCCCTCCCTCTCTATGTCTGTGACTCTACCTCTCAAATAAATAAAATAATAAAAAATATAATTGGATTTATTCTGAATAATTTCATAAATATACAACATATGTCCATAATACTATTGCGTAAGGACAGACATAGAGAAATAAATTCATTTGAAGACTGCAGATTTATAATCTATTGGGAGAAATGCTCATCATCAAATCAAAGGAATTCTTTCTGTTTAGGGAGGATCAGTTCCTGAAAAGCTATGTCAGGTGATAGAATTTTAAAACAAAATATGTGTACTGGCTTACTTTCTCTTCATTTGAAAGAATTATGGGTGAAAAGGAAGATTCAACTGATAGACTAACTGATTGAAAATGGTTCAAGTGAACAACTCACTTCTCCAAGCCAACATTGGATTCCATAAGTACCATGATGGTGAGGGTAGCTGTACAACTAGATGCCTTTAAAGAATTTCATTTTATTTTATTCAGTAGGAGATGATGTGAGAATGTCTTCAGTTTTCTTGGCGTTTCCAATAAATGCTCTGAACATTCATTTAAATAGCTTTCATTTAAATTGTGTTAGAGGCAGTTTGAACAAGAAACACCTTGTGGTTTACTCTGAAGTGCTAAAAATGCAGCAAACTGTTGACTTGGGAACGGTACACTTAGGGACATTGATCTTAAGAACTGTTAATGGAAGTGTTATCTAAATCTCATTCATGTAATGAAAATTTCTCCAGCTGTTAAACCACTGAATCTTCTGTCACTTTGATATAGAGGTTAGACAACAAAATGGATTGCCTTGTCCATCAAAATGTAGTACAAGAGAATATCTCAGTCACATTTGGGAGAGAAATGACATTGAAATATGGAATAAAAGTCAAAAGAATTTGAGGAATTCAGGAAAACAATAATCACTTATGAAGGGTAGAGAGTAAGAAGAATTTGATACTAAATGAGCTGCTTGGATTTTTCCCAAAAGTAGTTCAATGTTGAGTTCTAAAATATGCCAATAAATTTGTTGAGAAGGAGATGTCAAATATAAATTCTATGAATTTTCTTTCACTAAATATTCAGTTCAAAACACTTAAATTCAAAAGCTGATCTGCCTAATTTCCACAATAGATGCCCATGAGTTTTATTTGATATCCTAGGTTGTTGTTTTGGATTTCAACTTCATTATCCAAGTGTTCCTAAAGTTCCCTTCTCATGACCCTGAGAGAAAAAAATTGAAAAAGTAGAAGGATAGTCTTCTTTATAAATGCTGCATCTCAACATTCTAGGAAATGAAGGCAGAGTCGGAGAGGGTCATTGTGTTCCTAATTGTTACAGAAATACAAAATGTCAACTATTTCACAATGCAGGAAGCCAAAATTATATATGGATGTCAATGGCAGAATGTATTTCAGAATTGCAAATATTAAGTGTTGAAAGAAGTTATGAGGTATAATTCAACTGTTTCATGTTTTGTTGTTTTTATTGTAGTTTTAGGGTTTCGTTTTGTTTCAGCAGAAAAAAAAAGTGTAGCTCTGGAAAGATAAAAGGACTCATCCAATATTATACCCACTGAAAGCAATAAAAAATAAACTAAAACAGAGACATTGTCTTTTGAAGGAGAAGAAGAGGAGCGAGCGCTGGGCTGCAGTCAGTTAAGCATCCACCTGTAGTGCCGGCATCCCATACGGGCGTCGGTTCTAGTCTCGGCTGCTCCTTTTCCCATCCAGCTCTCTGCTATGGCCTGGGAAAGCAGTCGAAGATGGCCCAATGCTTGGGCCCCTGCACCCATATGGGAGACCTGGAAGAAGCTCCTGGCTCCTGACTTTAGATTGACCCCGCTCCTCATTGCAGCCACATGAGGAGTGAGCCAGCGGATGGAAGACCTTTCTCTCTGTCTCTCCCTCTCACTGTCTGTAACTCTACCTCTCAAATAAGTGAAGAATCTTAAAAAAAAAAGAATCTTGCTTTCATTATAATTTTGCTTCCCCCTTAAACCTATAATTAATATGACCAGCTTCACAGTCTCACTGTATAAATATGCATATATTTATTTATTTATTTAATTTTTCTAATTGAGAGAGTACCCACATCTCTTACTGTTGAAATATCTGTGTTCACCCAGGATGTCCCCCACCCCCTATCCATACCACTTTAGTTGTCCATTAAACCTTGGGGGATTTCCTGGTCCAAAGGAGAGCCATCCTCTTCAGTTACAGGGATAGGGAAGTATCAGCTGAGCTGCTCACTGCTGCGTTTGCTCCTCTTATTCAGTGTTGCTCTTTCATGTATACTCACCTACAGCAAAGCTCTGCTCACTGTGTTTGGCCATGTGCTGCTACCATTGCTACCAACAGGAGTCACTGTGTGCTTACTCCTCATGTGGGATCACTGTCCTTAATGTGTTGTCCAGTGTGAAGTAATGCTATAACTAGTACTGAGACAGTATTTTACACTTTATGTTCTGTGTGGGTACAAACTGATGAAATCTTTACTTAATATATACTAAATCGATCTTCTGTATATAAAGATAATTGAAAATGAATCTTGATGTGAATGGAATGGGAGAGGGAGTGGGAGATGGGAGGGGTGCGAGTGGGAGGGAAGTTATGGAGGGGAAAAGCCATTGTAATCCATATACTGTACTTTGAAAATTTATATTTACTAAATAAAAGTTAACTTTAGTATTTTTTTGTTCTAGTACCATTGGTTGAACTCTGTAATTAGCACACAATGATTCTTAGGTGTTTAAATTTTAACTGAAAAGTGATCCCTGTTAGGAATTTGGAAGACATTATGCTGAGTGAAATAAGCCAATCCCAAAGGGACAAATACCACTTGTTCTCCTTGATCGGTGACAACTAACAGAGCACCAAAAAGGAAACCTGTTAAAGTGAAATGAACACTATGAGAAACGGTGACTTGATCAGCCCTCACCCTGACTGTTGATGAGCAACTTGATAAGTTATCCCTCTTAGTATTTTTTTTTGTTTGTTCTACTTAATACTTTTGGTTGAATACTGTAATCAATACACAATTCTTCTTTTTTTGTGCTGTTTTTTATTTTTTTTTAACTTTTATTTAATGAATATGAATTTCCAAAGTACGACTTATGGATTACAATGGCTTCCCCCCTATACCGTCCCTCCCACCCACAACCTTCCCCCCTCCCACTCCCTCTCCCCTTCCATTCACATCAAGATCCATTTTCAATTATCTTAACATACAGAAGATCAGTCTAGCACACATTGAGTAAAGATTTCAACAGTATGCTCCCACACAGAAACATAAAGTGAAAAATAATAGATGATTTTTTTAAATGATGATGAAATCAGATCAGACCTATTGTCATGTTTAATCCCAGTGAGAGTCAAGTTGGGAATTGATAATTTTTTTTTTACAGAAGATCAGTTTAGTATGCATTAAGTAAAGATTTCAACAGTCTGCACCCCCATAGAAACACAAGGTGAAATATATTGTTTGAGTACTCGTTATAGCATTAAATCTCAATGTACAGCACATTAAGGACAGAGATCCTACATGAGGAGTAAGTGCACAGTGACTCCTGTTGTTGACTTTACCAATTGACACTCCTGTCTATGGCATCAGTAATCTCCCTATGCTCCAGTCATGAGTTTCCAAGGCTATGGAAGCCCTCTGAGTTCTCCGACTCTTATCTTGTTTAGACAAGGTCATAGTGAAAGTGGAGGTTCTCTCTTCCCTTCAGAGAAAGGTACCTCCTTCTTTGAAGACCTGTTCTTTCCACTGGGATCTCACTCACAGAGATCTTTTTGCCAGAGTGTCTTGGCTTTCCATGCCTGAAATACTCTCATGGGCTTTTCAGCCAGATCCAAATGCCTTTAGGGCTGATTCTGAGGCCAGAGTGCTATTTAGGACATCTGCCATTCGATGAGTCTGCTGAGTATCTCACTTCCCATGTTGGATCACTCTCCCCTTTATTTATTCCATCGGTTAGTGTTAGCAGGTACTAGACTTGTTTATGTGCTCCCTTTGACTCTTAGTCCTTTCATTATGATCAATTGTGAACTGAAATTGATCACTTGGAATAGTGAGATGGCATTGGTACATGCCACCTTGATGGGATTGAATTGGAATCCCCTGGTATGTTTCTAACTCTACCATTTGGGGCAAGTCAGCTTGAGCATGTCCCAAATTATACCTCTCTTCCCTCTCTTATTCCCACTCTTATGTTTAACAGGGATCACATTTCAGTTAACTTTCAACACTTAAGAATAACTGTGTGATAATTACAGAATGAAACCAGTCATATTAAGTAGAACAGACAAAAAAAAATACTAAGAGGGATAATGTATTAAGTTGTTCATTAACAGTCAGGGCTATGCTGATCAAGTCACCGTTTCTCATAGTGTCCATTTGAAATCAGGAGGTTTCCTTTTTATTGTTCAGTCAGTTGTCACCGATCAGGGAGAACATATGGTATTTGTCCCTTTGGGACTGGCTTACTTCACTCAGCATGATGTGTTCCAGATTCCTCCATTTTGTTGCAAATGACTGGATTTCATTGTTTCTTACTGCGGTATAGTATTCTAAAGAGTACATATCCCATAATTTCTTTATCCAGTCTACAGTTGATGGGCATTTAGGTTGGTTCCAGGTCTTGGCTATTACACAATTCTTCTTAAGTGCTGAAACTTAACTGAAAAGTGATCGCTGTTAAATGTAAGAGTGGGAATAAGAGAGGGAAGAGATGTGCAATTCGGGACATGCTCAAGCTGACTTACCTCAAACGGTAGAGTTAGAAACATACCAGGGGATTCCAATTCAATCCCATCAAGGTGGCATGTACCAATGCCAACTCACTAGTCCCAGTGATCAATTTCTGTTCACAATTGATCATAATGATAGGACTAAGAACCAAAGGGATCACATAAACAAGAATAGTGTCTGCAAATACTAGCTGATAGAATAAAAAAGGGAGAGAATGATCCAACATGGGAAGTGAGATACACAGCAGACCCATAGAATGGCAGATGTCCTAACAGCACTCTGGCCTCAGAATCAGCCCTTAAGGCATGCAGATCTGGCTGAAAAGCCCATGAGAGGATTTCAGGCATGGAAAGCCAAGACACTCTGGGGAAAAAAAAAAACCTAAATGAAAGATCTCCACGAGTGAGATCCCAGTGGAAAGAACAGGTCATCAAAGAAGGAGGTACCTTTCTCTGAAGGGAGAAGAGAACTTCCACTTTGACCATGGCCTTGTCTAAATATGATCAGAGTCAGTGAACTCAGGGGGCTTCCATAGCCTTGGCAGCTCATGACAAGAGCCTAGGGTGATTACTGATGCCATAAACAAGAGTGTCAATTGGTAAAGTCAACAACAGCAGTCACTGTGCACTTACTCCTCATGTAGGATCTCTGTCCTTAATGTGTTGTTCAATGTGAATTAATGGTATAACTAGTACTCAAACAGTATTTTACACTTTATGTTCTATGTGGGTGCAAACTGTTGAAATCTTTACTTAATGTCTGCTAAACTGATCTTCTGTATATAAAGAGAATTGAAAATGAATCTTGATGTGAATGGAAGGGGAGAGGGAGTGGGAAAGGGTAGGGTTGTGGGTGGGAGGGACTTTATGGGGGGGAAGCCATTGTAATCCATAAGCTGTACTTTGGAAATTTATATTCATTAAATAAAAGTTTTTTTAAAAAGAAAAATACTAAAATATAAATAAATAAATAGTTTGCATTTATCTTAAACATGAGGCAAAAATAAATTAAAAATAAAACAATAATAATGCTATAAAACATTGATAATTGATTTTGTTTAGTGTCAATAAAGATAATCAAAGTAGCTCTGCTACATACTTGTATTAATAAATCTACATACTTGTATTAATCTTGGTCCCTCAGTCCATTCTTGGTTCCTTTTTTCCTAGTGAGATGTCTTCTTTGTCTTTTATTTCCCAAAGCCCTTAATTATTATAAGAAAAATTATTTAGTACCTGTTCAACCAGGTGCACCAAATCAAGATGTACAGTTTTCAGATTTCTAGTGTGCTATGTGAGTGTTTCCATGGCAAACAACAGAGGCCAGACACATCCCCTTTTGGGGAAGGAGCTGCTGCCCACTGCAGGAATGGAGTCAGGAGACAGCCTCCAGCCTACGCTCCCTCAGGATCGAGGCACCTGCAGCAAGTCCCACCTAACTTAATTGTCCACATTCAGGAACTGAGCAGAGCAGAAGTATAAAGGTCAAGATATTTCTGATGTCACAAATGGAAAGTACTTGGTCCAGACCTCCCTGGTGTGGTGACAGAGACTTGGGCTGGCCATCATTGAAAATTCACTTTTTCCCTCTTCCCAAATCCTCTTTCTTCCCTTCCTGTTTGCAGTATTCATTCACACCATACATTCCAGCGCCATCTCCACGTCTGCTTTTAAAGACTCAAATTTGAGCTAGTCTTATATTCTTCTGACTTAGGAAAGAACACTTCAAGCAAATTGGTTTATCTCTTTTCTACACCTGCACATAGAAATGATTATTGTCTTGGGAACTTTGGCTTTAGCTGGCAAAGGGTTGCATTTTAATATTTAGACATCCACACACCAAACCACAGAAGAAAAGTTTAAATGACTTCTCTAGACTTTTTGTACATGGTTTATCTACTCCAAATGACTTGCTGTTATTAATTTTACATCATCACATATGCCATTAAATATAGTTAAAATTAACTGAATATATGCCAATGGGTGACCATAATAAATGTGTAAAATATAAAAGCATGCTATTACTATAGTAAAAAAAAAAAAAAGTTATAGTCCTCAAAATATATGTTAATAAAATTAGCATTTTTCAGGAATGCATACCATGTGACAACACTTTCCTTACCTTATAACATTTATTTTTGAAGCCCATGCAGATTAAGAAAGTTGCTCATGACTACCCAGGTAATAAATGGACCAGCTGGACTTTGAGTCCCTGTCAAGCGGAAGTGGGATCCCTTGACTGCATCTCCTTCAAGTTCCTGGGTTCACTATTGGTTTACTTCTCCTTCTACTTTCTCCCTTGGGCTTAAAAATCAATGAAATATATACAGTAAAAGAAGGGAAAATAATAAATATCCCAGGAGGGGTGGAGAAATTTTTGTCAAAGGATGCAAACTTTCAACCACAAGAGGCATAATTTCTGGAGCTCTACAGTATAGCATGGTGACTTTAGTTAATGGTATTTGTATGGGATTGTTTAATGAAATTTCTAGGAAACAGATCCTGAGTATCTTTAACACATGCACACACAAACACACACACACACAGTGCACGTGGTGAGGATGTGTTAACTAATTTTATTGTGGTATTACTTACACGAAGTATACGTTTATCAAGTTGCTATACAGAACACCTCAAATATATCAAAATTTTTCTTGTCAATAATACTTCAGTAAAGCTGGGTACAAAAGAATCTGACTTAAAAAAGTTAAGTATACCACAAAAATTACACTGTGCATAACTAAAAGAGAATTATTCATATTATTTAAAGCAACTTATCTATGTCTCAGAGTACAGGTACCTAGATTACTACCACCACCATCACTCCCCAATTAGATCCTTCTTCTATCCATTTCAAGTTTTTTTTCCTCCAATTTCTTAAAAATACACTCTTTAAAAAAAGATTTATTTTATTTATTTGAAAGACAGTTACAGAGAGAGATAGAGACAGAGAGGTCTTCCATCCATTGGTTCATCCCCCAGATGGTCGCAACAGCTGGAGCTGCACCAATCTGAAGCTAGGAGCCAGGAGCTTCCTCCAGGTCTCCCACATGAGTGCAGAAGCCCAAGGACTTGGGCCATCTTCTACTGCTATCCCAGGCCAAAACAGAGAGCCGGATCAGAAGAGGAGCAACCGGGACTAGAACCGGCGCCCATATGGGATGCTGGCGCTTCAGGTCAGGACTTTAACCTGCTGTGCATAGCACCGGCTGCTAAAATACACTCTTTAACTATAGGAGGACTCTTAAAATGTTGGAAATACAGTGCACTTCAGAGAAATACCTCCTGAAGGAGAAGCTGTTTGACTTGAATTAGAGAGTGTCACAGTGGCCAGATGGAAAGCGTAATTTACATTTAATTTTGTTTTCACTGATTTATCAACTATTCCATTGACAAAGAGAGGTGTGACTTCACAGAGTGTGAAAATGCTATTTTCTGCCCATAGTTGCATTAAAAAAAATCAAACCACAGCATGTTCAAAGTTAGTGTTTGACAAAGCTTTGCAATCATGGTTGCTTATCTTCTGAGCACCTCCTGCCCCCCGTTCTAGCAGTTCTTAGACATTGCATTATATTCACAATTTGTTACATGACAGTCTACATGAGGAAGAACAAATCTGAGGTTTTCTCTCCTCTGAGTTTGTACCTGGACTGTAGAAGAATACAGTTCAGTGAAAAGTGCTTACATCTATATTCATACAATGCATTTCCATATTCTGTATTTCTTTCTTATATTTCCTTAAGGTTAGAAGGAGTCAAATCAAAGCTGACAACAAAGGGGAAAAGAAATACAGATTTTTTTTACATATAGGCTGGGCTCTAAAAAGCAGGGCGGGTGCTGAACCCATGGTTTAGAAATGCCTGCTAGGGCACCCACGTCCCACACTGCAGTGCCTGAGCTGATTTCCTGCTCTGGCTCCAGGTTCAGCTTCCTGCGAATGTAGACCCTGGCAGAGACAGCCCAGGTAGTTGGCTTCCTATCACGCTTGTGCAAGACCTGTTCCCAATTCTCCTGGCTCCCCTGCCAGCCAGGACACAGGGGGAGTCAGCCAACAGATGGGACAACAAGAGCTCTCTTCCTGTCTGTCAGTCTCCGTCTCTGTTTCTAAAATAAAGAATTAAAAAAAAATGAAGCAAATGACTCCTTAGGAGAAGGTGTATCATTTGTTAAAGTCCAATCATTTACATAGTACTGGAGATTCTAGGGTTTGAGGAAAGGAATTTTTAAAACTTATTTAAAATGGTCTAAATACCAATGGATATAGATACAGTTGTGTACATTTCACAAGTACGGAAATTAACACTTTTAAACATTAAGGGTTTTGTCTGCATGTTTCACAGGTACTAAATGATAGATTAGGAATTCGAACTTCAGTGCCATTGGTTTCAAAATCTACACATTTCCCAGTACAGCACATTGCCAGGTAAAGTTCCTGCCTCACCAAATAAAAACTCCTGTGAATTTTCTGGAACATCAAGCTTCACTGCGGAAACGTGCAAGAGATATCTAGAGTGTGACTAGAATTCACAGAGATGCCATTTTCTAGATTTATTCCCCAGATGCCAATTCAATTGCACATGCAATAAATATCTGAGTTGCACTATTTATTTCATTGGCATGGGAAGGCAGCGTGATGATTATAATTGCTCAAATTGCAGAAAACTGAATCATAGAAATATGGGGGCAGCACTAAAGCACAGACTGGATTTTTTTGAACACCACATAGAGTAGCAAAGTCACATAAGTAGGGCTAATATCTAAGTAAACCTAGGTGTGAAGACATCTCCAGAAATGCCAAACACAGTGGTGAGAAAGGAACCATCCAAGGCATCCTGGTGGCGTCTGAACGAATGGAACAGGCAATCAGCAGGGCATCAGGTGCACCATGGGAATGGGGAATCTCTGACTCGCCAGTGAATTACTGGAAAGCAAAGAGCAAGCCAATCTGAAAAACAGCAAAAAATGGAAGAGGACCTCTCTTTCCAAGGGTGGGTCATCAAAATGACAGAGCAGAGTTTGAAAGGGCTGGAGCAGCCATCACACAGCTTCATTAAAAAGCAGCATTAGCAAGGCTTGATTCCAGGACAGGGCCCAAAGTGAACAGAAACTGCTGAAAGTACATCCAAGACTGAAGCAGAACAAGGAAAACAGTGGGATTTAAAAAAAAAAAAAAAAAAACAACTAAGGTTAGATAGCATATGGAAACATCAAAAGAAAAAAACTTGCGTATTTTTAAACATTATCTGAAAATGACAAAATAGGGCAGCTGTGAAATTAGAAATGTTACCCCAACTTTGACTCCAGCCTCCTACTAAAAGGTAAAGAGAATTAAATCATATTAAAAAATAAGATTTAAATATTTAGGCAAGATTCCATACAAAGTTACAATTTGGAAAAAGAGAACAAAGCAGAAAACGCTCCTTAAAACATTGAAAACTGCCAAGAAGACTTTTAAAATGATAACTTAGTTAAAAATTGGCTTAAACTATTTCATAATATGATGCATGACATGGAAAACAACACATGCTACAATAAAAAATAATACTTGGAAATTAAAAATCCTGAAAAAATTACAAAAAGCAAATTTCAAAATGAAGCGTAAACCAGGAGAAATAAATGATTATTAAACAATCAGAAAACATTATATGATACAAAGAAGATATCATTCGTTTTATCATTATATGATAAAAAAAGAAAGGAAGAAAATTTCAAAAATTAAAAGAGATGAAATCTAGATAAAGCATTGACAAAAGGCACAAAAGTTCCAACCATGGATGATAAAATGCTCTGAAAAAATAATTCAAGAAAGCTTTCTGAAACTAAAAAGCAAAATTAAAAATCATTTTTAATTTTTAATGGAGACAAAGTGCAGTGACTTATAAAGGACAAATAATTATGACTGCATCAAATTTTTACCACAATATTCTATTCCAGAAGAAAGGAAGTGAAATTATTAATATACTCAAGAAAGGAAAAATGTGAACCACTGCTTTTATCTCTGGAAATGCTATCCTTTAGTTCTAAGTGGCACATGCAACCTACTATAATTTAGCAAGTGTTCTCCCCTGTGAATATTTTCTAAGCAGCCAAAATTACAAGGGATCATTGTAAGCACTTGTGTTCTTCACAATTATAACAAAATGAGGTTAAAAAGTTGGGGATTAAAGACAGAAGTGGCCATACAATTTACTGTTGTAGATAAAATGTAACCATTAAATATGTAAAGAGAGAATTGGAAAACATATGGCAAAAAGGTGGCTCTACTTAGAGTTGTTGGATTCAGTGATGGTATAATAAAGAGTTCTGTTGTTAAGAATATTGTATGTGGGGCTGGCGTTGTGGTATAGCAGGTTAAGCCGCCACCCACGACACCAGCATCCCATATGAGCGTCAGTTAGTGCCCCAGTTGCTCCACATCTGATCTAGCTCCCTGCTAATGGCCTGGGAAAAGCACTGGAAAATAGCCCAAGTGCTTAGGCCCCTGTCACCTACATAGGAGACCCAAAAGAAACTCCCAGCTCTGGACTTCAGCCTGGCTTAGCAATGTCCAGTGTGGCCATCTGGGAAGTGAAACCACAGATGGAAAATAAATCTCTCCCTTCCTCTCTCTCCCTTCCTCCCTCCTCTCTCTCTCTCCACTTCTGTCTTTGTAACAGAATTTCAAACAAACACATTTTTTAAAGTATGTGTATATAATACGGAATAAAGGAAATAAATATCCATGTCCCATTCTAATTCAGTCATCTCTTATGCCCTTGAAAAATACTGTTCTCAGCTCCCTGCTAAGGTGCCTGAGAAAGCAGCAGAAGATGTCCAAGTCCTTGGGCCCCTGCACCCAAGTGGGAGATCTGGAAAAAGCTCCAGATTCCTGGCTTCAGACTGGCCCAGCTCTGGCTGTTAAGGCCATTTGGGGAATGAATCAGAGGATGGAAGATCTCTCTGCCTCTTCCTCTCAGTAGCTCTGCCTTTCAAATAAATAAATAAATCTTTTTAAAAAAAAAAAAGAAGAAAGAAAAGTAAGGTTCTCAGTGAAATATAAAATACATATATTTCTCAGGGAAATATTAAATACAAATTCAATATAGAAGAAATTAAATTTAAAAAAGTAAAAAACCTGGGTTTCAATAGGAAATTTCAGTTTTCAATCATAAGATATTTTAATGGTGTTCAGTTTCATCCCAAGATGAATTAGCATTTCTAGGCCAGAATTGTGATCTTGAAATACCATATCTTAGTGAAAGAAATGGGGTTTCTTTGAGAGATGACTGACTGCACACACTGAGAAAGAAATGTGCCAGGGAGTCTGGAAGTTGATGTCATACCAAATATCCAGGAAGATATCAAAAACATCTATCATCATACTGAAAATACAAGTGGCAAGCTTCTGTTTGTTAACCAGGGAGGCAAAGCACTCACTTTTTAAAAACCCAGTCAGCTGTGAATTCCACATCTATGATTTTCTGAAACTGTTTTATTTTGTAGTGGTGAGCTTTATAAAAGACACAAAGAGGGGCTGCATTGTGGTGCAGCGGGTTAAGCTGCAGCTTGTGATGCTACCATCCTATATCAGAGGACTGGTTCAAGTCTCAGCTACTGTGCTTCTGATCCAGCTTCCTACTAATGCACCTGGGAGTGCAGGGTAAGATGCCCCTAAGCACTTGGGCCTCTGCCAACCTGGTTGGAGTTCCTGGCTCTGGGTTTCAGCCTGGCCCAGATCAGGCTGTTGCAGCCACTGGGGGAGCAAATAGAAGATGTCTGTGTGTCTCTCTCTGTGTCTGTCTGTCTCTCCGTGTGTGTGTGTGTGTGTGTGTGTGTGTGTGTCTTACTCTCACTTTCTCTATTACTCTGCCTTTCAAATAAACCAATAAATCTCTCTTTAAAAAAAAAAAAAGGCGGCAGGACAGTGTTTTCTTTGTAAAAAGACAAAAAGAGCATAGGATACAGAGTCAAATGTACCTGAATTCTAGTCCCAACCCACTGCTCATTATCTGAGAGACTCGCAAGTTCCTGTCTGAACCTTAGTTTACCCCTTTATCAAATATGAGCAAAGTAAGAACACCCACCCCGTGTAGCTGCTCTGAGGCTGAAGGGCACCGGTTTACGTACCGAGTCCAGTCCAGAGTGGCCCTTCTCCTGATATTGCTTCTTTCCCCCAGCTCCTGCCATAGTTATTATTTTGCTTTGACATTGTATTGTCTCTACCATATATTACTGGTAATCCTGTCTAATTAGATATTAATTCCAGATATTTAGATAAATTGTATCCTTCTGAAGACCTGTTCCAAAGAACCAGAACATGTCCTTCCACTCTGCAGTCAATAGCAGGAACTAGTACTCTTGCCCAAGGGGCTGATTTACCCACACCTCAAATCCTGGAGCATCTAATTACACAACAGTGCCTCTTAATTCTGGTTAAGAAACATAATGATGATTAATATTTTGTGGGGAAATAGGCAATAATTAAGTTTTCAATGATGGCATGTCATTTATTATAAAAAGCTTTTTCTTTTATTGAATAGGCACTCAATGTATTTTATAAATGATTGATTAGGTAGAGTTGACTTTAACAGCCTCATAGCAATAATGGAAACAATCTGATGTAGAAGGCAATGTCAACATAAATGTCAAAATCAGAGGACGCAGGTTTCTATAATAATCCCTGTAGAATAAGAATAAAAAAGAGGATTTGACATCACAGGGAGAGACCAGTTCCATATTCAGGAGACCTGAGTCATGGCCCTGGTCTTATTCTAATAACAGCCACCTGTCTGCCATGGACCAGAGTAAGTGTTCTCAATTCATTAACTTATTGTGATATTGTTAGTTGGGCCCACCTCCATCTTACAGATAGAGAAACTGTCTCACAGATATGGTGACCACACATTCAGTGCAAACAGGAGTTGGGAAGTCAAACCATCCTGGCCTCAAAACTCTTGCAAAGGTAATACCTAAAGTCCCTGGTAGTGTTTATATTCCGTGATTTATGATATCTCTTCCCTAAATGAATTTTTAGTGGTCTATTAACCTCGCAGTCCTCTTCAATAGCACTTTTCTTCTTTGTTTAGTTTCTGTCCTGCACTTGTCAGTGTCTGAAAACCTCACTCATTACAGGACCACATAACCCAGAAAGGTCTTACTCACAACAACGGCTGCTGCCACCCAGGGGGCAGGAGAATTTGAGAATCAAATTTGCTTTAGAGCCAGAGACCTTCCTCAAGCCCTTTTCTATATCTAGGACTCAGAGCCCTAATATTGAACTTGACTGTAATTCCTCATGCTGTTTACCTAAAGTAAATGAAACACAAACTGTGTTGCAGGAAGACAGACAACAATTATATTTTAAATTAGTCACAGGCTTACAGCTTCTGCAACTTCTTGTAATGGAAAATAACCCAGAGAACACTGTCATCTGGCATTAGGATAACAGGCTTTGAGTGAATGACATGTTTACATTGCATGATGGAACAGTTTGAATTTCTTCATTATTTTCTGTGTGACTCTTCTTAACTTGCCTGGAATTATCAACCCCGTGTACTAGAAGGTCTCATGTTCCTGCCTTCTTTTGACTAATGAAACCCTTATTTTCTGAGGTCAGGCCCTCATTATACTTTCTTGAACGTGTACAGTCTCCCAGCCGATGGTCCTTCTATTTCTCCCTGATCTATTCAACTCATTAATGTCACATCTATCTTCCTGAGGAACTGCTCTAATTATGTCACCTACCTCCTCTAAAAACATATAATGTACCTACTGCTTCCACAGCAGAAAACCAAAACTGTTAATAGGGCTTTTCCATTCACCTGATCTGCCTTCAAACTCTTTTCAGCTTTGGGTTCTACTGATCCTCTTCATAGAATGTAGGCTAAGTTGACTGAATCTCTATCGTTGAGCTTAACTAAGAAAGAGGCTGCTGATGCCCCTGGGTTCCTTTCTCTCCACCTCTCCAAATGCCAGGACTCTATGCATGACTTTGGGGTGTTGTTCAATGTTGTAACTGAGCTACATATAAGAAATCCCTGAGGATCTCCAGAAGTGTTGACTCTTTGACCCAGCACGGTATATGATAACAGCTTGATTCTGTGTCATGTCATACTTTGAAGTATGCTGATTTCGGTATTTTTGTTCTGAATTTTAGCCTAGAAGATATGGGAGCAGTAACAGAACATAGAAACCGGCACACAACTGGGCAGTGGATTCCAAGAAGAGTGACACACATGCTGTTCTTAACTATCATCGCAAGGGTCCACATGTGACAATTTCACTGCCCACAAACGTCGATGCCTTGGCCTGCAATAAAAGAAAAAAAATTTAAAATTAAGATAATAAACCTCTCACTGTAGAACCTACAATGACACTCCAGCTCTTTAAAACGAGCCAGCAAAGAAGCTATGAGTTAACAGTAACATTCAAATGCTTTAGGCCCAGAACTCCTGAATAAATAATTTCTCCAACTGTAATTTTAAGGAAAACAATTCCCCGTTTTCTCAAGTTCTACAGTTCATTTTTAATAATTTTGCCCAAAGTTCACATAAGACAAACGAGGACTTTTGGAAAAGGAGCATTCTTACCTCCAAAGCTCAAGGTAGCCCTGGTTGCTACCAACTAAGTTATACGGAACAATGCAGAAGGAAACTGATGTGTCCTTGGAACCCTTTGAGCATTTTTTAGAAGTAGAAGGTAAAATAACTGCTGCAAAGCCCCAAGCACACTGCATCTTGAGCCTGACATAGCTTTAATAATGTATTACAAAAACACAGTGTCGGCCTAGGAGGAGCAATGGGGGGCATTTTATTAAGTGAGAAAGAAGATTTATAGATAAATCACTAAAGAAGAGTTACGGTGAATCATGTGTTTGCTAACAAAAGGTGCAGAGGACAATATTTTGTCTCTGCTTTGTCAACATCTAATGCCCATTTATCTCTGTTACACTACTCATACATAGTCACAATCACTCTATAAATTCATCACCACGGATTGTAAAGCTTGAGACAAGGTCAGAAAGCTTATGAAAAGAGTCAGTAATCTATCCCGCTGAGGGCTGAGAAATGTTAATGGTGGTAACCTGCAGCACTGGGGACCCAGTTTCTATTAAAAAGGGGGAGGTGTTGGGGAACAGCCATCCGTCATCATCAGTGGCCCATCCTGAAAAACTCTGCTGGCCTGAGAAGCTTAAGAAAACGTGGGATGGATCAAAACTGCTAGCAAACAGCTGCCTCTGAAACGTGCTGGAAGCTTGGGCAGAGCGAGCTCCCACGAGAGCCCTGCGACAGATACTCAAGAGAACAGACGTCTCGACGTCATCATGGCCACACAGGCTGCCTTGTGACGCGTACCCAAGAGAACAGAGACGTCTCGACGTCATCACGTCCACACAGGCTGCCCTGGACGCGTACCCAAGAGAACAGACGTCTCGACGTCATCACGTCCACACAGGCTGCCTTGTGACGCGTATCCAAGAGAACAGAGACGTCTCGACGTCATCACGTCCACACAGGCTGCCCTGGACGCGTACCCAAGAGAACAGAGACGTGTCGACGACATCCCGACCACACAGGCTGCCGTGTGCCCTATGCTAACTCCGACCAACCAGCAGCACTCACCTTTGTTTCCTTTATCTGAGGCTACTCTGAACCATAGCCCCCGGTTTTCTACCTTATAGGTTAGAAATACAATGGAAAAAATGTATAGTACTGAAAAACCATGCATGAATTTCAATTTTGTTGGCACCAAAATAAACTTATCTTTTAATTTCATTTTCTAGGAGCCTTCTGAAGTACCTCTGCGTGTTATTAAAAATTGTTGTGTCACAATCTCCCTTTTTAGATCATTCTGCAAGTTCAATAATAACCACTTTAGCACTAGGAGTGAGATTTAAGGCTAATTTTCAGTTTTAATTTCCAAATAACATCAAAATCCATTCCAATTTCTTTCAGAAATGTACTCTTTTCTATAATTTCATTTTGGATTCGGGTGTTTGGGGGTAGTGCATAATTTCTGCTGTAATCTGATCACCACCTGCCAATCTTCAGCAGCTCCTCCAGGTGTTTCCTCAGTAACTTCTGGGCATTGCACACAAACACCTCCTTCCTCCCGTAATTCTACTCTGCACTCAGCTATGCCATGACCTTCCTGCCTTTTCTCCACCCAGAGATAAGGCAGGGCTGGTGGTAATTTGTAAAGACTAAAAAAGGTTTACTGAAGACTGGGACCAGAAGTAATCACAGAGAATCCAACTCAGCATCAGAATAGGGCTTCACCCATCACTGTCCTCAAAGCTCAAGTCCCTCTGTTGTCCCCCTCCTCTGAGCTCAGTGGCCTGTCTCCTTCAACCACAACTAGGGTCTCTGAACTGGATGAACTGGTTCATCCCTGCTCTCCTTGTCAATTTCAAGAGCACCAAACACCAGCTTCCAGAACTCATTCAATTAAAACACACACACACACACACACACACACAAAATATTCTCCATATCAAGATAATTCTTTCACATTAATTTGCAGAATGATTTTAGGACTGCCTGGTCCAGAACTTCATTTTCTTTTTCTTGCTTTTCTCTGAGGCCCAGTCATGAGTTTTTTCCCAAATCAAAATCTACACAGGAAAGCGAAGTAAGATTTTCAAGTATCAGAAGACAAAGAAACAGCAATCTTTGAAATAAATTTCACCCAATTGCTTCATGGAGAAGGCCAAGAATTAGGCAGGGGTCTGATCAAGGTCACTAGGCTGCCCTCATCAGCAGCAGTTCTCTAAGTAGGAGGGTGATTTTGTTGGAAAAAAAAGAGAAAAAGCATTTCCTCTTTTTCACAGAAAATCTTTCCAGGGTGTTATGGCTTATTTTCCCTTCACATTACATAAATGTGGTCTGGCTTTGAAAATAAGTCTTACTGAGGACATTTACGTCTTTATTCATTCAGTGATTTTATTGTGTACATCTTGTAAGTCAAGCACTATGCTTAGTACTGTAGGACAATAGAATCAAAGAGAAATACGGGGACCATAGCACAAAGGCCTCATAGGACATGTTACATATACATCCATTGAACAATTGCCATTCAAGAAGTAGGAAAATAGAGACATTTCTTTTAAAATATTTATTTTCATTTTATTTGAAAGGCAGAAAGAGATAGAGAGAGGTCTTCCACCTGCTGGTTCACTCCCCAAATGCCTGAAACTGTCAGGGCTAAGCCAGGCCAAAGCAAGGAACCTAGAACTATGTCTAAGTCTCCCACTAGGGTGGCAGGGAGCTAAGTACCTGGGCCGTTATCTGCTACTTCCTAAAATATTCATTATCCAGAGGCTGGAATCAGGAGCAGAGCTGTTATTCAAACCCAAGCACCAAGCTGTGTCTTCACTGTGGTGCCAAATGCCGGCCCTGAATGATACCTTTTTTTTTTAGGATTCATTTATTTATTTGAAAGTCAGAGTTATACAGAGAGAGTAGGAGAGGCATGGAGAGAGACACACACACAGAGGTCTTCCATCTGCTAGTTCACTAGTTGTTGGCAAGGGCCAGACCTGAACCAATCCGAAGCCAGGAGCCAGGAGCTTCTTCCATGTCTCCCACACGGGTACAGGGGCCCAAGGACTTGGGCCAATCTCTACTGTTTTCCCAGCCCTTAGCAGAGAGCTGAATCAGAAGTGGAGCAGCCAGGAACAGAACCAGCACCCATATGGGCTGCCAGCACTGCAGGCGGCAGCTTCACCACAGTGCCGGTCACAGTAAGCAATCTTTTAAAAACACATGTTTGCAGGGCCAGCACCATGGTGCAGAAGGTCAGTCATCTGCCTGTGGCATCCCATATGGGCACCGTTAATAGTTCTGGCTGCTCCTCTCCAATCCAGCTCTCTGCTGTGGCCTGGGATAGCAGTAGAAGATGGCACAACTGCTTGGGCCCCTGCACCTGCACCCACGTGGGAGACTAGGAAGAAGCACCTGGCTTCTGGCTTCAGATCGGCACAGCTCTGGCCATTGCGGCCATTTGGGGAATGAACCGATGGATGGAACACCTTTCTCTCTGTCTCTCCCTCTGTCTGTAATTCTACCTCTCAAATAAATAAATAAAATCTTTAAAAACCATATATGTTTTCAATAAATTTCTCATATCCTCTACTGAAAGAGACAAAATGGAACAGGAAAAAATAGGAAAGGAAAATCCTTCCACTATATGTAAGAACAAAGGGCAAAATCATCTCCGTTGACATCATACATCTGTATTTTATCCTTTAAGATGAAAAATGACATAGTGTGGTTTCTGTGGACAAAGAGCAAAAAGAAAGTGAGAATATTCTACTTTATAAATGTAAAAAGAAAAACATAGAATGACAACAGTATAAAATGGACTAGCCACAATTTTTAAGCAACATCAAAGTGCTAGAAATCTAGCAGGGACCATTTAGCCATTTCAGAAAAACATTGGTAATATATGGCTGAATCTAACTGGCCCTGATGACTCTTGAAAATACATCATAATCTAATCTAGAGTAGCAGGTGAGGCTCCATCTGTACCATGCCCATGTATCACTAACTGACATGCTAAAATAAATTACACAATTAAGCAGTTTTGCCCAATGTATTTTTTATTAAAATGAATCCTATTGTTGATGCCTAAAGATGTTGCAAAATTGATTTCAGCAAGCTCTTCTCAGTGCCATGTGCACATGCATGAAACACTGCAACCCCCATACTTTGGTAGCCTGACATGAGGTAAAAGAAAACAAGCTTAGAATCATCCCTGTGAATCTCCAAAGACAATCAGGAGATTCCACATGAATTGTGCAAATTTAAAACTTATTTTCTTGAATCAACTCAACCTAGTATTCTGGCCTGTATTTCAATCAATACTGACAAGATAAAACCAATAGCATCAACAGTTGAATGTTACCTAGCCATTCAGTCTAACTTTTTATTGCTGAATTTGAATTTAATCAGGTGTGGATTTCAACTCAGTTGTATCATCATTCTTGCCTTATAGATCATCCTTTCTTGTCCAAAGTGCTAATTTCCAAAATGATGGATCAGAGGAGACCTTATTCAGTATCATGGCATAGAGAAAGAAGTGTCTGGTCTACATGCCATTCTTGGGTCCTCACTGGCCTTCATGCAGGAGTAACTTCAACCTTGTCTTGGTATTGGCCTTGACCTGTACTGATGATTTAGTAAGTTGGCTGGCTTGTTGTCATCTGTTCACTACACACAAGCATTTTGTTGTTGCTGCTCTTGGGAGAGTAATATTCTCTCTGCCCTCCCACATGCACAAACATGCATGTGCATCTACACACACACACACACACACACACACACACACACACTGACCTGGTTAAACCATGTGGGCTTTCCCTAGTATAGCTGATTCTCTAAGCATCAGCTGTTTACTAAAGTTCATTTTACAAGCTGTACAGTCCATGAGTTCTGCCACAGAACTGCCTTGTTCTTAAAAATGACTTTCTAAGAGAAGCATACTCAAGTTTTCTTCTGTATTCCTTCTTTCTTCCATTAGGTACATATCTGTGCTTCTCTTGCTGTTCGTGCATAGAGAATTCTTGTCTGTATTCCTTGTTTTCTCTATTATGGGCATACCTGGGATGGAGAGGGAGGGCAAAGGGACCAGAGAGCATGGGAAACGTTTCTGTACATCCCACTGTACTGCAGAAACCAAGCAATTCAAGACAGCAGGTGTGCTGCCTGAAGCCCTCTCTCCCAAACATGGCAAGCTGCTTTTTCCGTTCTACCTGAGCTGTCACGCATTGTGTGAAAGGGATTTTTCAGACAATTATCTCCTCCTAGAGGTTTCCTATTGAAATCACTTAATTAACTTGTTTTTAGATTATTTATGCCCTGTCTGAGAGGGTACAACACATAGGCGCTCTCAGTGTTGCCAGTAATGGGAGAAGAATAACAGATAAATGGAACTAAATATTTCATAGTTCAACATAAACTGATGAGATTGTCTATTACAAATAATACCTATCATTGCTGCTGCAATTGTTACTCTCATCATTATTCTTATTACCTCCTTATTTTCACCTGCCTCTTACCTGTGTGATAGTTGCCAGAATGTTCTCAGAGATTCGCTAAGGATGCTATCACTTTGTAGCACCACCATGCAGGTTGAGGAAGGACAGGGCCTGTTGTCCACCTCTTGCTCCATGAGAATTCAAGTGGAAAAAATCATGAAATTAAGCCCTACATAAACAGGGAAGATATAACCACATTAGAAGTGTAAGTGAAAATAGTAACACTTGACTTACATAAGGTGACATTTTGAACCTAGAAAATAGAAAAAAAAATGCCTGTGCAAAATACAGCTATTGTGAAGACTATAAATTTGCTCTCAAGATAAACTGAAGTTCATCTCAGATAAGGAAGTTCTAAGCTGCTAACAGCATAATATCTCTTGCCTCATATTGTAACTTGTGCAATGTTATGGAGGACAGTGACATATAGGATTTTTAATTTATTCTTGCAAACTTAACCTCCAACACAGTAAATAAAATATAATGAGTACTTATTAAATGCCTGATAAATAAAATTTATTTTATGGAATTAAAAGGGATAAAGAGAGGGAGGGAAGGAGAGGAATGGGAAGGAAAGAAAGGAGAGAGAGAGAGACAGAGACAGAGACAGAGAATATTTCCCATTTTCTGACTCACTCCCCAAATGTCTGCTGGGGCTGGGGCTGGGGCTGGGCCAGACTGAAACAATGAGCCAAGAACTCAGACTTGAACCACCACGTGCTGCCTCCTAATGAGTGCACTAGCAGGAAGCTAGAATTGGGAGTAGTGCCAGGACTTGAACCCAGGACTGGAATGCAGGCACTGCAGTATGGGATTCAGGTGTCCTAAGTGATATTTTAACTCCTGCAACAAATGCTCATCTCTATTTGTTTCTGGTAGAAAGTGGCAAATTACAAATAAACATAAAAATAAGAAGAAATATAAATTCATCAATGCCATATTCTGAAGATGTTAAATCTTGGGGAAGACAGAAATCTTCATTAGTAAAAATAGCTATTATCATTGGACTGGGCAAAAATTCCTGCTCAAAACAGTAATTCTGAATTATAGAGAAGAATAACTAAGCTCAAGACTCTAAAAGCAAACAGTGTATGTGAAACATTCTGAAAGTTTGTTTTTTGAAACATTCAATGATTGAAACTGTTATGCTTCTAAAAGGCATGTTTCAGCTATCTGGGAACTTTATTTTTAAGACTTATTTATTTATTTGAAAGGCAGAGTTACAGAGATGCGGAAGCAGAGAGAGGAGAGAGAGAGAGAGAGAGAAAGAGAGAGAGAGAGGTCTTCCATCCACTGGTTCCTCTCCAGATGGCCACAACTGCTGGAGCTGTGCAGATCCAAAGCCAACAGCTAGGAGCTTCTTCCAGGTCTCCCACGATGGTACAGGGGACAAGGACTAGGGCCATCTTCTACTGCTTTCACAAGCCATGGCAGAGAGTTGGATCAGATGTGGAGCAGCCAGGACTCGAACCAGTGCCCATATGGGATGCCAGCACTGCAGGCAGTGGCTTTACCTGCTATGCCACAGTGCTGGCCCTAGGAACTTTATTTTTATGCAACATTTCTTTCTCTGGAATTTTATTGTGTTCACCTATTAGCTAACAGAAGTGGGACATTTTTTTAAGAAATTTCCATTTATAAGTATATTGACTACAAAAGTTTCAGTGGTATAATGGATCCAATATTTGCATGCTTCCAAATTCGAGGAAAGGTATTAGAAAGCAGGAGCTTTGGGAAGTAATTGGATCATGAGTGTAGAGCCCCCATAGAAGGGACAGTGCAACCCTGGAAGGAGTTTTCACCAAAACAACAATGCTGGCATCGTGACCTCGAATTTCCAGTCTTCAGAACCATGAGAAATTCATGTCATCATTTATAAGCCACCCAGTCCATGCTATTTGTCATGGAAGCCCTAATTGACTAAGACATAGTATTTATAATTGACTACTTGCAGTAAGCCAATGTCATCATTTGTTCTCAATGAAGCACAGTTCTACCTGCTTACGTGTACAGAGAAAGGAAAAATGTTTCTTCAATATAACCTCAGCAGGGACATAAGGTTGTACATCTTTGATGCAAAGGAGGGGACTGCATGACAAGGTTAAGTTGTGCATTTAACAGACTGAAATGTATGGGTGGTTATTGTCAATATGCAATACAAAATATGCAGTACATGCAAACTCTCCAAATGTGTGAAAGTTCAGGGCATTGATCAACAGAATCAGAAACCAGCAAAAATTTAACTGTGATCAACTAAAATATGCAACAAATGATGGGGTGCAGGGAGGGGGGAGATCTGAGAGTTATTCCTAAGGTCATTCTAACTATTTAGTTGCATTTGCATGCTAATTATTTTAATAAATGTTCACTTGGTGCTATCTTGTGACAGGCACTGTGTGGTTGTGCATATCAAACATTCAATAGGTAGACAAAGCCCTGAATACACAAAGGCAAAGAATGGCTGGCTTCTCTAAGCACATTACTTTCTTAAGCACTTTGAAGTCCCAAGACAGAGGATGTTCAAGAGATCATTCTGGAATTTCTTAACCAGTATGTTTTGAATTGTGATCAAGTAAAAGGAAATGTTGGATCCTGCAAAGCCATCCAGGAGGCAACACCAGGGTCATGCTCTCACACCTGTTCATATCATTTCTTTCTCCTGTACACCCGCGTCCACTGTTTCCTGCCCAACAAATCTGACTAATCCTTCAAGGCTTAAATCACTCTCCACTTTTTTTCTGAAGCCCTCCATGAAATTCCCCTAACCAGAATTAATTACATCACAAGATGCCTCTTTGCAGCATTAAATATATGTATCTATTAAATCACTTGACAGATTGCAGTAATTGGTTATGAGTTTGTGTTTCCTATGAGTTCACAGAAGTTAGAGTGTCTTAAACACTTCCCTGTCACTAACTCTCAGAATTATTTCAGTTTATAGAAGATCCTCAACAATATTGAATCAATATTATGAGAATGCATCCTGCACCAGTTCAAGTTTTTTGTTTCTGTTTTTCCTTCCCTAAGGCACTCTTTAAAAGAGCTGATTGACATCAAGTTCTCACCAGAGGAATGAGCAGAGTCCTGATGGTGACATGCTCTTTAACAGGGACTAAAAGGCTAAAAAATTAGGCCATTTCCACCATCATGTTCCTGTAAAGAAATGTGAACCACAGAAACCTCAATGTATTATGGATGCGACTTGGAAGGCAAGGAGGAGCAGATAAGCACTACCTGGGCTGAGAGAGAAGAAACAGCGAGGGACAGTCACCAGGCCTAGACATCTGGTAGAGAAGAGGCACCTCGGCCAGTGTTCCACTGTGCCACGGTTGAGTGAATGGTACACAAAAACAGACAATACCACAAATGTAGTTATGAACAAAACTGCTTCACATCCTCACTGTTCTTATACGTGGCTAGTAGCAGATCATTTACTTTTTTTTTTTTGACAGGCAGAGTGGACAGTGAGAGAGAGAGAGACAGAGAGAAAGGTCTTCCTTTTTTTGCCGTTGGTTCATCCTCCAATGGCCACCGCAGCCGGCGCGCTGCTGCCGGCGCACCACGCTGATCCGATGGCAGGAGCCAGGTACTTATCCTGGTCTCCCATGGGGTACAGGGCCCAAGTACTTGGGCCATCCTCCACTGCACTCCCTGGCCACAGCAGAGAGCTGGCCTGGAAGAGAGGCAACCGGGACAGAATCCGGAGCTCCGACCGGGACTAGAACCTGGTGTGCCGGCGCCGCAAGGCAGAGGATTAGCCTAGTGAGCCACGGCGCTGGCCAAGATCATTTACTTTTTAAAAACTCATGTTTCTCCCTCAATATATTTTCTTAGATAATTGTTGTGTTAAATTAATTAAGGTTTATGAATATTTATGAATATTCTTGGCTTATGGACATGGTAAGAATGAAATAAATATTTATTGTATTTGTGTAAGTTGGTAAAGAAAAAAGATGTTTTTAATATCACTGAATGGAGAATTTTTTAAAGGAAGAATCTGAAACCTAGATAAGAATTCAAAATTAAATCAAGTTCCTCCTATTGATATCCTGAGGGGGTGAGGTCCCATCCAATGTGGGTGACACTATTATGGACTGACAAGACAGACCTGCAGCAGTCTCAAAGATGACCCGGACTCCAGTTAACCGGCAGTACTTTATTTCAAATGCTAGATAATTAAAGACACATTTGTTGAAAGCTTTGTACTTCCCTGCAATGAACAATACTCACTCTTTATAACAATGAGATTCCCCAGCCATATCCTTTTTCTTTCTCTCATGCTGTTGGTAATATTCCTAAAACACATTAGTCCTCCTGTTTGCCTTAAAAGATGCTGTCCAGCACATATAATTGAATTTCTCTGTGATGAGTGAGCATCCTGCTGCCTTGGGGGACTCCTGTAGAACCTCCAGGATCCTGGTACAGTGATTTGCTTGTAAATATAAAGAATACAGAAGATTGGTCTCTGTCTGTTTGACCCTAGGATATACCTTGAAAGTCACTGTTTAGAGAAAAAAAAAAAAAAAAACCTTTCCTCCAGCTTATTTTCTTGTGAATTTCCTTTTTACTAAAATTAGGCACAAAGAGACACAACCCTAATTCATGGAGGCTTTATTGGAATCCCATTAATGGGATAATACTGCATCTTCTTTTGGACTAGTTGCTTTGGAATAGGAGTGTGGGAAATGATCTTCAAATGCACCCCTGGATTCTTTATCACAGGAAGAGGTTTTATGTAAACATTTTCTATTAACTGTCAAAGGCTTGGAAACACTTAGGGAATTACCAGAGGGTTTTTATGAACGTCTTTCTCAAATGTATTGACAAATGTCTGTGTTTTTCATAGGTTGCAGCCATCTTTTCCTTGTTCTCCTGAAAATATTTGATTCAGAATATGAAACTGCCAAGCCATGCTTCATTTATCTCAGCCTATTGTCTACTAAGTGTGACTTGATAATTGGAAAGCCCTTGATCTTTAATGATTGCTCTAATGCCTTCATGTGCTTCACACAGCCCCTCTGAGCCACACTGCAGTCTAGAAAGCATTAAGCATAAGCAGCAGGGCTATTTTAATAGAAACGCTCTGCTACAGTGGTTTTGTAATGTGGACACATTTTTACTCTAAAAACGAGGCAGTTCAAAAGGATTACATTTGGCTCAAAATGAGTCCAGCATGTGCAATGTCTTTGTAGCAGGAAATCACCAGGTATTTCTGATGCAATTAGTAAATAGAAGTCTAAAAAGTCTTTTGTACATTCATAGGTAACCACCAGTGCTCCTCCCTTTCTCTCTCTCTGTCTCTCTCCCCACCCCATCCAGAAAGAGCTCACATGACTCTGCTTAATTTTAAACACTTCTCCCTATATTAATTCCCTCATGAATCATTTAGTTTGTTGATGGTATTGTACTTGGTTAAATTATTCTCTTGATTAAACAAAATTATATAGGTTTGAAACTTTTAATAAAGAAGTGTCTAGTCTGGCAGAATAAAACTTTCCCAAACTCAAATAAGGCTCTGATCTGTCATCATTGCACCCACATATAATGCAACAGGTGGTAGCTCTGTGTCTCTCACTGGCACTGATAAGGGTACCTCTAACCTGTACACAGAGCTCTGCTGAGCTGGGCGACCTTCTACCTCCACTTCACCCATGCCTCATGAGGGAATGAATTGAACTCACATTCCTGAAGTGAGGATTATTTTATTGTATTCTTGATCCCCCCCTAGGTAGACATGACCTAAATTTTCCCCTAGTAAGCTCAGAGGAATCATACACAAGAGACAGATTACGCCACACTTAAATACCCTCCTTCACAGGCATTAGCTGTTAGGATGACGTCCCAGTTACAGAGCTGGAGATCTGTCCCACTTTCCAATCACTTCTTTATGACTCAAACCCTTAGCAAACCCAGGTGAGCTTGAAAGACCAGTTACATCACACATTGACCCCAATCCCCTTCCATCCCCGCTCCCTCACAAGAAAAATCTCGTGGTGGGTGACTTCCCACATTCCCAGAGCAGTCACAAGTTATTAGAAGCTCTTTTGTGCTGTTGAAATTCTTGATTTCACCATTCTTCTCCACCTCATAAAATAGGCACAGAAAGGAAAAGTGGCGCTCTTTAGAATTTTTATGTTACTGACTATTCCACAAGTAAGGGATCATTGACATTTGTATCAAAACTTTCTTCTGTGTGCTCACAATAGTTTACCCAGGCTTACATTTCAGAATCAAAGTTAAGGTTATCAGAACAGGAAAGTACACCCTTCCTTTGGTCAGGATTTACTTATTATTCTAAACACTGGGTTGACAAAAACCTCTGTGAACATTTTCTGATGAATTCTGAGTATTCCCAAGGAAATGAAATGGGAAATAATTGCCTGGTGTACTAGTTGCAATGCAAACTTGGTGTTAAGATAGCCTAGGGCTGTGCTTCTCCAAACATAGCCCTCAACTAGCAGCAGCATCCACGCCAAGAAGCTGGTGGCCTGACCTGGACATACAGTCTCAGGGCATTCAGACCACTTTACATCAATGTTGTGGATAGGGGCTAGTGTTTTAGCCTAGTGGTTAAGACATGCACACCCCCACATCAGAGAACTTGGGTTTCATTCACAGCTCTGGTTCCTGATTCCAGACTCCTGCTAACACAGATCCTGGAAGGCATCTGTGATGACTCAAGAAAACGAATCCCTGCCTACATGGAAAACCTGGACTGAGTTCCTGCAGCCCAGCTCTGGCCCTTGCCCTGTGTGACCATTTAGGGAGTGAACCAGAAGATGGGATCACTTCCTATCTGTGTGTGTGTCTTTCTCTGACTGTTCTTCCCTCCCACCCTCCCTCCTTACTTCCTATCCTCACTTTCAAAAAATAATAAATACTGTAAACTGTATAGCTTATCAACATCAGTAAGTTAATTCTTCTCACAGTTCTGTAGACCTGGAAGTTCAATATCAGGGAGCTGGCTTTCTGACGACTTCTTGTTGAGTCCCCACAAGATGAAAGTCTTTGTAAGGGGCTGCTCCTGGGTCTGTTTTGTAAACAGCCCTAAAACCCTTCTGAAGAGTTCACTCTCATGACCTAACCAACTCCCAAAGTTTGCTCCTCTCAATGACATCTCCTTAAGGATTAAAATTTTATCAGATGAATTCTGTCTGGCAGGACACCAACAATGAGACTGTAGCATCTCTAGAATTTGAAATGCTTGGTGCTGTTTAACAAGCATTCCAGGTGATTCTGAAGAACATTAAAGTTACAGAAGGACAGCCTTTGTGGAAACATTTTGCAACATTATGGAGCAAAACTGCTCATTTACCTCCAGGGAAAACTATCACATCCTCAGCTCCCTTAAGTGCATCTGAAGGAAAGTTCAAAGAAACAAACTCTCACAAGTGAATTGCTTATAAGCTGTTGCCTTAAAGGGATGAGATGGGCATGAACAATTAAGGTCAATGCTTGCAACAGGAGTAACTGACAAATTTTAGAGATACAGTCTTTTCTATAAAATAGATAAAGATATCACACATTAAGAATGAAATTTAATAAACCATTTTATATTCATGTTAATTATAACTGCATTCTATTGCTTCTAATAGGAAAAGTTACAGAATTTACAAATATGGTGGGCCTTGGGAGAAAAAGTTTCTCTTCAAAATGTTCTTACTAAGAACTTCACCATGTAGAGTGATCTAGAAATGACTTCCATGTAGGAGACATTTAATCCAATTTAGGAGTCTCTTCAAGGAGAATGTGCTGGCTTTATTAAAATCACCAGGAGCTGGAGCCTGCACTGTGACATATCAGGAAAGGCTGCAATGCTGGCATCCCCTATAGGCACAAGTTCAAATCTTGGCTGTTTCATTTCCAATTCATCTTCTTACTAATGCGCTTGGAAAAGCAGCAGAGGATTGCCCAAGTCCTTGTGTTCCTGTATCCACTTGGGAAACCCGGATGAAGCTCCTGGCTTTGCCTGACCCAGCTCTGGCCATAGCAGACACTTGGGGAGTAAACCAGTAGACGAAAGATCTCTCCTTCTCTCCCCTTCTCTCTCTGTAACTCTTCCTACCAAAATAAATAGATAAAATATTTTTAAAAGCCCATAAAACAGCATCTCTAAGAAGTTATTTTATCTCTGAGAATTGCTGTTTTTCCTTGAATTCATTTCTTCTGGTGAAAAGCAATAAAAATATGTCATAAAATAATATATAAAAAAATCTTTTTTTTTTTTTTTTGACAGGCAGAGTGGATAGTGAGAGAGACAGAGAGAAAGGTCTTCCTTTTTGCTGTTGGTTCACCCTCCAATGGCCGCCAAGGCTGGCACGCTGCGGCCGGCGCACCGCGCTGATCCAAAGGCAGGAGCCAGGTACTTATCCTGGTCTCCCATGGGGTGCAGGGCCCAAGCACTTGGGCCATCCTCCACTGCCTTCCCGGGTCACAGCAGAGAGCCGGCCTGGAAGAGGGGCAACCGGGAAAGAATCCGGCGCCCCGACTGGGACTAGAACCCAGTGTGCCGGCGCCGCTAGGTGGAGGATTAGCCTATTGAGCCGTGGTGCTGGCCTAAAAAAAATCTTAACATATCCAAACCCAGCAAAACTTCCAGGAAGGGATCAATTATTATTAAATCAGATGAGATCGGGTGTGTTCAGGGTGGTATGGCCGTAGAGGGGCCGGTGCAGTAGCGCAGTGGGTTAAAGCCCTGGCCTGCAGTGCCGGCATCCCATATGGGTGCCGGTTCTAGTCCCGGCTGCTCCTCTTCCAATCCAGCTCTCTGCTATGGCCTGGAAAGCAGTAAAAGATGGCCCAAGTCCTTGGGCCTCTGCACCTACGTGAGAGACCTGGAAGAAGCACATGGCTCCTGGCTTCGGATCAGCTCAGCTCCAGCTGCTGCAGCCATCTGGAGAGTGAACCTGTGGTTAGAAGACCTCTCTCTCTTTGTCTCTACCTCTCTCTGTAACTCTGTCTTTCAAATAGATAAAATAAATATTTTTAAAAAATTATTATTAAATCTACAAATTTCTATAAAATAAAAAAATAAATGCTAGGGATTACATCTTGAGTATTAAGTTAAGAATATTTGTATCTTGGAGGAAAAGTGCACCCTACCTGAGTGTGTGAATTGTTCACATTGCACTAAACAAATATTTAGTGACAACCAACTTGGGAAGCAGTTTTCATCTCATGATCAGGAACACAACAGTGAACAGAAAAGATAAACTCCCTGCCTTCATTGGAGTTAATTCTAATAGAGATAATAGACAAAAACCAGGAAATACACAGCATGGAAATAGAGTGATGAATTTGCAAAGGAAAGTGAACTGGGGTGAGGTGCTAGACAGAGAGGCTGGGCACTTCATTAACTCAGGAGATCACAGACCTTCTCCCTAAAGATATGAGGAAGAGGGTGTTGTGTGATGAATTGGAGGAACAACCTCCCCACGGGTGCCAAAACCCTGGCTTGGCAGTTAGATGAGCCCAGTCCAGGAAGATCATGAGGCCAGATGAGCAGAGAAAAGGGGACTGGTAGGGGATGACGCTGACAAAGTGGGATCTGTGAGTCATGACGCGGGATGCTTTGCTTCATTTTAGAAGAAAATGGGCCAGTGCCATGGCTCACTAGGCTAATCTTCTGCCTGCGGCACCATCACACCAGGTTCTAGTCCCAGTAGGGATGCCAGATTCTGTTCCAGTTGCCCCTCTTCCAGTCCAGTTCTCTGCTGTGGCCCAGGAGTGCAGTGGAGGATGGCCCAAGTGCTTGGGCCTTGCACCCCATGGGAGACTAGGAGAAGCACCTGGCTCCTAGCTTTGGATCAGCACTATGCGCTGGCCGCGGCAGCCATTGTGGGTGAACCAATGGCAAAAAGAAGACCTTTCTCTCTGTCTCTCTCTCACTGTCCACTCTGCCTGGTTAAAAAAGAAGAAGCAGAAGCAGAAGCAGAAGCAGAAGCAGAAGCAGAAGCAGAAGCAGAAGAAGAAGAAGAAGAAGAAGAAGAAAATGAAAATGGTATGTGGCATAACTTACAGTTTGAATAGATTACTGATATTACTGAAGGGAAATGTGACTATAAGGTGGTAAGAATGAGTCAAGGGGCTGGTGCTGTGGCTAATGGGTTAAGCTGCTGCCTGTAGGAGTCGGCATCTCATGTGGGCACTGGTTCAAGTCCCAGCTGTGCAAATTCCAATCCAGCTCTGTGCTATTGCACATGGGAAAGCAGCGAAGGATGGCCCAAGTCCCTGGACCCCTGCCACCCACGTGAGAAACCCAGAAGAAGTTCCTGGCTCCTAGCTTCAGCCTGTCACAGCCCTGTCTGTTGTGGCCATTTGAGGAGTGAACCAGCAAATCCAAGACCTCTCTCGGTTTCTCCTTCTTTATCTCTCCAATTCTAACTTTCAAATAAATAAATCTTTTAAAAAATTTAAAAAGAATGAGTCAGTGGGGATATATTAGTGGAAAGAAATGGTACCATGTCTAGGTGACTGTTCTGAGGATGAAAAATGAACAGCTTTGGTTTACATGACAAGAATGGAATAAACTCAGCTTTCAGATTAGAGTATGAAAGCAGTAAATGAGCAAAGGTTGACTATTACCTTTTCACTTAAGCATATGGGAGGATGCTGGGAAACATTGAGAAACTAACATGTTTAAGAATCCGAAGTGTGCCTGTATGGTACATTTGATATCCTACTGTTTATTCAATGCAGATATCGAATAGATGGTTACATATGGAAGCTTAGAATTAAGGAATAATTCAGGACCAGAGATATCTGTAAAAAGTCAGCCATATATAGATGACATTCAACTAGATGTGGCTGCTCATTCACTCAAAAAGGAGATGTCATGAGTCCTTATTTGTAATGTTACCCTAGCTCCTCTCATCTGCTCTCTTCATCATGTGTTAGCTCCAGACCTGATCCAGAATCTGTACTTTCTGCTTCTGGTTGTGGGTGAAGTTTATTTATTTCCCTTCCTTACTTTTCTGAAGCAAGAACTTGGTGATAAGCAAAAGAGATGAAACATGAAAGGAACTATAAAAATTTCCTTTTTCTAGGAGCTGTAGCTGTGGTGTAGCTGGCAAAGCTGCCTCCTAAAGTGCTGGCATCCCATATGGGTGCCTGCTCGAGAAGCAGCTGCTCCACTTCCAATCCGGCTCTCTGATAATGTGTGTGGGAAAGCAGCAGAGGACAGCTCAAGTGCTTGGACCCCTGCACACATGTGGGCCACCAGGAAGCAGCTCCTGGCTCCTGCCTTCAGATTGGCCCAGCTCTGGCCATTGTGGCCATTTGGGGAGTGAACCAGAGGAAGGAATATCTCTCTCTCCCCTCTTCTCTCGCTCTCCCCTCTCTCTCTGTGCTTCTCTCTCTTTCTCTCTCCCTCTCTCTCTCTCTCTTTTTTTCTTCTCTCTCTCTCCCCCTCCCTCCCTCTTTGTAACTCTGCCATTCAAGTAAATAAACAATAATTTTAAAAATACATAAAAATAAAAATGTCCATTTTCTACATGCAACATATAGGTATATCAGCTGTTATACTTTCCTGTTAAGTAAACAGTTTTCTATAATTTCATGACAGGAGAGATCTTCAGATGGTTGAGTGATTCTAGGGTGAGAAGACAATGTAGTTTCATGTACTGTATTTCCAAAATAACCTGTGGATGGATTCAGGTTTCAGATATATTTTTACAGTATCTTAGTTTCTTGGAAAGTTGCATTATACACATTCATCCTGACTCTGATAGTGCTTGAAAAGAACATAGGCACTGAAAAAAATTAGGTTACTATTTTTATATCACTGCTGGGAACCAGCAGAGACTGGGTGAAGTCATATAGGCCTTGGAACCTGATGTGGACCTGCAGCACTTTGAGTAAATCTTACACGGGAGGATTCACCCACTTACGCTCCACTGGGCCAGGAAGTGTCTCAGAAGTAGGAGGAGGGTGGGAAGCCTTGGATCTTTCCATTTAAGCACACAGAAGGGAGTTTTTGAGTCTGCATTATGTGATGCTGAAAGAGAAGGAGGAGGACCTAAATAAGGGAATGGATTCTTTGTATTCTTCAGCTGGATTTCAGAACTGAATGGAACAAAGCACAGACTTTTTTCTGTGAAACACTCTGTCCAGAATATATGATTCAAGAACAGAAAAGAAGCCCCACTCCATTCTCCTGAATGTAATTGGAACAGTTTCTTGATCTATATTCCAGTAAGAAATATTCCAAGAATAGAAGTAGGACAGCTTCTTTAACCCCTTAGAATGGGTTAAATTCTGTTCTGTGTTCCTGTAACTTTACATTTCTCTGCCATGTATCACATCAGAATGGTTTCTTCCACCTCTAGATCCTCCCCTCTCTAGGGTGCCCCATGAGCCCAGTGCCTTCTTCTGTCTGGTCAATCTCCATATTCCCTGTGTCCGGAGCAATTCCTAGAGTACAGTATATATTCAATAATCGTAATTTGAAATGTTTTAAGTTTCATTAACAAGGAGGTTTGTTATGATTTTGGTAGCAATTATCCCTTTACTTTTTTGCTCCTTTCTCTCTCCAAATGGAAAGATGGAAGCACTGGGGTGTTTGAGACAGATACTGTACACTTGAACAATAGTAGGAAAAAAAAATATATCGTCTTATGTCATGGGATGAAAATTGTTCCCTAGCTTTTATAGTCCTTTTTTTTTTTAATTTTCCTCTTTCTCCTTAATTTGCCTGCATATATTTTAGAGGTACTTGCTTTAAGAAAATGGGCTCAGATATTTATGTGGTACATAAGCTAAAATTAGATTTAGAAAAAAATTTTTAAACATTGGAGTAGAGTGACAGTGGATAAAGAGTAGAAATAATGATCAAAGCAAAAATCATGTGCTGCAAGTTTTCCAATTTAGTGACCAGATAGGACTGGGGTCAGGGCCCGGAGATATTCCAACCTTCCTCTGAAGGAGAACAACCTCTAAGGCTCGTTCCTTTGTTTCAATCCAGAGCAAATGCACTTCAGGTTTCTTAGTGTTTTTCCCAAAGTAAATAGAAGGGAAAAAATGTGGGTACTGTGGAGCCTTCTTTCTAAGGGTCAATGTGCCTCAGAAAATGTAAATCAGCAGAGATGATTGTTTTTCACAACTACTTTTAGATTCTCTGGGTACAGGTTGTTGGCAGCATTTAGCATGCATCCCATATCACTTACGTGTCAGAAGCAGGAGACCAGAGCACTAAGTCCCACAATTTCTGATCTGAGCTGGTCCAAGGACAGAAGGCACCTGGAATGTCAATTGGAAGGCCTGAATTTACCCTGCTTATGAGATTCTGGTTCATCCAGAAGGCAGAGGGATTTCAATAAGCTCTCATAGGTAATGCTACACTTATCTATTTTTCTACTGAATAAAGGTCATAATTCATGGTAGGGAATTTCACAGTATTGCTGTTTAAAAGTGAGCATTTTACTCTTGCCTATCTAAAAATAGCCTACAGATAGTTCACACAGTTAGCCTTTCTCTAGAGTTACATCTAGCAGACAAGCATTTTAACTTTGTCAAACCTAAGTTCCCACATGCAGCATCCCTCTTATGTAATGAAGATCCTTTGGAAGTGGAGATCTACCTGTCAGATACCGGCAAGCTATTATTATGAACAAAGAATGGATCATACTTCACGGCTACTTGGCTAATTCTCCTTTTTAGAGTGAATGATTTTAAAATGCAGTAATAGGAAAATTGAGTTATGCTGGCTGAGTGGGAGCAATAAATGCTGATATGCTCCTGGTTCTGACCACCCCCTTGTCCATCAGAGGGATACATGCATTAAAAACTCAATCCTACAAAAGAGCTGCTGGATTAGGCTGCTGAAAAATGAGTCATAGCTGCAGTTATCAGTCAGTCAACCTGCATGGACACATTTGCACCCCATGGTAGACTGAATTGTGTCCTGCCAGAATTCATAGCATGAAGCCCTAACTCACAATACTTAGTGACAAGGCCTTTGAGGAGGTAACCAAAGTTAAATGAGGTCAAAAGGGTGCAGCCTTAGTTCAATAAGGCCAATGTTCTTATAAAAAGAGGAAGCAATATCAGGACTGCACATTCACTGAGCAAAGGCATGTGAGAACACAGAGATACACATTTGCAAGCCAAGAGAAGACTCAAGAGAAACAAAATCCTGTAACACCTTGATCCTGGACTGCAATATGCAGAACTGCGACAAATGTTTCCACTGTTTAAACCAACTAGTTTCTGACATTTTGTTATGGCAACCAAATACATGCCCATATCTAGGGTCACAATACTGCTCTGATTCCTCCAGAAACTATCCAAATTCCTGGCTCTTCTTTTCACTATTGCTTAAAAGACCTGTCTTTCTCCCTCTAATACCTTGCAATTCTTTCCACTGGGTCTCCCATGATTCAGACCTACCTTCCCAGCCCCTTTGCTTACCTGCTTACCCAGTCTATCACATTCAATCTGTAAATGAAGATTTGCAAGCCTCTGAGTAGAATTCAGATATTAAGTGGTTCTTTCCCAGGGACCCAGAGTTTTGGCACAGCAGGTTAAACCGCTGCGTTCAACACCAGCATCCCATATGAATACTGATTTTTGTCCAGGCTCCACTTCCAATCCAGCTTCCTGCTAATGTACCTGGGAAAACAGCAGAAGACGACTCAAGCACCTGGGACCCTGACACCATGTAGGAGACGCAGATGGAGTTCCAGGCTTCCAGCTTTAGTCTGGCCCAGCCCTGCATGTTTCAGTCATTTGAGGAGTGAACTAGCGGATGGACGATCTTTCTCTCTCTCTCTCTCTCTCTCTCTCTCTGTCTCTCTCTCTCTCTCTCTTCCTCCCTCCCACCCTCCCTCCTGCTTACTCTGCAACTCTGCCTTTCAAATCAATACGTAATATTTTTTTTGACAGGTAGAGGTTTAGACAGTGAGAGAGAGATACAGATAGAAAGGTCTTCCTTCCATTGGTTCACCCCACAAATGGCCACCACTGCCGGAGCTACACCAATCTGAAGCCAGGAGCCAGTTGCTTCCTCCTGGTCTCCCATGCAGGTGCAGGGGCTCAAGCACCTGGGCCATCCTCCACTGCCCTCCCAGGCCACAGCAGAGAGCTGGACTGGAAGAGGAGCAACCGGGACCAGAACCCGGTGCCCATAAGGGATACCGGCGCTGCAGGCGGGGAGTAACCAAGTGAGCCACAGCGCCAGCCCCAATAAGTAATCTTAAAAAAAGAAAACTCTATGGAAACTTCCAATGATACTGAAGATTTAAACAAGCAAGCAAAAGTGACTACTTTCCAGTGTCCCAAACTTCCTCAGTTGATAACTTTCAGGTTCAAATGGCCATGTATCCTGGTGAAATGAGTGCAGTTTCATGATGTCTGACCATTTGGATCAGATAGTCCTCAAATAGCTATAGCTAAGGCGCCAGTGTCACGTCAAAAGGAATTAAGCCTTGGCTTGCAACATCGGCATCCCACATCAGAATGCTGCTCTGGGGCCTAGCTCCCTGCTAATGCACCTGGGATGGCAGTGAAATATGGTCCAAGTGTTAGGCCCGTGTCACCTGTGTGGAATACCAGGATAGAGTACCAGGCTGTCGGCTTCAGTCTGGCCCAGCAATAGCTCTGTCTCTGCCTTATAAATAAATCTATAAATTAGTTCATTAATTAAAAGTAATCAGAACTACTGTTCATTAAATTATTTTTCTGTATACTGAAATATTTTTCAGAACTTTATGTTTATTATCTCAGTAAATTGTTATAATCAGTGCACGAGATGGTGTTTGAAGAATGTGAAAACACACACATGAAGTTAAGTAATTTGTGCAATATTACAAAGCTAAGAAGCTATCCATCAGCAAATTGTTTCCAAAATCTGACCCTCATTTGTAAAGGTCTCACTGTAGAGTCCATATCCACATGTATTTTTTAGATTTACTTTATTTACTTGAAAGTCAGAGCTATTGGGAAGAGGGGGAAAGAGAAAGAGAGAGAAAGAGAGAAAGAGAGAGAGAGAGAGAGAGATCCTCCAACTGCTGGTTTATTCCCCAAATGGCTGCAATGGCCAGGACTAGGTCACAATGAAATCAGGACCCGAAGCTTCTTCTGGACCCCTCACATGGGTAGCAGGGGCCCAAGGACTTGGGCCATTGTGGAGACCAGGCTAGGTTGAATATGAGATGTACATGAGAAACCTGAAGAGCATTTCAGGGAACAGGGGCTAAAGTCCCCATGCATCATATACTAGTATGAGAATGTTCCTTCGTCAAATACTGCAACCTCCACTTCTCATGCAGCTATAGGCTATATTTGTCCTTGAAGGCAAATATTTTGGCCATCTTTTTAACATGAATTGTTCCTTCAGATTATATGAAACATGAATATTATTTCCTTCAAGGGAAAATATATTTCCTTGAACTAATCTTGTTCTCCTAGCTCTAATCCCCTGAGAAAATAAACATGCTGTGATTGTGCAAGTAAAAAACCCTTGTAAAACTAATAAACTTTGACTATTGCTCTGAAAG
Source organism: Oryctolagus cuniculus (assembly GCF_051225735.1). Taxonomy (NCBI): domain Eukaryota; kingdom Metazoa; phylum Chordata; class Mammalia; order Lagomorpha; family Leporidae; genus Oryctolagus; species Oryctolagus cuniculus. Next base: position 14,530,784 of record NC_142876.1, read on the forward strand.
TAGTCCCTGCCCATCTTTCAACTTGTGGTTCCAAACTTTGCTGGAAAACAGCACAGGCCTCATGGCAAAAGCCTCGGGTGATCACTGACATCATAAATAAGAGTGTTAATTGTTAAAGGAAGAACAGAAGTCATATCTCCTTGAGTCTGCTATGTACCCTCTTCCCATGTTGGATCAGTCTCTCCTTCTTAATTCTATCAGATAGTATTAGCAGACACCAGTCATGTTTATGTGATCTCTTTGACTCTTACACCTATCATTATGATCAATTGTGAACTGAAATTGATCACTTGGACTAGTGACGCCAGGGCGATCTGAAGCCAGGAGCCAGGTGCTTCCTCCTGGAGCTGGACTGGAAGAGGAGCAACCAGAACAGAATCTGGCGCTCCAACTGGGACTAGAACCCAGGGTGCCGGCGCCCCAGGCGGAGGATTAGCCTAGTGAGCTGCGGCGCCTGCCTGGAAACACTTTGTGGAACAAAGCACACATCTGATAGTTATTAGAAAAAATGAGCACACTTTGGAATTCAGACACCAGATGTTGAGCTTTTAACTCTTTCCTGAACTTCAGTGAGAGGGAGGAGATATACAATTTGGGACATGCTCAATCTGACTTGCCCCAAATGGTAGAGTTAGAAACACGCCAGGGGATTCCAATTCAATCCCATCAAGGTGGCATGTATCATTGCCATCTCACTAGTCCAAGAACATTGCCTGTGTTGCAATTATGTTTTTGTCCCTCCAGTCTGACATAATACAGTCCTTTGACCATATTAATGCTTTATTCACATCTATTGCATAAAATGATACATGGAACTAAACCACTAACAATTATGAGAATATTAAAGTATAAATATATTTTAATCCAGTTTGGAAAACATAAGAACTTTTAAAAATACTATTTGAAGCTTGATAGATGATCATAAAATATCTGAAATAAAACAGCCAGTTGGAATAGGCCTATTAATAAAACAAGGAATAGACTGTATTCACAAGATAAGTATCTTGGGTATTAATGTGCTATGAGGGATAGAGAGAGAGATATTACCACTGCTAATTTTGATATCCCAAAATAACACTCAGTAGTCAATCTTCAGGATGCCAAGTAAATTCATATGACCGCATGAGAACCTGACCAACTAGTTTGTAGCAAGCAGTCAAGAAGCCAACTATTTTGCACAGAAGCCGTGAGTTGCTTCTACAAAATATCAAGACTTGTATTTTGGGGTGGGCATTTAGAACATGCCTAAGATGAGGTTCAAAGATTCCACAGCCCACATCAATGTACCTGAATTATATTCCAAGTTGCTACTCCTGATTCCAGCTTCCTGCTTAATGCACATAGAGAGACACAGCAAATGATGGCTTAAGGAACTAGGTCCCTGTCACTAATGTGGAGGACTCAGGTTGAGTTCCTTGCTCCAGCTTTGGTCCTGCCCATTGTGAGCATTTGGGAAATAAACCAGCATCTCTTTCACTGTATGTCTGTGTCTGTTTTTATGCCTCTCAAATAAGTATTATTTAAAAAGATTGTTTTACAAAAATTCTAGTGTGTGATATTTAACAAGTTCTCCCACTTACTGCTGATCATTTGTTGCTATGGACCAGATTATGTCGTATATCTTAATGTCTTAAAACAACACTTTAGTTTACCAGTAATTCCTGGGTCAGGAATTTAGGAAGAGCTCTGCTGGGAAGTTGACATTGAATTCATGTTGTACCATCTGGGGCAACTAGGATTGGAGGATCCACTTCAAGGTAGGTCATCACTCACTTCACTCACACACAGAGTGCCTTCATGTTCCTTGGCCGATCTTTTCCACTTGAGGATTCCTTCTTCAGAGCCTTTCCATGTGGCTTGAACATCTCGTGTCATGCTGGGCTCCGGCTGGCTTCACTGTGTGCACAACAGCAACTTCTAAGAGACAGGAAGCTGGAGTTACCAGGTCAAATAAAATCTACTCCAGAACTGACTCAACAGCAGTGATACAGTAGTCTCTTGATGAAAGGAGATACAGGGCCAGCCTAGATGTAGAGAAATAGACTCAACTGCATGACAAGTGTATCAAAGCCACGAGGTTGAGGAGTATGTGTGAGAGAATCATTGTTGAAGCCAACATCTGAAAAATGCAATTTATCATGTCAATCATGAAGTATTTAAATGGAAGAAACAACTCATTGTACTATTGTACATAGACCACTATTTGTAGTATGTAGTTATTAATCATTCACTTTATAAATGGTTTACTTTAGTTTAATATTAAAAATATCTAATAAATTAACATTTTCATATTAATGCATGCATTTATTTATATATCAAAAATGCATTATATATTTTTTGCTGCTCTCTTTTTATTTGTATGTATCTCATAAATACACCACTAGGAACATAGTAATTCTTCCCACCATATCCACCCTCCAACTCACTCCTCCCAATTTTTCCTTCCTCTCCTGTTTAGCCTGAGAAAGAAAAATAAAGAAAAAAGAAAGAATAGAATAAAAAAAAAAAAAAACTAAGAGAACTGTTCCTCAACAGTCTAGACAAGGGCTATTCTATGTTATTGTTTCTTGAATGTGATTTCACTCCCAATCTTTTTTTTTTCCTTTCTTCCTCCCCCTTCTTTCCTTTTGGAAACTTAATTTTTTAAAGAAGAACTCAATGAAGATACATTTCTGTGAGCTCTTAGACATAACTATAACTTAGACATAATAATATCCTCCATTTAATGCACTAAAAGGAAGTGATTCTTGAGAACGAGTTTCACCATTAAGTCTCATGGTATAACTATTTGGGAACAGAGGTCCTGCATGGCAAGTTAGTGTACAGTAACTCTTGTTGTTTATTTAACAAATAACACTCTTATGTATGACATCACTGATCACCCATGAGCTGCCTCTGCTATGGAAGCCTTATGGATCCACTAGCTCATCAAGGTGATAAGTAAAGTATATGTTCTCGTGGCCGGCGCCGCGGCTCACTAGGCTAATCCTCCGCCTAGCGGCGCCGGCACACCGGGTTCTAGTCCCGGTCGGGGCGCCGGATTCTGTCCCGGTTGCCCCTCTTCCAGGCCAGCCCTCTGCTGTGGCCAGGGAGTGCAGTGGAGGATGGCCCAGGTGCTTGGGCCCTGCACCCCATGGGAGACCAGGAAAAGCACCTGGCTCCTGGCTCCTGCCATCGGATCAGCGCGGTGCGCCGGCCGCGGCGGCCATTGGAGGGTGAACCAACGGCAAAGGAAGACCTTTCTCTCTGTCTCTCTCTCTCACTATCCACTCTGCCTGTCAAAAAAAAAAAAAAAAAAAAAAAAAAAAAAAAAAAAAGTATATGTTCTCGCTCCCCTTCAGAGAAAAGTGTATCCATCTTTGTTGGCCACCTCTTTCCACTGGGGTCTCACCCAAAGGGGTCCTTTATGTGGTATATTTTTTTCCAGAGTGTCTTGGCTTTCCATGACTGAAATGATCCCCCCTGGGCTTTCCAGCCAGACTGGAATGACTTAAAGGGTGATTCTGAGGTTGGAGTTCTACTTAAAGTGATTGTCATTCTATGAGTCTGCTGTATGAAGTGCTTCCCATGTTGGAGCCTTCACTCCTTTTTAATTTTGTCTATTATTGTTTCCAAACACCTAGTCCTATTTATATGATCGCTTTTACACTTGATCATATCTACATGGTCACTTTACCACTTATTCCCATCAATCTGGTCTTTTTTTTTTTTCAATTTTGTCTTTACAACACTTAAACTGCTATTTTTATTAGCAAATTTAAGAGATTTGGGGGTATATGGCTAGTTGTGAAGCTGTACACTTAGAATTAAATCCATATGAATGTATGTAGGACTATGCTAATTTGCAGTTGCAAACTTCATACATTTTACAATTACAAATTTAGTATTTTGATAATTCTTCCCACTGTGCCCACTCTCCCACCCCCTTCCTCTTTCCTTTCTTATTCTTACTCTTATTCTTTACTAAGATCTATTTTCAATTAATTTTATACATATATGATTAACTCTATGTTAAGTATAATGTTCAATGAATTATATGAAAGAGAAGATAAGAAAAATATTATGAAGAAAAAGATAAACAGATATATAGAATAAGAAGCTGTTCTTCAACAGTCAAGAGAAGGGTTATTCAAAACCATTGCTTCTCAAAGTGTCAATTTTGCTTCTACATGTTGTCTTTTAGGTGCTCTATTAGGTATCACAGCTCAGGGAGAACATAAAGAATTTATCCCATTGGGGCTGGCTTAGTTAACTAAGTATGATGTTTTCTAGTTTCATCGATCTTTTTGCAAATGTCCAGATTTGTTTTGTTTTATTTTGTTTTTACTGCTATGTAGTATTCCATGGTGTACATATCCCATAATTTCTTTAACCAGTCTTCAGTTGATGGGCATTTGGGTTGATTCCATGTTTTTGCTATTGCGAATTGAGCTGCAATAAACATAGAGGTACAGATACCTCTCTCATATGCTGATTTCATTCCCTTGGGTAGATTCTCAGGAGTGGGATGGCTGGGTCATGTGGAAGGTCCATATTCAGACATCTGAGGTATCTCCACACTGTCTTCCATAGTAGTTTTACCAGTTTACATTCCCACCAACAGAGGATTAGAGTACCTTTTCAACATATCCTCAGCAGCCTTTGTTGTTTGCTGATTTCTGTATGAAAGCCATTCTAACTGGGGTGATGTGAAATCTAATTGTGGTTTTGGTCTGCATTTCTCTGATGGCTAGAGATCTTGAGCATTTTTACATGTGTCTGTTGGCCATTTGGACTTCCTGTTTTGAAAAATATCTGTTTATGTTTTTTGCCCATTTCTTAACCAGATCATTTTGTTGTTATTGAGTTTCTTGATCTCTTTACATATTCCTGTTATTAATGCTTTATTGGTTGTATAGTTTACAAGTATTTTCTCCCATTCTCTCTGTTGTCTCTTCACTTTGCTAATTGTTTCTTTTGCAGTGCAGAAGCTTCCCATTGTCGATTTTGGCTTTGAGTGCCTGTGCCTCTGGTATCCTTTCCACGAAATTTTTGTCTATGCTGATGTCTGTATAGTTTCAACAATGTTCTCTCCTTTTTTTATTTAACAGATAGAGTTAGACAGTAAGAGGGAGAGACAGAGAGAAAGGTCTTCCTTCCGTTGGTTCACTCCCCAAATGGCCACCAAGGCTGGCACTGCACTGATCCGAAGCCAGGAGCCAGGTATTTCCTGCCAGTCTCCCATGCGGGTGCAGGGGCTCAAGCACCTGGGCCTTCCTCCACTGCCCTCCCAGGCCACAGCAGAGAGCTGGACTGGAAAAGGAGCAACCGGGACCAGAACATGGAGCCCATATGGGATGCCAGCGCTGCAAGCAGAGGAGTAACCAACTGAGCCATGGCGCCGGCTCCCCTCAACAATGTTCTCCTAAGTACATGGTCTTTAGTACATTTTGAGTTAATTTTGGTAAAAAGTGTCAGGAAAAGGTCTTGTTTCAGGCTTCTGCATATAGTGATACAGTTTTCCCAGCAGCATTTGTTGAAGAGACTGTCCTTGTTCCAGGGGTTAAATTTAGCTTCTTTGTCAAAGATAAGTTGGTTGTAGATGCTTGGGTTGATTTCTGGCATTTCTATTCTGTTCCATTGGTCTATGCATCTGTTTTTGTACAAGTACCAGGCTATATTGATCATAACTGTCTTTTAATATGTCTTGAAATCTGGTATTGAGATGCCTCTCAGGCATGTAGTTTCAATACTTTTTCAATATTAATTTTGCTCAACGTAACTCAGACCATCCTGTCACTATTCTGCCATCTCAGAATCCCCCATTAAGTTCTTACAATGGGACCAACACTGGACTAGCTCCTTAGGAAAAAATAAATATGAGTCATGCCCCGCTTGTAGGGACTCATGGTCCAATGAGGCTGTGACCTACTCAAGCTATTATACAGTGCCTTTTGTATGAATAGACTTATGCAAGAGCTCCCTCATAATTACTAAAAGAAAATGACAGAGTTCAAGAGACAAGGTAGGGCCTTCTCCTCAACAAAATCTATTTTCCACACATGCTATTCTCTTTTTTAAAATTTTTAATTTTTTTAGCTTTTAATAGGTTCAGTATATTTCATAGACACAACTCTAAGAATATAGTGATATTCTCTTTCTCCCCCCTTCTCTCCACTTCCCTCCCTCCCACTCAGCCTCCTTCTCCCTTTCCTCCTTCTATTCTTCACTTGTGAGATAACCTATCTTTAATTTACATTACAGTCAAGGGTGTTTTATATTATTCTTAGCAATTGAAATTAATACAGTCAAGTTTGACTCTTTTGTAATGATTATGTTATTTTATTAGATGTTCACCATCTGATGACTAGGTAAAGAAAATGTGGTATATATCCACAATAGAGTACTACTAAAAAATAAAAAATAAAAAAATCCTGTCATTTTCAACAAAATAGATGCTAACTGGAAACCATTATGTTAAGTAAAATCTATCAGACTCCAAAAGACAAGTATTATTTTTCTGATTTGTGGGAGCTAATATATTGAACATATTTTATATTATTTAGCCATATCTAATAAATACAAATACTATACAGTAAAGAACCAAGACCCTGGGTAATTGTAGCATAATTCTCGGCATATGAATTATACTCAACAAATACCCAAATTCCCCAACTCTGGACTGTAGTTTAACTCTGAGACATAGAGGTATTTGTTTGCTCAAAATTGCTGAAAAATATATCTGCAAAATTGTAAAATCAATTTCTTTCTTTCTTCTTTCTTTCTTTCTTTCTTTCTTTCTTTCTTTCTTCTTTTTTATTTCAACAAGCTTCAGTAAGGTCACAGCAGTGACAGGCTAGCCAAGGAAATTTCTACCGAATCACAAAACAAAAAAGAAACTACTTCAAGGATATTTCTAGCTTTAAAGACACCCTCAAGGAGAATGAAATCTCACTTCTAGGTTTCAAAATAAACAAAAACAAAGTGAAAGACGCATAAAACATTTCCAAATAAGTACAAATAAAATTTTAAAGTATTCCAAAGGCAACTTAGTAACGTTTTCTCCAGAAGAAAAACCACATTCTCATTGGCTCTGCTGATGGTAAACATCCTAATAGTTATTTAGAATGAATGGTGGATAAATATATCAGTAGCTAATGGTAGTGATTTAGAGCCATTCATAATTTTCACAGATACAAGTCATACAGCAGGAAAGGCAATGGGTTTAATTGCATATTAATATATTGTTATCATAAACTTACTCTTTTTTCTCTTTTGCAAACTAACAAACAGATGTACTTATCTTCCACAAGATAAGCTTAGTAAAATTACAGAGGCCAGTCAATGTGCAGTATGGTTAGGAAGGCAGGGTTCACAATGGGTTTGCTTTTATTTTCTGCAAAACACTTTAAGTAAATTTGCTTCAAATTGTAGAACTTCATATTTGTATTTCTACACAACAGAGTAGTTTACAGTACTCATTTCAAATATGCATGATCGTGGCATCACATTTCCTACAAGTGTACAATTCTTGTTCCTCTGGAACACAGAACATTGGAAGGCTAAGAACCCCAACCCTAGTCATGGTTAAGATTTATAATTATTGTCTCGCTTTCTTTTGTACTAGAGAAGTAAAAACATTTCTGAGCTTTATTTTCCTGTTAAAAAGCAAAGAGTTTTGTATTTATAACTTATTTGATAAAATTCAAGATGGCTCTTTTCAATTCATCTTGGAAATTAATTTCACTTGTGTGATAGAAAGATACTAATTCAAGACAGAATTAAATGATCAGTGTATGATTGTGGAGAGAACATTCCATCAGTTTTGTGGAGAAAAATACCCCTCCCCCAAAAAACAAAAGTTATTCTTCCTATTTGAAGTCTAATCAGAGTGGGAACCAAAATTCCCCTCCGTTCCTACCCCAGAATCTGCCCTGCTGATTCAAGCTCTTGCCAGGCAGCCCCTCATATAAGGCTGACTTTATAATTGCCTCCTTTTTCTACTGAACACACAGATTGTTTAAACTCAAGTATTCCTTTTTGCCCCTCACCATATTTCCTCTAGTTTCAGCAGTAGGATTCTTCACAGATCAGTGCACAATTGGAAGACCAGAGCCAAGGAAGTCTTTGGAGATAGCTTTTTCTTTCTTTTTTTTATTTTCTTGCAACTTACAGCTGTTATCTGTAAATGAAATACATCCTCGTCTCCAATCCCTGTAATATAGTGGTTTTCTTAAATCTCTGAAATCAAATAATGGGATACCCTATAGCAGGCACTGCTATATTCTGAAATTCGGGCTTCATGTTGAATACTCTAAGTTCAACTCCCAACCCTGTAATAAAATAAAATGAAGAGAGATTTAGAACTAATGTAATTTAAAATGGTTTATTTGCCTTAAATATTGTGCTAAATTAAATATGATCATATTCTGAGAAACAATATAGCTTAGAAAATAATTTGTTCAAGCATAGACTATGAGAATGTATATTTGTAAACCGTACATTGTCTAATTCTATATTTCTATGTGAATTTGCCAGTTTATAATCATATCTGAACAAACTGATACCTCATCACTACATCTGCATGTCTGACTTACTCTATTCTTGAAACCCATGCCAGTGACTAATGCAAACCATTTTGTGACAGACTCCACCCAGTTGGAACAATGAGTTTGGAAGATTCAAAGTAGAGCCACATATGCTTAGTGCATGCACTTTCTACTTAGATTCCTTGTTTCCTTGGTGTATCTACTGGGGTCCCATATAGACGATAGTGGGGAGTACCCAGGACAATGGTTCTCTTGGCATCATGATTTCTTGCGAGGCACCGCTGTTTAAGTTGGAGTGAACAAGCCTTCGGCAGCTGCACTTTGAAATCACCCTCCCTCTCTTCTTTTCTCCTCCATAGGCTTTTGAGGACTGTTTACCAAATGCCTGTTTCTGCTACTACTACTCTAGCACAAGGATTTGAAGCATTAACCATGGAAAAAAATGTCCCTAATACTCCAACCATAGCCTACTGCCATTCCTTCCCAAGCTTGTCCTCATTTTTCGGTGTTTTGGACTACACAATCCTGCTCTTTGAAAGCACCCATAACATCCCCAAGAAATTCGTGATGGAACTCACAGAAACTTCATCCAAACTGCAGAAAAATTGAATGAGTGACTCCAAGTAAGCCAGAAGATGAATGGCACTTGAGTCAGAAGAACAGATTCACCTGTGACTTCTTCGTCTTTTTTTTAAAGATTTATTTTACTTATTTGAAAGACAGAGTTACAGAGAGAAGTAGAGACAGAGAGAGAGTCTTCCATCCACTGGTTCACTCCGCAGATGGCCGCAACGGCTGGCACTGCACCAATCCAAAGCCAGGAGCCAGTAGCTTCTTCCTGGTCTCCCATGTGGGTGCAGGGGTCCAAGGACTTGGGCCATCTTCTACTGCTACCCTAGGCCATAGCAGAGAGCTGAATCGGAAGAGGAGCAGCCAGGACTAGAACCGGCACCCATATGGGATGCTGGTACTTCAGGCCAGGGCTTTAACCTGCTGCACCCACAGCGCCGGCCCCCTTTGTCTTTCTTGACAGGAGACACTAAGAATCTCACCTTCTAGTGCACTCCCATGAGCACTCACTTCCTGGTGCTTCTCTCCAATCTTCCTCTGGTACACTGCTCCAAGTCATATTCTCAGTGCTTTGGGGGTATGAGTGGGACTTAGGAAATTCCGAGAGACTGGACATGCACATGCCTCTGAGATAATAATGTCAACGAAGCAGTTCTTAGTTGCTGTACTTTCTACGTGGGCAGCATGAATGTATAAAGAAAATGTAGTGGATACATACAATGGAATACTATTCACTCTTTAAAATGGTGGGTGATCCTATCAGGTGCAACCACATGAATGAATCTACATGAGACACCTACATGCTTGCTTACTTGTAGACTCTCAAAATACTGAACTCATGAGAGTAGAGAGTAGTCAATACCAGGCATGGGGGATGGGTACGTCATGCAGAGATGCTGAAAAGAGGGTTCAGAGTTTCCAGTTTTATACGGGTAGAAGGAAAATATTCAGGCTCTTGTATAGCAGGATGACTACAATCAACAATAATATATTGTGTATTTCAAGATAAGAGACCACATATCAAATGTTCACCATGAAAATGATAGATAAGTAAGCTGATGGGTACATTAACTAGCTTAATTCAATGATTTTACATTGTACACATTTGTCAAAACAACATTATAGTCCATAAATATGTATAATTAATAATTTATGAAACAAAAATAATATTAACAATGAAAAGACTAGAATACCTATTAAGTATCAATAGGTGATACATTGCAAAAAATGCTGTAATATAGCAGACTAGTCCTTGCAATCCTTTATTATTAACAAGAATTTAAGAGCTCTGGGCCACGGCCAGCACAGTGGCATAGCGGGGAAAGCTGCCACCTGCAGTGCCAGTATCTCATATGGAAGCCGATTCAAGACCCGGCTGTTCTACTTCTGATCCAGCTCTCTGTTATAGCCTGGGGAAGCAGTAGAAGATGGCCCAAGCCCTAGGACACCTGCCCCCTGGTGGGAGACCTCAAAGAAACTCCTGGCATCTGGCTTTGGATTGGTCCAGCTCCAGCTGTTGTGGCCATTTGGGTTGTGAACCAGCAGATGGAAGACCTTTCTGTCTCTGTCTCTGCCTCTGCCTCTCTGTAACTCTGCTTTCTAAATAAATAAATATTAAAAAGAAGAAGAAGAAGAAGAGCTGTGGACCGCACTGATCACAGACAAAATGATCCCTATTTCCACTGAATGTCCTGATTCCCTTTGATGGCTTCAGATTTTTTCCTATCTAGCCAATGTCAACTGATGAGAACTATTAAAGCACCATGGGTATAGTACTGTCTTCGTGTTTAAGAGTTTCCAGTTCAAATTCTAGCTGCCACTTGTCCATTAAATGACTATGACCTCCACATTTACGAATTCTTCTGAGGTTCATTTTATTCATCTGTAAAGTAAGAGAAATAATACCAACCCCACACAGGTGCAGGAGCCCAAGGACTTGGGCCATCTTTTACTGCTTTCTCAGGCCATAACAGAGAGCTGGATCAGAAATGGAGCAGCTGGGACTAAAACTGGCATCCATATGGGATGCTGATGCCTCAAGTCAAGCACCAGTCCCAATGCAGTGTTCTAAGTCTAATACCATGTATGACACATCTTGTGTATCAGAGGAGGTCAATCAATGACAGCTGTTGTGGTGGAATGAGAAGGCCATGCCAAGATGGCCACTGACAATGGAAACTGCCTGGCAACAGGCTGTGATTGGTTAGGGCATAGACCGCCCCTTGACGGGATTGGCTGCCTTGGCTATTTAAGCTGCTGTACCGACAAAAATAAATGAGTCTGCGGGCTGATCACCTCTGACTCCCGGGGTCTGTGTGGTGACTCCGCACCTCTTGCCCCCACCATGCTCCTCCTCTCAGAACGAATCCACTGCAACAAGTTGTATCACAGTTTTAATAAATAAGACTCTATTTGCTCCCACCTTATTTTCTGTATTTTCTATTCTCCTATTCATCACTACTATTATCTGAAGAAAATACAAAAAGTCAGCAACAAAATTCTGTTTCAGTTTACTTATGCTTTGAAATAGCCAAAGACACTATTCAAGAAGACTTTTCTGATCAGAAAGAACTTTGCCCTTGCCAGAAAAGACAAATATTAAATTACCAGAGCAAAAGATATTTTTTTGCTAACCTCTAAAGGGAAAGAGAGAACTTCCTGACCCGAAGGCTACTTTCTCCTCTATTCATGTAGAGAAAGCAACAACACGCCTTAATTTCTGCAGTGTGTCAAATGCTTTGCTAGAGGCCACTCACACAAGTTCTTACTTTGCCCTCAGGAAAATTCTCTGTCCAACTCAATCCCCTTACTCTTCCATGCAGTCTCTTTCTGTGACCAAGGGTTGAAAATATGGGTTTTGTTCCCTTTAGGACCAAAGATTTCTGTTTCAGATATGAAAAGGGAAAACTAAATGTGAAATAATTTGTAATTTTCAGTTTTCATCATTGCATAAACATTTTACTTTCTCACACACAACTTCATGGCAATGCATGCTGCTCTGCTCCCTTTTATTTGAAGTTAACCCCAAGCAAATTATTTAAGAGACAAATGTTAGAAAATCTGGATTCCTGTTAATTCTGGCATGGTTTAACTTGTCACTGCTTTTTGTTGGTGATCAATATAAAAAAGAAACATAAAACTTAATAAAAGCTTGGGGCCAGAGCCATGGCACAGTCAGTTAATCCCCTGCCTGAAGTGCCAGCATTCCATATGGTCACTGGTTCTAGTCCTGGCTGCTCCTCTTCCAATCCAGTTCTCTGCTATGGCCTGGGACAGCAGTAGAAGTCCTTGGGCCCCTGCACCCACGTGGGAGACCTGGAAGAAGCACCTGGCTCCTGGCTTCGGATTGGCGCAGCTCTTGCCATGACAGCTATTTGGGGAGTGAACCAATGGAAGGAAGACCTTCTCTCTGTCTCTTCCTCTCACTTTCTGTAACTCTACCTGTCAAACAAATAAATAAAATCTTAAAAAGAAAATAATAATAAAAGCTCAAGGCATGACTCTTTTCAATAGATTCCTTAGCATCTTCCTAATTTAGAGTAAAAATCATCAAGAAAACATTTGATTTGTTAACTACTGTGCATATGGAGTTAGAGCTCAGAAAACCAAAAAGAGATGTGTGCTCAAGAATCAATTTTTGGACTGTAATGTCTGTCTCCAACAATCTGGCCCAGACTCATCCCGTTTACTGCTGGCTTTCAGAAAGAAATTTATTCATATCAAAAAGGCAATTAAACAATAATAGAGGGATGAAAATCATAAACACATAATCCTTTCTATGAGTATCTGTTGCCCTGGAGAACTGACATCAAGCCAACATCAGTCCTCCCCAGTGTTTAGTTTTGGGATAAACACCAAAAACAAAGGGACAAGACAAAATCTCTTGGGCTTGAGTCTGGCCTTCTTTAGCACTTTACTCATAGATGGAATAACTCTGAATCTTTTGACATGTTTCATCACTTAAGGCAGACAGGAAAAAATTCCTTTCCATAGAAACTGAAACCCCTGACAGAGTAAAAGCAAATAGATTGCATGAATTTATTATTTAGGCAGTTTTTACCAATGCAGGAATGCTCATTGCTTATTATGAGATGAAATTCCTCAAACTCAGAGAGATGGCACTAGCCCTTACTAAATGTAGAGGTGTCTTCTCTCTTGACATTCTTACTTTAAACGTCTTTAGTGGGATGTCTTCCTAATCCTAACCATCAAGAGATGTGCTGATACAGGAGAGATTGGGTGATTTTAAAACTAGGAAATATGGCATGGTTTAAATCACCCTAGGTTATTAAGGAATGAAAAAGTTTCATCATATGACAACTGCTAAAGGAATTTGAAAAGAGATAGTGGCCGCTTTCCAAGTAAAATACAGTGAAATATATACAGAGAGAACTATCATCCCAACATAATTTCTAGATACAATATTGGTCAAAATGATTGCAGGCCAGAAGAAAACACCCCTGGTAATGAAATAATGGGAGCCTACTACTTGTGCTTTCAATCAAACTGGATAGCAGTTCTACTTGGAATGCTACTACTATATCTAATTCCATATACAGTTGAGGCAGTAACAAAGGCCAGCAATTTACTCACCTTCCGAGAATTGGCAATTTTTAAGGAAGGGGTACTAATGCCATAGCTAGTCCATGGTCTTCCTCTAACCACATCAACTTTTGACTTGACATGAGAGACTTAGGTAACAGTGTGGCAGCAGTGTTTTCAGCTGGACTGTGGAATTACTTAGACCTATCTGTGATGAAAGACAAAGTATACAGCCTTCAGAATCAATGGATTCACAAATGATTATTAACTCCTTGCTTCATTCTTCGGAAAACTTGACTCCAGAAAAACTGAGACAATTCTCACCAGTCTCTCACAGTTTTCTTGGGCTCTGAGCAAATGGGCGGTTTAACTGCTATGCGAACATTCACCTTAAGGGCAAGATATTCAACCGAAGGAGTTGAAAATATGTCCTCTCTTAGCAAATATAAGAATCCATGGTGGGGCTGGCACTGTGGCGCAGTGGGTTAAAGTCCCAGCCTGCAATGCCAGCATCCCATATGGGCACAGGTTCTAGTCCCAGCTGCTCCTCTTCTGATCCAGCTCTCTGCTATGCTCTGGGAAAGCAACAGAAGATGGCCCAAGTCCTCGGGTCCCCGCACCCGCATGGGAGATTGGAAGAAGCTCCTGGCTCCTGGCTTCGTGTCAGCACAGCTCTGGCCATAGTGGCCAACTGGGGAGTGAACCAGCAGATGGAAGAACTCTTTCTCTGTCTCTACCTCTCTCTGTAACTCTGTGTTTCAAATAAATAAAATAATTCTTTTAAAAAAAGAATCCATGGCCTATTGAAAGTAATTTTCTGTTTATTGAAAATGAATTCTCAAGTCCTAGAAGACACAAAATATTTTTTACTGTACAGTTTTAAACATGCTTAATCCTTCACAGTGTGTGGCACAATGATCTAAGGAAACAGATCTCTGATACAAGAATCCATACTATGCATATCTATTTAACCTGATAACCAAGTTTTGGCAAACTCTGGTGGAATCTATCAAAACCAACCTGAAGAGAAATTAAGTAATAACCCATAATATTATGAAGACAGAGTACTATTCTTGGTCATTTGAGAAAGCAAATTAATTCTTTAGAAAAATAACCCATCTTCTGAAAATATAATAGAACTATATGTTATAATTGGATGTCATTTGTACTTCCAGATCAATCACATAATATGGAACTTTATAATTTAGGTTTTTTAGGATTTTACTTATTTATTTGAGAGGTAGAGTTATGACAGTGAGAGGGAGAGACAGAGAGAAATGTCTTCCATCTGCTGGTTTACTCCCCAAACGACAGCAACAGCCAGAGCTGAGCTTATCCAAAGCCAGGAACCAGGAGCTTTTTCCATGTCTCCCATGGGAGTGCAGGAGCCCAAACACTTGGGCCATCTTCTGTTGCTTTCCCAGGCCATAGCAGAGAGCTGGATCAGAAGAGGAGCAACAGGGACTAGAACCAGGCACCCATATGGGATGCCAGTACCGCAGGTGCCACAGCACCAACCCCTATAATTATGTTTTAAGAGTCCTAAATGGAGGGCCCCTCAAAGGGTTCAACAGCAACATCATGATTTTAAGCCCAACTTCATATATCCTTCCAAATTGGACAGTCTTTCTGTGCCATTATTTGACAGGAGTATTACTTCTCTTTTGGCTAGTCCCTAAATTGGCCCAACCAAACCATCAGTTTTAATCAAAGACTTTCACCTTGAAACAAACAAGAGTTTCATCATTTTCACATTTGACACCAAGCCAAAAGGAGGCAAGAGGTGGTATGACTACAGAGAAAAATGCATGTAGTATTTGCTTTTTCCCATGTAACAAAGGAAAATACATCATAACATAGTCGTGAGTAACAAATGATCTATAACCCTGAAACACTCAATCTAGGAAGAAAGAAGACGTTCTCATTATCATGTGATTTCCTTATGCACACAGGAAAATGTTTTTGAATGCATCATCATCAATGATTGGCAGAGAATAATTATGTTGCTCCTGTATAGTTCTGAAAGATTAAAAGGTAGATTAAAATAATTTAAAGGTAATAGTGTACATAGTTACTTCTCTTCAATTTGTGTAAGTAATCAGTAAGCCAAAATGGAAAAAAGGAAAAAGCTCTCTTTGATAATACACACTGTTATGCAGAGTGTCTGTCATCTCAGCATAATCAGATGAATTTTTGTTTGCAAATTATAAATTATTCAGAAAGCTTCTTATTACAGTATGTGGCTGTTTACTGTGGGAGGGAGGGAAAGCTCACTTCATTTTCCTGATGTACTCTCTAAAAATGGAGACGAAAATAAAGCGTTTGGCACATTTAGAAGGAGTGCCTGTTCCAAGCAAAATACAAAAGGAAGAAAAATGCCATAATTGGGCTGCATTTATGAAACTAAAATATAATTGCACTCGGGGATTTTGTGGCTGCTTCTGTCTTTGTATAACAGACTCCTAGATAGTGTGCCCATAGCATAGACTCTGCACTTGGAGAAGGGTCATGGTCCTGACTTAAGGTCACAATACAGATCTGACAGAACAAGCTCGGTGTCCAAAAGAGAACTGCCACTTTGAGGAGCAATCAAGCAGTTTCCACAGGGCTGATTGCCTCCAACTCCACCTCGAGGCATTTAACAAAGTGGCAAGCCAGGTCTTGATTAATCAGCAGAGGCACTAATGAACCAGCCTTGCCTGAGGTTTCCTGCGCTCTCTGATTCCTAACTGCCTCTTTAGTGAATGACTTGGGGCCTGGAGTGAGCTTCACGCAGATAGCGCCACTCTGCCTGAGCACAGACATTTGATGACAGGGGATAAAGTTCTGCAAGTGGCATTCATGGTGTTTGTCGTTGCTCAGAATGCACCTCATATAAATATTTAACTTCAGAGAGTAAAATTCAGGGAGATTGGGTTAGGCTTGTGCTGAGAATTTGACTTTGTGGGGGACTGAATCTATCACAGGGAAGTTTTGAGGATAATAAACGCTGTATTTATTAAATTTACTAAATCCCCAACACAGTTTGGGCACATGAAAGACTCCCAGGACACAAAAGCAGTGCTGCTCCAATGTGTGATTAATTAGGTTGATAAATCTGGCAAAGAAAATAAAAGAGCAAGGTGGCTGACTGCTCCCTAATATTGGACTTCCCAGTATCATCCCAGAAACAGCCTGAGATGAGCATTCAAGTACAAGCAGTTTATCTGGGAAGTTACAAGAAAGCAGTGGTAAGGTCTACAGCAGTTTGTATCATTGGCTATATTGGCCCTGTGGGAAATTGCTACTTAATCTGGCTGGCCAAAGGTGCTAGCAATTGGGTGGTTCACGGATTGTATATGGTTGGACACCCATGGCATCTGCTTCATTTGCAAAATTGACTTACTCCTTAAGTTGAAAAGATTTTTATCACCCTCCCCCAGCTGTCTTCTACCCCTTGAATTAAAATCCAAATACACTTTGAGGGGTAGCTGCAAGCAAAAGCCTACTGAATGATAAGAGCAAATTGTTTCAGAGTTTCAAAATTTCCACAGATAACCCATAGATACATACATACCCCCTGCACACATGAAATGGAGACAATGGTGTAATGAGTAATGTCAGGGTCACTAGTCAGTGTGATACTGGTTATTGAAGATAAATTTTCAGGTAGTAGGGCTGTGGTCAAGTCTGTACAAGCCAATAGGTTGCCACAGATGGACCCAGGCATCGGGGTCTCTGCCTGGACCCCACAGAGTCTGAACCATACACAAATGTCCATGGTGGAGAGTCTTGACCCACTGACAGCCACATTTGGCCAAACATGTGCAAATTCCATATAAGCTCACTATGCAAATGACACTTCAAATACCACTGATAAACAGAACTCCCAGTTCTCCTATTGCTTAATGCTATAAAATGTCTCAGAGGAAACTACAACTTGCTGATTATAAACTAGTCATCCACACTCCTTTTTCCTGCACAAAATTTTACAAACAATTTTGCTACCATGTATTTATCATGTCAAAGCTGTGTATTGAAATAAAGAACTGCACAGAGAGCAACCAACTGATGTCAGTCATCAAAACTAAAAGAAATTACAATAAGCAGTGCCTCTTGCTTTTCATTAATTATTTCCTTTGGAGTTGGAATTGGACTCCGTGCTTTTCACTTCCTGTTCTTAATTGTTCTTTAGAGATGCTGAGGGCAATTAAACAGTTCTTTCATTTCACTCTAGAAGGGGCTAGATTTTGTGGCTTTTAAACTGCTAGGATCCATTGAACAAATAGCATCCTATTTGTGTCCCATCAAGATGCAAGAACAAGTTGGAATCTATAAAGATCTTGGTGGTCGGTATCCTAGCTGCCTAATTGACGATCTCTCTCCATATGCTGCAAGCAAATAATTAGAATAAACAAAACATGTACTTTTTCACCTCCAAACCACCTGCTTCACAGCCACTGTCAGACTTTCTTGAGCAGTTGGATGAAAGACACACTGAGAAACTGAGAGATTTACAGGTTCAAATAGGTCAAAAAATTTCCTGTCACAAAGAAAATGAGAAGAAATAAGGCCATTATCTCAACAATTTAGGCACCCCCTACCTCTGCCTGACGTTTCCATGTAAATTACTTGAAAACCATGATTGCTTTGAAGTTCCTTGCAATTGTTTAGATGAAAAGGTGGATTTCTCCAGAAAGCTTAGACATCAAAGATTCCTCATTTCACATCTTAATGAATTGATGAGTATGGATATGATCATACGGTTTGCAACTTCCAGTCTTGCTAGTCTGCCATCTCATCTGTCTTACTCTCATGAAGTATGATTTTGCAACATTTTTGATTACAACTATTGTTGTCGTTGGTTCCCATGGAAGGGATGCATCAAGGGTGAGGTCCCAAGATGCCATTGTTCTGAGGACAGAGATGCTGCATGAGATTGTAAAGAGCATGGACCACTCACTGCTAAGAGAACCTGTCCCATGTACAGACACCTTAAATGTACAAACTTTCCTGCATATGGAAGTAGTACCAGCATTGCAGGAGGACTTCACCAAGAAACCCTTCTGGATTAGTAGTTGGCTACTTACAACCATGTTGTTGCCTTTGTGTTGATTTCAGTGATTGTTTGCTAGTTTTGTGGCTGGATTCTTGATCATACACTACAGTGAGTTACAGTGTGTTCAGAAACTTGAAATGTGACCTCATTTGGAAGTTTTATATTTGCAGATGTGAGTGGTCAAAGATTGTTGTGAGATATTATGAATTAGGGTCCTCCCTGCATCCAAAGACTGGTATTCTTTAAGAGGAGAAGACACGCAGAGGGAAGAAAGTCATGTGAAGATGGAGGCAGAGATGCCAGTGAGGCTTCTACAAGCCAAGAAATACCAGGGATTTCCAGAAGCATCATATACCAAAAGTGGCAAGGCAGGATAATTCCCTAGAAATTTCAGAGGGAGCAAGTGCTGGCCAACATTTTGATTTTAAATTTCTAACCTCCAGAACCATGAAGAAATAGATTTATGTGGTTTTTAAGACACCAGATTTATAATCATTTTTACAGTAGTTACAGGAAACCAATTCAAACCATATCAGTACGAACCTATCAGAGTTTTCCATTGAAGGTCACTACATCTTCTCCAGATCAACCCATTATGTTGCATACACATAAAACTTGCCAACAGAAGGGGAAGAGAAGCCAAGCCAACGTGTGCATAAGCAGAACTAGTACCAACATGTTAGGGTCCATCTAGAACAAAAGCCTTGAGTTTTTAATATTTTAAGAGCAACTTCTACACACTGTCTCTCTGGTTTCCTGAAATGTTGGTGATCCAGATCTCACCTTGTCCAAGAGCCCTCCCATGGGATACAATCCCCAGAGAGAATCCGGGCAGCCTTGAAGGGAGAGTATGGGTGTGCATCACATGTTTAAGCAGGAACTCACTGCCTAAATAGGTTAGGATACTATGGGACTTCTAACTCCACCCCTAAGAAGTATGCACCTATGAATAACAAATACAAAGATGATGTGAGCAAGGCATATTGATTTTATTTTACTGAGTAAGCTTTTGTCCTGAGGACTGAATGATGGTAAATAAACTGAATAGAACAGACTACCTTGCTAGTTCCCATGCTATACAGTGAAGGTAGTGTAGGTCTTATCTTCGACATCATGCTTATGACATCCCTACATCACCTCATGTTACACCTTCCCCACCACATGTCTACAGAAGCTGCCAAAGGAGGATGGGGATGCCACAAATAACACAAACCACTGTATTTTCCCCACTCGGAACCTCTGAGGTTAGAATCTCCATTCTGCCGCCTCTGCCTTTCATTTGCTAAGAGTGAAATGCCATTAAGCTCTGTTTTCTAGACCTTCTCAAATCCCTAGACAGATATTTTTTTCTTCCTCATCCTCAAGAGATTCAATAATAGTATTACAAGAAAAATTCATATGTTTTTATCTGTAATATATTGAAAAAGGAAAGAATTTAAACATTTAAAAAATTTTAAAACAGACAAGTCCCGAATTTTTAAATTAATTTCAAATGGAAGATAAATATCCATACTTATTATGAATTATTAATGAGGGTCTTGTGAATTTGCTTTCATTGTCTTATTTTACGGTATTTGCACCCCTCATGTTCTACCAAAAGACCTTTCTGGTTTCAACTTCGGTGTCTGTTGCTATTTCATTAGAAGAAATTAGCAGGTCTTTCACATTTTTTGAGGGAAACATCAGCTAGGGTCCATAGAAAAAGTAATGGCTTAGAAACCTTGATGAATGCCAGTTCTCCCAGGGCACATCAACTCTAAGTGCCTGTGTATGCATCGAGAAAATGGCAGATTTGAATAAACATCCTGAACATTTTGATAGAGTTCCAGGACCTGCTGGCTATCTGCATTTATTGTGTCTTTCACTTGTGCTCTTCCAACAATGAAGTTAACCCTTTCTTTAACTGCATTAGAGAGAAAAGATTCCTGTCCAATTGTTTCACCCAGAAATTATCTATCTAGCCCCTTGTTTGTGAAATGCATGACACAACATCCTCTGGTAGATACAGAAACTATTCCATGCTCACAAGCACCTTTTATAAGCACAAAGTAGAAAAGCACATCAACAGGAAGTCATGATGGAATGGCCAAATGGATCAGATCGTAATCCGAGGCAGGAAGCACACCACAATTCATATACATCTGAGTATAACTTGAAGACTACAGGGAAGATTTGCTAAAAATATACTTGAATGTGTGGCTGAGAAGCATTTAGCAAAATAACTCAAATCTCAGAGAAAAGAAAGGTTTTGAGAACAAAACCTGAGGAGCAAGTTATTTTCAGCACAGCTGATGAAAGGTCACCGTGAAGATCACAAAACCCATTTTTTGTGAACCTGTGCTCAACCTAAGGTTCAGAGGGACTGTTCCTAAAAGATGAAAGAGATAGAATACCTAGTTCTTGGTGAGGAAGCTAAATTTTCAGGAGTCAGATATTAGAAATTCAAGCACTAATACTTTCTGAACGAATACGAAACAAGGATAGACAGGTTCCATGAAGGAGGAACATTGGAAGAATTTTCCTATGATGGAAAGATATTAGAAGGCCACAGCAAAGCAGCATTCACACAGGAGTTGATCAATGGCGTTGGCGTAACCATTGGTCCTTGATGTGGTCTTCAAATACCTCAACACAAGATCTCTGAAAAGCAAATGATGGCTGCTTCCATGGGTTATGAGTGACTGTTTAAAATAGCAGGCATGAGGGGCCAGCACTGTGACATAGTGAGAAAAGCCGCTGCCTGAAGTGCTGGCATCCCATGTGGGCGCTGGATAGAGTCCCGGCTGCTCCACTTCTGATCCAGCTCTCTCATATGGCCTGGGTAAGCACTAGAAGATGGCTCAAGGCCTTGGGCCCCTGAACTTGCATGGAAGACCCAGAAGAATCTTCTGGCTTTGGATCACACAGCTCCTGCCATTGTGGCCATTTGGGGAGTGAGCCAGTGGATGGAAGACCTGTCTCTCTCTCTCTGCCTCTCTTTTTCTCCATGTGTAACTTTGACTTTCAAATAAATAAATGTCTTTATAAAAATAAAACAAAAAATAAAATGACAGGCATAAGACAGTCTCATTAGTCTAGAGATGTTGAAATCTCAGTAGGAATTTAACAATTTTTAAAGATTTATTTATTTATTTGAAAGTCAGAATTACACAGAGAGAGAAGCAGAGTCAGAGAGAGAGAGAGAGGTCTTCCATCTGCAGGTTCAACCTCAAATTGGTGGCAACAGCAGGGGCTACACTGATCCGAAGCCAGGAACCAGGAGCCAGGAGCTTCTTCCGGGTCTCCCACAAGAGTGCAGGGGCTCAAGGACTTGGGTCATCTTCTACTGCTTTCCCAGGCCACAGCAGAGAGCTGGATTGGAAGTGGAGCGCCCAGGACTCAAACCAGCACCCATATAGGATGCCGGCACTGGAGGCAGCTGCTATACCCACAATGCCACAGCACTGGCTACAGCAATATGTTTTGCAACTCTTATGGAAAGGTAAAATTAGACTCAATAAAAGTAGTTAAAACAAGTGTATTCATAGGGACATTAAATAAGTTTAGGAACAGACCAGGAAAAAGACTTGTGCATATATTGAAGTGTGAGTGATTCTCTATAACTGAAGTAAAGAGAACTATTTCATTAAAAAGAGAGAGTTTGAGCTAAAACTTGGTAGCCATCTATACAGAAGGAATAAAAAGAGGGAGCCTAATATGGGCCCAGGTTTGGGAGCCAGTGTCTGAAAAAACAAGATG
Organism: Oryctolagus cuniculus; assembly: GCF_051225735.1. NCBI lineage: Eukaryota > Metazoa > Chordata > Mammalia > Lagomorpha > Leporidae > Oryctolagus > Oryctolagus cuniculus. Next base: position 14,553,200 of record NC_142876.1, read on the forward strand.
CAGGGGAGTGCAAGTAGAAGAAAAGCTGGGAATGGTGAGTGGGAAAAGTGAGTTCAGTTACAAAAGTTGAGGTAGCAAAGAATAGATGGGCTGAATCATGGAATATCGCAAATGTTCCACTAAAAAGATTGAACTTTATAGTCTTCAGATAGAAATCCACTAAGTGTATGTGTGTGTGTGTGTGTGTGTGTGTGTATTAGTTAAGACACAAAGGGATAACATGCAACTTGTGTTTTAGGAGGAAGGGAAAAGACAAACTATGCCCACACCCTAATCATTGGAGCCTGTGACTATGTTACGCTATGTGGCCTTACGTGGCTCAAGCTTCTGTGATATCCCATGATGTCTTATTGGCATCATCAGTGCAGAGAATGGGGTGGGCATTTGGCTCAAGGGTTAAGAGACCACAAGGCAGCAGTGATGGCTCAAGTCCTTGGATCCCTCCCACCAACATGGACAACACAGTTTGAGTTCCAAGCTCCTGGCTTCAATCTGATCGATCCAGCGGCACCAGTGGCAAGCATTTGAATAGTGACCCAACAAGTGGGAGTTGCTCTGTCTCTGTTTCTATGCATTTCAAATACAAAAACAGAAAGAAAGAAAATAAAAATATAAAAAGGAAATGGAGACAATGGATGGAATAAGGGAAAGTGGTAAAATTAACTATAAACTGCACTCGTCACCCATAGGACACTAAATGAGTCACATTCCTTTCTTGATGGATGGAAAAATAGGAGAAAAAGGCATTGCCACAGTGTTATTCAGGTTAGTCTCCAAATAAATGAAATACTTACATATAAATATAACAGAATAAACAAAAATTTGTGTGAGAAAACTACGAAACCCTGATGAAAGAGACTGATTGAGGGTTCAGGGAAAACTGACAGGGAGGCATATTTTAAACTGGATTGCCAAGTTTCAGAGTTTATTACCCCGTGAGGAGGATACAAGGCACGAGAGGCACAAAAATGAAACGACAACAAAAGCAGGCCAGTGAAAGGGGCTGTGTGTTCAACAGACCTGGTACAAAGCACAGTGGCTGCAGCTTTAAGGTTCAATATTCAGGAGAAATCCACCCATCATCCCAAAATCACAGAGCCAACCACCCAAAGCCCTTTAGGGACCCATAAAATGTCTTAATTTTATTTGAAAATATGAATAAAAAAGAGCCTTTTAAGTCTGTGAAAATGTTCTTGTACATAAGATTAACATACTTTTCTGTATAAGAATGAAGTAATAAAATATTATTGATTAGTTTTCTGGTATTCCTTTTATTCATTCTATTATTACTCCTTTAACATCACAATCTGAAAACCAGTGAGTTGGATAAGGATTTAAAATTATGGAAGAGGGGCCTGTGCCAGGGCTCACTAGGCTAATCCTCCACCTGCAGCGCCGGCACTCCTGTTTCTAGTCCCGTTGGGGTGCTGGTTCTGTCCCGGTTGCTCATCTTCCAGGCCAGCTCTCTGCTGTGGCCTGGGAAGGCAGTGCAGGATGGCCCAAGTCCTTGGGCCCTGCGCCCGCATGGGAGACCAGGAAGAAGCACCTGGTTTCTGGCTTCAGATCGGCGCAACGTGCTGGCCATAGCAGCCATTTGGGGAGTGAACCAATGAGAGGAAGACCTTTCTCTCTGTCTCTCTCACTATCTAACTCTGCCTGTCCAAAAAAAAATTATGTGAAGAGGTGAACAATTTTCTTGATTTAAGCTAATGTGTGTAATTTTTTTTTAACTTTTATTTAATGAATATAAATTTCCAAAGTACGGCTTATGGATTACAATGGCTTCCCCCCCATATCATCTCTCCCACCTGCATCCCTCCCCTTTCCCACTCCCTCTCCCCTTCCATTCACATCAAGATTCATTTTCGATTCTCTTTATATACAGAAGATCAGTTTAGCATACATTAAGTAAAGATTTCAACAGTTTGCTCCCACACAGAAACATAAAGTGAAAAATAATAGATGATTTTTTAAATGATGATGAAATCAGATCAGACCTATTGTCATGTTTAATCCCAGTGAGAGTCAAGTTGGGAATTGATAATTTCTTTTTTTTTTTTTACAGAAGATCAGTTTAGTATACATTAAGTAAAGATTTCAACAGTTTGCAACCCATAGAAACACAAAGCAAAATATACTGTTTGAGTACTCATTATAGCATTAAGTCTCAATGCACAGCACATTAAGGACAGAGATCCTACATGAGGAGTAAGTGCACAGTGACTCCTGTTGTTGACTTTACAAATTGACACTCCTGTTTATGGCATCAGTAATCTCCCTATGTACCAGTCATGAGTTTCCAAGGCTATGGAAGCCTTTTGAGTTCACCGACTCTTATCTTGTTTAGACAAGGTCATAGTAAAAGTGGAGGTTCTCTCCTCCCTTCAGAGAAAGGTACCTCCTTCTTTGATGACCTGTTCTTTCCACTGGGATCTCACTCACAGAGATCTTTCATTTAGGGTTTTTTTTGTTTTGTTTTGTTTTGTTTTTTGTTTTTGCCAGAGTGTCTTGGCTTTCCATGCCTGAAATACTCTCATGGGCTTTTCAGCCAGATCCGAATGCCTTTAGGGCTGATTCTGAGGCCAGAGTGCTGTTTAGGACATCCACCCTTCTATGAGTCTGCTGAGTATCTCGCTTCCCATGTTGGATCACTCTCCCCTTTATTTATTCTATCAGTTAGTAATAGCAGGTACTAGACTTGTTTATGGGCTTCCTTTGACTCTTAGTCCTTTCATTGTGATCAATTGTGAACTGAAATTGATCACTTGGACTAGTGAGATGGCATTGGTACATGCCACCTTGATGGGATTGAATTGGAGTAATTTTTAAATCAGTAAACACTAGGACACTAAATGTGCATCAGAATTTAGAGAGTAATCTAAACCAGCTTACAGAATTTCATTTTTTTTAATTTACATGAAAACATCTAGAAAGCTAATACTAGCCCAAGTTTATGTGACTTCTATCTCTAATGAAAGCAAAATTCACACTTTGGATTAATCACACATGCCCTGTCTGAAGACAGTTACACCTCAAATATCCACGTGAGAAGTGGAGAATTTTCCTCTATCATTACTGATTCTTGTTGTTTTTTATAAGGCAGCTTTCATTGTTTTAAAATAACTTCCTTACTTCCAGCAGATTTAGAACCTCTGCTTATCCTCATCTTCCAAAAGCAAAACCAACACATACCTCAGAAGTGGCCCTTAGAGTCAGCAGACAGGAACGTACAAAAAGGCTCTGCCCGGTCCTTTCATCACCTGTAACAAGTCACACGCACATACACATGTGCACACACACATACACATGCGCACATTCATGCACACACGTACACACACGCACATCCCTGAGCATGAGGACTGCGGAGCTTTATTCCTTCTTCCTAAGACATCATCTCTAACTGAACCAAAACTGCACTCTGGGAGTGGGTGCTCAGCGTATTGCTTCAGACACCCATGTAGGAGGACAAGTTCGGTTCCTGGCTCCAAATCCTGACTCCAGACTGTCAGAGGCAATGGTGATGGCTGCAGTAATTGCGTTCCTACAGCCCACATGGGAGATCTGCGTTGAGTTTCTGATTCCTGGCCTCAGCTCCAGTTTAGCCTGGCTTTTGTAGACATTTGGGATGGGAGTTCTCTCTGTATCTGTCTCTACCAAATAAATAAATTAATAAATGAATAAATAGTTCTAAGAGGAAAACATTCAGCCTCAAATTTTATACTCCTTCTTCTAACAAGGACAGAACGAAAAGAGACTGAAGAGCGACTGACGATATCAGATAGCTGAAGAATTTTGTAGAAGAAAAAATAAGAACAGATTGAAAATATAACCGTATACTAGGAACCTTAATCTTGATCAAAGTTTCATGGTAACTGACCATAAGACAATGTTAGATGCCTTAGTCCTTTTATGTTGCTACAAAAAAATTGCTAAAAATAGGGTAGCCCATAAGCTACAGAGCTCTATTTCTCATGGTTCTGAAGGCTGGAAGTCCAAGCTCAAGATGGTGGTAGAATTGGTGTCTGATAAGGGCGCATTCCCAGGTTCAGAGTTAGCACCTTCACACTGCATCTGGACAAGGTAGAAAGGACAAAAAAGGTTCGCAGGCACTCTTTTATGAGAGCATGAATTTACTTATAAGGACACAGCCCTCATGACTTAATCACTCCCCAAAGGCCCTACCACCAAATACTATCACATTAGGGATTAAGTTTCAACATACTACTGTTGGGTGGCACAAACATGGACAGCACAGCATTGTTTACATGTAGCTACCTTATGTGCATTTTCTTTGAGCATGTGTATGTGCACATCCTGCATGTGTATTTACTATATATTTTTATATAGCATACACAACAAAATCAAATCTATTCACATAAATAATCACCACCTGGAATATGAATTCCCCTCTTATCCATTATGAAGTTGGAAGCAGAAAGTGCGGAAAAGGAAAAGATTGTGGAACCAGGGAAAGGTTTGTGTTTTGTCCAGGCCCCTGCTGATTCTCCATTGTGCTTGCTAGTTGCTCTTCTCAGCACTCATTAGCACAGCAGCCCAAAGGAAAGGCAGATTGTTTCCAAGGCTTGCATTAACCCCTCCTCATTGTCTGCAGTCTCTTCCACACTGGTGCAAGTCAAAAGCCCTTTTCTCCAAAAAGTTGGGTGAAGCATGCCTGCATCTCTATTTGTTTTCAAAGCCAGGCTACCAATGTTAACACTTTCACTGCAGTTGAGGGGAGAGGGGAAGAATTTGCATTCTGTGCAGCGTCACATAGACCAGCAGAAGAGGAACCTTACAGAGGTTTTGCCTATTCCCACGCTGGAACCACCTCTCATACTCTCTAAACGGTTGTGTTATTAAGCAGTGAACCTCGTCCATGATTACTGCATTTTACTCATCTTCCATTCACAGAGTTGGAATCATTTACGGAGGCCTTACTATCACTAATGAATACATAATGAGTTCACATTTATCTGGTATTGAAACTGAGCTGGGGAAGTTTTCTTTTTTCACTATTCAACTATCTTTCATTCTCTGGTGATTTTAAATTGTTTTGGCCCATTCATCCTCCCAGACAGAAAAAAAAATGCTGTGGCAAACAGATTAATATTGCTTAAGATGCCTATATCCCCTATCAGAGTGCTGGTTGAGTCCCAGCTGCTCTGCATCCAACCCAGCCTTCTGCTAATGCATCTTGGGAGGTAGCAGGTGATGACCCAGGAAGCTGGGGCCCTGCCATCCACATGGGAGCCTGGGTGGAGCTCTGGGCTCTTGCACCAGCTATTGAAGACATTTGGAGAAGAAATCAGGTGTTCAGCTGATAGAAGATTCTCCCCCTCCGCTCCCTCTCCCCTCCCCTCCCCCTCCCCTTCCTTTCCTCCTCCCCTTCCCTCTCCTCTCCCCTCTTCCTCCTCTCCCATCCCTCCCCTCCCCTCCCCTCCCTTCCTCCACCTCTCCCCCTTCCCTCCCCTTCCGCCTCCCTCTCCCTCCTCTCTCTTTCTCTTTCCCTCCTCTCTTTCTCTCCCCCCTTTCTCTCACTGTCTCTCATTCTCCATTTCAATGAGATGAAAATAAATAAATAAATAAATAAGCATTTTTAGTAAAAGAAAAATGAAGACTGAAAGGTAAGCTCTTATATTTTCTTGACAGGGTGTGTATAAGAAAGTGAGATGAGTAATCAAAATGACATCATTTCTTTATCATTTCCTTTTTATTACCTAAAATTACTCAAACTTGCCTGGCTATCTGTGACTGTTGCTGATATGGCTGAACCCATATATTCCTCCACACTCGTAAGATAATGCGTCCTCACCTCCAGAGGACAAGGCTAGGTTTCTGTGTTTTGCTTTGTTTTGCTTTCTTTTTTTCTACAAAGAGCGTCCCAGTTGATTCTTTAATCAGACCAATTTGGAAAACTGCTCTAAATCCAAAAACGTGAGGACTACTCAAACTTTCCACGTACGATTAAAATTTAAATGGATTACATACAGATTTTTAACTAGCCAAGCACTAACAAATACAGTTCTAAAATCATATATTTCTAAGTTGGTGAGGAGGGGATTAGAGAAAAAGAAATGAAAAAGAAATCCAGGACTATTGCTGAAATTAGGTTCCTGAGCCTAGGAGTGGAGAAAAAAATGGTAGGATTTTTCTCTTGCACCCAAGTTCAGAAACCACCAGGGTGATGGACTCCACATATTATGTTCTGTAAAGAGCTCCTTTGCAGAACAAGAGCAATCACACTTCACTAAAATTGAACAGAAGACATGGATAAGGGATAAGTCATATGTTTCCATATTCTTTGCTTCATCTATGTCATTTCAGAGAGATTTAAAGATTTTCTTGAAAGGCAAAATATTGGGAAAAAACACTGTTTTGTAAAAGACAGATCTCTCTTCATTGGGACACTGAACTGTGATGATTTACTGTAGTTTGAAGCTGCAGGAAAGAGGCAATCCTGGAGGAATACCAAGATCACCATGTTTTTACTGGGAATTTCTTGGAACTATTGCTATTGTCAACATGAGGTACTCCAAGGAGCGATTGCCAAAGGAAGTGAGATGAGCTGAGAGTGCACCTCTGGGATTCTGGGCGACTGCCAAGGGGTAAACTGTAGAAGCTTGCAGTATGTTGCCCCTCTGAGCCATTGGCAGACACCCTCATAGAAAGGAACTGCAGTTGGAAGGTGTACAAAAAACTTCAAACCATAAGGAGACTAACTTTTTGGCACCATCTGGGCTTTCCTATGTTAGCTCAAGGAATTTGAGTCATCCTGAATAGTTGGTTCAAGATGAGCATTCTGCATATTTCCACCCATTCAACCATACAGCATTACTTGTAATAGTTATCAAACCACTGTGTTTTGCTAGACCATTTCGTGGGTGGCTGAAGATAGAGTGGCATGAAGAATGATGCTAGCAGCATATTCTAAACCAAAGTAGGGCTTTTCCAGACAACTTAAAGAGAGCTGGGGTGGGGGTAGGGATGGAGGGAGGGGTTATAAGTAGGGAACCATGTGCATATGAAGCACAAGTTTTAGGAGAAATAATTTGAAGGTTTTGTGGTTTGAAGGAATCAGAGAAGAATGAATAGAACACAATCACTGAGTATAATCTTTGAAATCAGTATTTGGAAATTATAAAGCCATTGTGATGACCAAAGGTATGGCCACAGTTTAATGAGACAGAACATTAAAATAAAAGAGAGAGTTACTGACAGTAAGATCAAGGAATTAAGACACTAAGCCCTAAATATGTTCATGCCAATAGTAAATATGCTTTCATTGGGCAACCTAACTAGATCTGAAGGTTCTGAAACCCTCATGGCCTTGAGTCAGGCCTGCGACACCTGAACTATTAGTGCTGGACATGGAAGAAATCATACGTCTAGAAACTATATCCAGTAGTGCTATAGGAAGTGTGATAAGGTTAGTATAAGCGCATACTAGAGATGTACAGATGCCTGGCTCTTGGCAATATATTCCAACTCATCTAATTGTCACCAGTGAGTTTCTCCTTCATATAAAGATATTCATCCCCAATACTTCAGCTATAAAATAAATTTACTATCTGGCATGGAAAACAAATATTAGGGTAATATTAATGGAATATTAATACACGATTATTTAACAAGTTGTTACCTAGTCTGGAGCAACACTCAAGTAAATGAGGTGTCTGGGAAAAAAATGTGGAGAAAGGAAGAAAGCCTAGCTAAAAATGGCAGTTTAGTGTTGGGGAGCCTTGATTACTCCACAAATGCAGAATAGAAGAAAGCACTAGAAAATAACAAAATATAATGCGGATTGCATGGCTCATTTGTGAAATGAAGATAATGGATTTCTTGAAGTATGAGGTTTCAGTGAAATGGAACTTGTCAAATATCTGGTACACATTAGGTGGTCCAAAAATATCAGTTCTCATCCTCACCTGCTCTTCTTAAGTAGAAAATATATTTGTTTTCTAAGATGGATTTACCCCCCCCACACACACACGAATGTTACTCTGAAATCTGCACACAAGAAAATCTTTATCTTTTCATCTCTTTTCACCTTTTGTTTAATCATTCATTGGAGTGGATCTTTAGAGCTAAACACATTATCCAAAACATAGTAATATGCATTGTGGGGAGCAACTGGGAGCAACTCGGACTAGACTGTTACTGGAATTAAGACTTATTTTATGCATCTGCTCTCCCACAATATGGCGCTGGGAGAGGAGGAAACAGCTTCTACACAGCTGCCTCCAGTTCAACCAATAAACTGTAGGACCTGCTCCTGATTGCAGGAGAGCAGCGTACTCAGCGTGTGGGTAGCAGAGTTGGGATTGGTGGAAGAGGACTATAAAGGAGGAGAGAGACAACATGCACCGGGAACATCTATCTGAAGGAACACCTGTGCAGCCCCCGAGAGAGCCGGCCGGCGGTGTGCCGCTCCCCCGCGGAAGTGGGGAAAGTGGCAGGGGGAACCGCCCTTCCACGGAGGTGGAAGGGACAGTAGCCAACCCGGGAAGAACCAGCAGCAAACCTGGGGAGGGGCGAGCAGACAAAAGAACAGCGCAGGGTTTTGTGTCCTTCCTCCACGAAGAGGGGGAGTGACAATGCATTAATATATGGAATATATAATTTTGTTCCTTATGAAAGCTCTTCTGTATTCAACTAAGATATTTTTCAACAACATACTGAATGAAAGAAGCCTTACATAAATGAGAGAAACAGAGTATAATTCCATTTATATGACATTTTAAATAGGATATACTAATCAATGGTGGAAAACTATCAGGGTGAAGGAGGCTTTTCATGTGGCATTGGGGAAAGAATAGCAAGGAACACCAAGGAACTTTCTGGAGAACAGTGTTATCATATATATATATATATTGAAAACAGTTTGGATCACAAAACTCAGTCATTGAACATTGAAATCAGTATATTTAATTGTACATAAGAAAGACTGTAAACGACTATTAACCTATAGCAAGGGATACACATGCCGAAGTATTAGGAGGAAACTAATGCATCCCAAAGAGGTGGAGGGGAGGAAGATGAATTGATGAATGGATATAAGCATGTACAGATAGGTAGATGGATGGTAAAATAATTACAATAAATATTTATTGATAAAATCTTTGTGGGGGTAAAGTATCCACTGTAAAATTATTTTATTAGTGATTTTTTTATATATATGGTTCATTTATTTGAAGGCAGAGTTGCAGAGAAAGAGGGAGAGAAAGGGAGAGACAGAGAAAGACCTTACCCCCGCAAAACGGTCACAATGGCCAGGACTGGGCCAGGCAGAGCCAGGAGCCAGGAGCTTCATCTAGGTCTCCCTAGTGAGTGGTAGGGTCTCAATTACTTGGGTCATCTTCTGAGATGCATTAGCAGGGAGCTGGATCAGAAGTGGAACAGTAGAGACTCAATCCAGTACTTATGTGGGATTGCTGATATCACAGTGGGGACTTAAATGGCTGTGCCACCAGGTCAACCCACTCTAAAATTCTTTCAACCTCTCGATATACTTGAACATTTTCTTAATAAAATATTTGAAAAAATAAGATATTCTCTCACTTGTCCTTTTTTTATTTTTATCCCAATTCTTGATGAAAATGTTGAAATTCTCTCTTCACAATGCTTACTGATGAACATTTCAGACTTGGCAACATCTAAGGGTGAAGCACATTGCATTTTCATCAATAGAGAAACATATGTTCAGCCCTTAGGTAGTGTGTGTGAAAAAAGTTAATATCGCAGAGTTTCTTGTCACTACTCAATAGTTGTCAGCCTGTCAACTCCACATCCCAAGCGCTCAGCAAATAGTAATTTTCAGAGCTTTCTGACGGAGGGCATGGAGCTCTGTGTAGCTGACCTCACATAAATATTACAGAAATTTTCCTTCCATGAAAACAGAAGAAAAACTAAAAGGCTTTAAAATGGCCAATATTTCAGTTGCTTCAGGTGGCCAGGTTTCACGGTTCACTAAACATGTACATTTTTATAAACAGAGAAAACCCCTTCCCAACTCAGTTTGTGAACGAAGAACTCTTAGGTTTCAAATATTCAAAATGTTCTTATGATTATCTCAGATCTGAGAAGACATTTTCAGTAGAGCTATTCTAACTTTAAAAGGCAAAAGCGAGATGAGATGAGATGTGACACCATTGTGAAATTTATCACTGCCTCCTCCTTGAAACACCTCATTCTCCCCATCTCTTGTTCCCTGCTGATCTCTCCTGATTTTGGCTTGGGGAGTGCTCCATGGTTCAGTTTGGAGGCCTCTTTTCTTCACTCACTTTCACACTTAAAATCACTGCATCTGGTTTCATAACATCTTATTAAATGTCACTCGTATTCTTCTTCGAAGAATATTCCTGTGTGTGCCAATCTCTTGCACAATCAAATCCAAAATTATCAAAAATCCTACGAGATCTCTTACAATTTGATCTTTCATTCCCACCTAATCTATAATCCTACCCCCAACTCACTTGGCTGCACCTCTCATAGACTTCTTGTTGTTTTTGACCATTCCTTCTCAATGCATACACTGCACATTGGCTCTTTCCTCTACCTTGAACTCCCGTCATTCACAGTTTGCCCTACCTACCCCTTCAGTTCTTTGCTGAAATGTCACTATACCAGTTATGTCTGCTACTTAAAATTTCTTGGGTCTACTCCTTCCCCCAACATGTCATTTCTCTTTGTTTCTTTTTTTTTTCCTTCTTTTTTAAAGATTTGTTTATTTATTATAAAAGCTGAACTACAGAAAGAGAGAAAGAGAGAGAGAGATCTTTCATTTGCTGGATTACTCTCCAAGTGGTCACAAAGGCTAGAGTTGGGCCCATCCAAAGCCAGGAGCTTCCTCCAGGTCCCCCACATGCTTACAGGGGCCCAAGGGCCTGGGCCATCGTGTGCTGCTTTCCCAGGCACACCAGCAGGAAGTTAGATCGGAAATGGAGCAGCTAGGTCTTGAACCGGCACCCATATGGGTTGCCAGTGCCACAGGTGACAGCTTAACCTGTTATGCCACAGCGCAGATCTTTTATTTTTTTGGAGAATTCACTGCAATCTAATATATTATGCATATACGCACATATGTATATAAGCAAGTATGAGGATACTTCAAAAAAGCTTGTGGAAAATGAAAATAAAAGATAATATGTATTTTCCTCAAATCCTTTGAAATCCTTTTGTTTTTGCTTTCACTGCCATATTAGACAATATAGTTCATGAGGTCAGAAATTCTGATCTATTTTATTCACTGCTGATTCCTAGATCTTGGAAACATATATTTTTAAGTGAATGAAAGGATTGAAAATTTAACTTTACAAATACTATATTATTTAAATTAATCCAGTATAATTAAAACAACATATTAGCCGGCCTACACCGTGGCTCATTTGGCTAATCCTCTGCCTACGGAGCCAGCACCCCAGGTTCTAGTCCTGGTTGGGGTGCCGGATTCTGTCCCAGTTGCTCCTCTTCCAGTCCAGCTCTCTGCTGTGGCCCGGGAGTACAGTGGAAGATGGCCCAGATCTGCCCTGCACCCTCATGGGAGACCAGGAGGAAGTACCTGGTTCCTGGCTTTGGATGGGCACAGTGCGCCGGCCACAGCGCATCGGCCATAGTGGCCTTTAAGGGGGTGAACCAATGAAAAAGGAAGACCTTTCTCTCTCTCTCTCTCTCTCACTTTCCATTCTGCCTGTCAAAAAAAAATATTAGCCTTATGTTGGATCCCCTCTGCTCTGAATAAAAAGGGAAAACGGGAAAAAAAGGATATCCACTAACCTTTAATCTTCTTTTTGCTATTGATACTACTATTTTTTTTTTTCTTTTTGACAGGCAGAGTGAACAGTGAGAAAGAGAGGCAGAGAGAAAGGTCTTCCTTTTCCGTTGGTTCACCCCCCAATGGCTGCTCCTACTACTGTTAACAGCCTATTATATTTATCTATCCAAGGAAACATCTACCCTCTATTTCCTCAGATTCCGATCTCAAGTGATTAGTCATATGCAACTCTACATTTTCCAGGTAATATTTGATTTTGTTATTGTGTTAAAGTGACTTAATCCATTTGATAGTCAGAACTTTGGGTATATATCAATAGCCATCAGTGGTTGAATTTAGTTCATTGCTACCAGATGGTGTTTGGCAACAAAAGCAAGCCCCATGCAAAATAATCACACTGTATATTGGTAACAACACTAATATAGAATTAATGCTGAACTCAGTGTTCAGTTCAAAACAATTCTGGTCCATTGCTAATATACCAACTAGCATCTTCTATGAAGGCTGATTCAAAAGTGGGCATTAACATGGTCTTGGACAAGAGAAACAAGCCTCTGGTGGAGTAGCTTTCAGAAGAGAAATCAATTATACAAGCCTTGACCTCAAAGCCGATCTAATAAGATAGAGATTTTTGAATCTGTTTGGTTTTAGAATATTTATTCGAGGACACTAGTTCTATTGTTCAGTTCTTAGCAGGTCATCTCACCTGTCTTTAAACATGACTAATTTTTTATAAATCAAAAGCTAAATAGTGACAGTACATACTTAATACAACTTATAGTTAAATTTTTCCATTTATTAACACATCACTCATCTTAACTAGAATATCCTAAATAAATCAGCAGTAATTCAATATAACACAGTACAAAAAATAGTTCAAGATTAAATTGAGCTTGATAAAATATTACCATTTTAATTATAACTTCTAAATTTTCAGTATTCACAACTTTATTTATAACAGGGTCATCCGAAAGTATATTTCTGACCATGAAATAAATATTGAATAAAGTTAAAGGATTATGATAATTTAATAGAAATATGGTAATTTTAGAACTGAAGAAAATCTAGAGCTCCTAAACTGAGCATTCCAAATGCAGCTGAGGACATAGATAAAAAATGTTAAATTTTTGTAATCACAAAGGGGCTCAATAAATTTACTCCAAAATGGCAGATTAGGGAATGACATACTGAGTGAGGCTAGCAAAAATAAATGGGAAAAAAAAGTGTAGGAAGTGCACTCTTGGGAGAATTGGAGAGAAAACTGCACTGGAAATACTACAGGAAGAAGAGGAACACTGTGGTCCTGTATGGAGGGGACAGGAATAACAGCAGCAGTACAGAGCCAGAGCACCAGGCGGCTTGGGGACAGAGGGGAGACCAGATTGCAGCAATCTGTAGTGAAATAGCTGGAGGGAGAGCCTGGCATGAACCTGCACTGGAGCCCTGGGGGCTAGTGGTTGCTACCATTGCACACAGACACAGTGTAAGTAGAGATGGCATGTTCATTTCTCCTACACTTTCTCAAAACAGCACCCACTTTCCAGCTGAGAAAGGGCAGGCACCATTTGGGATTTGGGGATCAGCTGCAAAAGCCTTCATGCTTGCTCACAGCGACTGGCTGAGACAGGACGACCTTGCAACATTACTGATGGCAGAGTGGGGAGAGAGCAACACTTGGCCAGTGGCTCTTGTTTACCCTGTAATCCAGAGATTGCAACAGAGTGAAAAATCCTCAGTCTCTACTGACATTGAGCCTGGGTGAGAGGTAGCTGGGTGAGAGGTAGAACTTTCAGATGCCCCAGCCTCCCAGGATCAAGATGCCTAGGTAGGCTGGTTTAGAGAACATCTGCCTCTCTGTTTACTGGACAGACTGGCAGGGCAGAGCCAAACCTCCGCACGCTGCAACTGTGGGAGCCTTGTGTGCAGAGACCATGAGGACTCAGTGGCTAAATTAGAAGGTGTAGGGTGTAGTTGGGTCTCTGGAGCTCTCCTAGATTGCTTACAACAGGTAATTGCAGCAGAAACTGTGATCATAGTAAGGACTGCTCAGGTTATTTGTGTGGTTCATATGGTGGCACAGATGACTGTTGAACACACTGGCGGCTAACACACGGGCATTGCTGTGCTTGGAAGACAGGAGGTGAGGGGGTGATTACACCAGCAGAGGTGACCATTCTCCCACTCCTGTAAACAAAAGAACTATCACAGTGAACTTGGGAGTTACCCTGGATACTTGCCCCACCATCCCTGCCCATACCCACCTCACACCTCTCAGTATTCACTGAAAGTGGAGACATTCCACTAAGCCACAGAGACATAGCTCAAAGACAAAAGCTATCAGAGGGAAAAAAAAAAAAAACAATCAACTCCTCAAATGCCTAAATACAAATGCAGGAATTCAAGTAACAAGAATAAGGAAGACACTATGACCCCCTCAAAGGAACACAACATTTCAATATTAGAATGTAAAGATGAAGAGGTTGAGAAAATGTCAGAAATGGGATTCTGAAAAAAACTAATCATTGGGTTACTCAAAACAATCAGAAGCAAATCCATGAACTAAAGAAAACCATACATGACAGGAATGAACGTTTTCCCCATGAAATTGAGATTTTAAAGAAAAATCAAAATGAAATATTAGAAATGAAGAATTTAATAGATCAAATAAAAAATGAGGTGGAAAGCATTAACAGCAGACTTGGCAAAGCAGAAGAAAGAATGTCCAAACTAGAAGATACATCTTTGGAAATCTTTCAGTTGGAAAAAAAAAAAAAATTAGAAAACTTAAAAACAGGGCTGGAGATTTAAGGGATACTATTAAGCAACCCAACATGTGTATCTGAGGAGTTCAGGAAGGCATGGAAAGATACAATGGACTAGAAAGCCTATTTAGTGAAATAATTATAGAAAGCTTCCACAACTTGGAGAAAGAGAGGGCATCAAAGTAGAATAGAAGAAGCACATAGAACTATCAGACATAATCAGAAAAGATCTTCATCATGACACATTGTAGTCAACTTTCCACAGTAAACATAAAGAAAAGATTCTAAAATGTGCATGAGAGAAATATGAGATTACTTTCAGAGGATCTCCAATTAGAGCCACAGCTGACTTCTCATCAGAAACCCTACAGGCTAGAAGAGAATGGTGAGATATAGTTCAAGTCTTAAGGGAAAAAAAATCAACCCAGAATACTATACCCTGTAAAGCTCTCATTTATGAATGAAAGTGAAATAAAGATCTTCCATAACAAACAGAAATTTGGAGAACTTTTCACCACTGGCCCAGCCTTATATAACATGTTAAGAATGTGCTACACACAGAAAGACAGAAAGATAGCCATCATTATGAAAGAATATGAAGGCAGAAAGTCCCCTAGTAAAAGTACAAAAGAAATCCAAAGTAAACAATTAGAATATTTATGAGAAAATGTCAGGGCCAAGTCATTACTTAGCAATAGTCACCTTGAATGTAAATGGCCTCAACAATCTACATAAAAGATACTAACTGGCTGAATGGATAAAAAACAGGATCCATCAATTTGCTGCCTACAACACATCTCACCAACAAAGATACAGGCAGACTGCAAATGAATGGATGGAAAAAGTTATTCCATGCTAACTGAAATAAAAAAGGCAGGTGTTGTTATCCTAATATCAGACAAAACAGATTTTAACACAAAAATTATTAAAAGAGGTGAAGAAGAGCACTTTGTAATGATTAAGAGATCAATTCAACAGGAAGAAGTGACTATAATAAACATATACAGACCCAATTACAGGGCACCTGGCTATTTAAATATTAAAGGATCTAAAGGGAGTCATAGACTCCAATACAATAGTAATGGGGAACTTCAACACCCCACTTTCATCAATGGACAGGTCAACTAGACAGAAAATCAACAAATAAACAATAAAGCTAATTGATGCTATTGACCAAATGGGCCTGATATCTTCAGAACTTTTCAACCCATGGTTGGAAAATACACATTCTTCTGATCAGTGCATTGAATTTTCTCTAGGATAGACAATATACTAGACCACAAAGCAAGTCTCAGCAAATTAAAAAAAAGTCAAAATCTTACCATGTATCTTCTCTTACCCCTCTCTTACCACAATGGAATGAAGATGGAAATTAATAATTCATGAAAACACATGGAAACTAAACAACATGTTCCTAAATGAAAAATGGGTCATAGAAGAAACAAAAAGAGAAATCAAACAATTTCTGGAGATGAATGAAGCAATACATCATATCGAAAATTATGAGATATTGCAAAAGCAGTATTAAGAGGGAAGTTTATAACAATCGATGCCTACATCAAAACTGGAAAAATACCAAATAAATGACTATCAATGCATCTAAAGAGCCCAGAAAAATAACATCAATCGAAACCCAACCTTAGTAGGAGGAAAGAAATAATTAAAACAAGAAATGAAATAAATAAAACTGAGATAAAAATTACAATGCAAAAGACCAGTGAAATGAAGAGCTCATTTTTGAAAAAAAATAAACAACACTGATACACCATTGGCCCAACTAGTCAAAAAAAAAGGGGGGGGGGAGAAGACCCAAATCAATAAAATCAGAAATTAAAAAGAAAATGTAACAACAGATACCACAGAAATAAAAAAGAATCATCATGAATTACTACAAAGAGTTGTATGCCAGCAAACAGGGAAATCAATCAGAAATGGATAGATTCCAAGACACATAAAATCTACCCAAATTGAGTCACAAAGACATAGAAAACCTAAACAAACAAATGACCAATATGAAAATTGAATCAGTAATAAAGATGCTCCAAGCAAAATAGAGCCAAAGACCGAACTGATTCACTTCTGATTCTACCAGACATTTTTTTTTTTTTGACAGGCAGAGTGGACAGTGAGAGAGAGAGACAGGGATAAAGGTCTTCCTTCGCCGTTGGTTCACGCTCCAATGGCCACCGCGGCCAGCGTGCTGCAGCCGGCGCACCGCACTGATCCAATGGCAGGAGCCAGGTACTTTTCCTGGTCTCCCATGGAGTGCAGGGCCCAAGCACTTGGGCCATCCTCCACTGCACTCCCAGGCCACAGCAGAGAGCTGGCCTGGAAGAGGGGCAACCAGGACAGAATCCAGCGCCCTGACTGGGACTAGAACCTGGTGTGCCAGCGCTGCAAGGCGGAGGATTAGCCTAGTGAGCTGTGGCACCGGCCTCTACCAGACATTTAGAAAAGAACTAATTCCATGTCTTCTTAAGGCAGTTATAATCAAAACAGCCCATGTAGACCAGTGGAATAGAATAGAAATGCCAAAAAATCAATTCACACATTTACAACCAACTTACATTTGATAAAGGAGGTAATAACAATCCCTGGAGCAAGGACAGTCTTTTCAACAAATGGTGCTAGGAATGTAGGATGTCTGCATGCATAAGTATGAAACCAGACCCCTACCTTACACAAAAATCCACTTAAAATGGATCAAAGAACTAAATCTATCACCCAATGCCATCAAATTACTGTAGAACATTGAGGGAAACTCTGAAAGACATTGACATAGGCAAAGCCTTCTTGAAAAGAAGCACAATCAAATCCAAAATTTATAAATTGTATTAGATAAAGCTGAGGAGCTTCTGCACTGCAAAAGAAACACTTAGCAAAATCAAGAGGCAACTGACAGAATGGTGAAAATATTCTCAAACTATGCAACTGATAAAGTGTTAACAACAAGAATCTATAGAGTTCAAGAAATTCAACCACGACAAAATCAATAATCCAGTTAAGAAATGAGCAAAGGATTTGAACAGATACTTTTCAAGAGAGAAAATTCATATGGCCAACAGACACTTGAAACAATGCTCAGGATCACTAGCCATCAAGGAAATGCAAATCAAAACCACAATGAGGTTTCACCTAACTCCAGTTAGAATGGCTCACACAGGGAAATCAACAAACAACAAATGCTGGTGAGGATGTGGGGGAAAAGGTACCCTAATCCACTGTTGGGGCTGTAAACTTGTGCAGCCACTGTGTAGACAGTATGAGATGCCTCAGAAATGTGAATATAGACCTCCCATATGATTCAGCCATTCCATTCCTGGGAATTTAGATCAACCAAAAGAATTAAGCATCTGAAAGAATTGTCTACACCCCCATGTTCATGGCAGCATAGTTCACAATACCTAAGATATGGAAGCAACTCAGATTGTTCATCAACTATTGACTGGATAAAGAAATTATGGTATATATACACTATGGATTACTAAATATTCAACTCAAAAAATGAGATTATGTCTTTTGCAACAAGATAGATGCAAATGAAAATCATTCTATTTAGTAAAATAAGCCAGGTCCAAAAAAGCCAGATATCATGTGTTTTCCCTGATCCAAGGTAACTAACAGAGTAGTGGAAATGTAATGCTCAGGAGTGAATGGATATTTGAGGCTCAATGATTGTTTATTTCTGTTTTCTCTTGAGGAGCAGTGTTTTGTTTTGTCTTGTCTTGTTTTGCTTTGTTTCTATACTATTTGTTGAACTCTTTTACTTAGTATAGGATTAACTATATAATCATTAATTAAACTAAAAATAGATATTTAAAAATTAAGAGTGGGAATGGAAGAGGGAGGAGGAAGAAGGGTTGGAGCTTGGGTTGGAGGGAGGGTAGGCAGAAAAGTATCACTATGTTCCTAAACCTGTATATATGAAATACATGAAACTTGTATAACTTAAATAAAATTTAAGAAAATAAAATAAAGTGAAAAAAAGAAAATCTAGATCCAAGGCTTTATTTCTCATCTTCCTGCTTTTGTTTTCTTTATTCTATTTAAAATTGACATTCTCAGAAACATTGGGGAAACCGCTCCGTCAATAAAAAAAAAAAACAAACAAACAAAACTGTTCATTCTACCATTCATTTTTTGTTAATTTATCTTTCAAACATTCATCATTCATCTTTGAAAACCTAAAAACATCTTCCTTTACGTTACACAATTGATGGATGACATCATAATAAAGGGGGCCACTCATTGGAAAAACAGTGATGAAAGTGCTCTCTGGAAGGTGAAAGCAATGTACTTATTCAACGGTAAGATTTCCTTTGTCAGATAATTTTCTGCACTTCAGGGCAACATATAACACTTGCAGGCCACAGAAAGCAGGGGGAGGCAATTGTCCTGAAACCGAAGGCCAGAGTATATGCAAGGAGGAACCCACAATTCCATTAGTTTGGGAGGTCCAAACTAGGCAGCATTGTGAATTAGCTTAAAGATACTAACAGTCACAGGCAAGGCTGCAAATCGGCTTCAGACCAAATCTGGACTTCAGACATTCTTTTTTCCCAGCACAATATGAAAAATGTAAGAAGGGAATTATAGGTGCCTCATTCTCTGCTGACTTTAGACTGGCTACTTCATAAATTTTTCTTATCTGACTGCTCTTCTTTAGACATTTGTGTCTGTGGCTTCTGCACACAGCACAGTAAATTATATGCTGGGATAGGATCCCCTCCAAGTGCTATTTTCTATAACTTTGGGCAAGTTTTTAATCTGTCTCTGATTGTTTTCTCACTGATAACCTGGGGAGGAAGATGACAGAACCTACCTCACTTGATCATTGTGAGAACACATTATATAAATCTTGGAAGTGTTATTAATGTTAACATCCACTGGAGTTTTAATATATGCCTGGCGTGATGTTCAGTAATTTGCTTGGATTATCTCATTTAGGCAATACATATTAGTATCATCTCCATCAAGCACATAAGAAAACTGAGCTTTAAAATTCATATTGCTTTGCCAGATATTCCACAATTAGTAAGTAATGGTGCCAGGATTTTAACCAAAATAGTCTGACATCAGAATCCAGTTCTTAATCAATAGGCTATACTGAACACTCAGTTAATTTCATATAGCAGCACACCTCCATGCCATTATTATTCATTCCCTCTTATATTTCTGTCAATATTTAGAATTAATCTACTAATATTTCTCTATGATAGCTGCATTTTTATATAAATCAACCAGTAAAACTGTTATTTATTTTTCTCTCATCCTTTGCTCCATTTACAACAGCTGATAACCAAAACATCCATCTGACTCTCAAAAGTCATCATTTTTTCTGCATGATTTCCCTCTTCAAGAACCACTTATGTAATGGGAAAATATGTGTACTATGGTGTAAGGAATACATTAAGGCACAATACTTTCATTATAATCTTCAGAGTTATAAAGGTTTCTTTTACAGAAGGTATAAACTAGATTTTCTTCAAGACATACAAATGAACATCCAAGGAAACAATCCCATGGTTCCCAAATGAATTTGAGCACAATAGAAGAACAGACATTCAACAGTAGCAGAGCTGAGAGTATGCAGAAGATGAATATCACAACCTGAGCAGGCTTTAAGACACATAAATTAATTTCACTATATTCCGATTTACATTCTCTGTTGTGTCCCGGAGACTCTATGGTCTCATTAGCCTATAATTTAGAATAATCTTTGTCATCTTCAACATTTTAAAAAATATTTTATTTACATAGCTTTGTAATAATTTTCTATGGAGAAGGAAAGAAATCACATTTTATTCATAAGCTTGATCACTTTTAAATCAGAACTTCTAAATTGCATATTCTTTGTTAGGCTGATGAAGGGTTGGTTGGTTTTCATCTAACTTACAGACATGCAACTCAACTCAGAGCATCTTTGATTTCTAATGTCAGCTTTTCTGCTAGAATCCATCTCTGAGTCTTATTTCCATGTCTTCTCTTCTTGAAGATTTCAGTTCTATATATGTTAAATCCATGTAAACCCACATGGGAAGTAGGATTTCCTACAGTGTTAGGAAACAACTTTCCCCGCGATCTTTTTTTTTTTTTCCTTCTAGCACCTACGCCCTTAGGCATTCTTTGGGAACTAAAATGATGGCTGACAGTTCTTCCTTTTACATACAGAACATCTTAGGTTTGGTTACCACTAGATACTAACGGTAACCCAAAGTCTAAACAAGAGAAGATGTACAAGAGATGCTTCATTTTCCCTAACTTACATTATTTCTGATTCTTAACCTTGGAAAATTAAAGCGAAAAGGTGAACTCACAGGGCAGAGCAGAAAAAGTACCTCAAGAGACTTCTGGGATGTTGACATTCAAGTAAGCAAAATGGTTTCCTTGAAACCCAAGATGTTAGTCTGCCCATTTAAGGTCATGTGGGCAGGATTGAGTCAAGGAAAATTTGATTCTGTTTCTGCAGCCTGTTTACACAGGATTCCTTCCACCCTCTACACCATGCCCATTCAGCAGATTTCACACAGCTCTAGATTATGGTGTCTCCAAATAATACAAATTAATCACCTGTCAGTAATGTCATTATATCCTTGGCTCTCTAATAAAGTGCATTTTGTCTGCTTTTAATTGGCAAGGGTTCCAACCACTTATGATGGCTTCTAAGAAATTGCTTTCTATCACTTGTCCACAAAATAACACAGATGTAAAATACATTTTGTCAATAAAATATATTGAAACTCAGCATTTTTAAAATGATTTCAGAATATGTTGGAAACAAAACAACATGATCTTTATGAAATGGTTTTTAAAGCACATGAAGTTTGAGTGACTATGAAACTTCCAACTGTTCATGTTTTATTTGTGATCTTGAATACAGTTTTATTTCTGCATTTCAGCCAGCTCATTACTGTTCTATGTGTTGACAAAGGCATACAAGATATATAAACTAATATTTAACTCCCTGGTGAAAAATATTGAAAGTGTATTCTTATAAAACATTTTGATACATACTTTCATTTTCAAAACTGGGGATGATGATGATGATAGGGACATTTTGTGGTTATTTTGCATTTAGTAACAAAGTACACATAAAATTATTTGTTTTAAATGAAGTATCTTACAGTTGGACAGAGTGACTTAAGCTACTTTTACACATTTTTCCCTTTGTTATTTTCCAGTAAATGATGATTTATTTTTTAAATGTAACCTGGTTTTCTTATTTTTAAAATGTGTATGCTATAACATATTTCCATTTTTTAGGTTCACAATTTTATCTAAAATCTGTACTGCCCACCTTAATTTTCTACACAGAAGTCACACTCACAAAAGAGTTGCCTTTGCATTAATTGTCACTTTAAATGTTTCTCCCTTTTATTATAGTTTTGGATATATTTTTAATGTTTAACTTAGATTGCTTAATATTCTACTTTGACCCTGCTCTTTATGAGTTCAACAAATATGTGATTATTCTATTTTTACAAGTATGCTTTTACACTCTTCAGAATGAAATGCAATTATAATAATAAAACTATTGAACTTTCACTTCAATTTGATATTCAAAATTCTTGTGGCATCTTGACACATTTGAGCAAATAAAGGTTAAATCTTTCAGTTTATCACTCAGATCAGGTGTGCTGCTAATAAAGAAGAGTTCAATCAGAAAAAAAAAAAAAAGGCTGTGAAGATGGCATCGGGCAGCGGGACAAAAAAACTTGGACTTTCGCCGAAAGTGGGACAAAGATGAATATGAAAAGTTTGCCTAGAAGAGGCTCACGGAAGAGAGGGAGAAGAAGGATGCCGCAGCTCACTAGGCTAATCCTCTGCCTTGCAGCGCCGGCACACTGGGTTCTAGTCCCGGTCGGGGTGCCGGATTCTGTCCCGGTTGCCCCTCTTCCAAGCCAGCTCTCTGCTGTGGCCTGGGAGTGCAGTGGAGGATGGCCCAAGTGCTTGGGCCCTGCACCCCATGGGAGACCAGGAGAAGCACCTGGCTCCCGCCTTTGGATCAGCGTGGTGCGCCAGCCGCAGCAGCCATTGAAGGGTGAACCAACGGCAAAGGAAGACCTTTCTCTCTGTCTCTCTCTCTCACTGTCCACTCTGCCTGAAAAAAAAAAAAAAAAAAAAAAAAAAAAAAAAAAAAAAAAAAAAAAAAAAAAAAAGAAGGAATGAAAAACCAGTGCAGCCGGTCAAGCGGGAACTTCTGCGACACAGAGACTACAAAGTGGACCTGGAATCTAAGCTTGGGAAGACAATTGTCATTGCCAAGACCACCCCACAGTCTGAGATGGGAGGATATTATTGCAACGTCTGCAACTGTGTGGGGAAGGATTCCATCAGTTTCCTGGATCACATTAACGGAAAGAAACATCAGCGAAACCTGGGCATGTCTCTGCGTGTGGAACGTTCTACACTGGATCAGGTGAAGAAGCGGTTTGAGGTCAACAAGAAGAAGATGGAAGAGAAGCAGAAGGATTATGATTTTGAGGAAAGGATGAGGAGCTCAGAGAAGAAGAGGAAAAGGCTAAAGCCTACAAGAAAGAGAAACAGAAGGAGAAGAAAAGGAGGTCTGAGGAGGGCTTGACATTTGAAGAGGATGATGAGATGGCAGCTGTGATGGGCTTCTCTGGCTTTGGTTCCACGAAGAAAAGTTACTGACGCTTTCTATACTTGGCCTAATTTTGGCCTATGCTGGACCGAACTTCGTGTGTGTATGTGTTGGGGGTAGGGGAAATACTTCTTTTTGGGTACTGGGGAAAATCCTTAAGAGTGTCAGTGGGGAGGGCTAGAGGGTGGGTGTTTGTAATTTCCCTCTACCTTGGGAGAGGGCACAGGATGCAGAGGTAATGCTATGGCATATTCCTTGAGCCTCAGTTTATCGCTGGAGTCACAGGACCTCTGCCCATCTGAGTTCCCAATAAAACAAAACAAACAAACAAACAAAAAACGCACTTCTGTGTGTTCCCTTTCTGTGAACACACTTCACAGAAAATGTGGTATTCAAGCCTCAGAGTTGAGAGGACCAGGATCCAACCCTTGTTGGTTTTATATCATCATAATGCATTTTTTGAAAATATCCAAATCACGCATTATCTATGTTTTCTTATCTATTGAGTATTGGTAACACCTACTCTATCTCCTCACAGAATTTGTAAAAGTAATGTACATAATACCTTCTACATTCCTATATATACCAGATGCATTTTGAAGCTATTCAAGTATACATTAATAATAAGCATTTAATTATGTTAGATGATAAAGGAAAACAACTTATGTTTGGAGAAGCTATATAGTCTTAATAATAAATAAGGACGAGAAGTAGAATTTACCTCTACTACCTAATGACATGCCCTGATCCAGGGTTTAACAAGTGTGGAGAAAAGACAACAGAACATTTTCACTTCTAATTTGCTTTATATTTCTTAATCTAAATTATTATCCAAAACTAAAGCACACTGAATACTGATAAGAACTGTCCAAAAGTATTCCTTGTACATTGAAATACATTGACCCATATTTTAATATCAGTATGCAATTCTCATGCTACACTGCAGTATTTTTGCATAATTCCAGAGGATCAAATACTTCCATGTGTTCCGTTTATTGCTCTATTTACTATGCAGAAGCTTTCTATTCTGATGTACTCCCATTTATTGTTTTGGGGTTTTTTTGCCTTTGCTTTAGGTGTCAACCATGAAGTCATCACCTCCCCTACATATTCTTCTAAGAGTTCTGTCCAAGTCTTTAACTCATTTTGAGTTCATTTTTGTCTATAATGTAAGATAAGGGTCCAAGTTCATTCTTTTGCATCAGATTATGCAGCTTTCCTAATATTATTTGTTAAAAACACCATAATTCCCCATTGTGTATTCTTGACATCGTTATTGAAGATCAGGCGAACATACACACCAATAGTTATTTCTGAACTCTCCATCTTATAAATCTATGTGTCCTTCTTTATGCAATTATCATATCATTTGGCCAACTGTAGATTTCTCATATATTTTGAAATCAGCAAGCATAACATCTCCAGCTTTGATTTTCTTTTCCCTTTTGCTTTTCTTATTCAGGAAACAATCAACAGACTTAAATGGTAACCTACAGAATGGTGAAAATATTTGCAATTCATACATCCATTAAGGGTTTACCTGTCAACTATAGAAGGAATGCCTATAGTTTAATAGCATAAATAAAGCTAATTACCCAGATGAAAGATTGTATAAGCACATGATGAGATGTTTCTCCAAAGACAAACAAATGGCAAACAGGCACATGAAGAATGTTCACTGTCATTAGTTATATGGAGATACAAATCAAAGTCACATTAAGATAGAACCTCAGACTCCTCAGAATAGCTATTATCAAAAATAGAACAAAACAACCAAGACACCAAGAATTGGCAAGGATATGGAGAAAATGGGAGCCTTACACCCTGTGGGTGGGAATGCAAAACTGTGTAATCTTTTCATGGCAAACAGGATTGGAGTTTCTTAAAAAATCTAAAATATAATCACCACATGATCCAGAATCACATTTACAGGTATTTATCCAAAATAATTTAAAGCAGGATCTAAAAGAGCTACTAGTACTTTCACATTCATTGCAATAATATTCACTATAGCCAAAATGAAGAAACAATGCAAAATGTTAATGGTTAAATGAATGGATAGAGAAAATGTAGTATATAAATATAATGGAGTGCTTTACAATCTTTTATTTTTAAAGATTTATTTATTTAATTGAATTATAGAGGATTACAGAGAGAGGAAGAGACAGAAAAGGAGACCGTCCAGCTGCTGGTTCCCTCCACAGATATCCACAACAGTAATTGCTGGGCAAGGCTGAAGCCAGGAACCAAGAGCCAGGAGCCCCACTTGAGTGCCCCACATGTTTGGCAGGGGCCCAAATAATTGGGCCAATCTTCGTGCTTTTCACAGGCTACTAATAGGGAACTAGGTCAGAAGTAGAGCAGCCAGGTCTTGAACTGGCACCCTTATGGGATGCTAGCATTTCCAGCATCAGCTTTCAACTGCTATACCACAATGCTGGGCACACCATTCAGTCTTTTTTTAAAAAGATTTGTTTATTTATTTATTTATTTGACAGTCAGAGTTACACAGAGAGAGAAGGAAAGTCAGAGAGAGAGAGGTCTTCCATCTGATGGTTCATTCCCCAGATGGCTGCAACCGGAGCTGCACCAATCTCCCACGTGGGTGCAGGGGACCAAAGACTTGAGCCATCTTCTACTGCTTTCCCAGGCCATAGCAGAGAGCTAGATTGGAAGTGGAGCAATCAAACTGGTGCCCATATGGGATTCCAGCACTGCAGGCTGCGGCTTTACCCACTATGCCACAGCACTGGCCCCAAATATTCAATCTGAAAAAGAAGTTCTGAAATATGTGGGAACATGGACAAACCTTGAGGAAATTACATTAAATAGAGCAAAGTAGTCACAGAAGGACAAATAATTGCATGATCCACTTACAGGAGGTACATAAAATAGTCAAAAACTCACAGAATCAGAGTGTGAGCTAGTATCCATGGGCTCTGAGATAGGGGAAGGGAGCTTATTAAACAAGATAAATAAATTCTAAAGTTTTTCCATGGATTGCTATATCTATAGACAATAATAAAGTATTTTGCACTCAAAAAATCATCTAGATATTAGATCTCATGTTAAGTGTTCTTGCTACAAGAAAGTAAAATTAAAAGAGAAAATATGACATAATCTCTACATACTCTAAAAGAAAAACAATTCTCCCAGAACATCAAGTGAGCCTAACAAAACACAGGTCTTCTCAAAAGGATATTCTTCAATACCCATTCATCATTCACTGGAGATTCACTTTGTAGCTACTATGTGCAATTCATTGTGGAGCTATGTAACCCCACAACATTCAGGAATCAGAATTCTCTGTAGGGAACATTGAATCAATTATTTCACTCAACACTGGACAAATCTATTCTTAGTAAATCACAAGTGTTCATTCAAAGTCGTGTAGGTTCTGAGTCTTACCTCTTGGTCAATAGCACAGCCGCAGCAAACATCTACTTGTTTTCAAAATATTTGTTGCTTAATCATTTCTGTTTACTACATTTAATGCCAACAGGCCATCACACCACACATTCAATTTGAAGATAAATAATCTTGTTGCAATTCACATGATTTTTTTTTTTTTTTGACAGGCAGAGTGGACAATGAGAGAGAGAGATTCAAAGAGAAAGGTCTTCTTTTTCCATTGGTTCACCCCCCAATGGCTGCTGCAGTCGGCGCACCACGCTGATTCGAAGCCAGGAGCCAGGTGCTTCTCCTGGTCCCCTATGCGGGTGCAAGGCCCAATGACCTGGGCCATCCTCCACTGCACTCCTGGGCCACAGCAGAGAGCTGGGCTGGAAGAGGAGCAACCGGGACAGAATCCGGCGCCGAGACTGGGACTAGAACCCGGGTGCTGGCGCCGCAGGCGGAGGATTAGCCTATTGAGCCGCAGCGCCGGCCTTCACATGATTTTTAATGTACAAACGTATCAGAAAAAATGAACATCTTCCTTGCATTAGTATTTGCTTGACACAAATAACTGAAGAGATTAATAAATCTAAAGACATATACCCAATTATTGTACTTTCCAGAAGGTATTTGTTATGTCTTCATATAATGTTATTATTATTAGTCTTTTATGTACTGTAAATCATATGTGCCTCAAATTCTCCATGCATCACAGGAAGACAGATTCTCTGTTGAAACACATAACCTATATATTACTAAGATGGCCTTATGTACTACCCACACGATCCAATGACGTATAATTCAATGAGATACACCTTAAGTGTTGTCCAGGTAGTTTAGTGTCATATTGTTAGCACAGCTAACAACTATAATCATGAGATATTGATAAATAATGATACGTTTTCTTCTAATCAAAAATACATAGCCTGCAGCCATACCACGCTGAACACGCCCAATCTCATTTAATCAAAAGTACATAAAGGATTTTTTTTTTCAAATAGAAATGTTTATTTCATTGGCATGGCTAAAGGATCAAACCTTTGTTAAAAACTCAATCAATTTTCTTGGGAAAATTTTTGGGTTATTTGAAACTTTAATTGTATAGGAATTATAGATAACACAAATCATTTTATTTGTTCTTTTGAGTTTTGATTTTTTAGGTTAGGCATTTAAAGAAAGTGTCTCACAAACTAAAACTAGCTTTGAAATCTATTTTTGTCTCTTAATTCCTGAAATTTCACTAATTGCCCATAAATTTCATGTCTACTATGTTTAATATTAACATCCATATGGCACCATTATAACCAAAGCAATTTCATTTCTCCATTCTCTAGAAATATAGAGCAAACATATTAGAAATGGGACATTCTGGAATAATGAAGTGTTTTATTGACACAAAAATTTCATTTGTAACAGAGTTCAGATGTCTTGCTTCCATATTACTCTCCGATCTGTTTTTGGAATGGTCTTTTATTCATCTTAATTCGAACCCAATCTGCAACCTTTCTTTACACCAAAAATCTCACCTGGCCACTCTCTGTCGTATCTCTATCGTATCCAGATTTTTGAGGGGATAGGGGAGTGCTAAAGTACAATTTTTAAAAAAGTAAAATCATGTCTTGTACACAAATATAAATGATCATATCTGAAAGATTTGTTTAACTCAAAACTAATAGAAAGCCAGTGAGATTTCATGACTGGCTCAAAGAACATTTTTGGAAATTAGAGTATTTATGAGATGGTAACATTCTCGGATTAGATAATTGGGAAAATGCTCATAAACAAGGCCTAAACTTGGGTTGTTCTGTTACATCAGACAGAAGCTATTTATATCTGTACTTGGTAAAACTATTTAAGTTGACACAGAGCTGCCCTAAGCCTGTGGTTTTGTGTCAAACATAAACAGCTGGTTGAATTATCTTGGCAATTCTTGAATAGCATCTGTCCCCATGTGACATATAACTACATGCCACCTACCCCTTTGCCTTACATTCCACTTTCACATAATTTCACATTTTAAAATGATGAAGCTGACCTGAAGACTTAAGAACTTTTTTGTAAGTTAAAAACATGTAATTTGCTTCCTGAAATGAAAGCTATGCACTTCCAGTTCAGATTCCCTATTCTTTTCATCAATTTTTTCATGACTTCATCAAAAACCGTCTGAATTATTAGACTTTATAGGAATTCCATTGAATTGAACTTTAAAATATCAGTAACCGATAAATCACATAGTTTCTTCAAATATTATGAAGCAAAACAGATAAGTATTGAAAACATTTGTGGCTATGAAAAGAGGGACTATTTGTTTAGGAAACCCACAGGTGGAGTAGCAGTTGAAACTAAGCAGGAGGGGCTGGTACTGTGGTATACTGGACTAATCCTCTGCCCGTGGTGCCTGCATCCCATATGGGCACCAGTTCATATCCTGACTACTCCTCTATGGATCCAGCTCTCAACTATGGCCTGAAAAAGCAGTAGAAGATGGCCCAAGTGCTTGGGCCCCTGCACCCATGTGGGAGACCCAGAAGAAGCTCCTGGCTCCTGGCTTCGGATTGGCTCAGCTCTGGTCATTGCAGCCATTTGGGGAGTGACTCAACGATGGAATACCTTTCTCTCTGCCTCTACCTCTCTCTTTTTGTGATTCTATCTCTCAAATAAATAAATCTAAAAATCTTTTTTAAAAGAAGAAAGAAAACCAAGCCAGAATACAGCTGGTAAGGGTTAGGCTTCCTTCCAGGCCATAAGATGGCTTAAGACTGCACATAATCTTTTGTATTGCCCAAATATAACTCAATTCCAATAAAACTTAGAAGTAATTGCTTCCACATTTGAAATCTGTGTAATGAATTGCTGATTGAAATTCAATGACTTTCATATGTCTGATTTTTCCCATATCAGTTTCTTTGAAGATGTATTGATGTTGAGAAAATAATTCAAAGTTTTAAATGCAATTCAATGCAGTATATGCAATTTTCAGTCCATTGAAGCAGAATTGAGCTCAAAATATGTGGATTGGTATTTACATATATAAGCAGGGGAATGTCTTCTCTTCTCTTTCAGGTTTCAATGTACAAAGAATTTTTACTACTTAGATTCATTTCTTTTAATCATCTTTGAAGATAATTTAAATCAGAAATACTTACTACAATTATTGGAAATTCTTTTTGACTCTGTAATGGATATCATCACAGTAATAGGGAATACCAGTACTCTTCAGGGAAAATATGGAAACTGGATATGGAAACAACCATTCCTAAAATTTCAAAATGTGTGTTAAAAAGTATATGCCTGTAAATACAGGGTACTTCAGAAATTTCATGGAAAGTGGAATTTAAAAATATGTTTATTTTGCTGCAAACTTTATAACATTTGTAGTTGTTTCTTTTTTTACCATAAAGCAGATTTTCCATGGAATTTTTGTAGGTCACTCATATATGAAAGACACATATTCCTAGGCAAAGCAGTCTAACAGAAACCTCTAAATCAGTCTCTACATTAAAGAAAAATGTATGAGTGATTGAGCATGGAGAGATATGAGTAATGCACTGTTAAAATCTTGTTGAAAATCCAGCCACATCATTGCCTTTATCACATGGATGATTCTTAATCACCCAAGATTTCCTTCTCACGCCCACAGCCTACCTCCCAAACTCTTCCAGACTCTCAACTGTACAGGCTAGTCACTCTGTTTCCTACACTTTCTGGATCTTGGTTTCTTCATCACACAGCCCTCACTGACCCCTCTACATATTGGAGCTAGGAACCAGGAGGAAAGTGAAATTCCAAGTAGATGATGTCAGGACACTCTTTGGAGAGAGGAAAAAGAACGAGGCTGTTTTTTAAATTTTATATTATTATTGTTATTATATTGGTCTCATTACCCATAAAAAGAACTAGTTCAAGTTTTATTGTTTGTTTGTTTCCTCAATGGCCATGAAGACAGAGGAAATCAGAAAATGGAATTACTTCACTCCATGTTTCATGCATTAGTAAGCATGAATTATCTTCAATTCCCACCATGCTGCATGTTATTTCCTGGTCCATATCTTTCCTTATAGAACTGCTGTGCCTAGAAAATCTCACTTTTCTTTTCAACCAGTTGTCCCAAGTTCCTTATTCAAGCCTCTACTAAGGCCCTTCCTGCAGAAACCAGCTCTGTGCCCAGCCTACGCAGAGGGCCCACTTGTAGGCTCCCACAGCCCCCACAGGAACTCTTGCCACACTCTCGGCACATTATACTACCTGTCTTGGAATATTTAAATATAGCATAATGGATTTCCACTGAGATCTGGTACCAGACAGACAGGGAGGTCCATTCTCAATATTGTTATTCAATATAGTACTGGAAGTTTTAGCAAGCTCCATTAGGCAAGAAAAAGAAATTAAAAGGATACAAACTGGGAAGGAAGAACTCAAACTATCCCTTTTTGCAGATGATATGATTCTTTATTTAGGGAATCCAAAGAACTCTACAAAGAGACTATTGAAACTCATAGAAGAGTTTGGCAAAGTAGCAGGATATAAAATTAATGCACAAAAATCAACAGCTTTTGTATACACAGTCAATTCCTCACTTGGCTAATCCTCTGCCTGAGGTGCCGGCACCCCAGGTTCCAGTCCCGGTTGGGGTGCCGGATTCTGTCCCAGTTGCCCCTCTTCCAGGCCAGCTCTCTGCTGTGGCCAGGGAAGGCAGTGGAGGATGGTCCAAGTGCTTGGGCCCTGCACCCGCATGGGAGACCAGGAGGAAGGACCTGGCTCCTGGCTTCAGATTGGCGATGCGCGCCAGCCGTAGCAGCCATTTGGGGGGGGGGGGGGGTGGTGGTGAACCAATGGAAAGGAAGACCTTTCTCTCTCTCTCTCTCTCTCTCTCTCTCTGTCTAACTCTCTGCTTGTCAAAAAAAAAAAAAAAGAAACAAAAAAAAATATTCTTAAAATTCTAATGAAAAATATAAATAAAATAAAAATAGGAAAATTGACTGGACATTATTATAAATTACTTGATTGGCCCTGATTCTTTACCTGTCTCTCCTCTCTGCATCTATGACATTTGTTGTGTTAAATCTACCCCATAAAAGGAAGAATCTATTTCCTTATCCCATTATTTGGGTTCAATGGTGACTTGAAATGGCCAAGAAGAGAAGTAGCAATGTATTTTAGGGACACAAATTTTAGTAGTCTTGAATGTTTTCTATTGTTCTGTTTTGTCTCTGCTACTCCAGGAGATACATGTCCTGATGTATACAAGGTAAAAACTGTGTCCCCTACAGTACTCTGATAACTTACTACAGAACACTTCTGTGACCATATGTGACAGTGGCTGAGTGTTCTAAAACTCAATTCAATTCTGGCACTAACTAGAATTTGTGCATATCTCCCCTAAGTTAAGAGTCTCAGTCCCACATGACGGCCCCTCAACACTGCAGGCGCCAAGAGCAAGCAGTGTGTTCCCAATCTACCCTGAAATTTTCTCTGTCTTAGCTCAAACTAGAGGCTCCCATGACACCCTTCTCCAGTTCCATTAGTTTGTTACAACTCAGAGAACTAATAGAGTCACAGTTGCCTGTGTATTACATTAATAAAAGACACAGCAGAGAATAGAAATAAGCAGATGAAGAGCCATTAGGCGAGGTCTGGAAGGATTCCAAGTGCAAGTTTTCATCCCAGGAGATTTGAACTGTGATACCTGACCAGAGTGTGGTTGTATTTGCCCATTAGCAGAACTCAGAACCCCATACTTCTGAGACTTTCATGACAACTTCATCACATAGGCATGATCACCTGTCAGCTCTATTTCCAGCCCCTGTCTCCTCTTGGAAGAATTGAGGGTGGGGATGAAAGTACCAAGCCTGCAATTATAACTTCCTCTTTCTAAAGAACACCACCCCCCATCAAGAGTCATGAGAACAAGAGATGCTCCAGTCACCCAGGAAATACGAAGAGATTTAGGAGCGCTGTGTCAGGAACTAAGATCACAGAACATTAAAAGAGTCTCCTGGCACCCCATCACTCTGTTTTAGGAGTTTTAGGAGCTCTGTGATGCTGAATTTGAGGGCCATTTTACATATAGCATAACAAACTGATACAGATGTCAACAAGGAATTTAAAGGCAAAATGATAAATAACTAGCAATGTAAAGCATGAAATTATATTCTACTTTGCTAGTTAGCAAAGCTATGAAAATCAATTAAATGAAACACTACACATATGATGGGATTATTCAGACATACAAATATCATCTCTGCCATTTAGTAATTTTGAGATCTTGAACGAGTTACCTGCCAATCTGGAGCTTTAATTTTCTCATTTTTACAGTGATAAGAGTATTTACTTCAATATTTATTGCAAAAATTGAATGAAGAAGTTAACACAGAGCCTTTGAAGCATCAAGCAAAGAATAAACACAAGACACTATTTGTCAAGCTGTAAGGCATCAAGGGAGGTTAGTACTCACAGCTGGTTAGGGCATGGTGGGGGGCTGGCATTGTGGCATATGATGTTAAGCCTCTACCTGTAATGCCAGCATGCCATATGGGCACTGCTTCCATTCTCAGCTGCTCCACTTCTGATCCCACTCCCTGCTAATGAGCCTTGGAAAGCAGTGTAAGATGGTCCAAGTGCTTGGCCCCCGCACCCACTTGGGAGACCCGTGTTAACCTCTTGGCTTCAGCCTGGCCCAGCCCTGACCATTGCAGCCATTTGGGGAGTGAACCAGGGGATGGAAGATCTCTCTTTGTCTTCCCTCCCCCTCTTTAACTCTCCTTTTCGACTAAATAAATCTTTTTTTTAAAAAAGAGTATTGTGGTGTTGTAAATGACTTTATAAAAAATAACGAACAGAGCACCATATCTGTAATTATAAGTTGTGGCCAAAGTCAACAAAGGAGTGCATGTACTCTGAACATTTTATAAAACAAAAAAGCAAAAACAATAAGAGAAAATAAAGGGATCACAATTTCAGGCTTGATCAAACCAAAGTTAAAAATCATGATACATGCAATTTGAACATTTTATAAAACAAAAAGCCAAAGCAATAAGAGGAAAGAACAGGGTTCACAGTTTGGGGCTTTATCCTGATGGACCTCAGTTTCAGAGCTCCTTTACTTGTGCGTTGTGTTAAGTTAAGTAACCTATTAAACATCACCAAAGGTTTCATTTTTTCAACTTTTAAATAGGGAAAATAATAGATATCTTATAGAGTTGCCATAAAGAGTAAATGTGGCACTGCCCATAAAGCAACTGGCTCATTTCCTGACACATGCTGGGTGTGAAAGAAATGACTGCTTCTTCCCTGGATACCACAAGGTTAGCAGACCATTTTCCTGTTGAGCTCTTATTTCTCCAAAGACTGCTTTATGATACTAAATAATGGCTTCATTTAGACAAATATATTCTCAATTAAGATGAAAATCAAGACCACACCAGAGATTTAAATTTTTTTAGAGAGAAATCCCTGCTGTCATATTGAATATTTTACATTTCTACCATTTTTTGCATTTTTGTATGGACCCCATTACTGTGAAGTGAAAGTGGTTATTGCTGACCCATGGTTAAAAATACGCATATTCGATAAGATACTAAAATAATTAAAGCAAAAAAGGTTTTTTCTTCTAAGGGACCTATTTTCAGTAAAATAATATAGATTGTGTTTTATATTTGCCTCCTGTCACCCACAATTGCCTTTATTTCCTTAACTGTTGCCCGAGGTGCCCTCAGCTGTCCCCTTGGTGCCCTAGCATTTTCTTGCTGGCACACAGAAGGGACCTTTATTTCCAAATCACTCATCGAGGATGTAGCTAAATAAAAACCAATGTATTTGTGACACTTTGAAGTAAATGTTTATTCTGTTATATGCCAGCTGTCCAAGCAGATATTTGATTCAAATTGATTTAAATGACAATGTTAGGTTTGGATTTATGTTACTTTTACTGGAATTTACTTATGTTGTTCAATATTTATTGGAATGAAAAGTAAGTAGAGTGAATAAATTGCTTATTTTTTTCTTATAGAAGTCTGTGTCATTCTTTCAAAGATAAAAAAATCTTCTCACTTCTCTCACTGCAAATATTCTTATTCAAATTTTTATTGGCAAGAAAATTTTCTAAGCTATTTTCTTGTTAATCCATTAATGAACATGCCTCTGACAGATGGAGCTTTTCTTGCAATTAATGTTATTTTTGCCTACAAATAATACCACGTCTTGTCTGTTCTCAAGACAAAATGTTCTTGTTGCTGACTCAGGCTGATAACCTCTTGACTTCTTGCATCACCATAGTTCTTGCAAGCGTGGCCTCCAACACCTTTTTTGACCTGAGATCCAGTCACAAACCTAAAGATGTTTTCTCTTCAATTGGATTAGCTATGCTTGAGGTTTAAAAGGATTTTGTAGAATAAAGGAAAAAAGTTCTCAGTTGCTTTATCACAAAATAATGCATCTCAGGTAGAGACAGGTGTTAGTTTCTACTCATCAATCACGAATAGTTACCGCCCAAAGTTGGAGATATCTCATAGCATACTTTGCACAGACTTAACTCTGGTGAGTCTGGAAGGCTCTCACATCGCAATAGACACCAAATAGATGGAACTCTCGTGAACTTTCCATATCACAGTGTTTCTAATTCAGTGTTACTGAATTACTGCATGTTTCCTTGTTGCTCTACAAACTTAACTAGTGGCACTACAAACTGGAGGAATCAATAGATATGAACTGTGGATTCATGCAACTTTAGAATAAAACTTATAAATCACTTTACTCTTTTCTCACGAAAACCAAAAGCCAACAAAAATGATGACTAGAATTAAGTGATTCTGAAATACGATGACCAGAGAATCACAATGGTATTCTCCTCCCATCTTTTCTGAAATTCCTAGATTGCCAATTCATTTTTCTCACAATCTGTTCATGAAATCCCATGTTCTTGCTTGTGTCTTGCTAGCCCAGGGTGAAAGAGTGAGGCCCAGATGGTTATTTTCCTGCCCTGTTCCCACATTCAACTGAAGGTTGGAAAGTTATTTTTGAAGGTCATCCTTAAAATAGGAGCATGCACTAAACACATCTTCTCTCCAATCCATTCCTAGTGAGCACATTCACCAGGACTCTGACACCATAAACAGCCCTTCCAAAACAGCTGCAAGTCAAGCCCTCTGAAACTGAAAATGAATGAATAAATAAATAAATAAATAAAGCATGATGAACAGAACAAATCAACTATCAGCTGTAGCGAAATGCCCAGTGAAG
The DNA here is from genome assembly GCF_051225735.1 of Oryctolagus cuniculus. Lineage (NCBI taxonomy): Eukaryota > Metazoa > Chordata > Mammalia > Lagomorpha > Leporidae > Oryctolagus > Oryctolagus cuniculus. The sequence goes on from NC_142876.1 coordinate 14,588,970, forward strand.
TCCCAGGAGGGAAAAAATAATAGTGTGTTCAAGTCTGTTTAAAATAATGCTCTTTCTTTATTACCCATTTCTTCTTGCCCAGTGGCTTCCACTCCGCTTTACCACCTTTCAGAAATCTGCATATAAATCGCAATCTTTCTATTTCTTCTGAGTCCCCAGCCCCTTGTTGCTCATTTCCCACCTGAAATCTACTCCTTGCTTTGGAACCACAATTGGTTGCTGTGGAAATGATTATGTTGTCACAAACAGAGGATTAGAATTGCAGGTGGGAAAAAAGCAACAGGAGCAGACTAACTCCTAATAATAAAGATTCTGGGATCATACAAATGCACTTAAATAGAAAAAAGAGAATTGTCATGGAGGGGGAGGGAAGAAATACCAAAACATGATTGGTCAGCATTTTTAAATTGGCAAATTGTTAGAATTTAAAAGTGAGACAGCATTCTGCCATGGAATCACAACTCAGAGGTTAAAATATAAAAGCTCTGCACATCAGCAGGGAGAGGTTGAGTGCTTTGGATTCAGGAACTCTAAATTTATACGAAAGAATTATTAGAGAAAAACATAATAAAAGAAATATTGAGGCTAACACAATGGAGTGTTAGGAATTCTGATCTGCAAAATAGTTTTAAAAATAGTCATTTACCATTAGCATCAAAATTGTCATTCTCATTATATTATGGGGAAAAGTCACTGCCAAGGTCAGATAACAGCTCATCATACAATAATTGCAGTGGGTGGATAGAGGCTGAGGATTGCAGTTCCTGTAGCAGAAATAGAGAAGGCAAGTGTTTCTTCACTGCACTAACCAGACCAGTCAGAGAAGCCTGAGAGAGTATTTGGGGAGCTTGATAGGCTGGTGGATGGGATAAGGTCAGCCAAACAAGTGGGTTTGAGAATCGTAAACCAGCAGGTGCCCTCAATCTGTGCTGGAGGTCAGAGAGAAGTTCTTGAAAAGATTGAGGGCAGCAAATAGCATTTGGAGTTGCTTTCTTTTTCTCAACTACTTTCCTACAAAGTGATGCCTTCTCATTTTCCACTAAGTTTTTGAAGAGGATAAATACCTGCATTGCATAATTGCTTTTGTATCTGTATGCGAGGACCCTTCAGGGGAGATGCTGCTATTTGTACTTTATCCCACCATGGATACAATCATCTCTCCTGTGCATGCTTCAACATAACGGTTTGCCTGGAATATTCATCACTTTCTATTCAGCTAGTGTTTTTAAATGACTTTTGTTTTTCTCCCATTTGAATAAAACAGTAACACTGTCATCTACGCCAAGGTAAATTGTCAATACTTACTGGAATGCTCAAAAGCATCAGTGCCGCTGTATCAAAAGCTGCAAAATGACATTTGAAGCCATCTGAAGATATTGGCAATCAGAGACTTGAGGAATAGAAAATTACTGTAATTATTGGCCTCTGTACTTGAAAGCATCAGTTCTCTCTTTTCTTGTCCAAAATTGTATGATCTCTTTACATGTGAGATTTGTAGGTTAGATTAAAGAGAGAGGTTCTTTGGTAGTTAGTAATCAAATAATGTTGTTTTTTTATGGGTGAGGAGGGTGCAAAGGAAACGAGAATGAGGAAATAAACCTTTGCTGTATGTAAATGACCCTGGAATACACAATGCTGGTCAAATCGGCATCTTTGCAAGACCAGGTGCTGGACAGAGCGAAAGCTGTGAGTTTTGACCTTTGATTGTAAGTACCAGAAGCTAACGTTCCCAGGCCTGGACCCCTGGCATCTTCTACAGGGTCAGGTCTGAGCCTTGGGGAGAGGAAACCGCCAGTCACACTGCTTTGGGTTGGAACAAGGGAAGAGAGGCGAGCTGAGGACACAAAGGACACCAGCTGATATCACCCAGTCCCTGGAACTCTGAGCTTTCCAGAGGTGTCTCCTGTAGATTCCAAATGTACCGCTCTCTCCTTACCCTCCCTGGAGATGGTGAGAGTAGCCAGGCTCTGCAATAGACAAATGCATTTTTGGAAATGGAAAGCAAAGCCTAGCCTTTCCATTTCTCGAAGAAACTAAAGACTTTTTAAGAGAGAAGACAAGGACCTTGGCAGTAAACTAAAGGTAGAGAGGGGAGAAGGAGCTTGGTTTGGTGTCCATCACAGTGCGAGTTTCCAAGGAGAGAAAAAGGCCTTTGCTGAGTTTGGATGAAATCAAGGGAAAAAAATGTGTTGCCCAGTGCCTACAACACGAAGAGCTCTGTTCGTAGCCTAGATGACAGAAAACTGACAGTTTCTATCCATGTGAAAAAGCAAGTTAAACTCATTTACGAGGGTCAGGCCACTTCTTTTCAAACCAATTCAGGAACTGTATCAGGGACTCCAGTTACCCAGCTAGCTCATTAGCATTTTTAGCAGGAAATGTCAGTCAAATGCAGAACACGGCTTTTTGTCTTCATGCTTTCCTCCATACCCCTCTGTGATCAAAATGAGCTGGAAACAGAGGCCCCTTTCAGTAGGACACTTCAAAAAAATCAGTTTACATTGTGGCTCCAAAATTAGGTTCCTCTCCAGACATCTAGAATATAAAACCCCACAATGGGGAAGTGAACCAGTCAACAGAAGGTACCCACTCCCTTCACTCATTCAACATTTATAGACACCCTCAGTGGGATGACCATGGCCCACAGAGGTGAAGAAAATGGATGGCTTGATTTGTGGGTCTTTCCTTCCATCAGAATATCAACAGTGAGGAGCAAACACACACTAGATGTATAGCCAGAAAATGGAAATTGACTTGAAGGGTAGAAAAGCCCTAGACAACATTCAAGTTGTGGCATCTCATAAGGGCTGAAATGCATACAACTAGGATGGACCTGGAAATGCAAAATACTGTCCTGAGTCCAATGGCCCTGACAAGCACACTCCAAACAGCACAGCTGCTGATAAAAGCTAGATCTTCGGGTCCAGATTCCATGATCTGAAGCCTGATTCCATTAGGTAGTAGCTGTAAGATGTTGGACTCTTGGGCTTCCATTTCTTTGTCTGAGAAATGGATACAATGGTTTCTCCCACACACAAAATGGAGGCAATTCTTATAAATTCTTTGCCTGGTACATGGTGACTTCCAGAGGTATTAATTATTGTTTGCTGGGTTACCAAGTCCAAGGCACAGGCTTTTTGTTTCTTTCCAAAGGACATGACGACCCTCATGTCCCACAGGATCAATATGAAATTGTTATGTTTCTTTTGCCTCCTTGTAAGGAAAGAAGAGCAGGACAAGGAGGAGACAAGACACAAACTCACAGCTGAAGCAAGTTTATTCAAGAGAGGGGCCCACTACCAATGTGTACACAAAACAAACACATGGCAGAGAGCAAGAACTCTCCTACAGATCAGGTTTATATAGCATAGGGCAGCTAAGGGCCATGATGAGGAGGGCCTTAGGCAGATCTAAGCTGGTTTGAACAGGCTTTTCACAGGTAAGGCTTGGCCTGGTAGGCTGGGGGGAAATGTGGGGTGGGAGGTGGTGAGCTGGTTGAGAAATAAAGCAAGGGAAGCTTTTTGTCCTTGCTCCATCACTCCCACCACTTCATCCTCCCACTCCACACTTCCGTAACCACTCTACTTCCTCAGTGCACGTCTTGTGTCAGGAACTAACATGCTTCTTTTTTTCTCAGCCATGCATAGATCACTTAACGTTTGATGATTTTCTCAGAGTGTACAGAAAATTAAAAGAGCCAGTAAACTAATTTGACTTGAAAATTTCACTTACACTTTAAGATGCAGTTTAGCATGTCGGATAATTAATGCTAACTGCTTTCAACTTCGTTCCCTCGAAGTCCTATGAACTCCAGAGTTTGAAAGTATTGCAGATTACTCTCTTCTCCTGAGGTACTCTCCAGACTAATTCTAATCCAAGGACAGTTGTGATTATGTTCTTTGGGAATAGAAGGCAGGAAGAATGCTTCTGCCAGGAGATAAAGCATATCTCAAATGATTTCAGAGTGTTTTTGCTTTGTCTAACTCCTGTCACTGAGGGCTTTCCAAACCTTCCTGTCACCAGTCACCCTTATTGTGATGAGTCTGTCCCTCGCCTATAACAATATGCTGCCCATTAGTGTTAAAGATGACAAATATTTCTGCTGGTAGAGCATCCCTCCTCCTGCACCCACAAATAAACCACAAGGAGTTCGGCAGACTTTCCTGGAGAGCCCAAGGGGACTCATTTACTGAGACTTTCACCACCATCTGCACCACCTGCACATTTCCACAGATTAATCTGCTAGTATTAACATGCATTTTAGCAGTCTGTGATTCCCTCTTCAGACCACAAAGAATTGTTTTCTCTACATACTACCTTTATTCTTCTTATAAAAGGAATTAAATTTTTCCCCTTCACCACCATCTCTGTGATGCAATGCCCCTTTTTATGACGAGTTAGAATGTTGTGCTGTAGAATGGTGTTGAACGTGTGTATTTGTGTTTGTGTGTTTGTATAAATACCTTGCACATTAACACACAGATAAGATTTCATATGTTGTTATCGCTTTATGAAGAGCTTAAGAAATGAAGACAAGTGATAGGAAAAAATGATCCACTTGAGAGGAGGGGGAGAAGACAGTAAACAATACTTCACACTCTTCTTTTGTTCTTCATCATTGACGGTATTAACATGAATGTTACATCCTTAATTCCCTGTAAATATGCTCTGGCTGTTCTCTATGTGGTCCAACTATGTTCTATTTGTTGCTTCGCATCCTTAACTAGAGTCCAAGTGGATGGGCTCTTTGTCTCCATAATGTACAATTCTTTGTCATGGCTACCTGCAGAGCAGCAACCACCAAGATTCCACCAGTCCTGGAGGTGTACAGAGAAGGCAGCCAAGCTAGGTGAGACTTGCTCACGTTGAGTGACTCCAGACCTCAGCAAATCTAGAAAACCGACACTTGGAGGGAGTGAGATTCCTTAGCTATCACTGTGTGTTGGCAGGGACATACTAGCCCATTTCTGAAATGCAAAGGGGTGTCAGTCACTATACTATGTTGGGGCATCATCTGCATAGACTGGAATGTACACCACAGTCAGTGCTTGGCTAGCCCAGTATCCCCTGTCTGCCCTTTAGCTCCGCAAACGGCATCATATATCCCATATTGCTGGCTGCTCTCCTCTTCCCTTTTGATGGCACCTGTTCTTTTTTTTTTTACACAAAACAAAAATGACTTGTTTTATTTCCAATACTCAAAGCATCTTACATATAATATATTTGCATTCCCTAAGTCTTTTGGAAAGTAATTCCAGTTTGTGTAATCAGTTGACAGAAAAATCTTAAGACATCTATTTGACATATTAAAACTAAATTATAAATTTTGAAAGATATGTCACACGGTATTAATAGAGGGATGTTTTTATTTATTTAAGAAAAACTAAACACTGTTGTTATATACTGCCCTCCAGTATCTTTAACCCAAATACAAACTGGATTCACCTATGAAATATCTTTAGAGCTGAGTGAATTACTTTGACATCTCTTCCCCAATAAATTACGTGTACAGAGTACACATGGTAAATCACATGAATCACATTTTATTTCAATACCTTTTTTTTTATTTTTGGACTCTCTCAGCTGTTGTTTTGTTTTATTCAATACTGGTATAAAAGGTAGATTCCAATCCGGGGATACCCTAAAGCACTAGTCCTGCTCCAGAACAGGGCGGGGATTTCAATGAGCATGTGGAAGAAGGCCAGGGTTCAGGAGACTTCGAGTGGCTTCTCTGGAAGGCCTTGCTGACTAATAGGAACAAGGTCCTCCCGCAGGCCTGACAGAGGTCAGGTAGTCCCCTACGGGCACTTCTCAGAGCATCAAACCTGTGCCATCACAGGACAACAGGCTCTCCTTTCTCCACTCCTCCCGGGATCTCCACTAGATTTCGCTGCCTTCTGAGTTGATGGAAAACAGGTGCCCTCTTAGATGTCAGAAACTGCTTTGGTGTTACAGAAAGATCACATGGAACCCTAAAGAATAAGGAACAACACTTTCTAATTGTCTAAGAGCTTGTATCTGATGCATGGGAAAGAGAATGGGGCTAATTTTATCACTCACATAGCTGCCATCTATTAAAACATAAATAAAACCCATGGATGGCACCTGTTCCTGAGGAAAGATCTGGTATCAGCAATCTTACTGCAGGGAAAACATAAGCTGGTGGTGAGTTGGTAAGCAACATTTTAAACCCTTCTAATAGTAAACAAAAAGCTCTCTAGCATTTGCTCAATAAACTTTTCTTATTCTTTAGTGCCAGACACTGTGCTCCACTAGTAAAAATACATTTTCAGAGTGTTTTGTAACTTTCCAAAACTCTATCATATAAATAGAAATGAGATCTTTGCTTTGTTCTTTTCATAATTTGAATGTAATAATCATTGTTCTATATTTCTCAAGGTAGTTTAAAATGCAAAATTGCCCCAGCCAGATTTCACATGCAGACAGACTTGAAATGGGCAAAAATCAACATTCTAACTTAACAGTGACTCTGAACTAGAAATGATCATTAAATCAACAGAAGCAAGGGAAAGGGAGAGGAGAAAACAGCTTCTACCCAGCTGCCTCCAGTTCAACCAATAAATAGTAGGACTTGCTCCTGATTGGAGGAGAGCAGCGTACTCGGCGTGTGGGCAGCCGAGTTGGGATTGGCGGAGGAGGACTATAAAGGAGGAGAGAGACGGCATGCACCAGGAACATCTAAGGGGAACATCTATCTGAAGGAACACCTGTGCAGCCCCCCAGAGAGCCGGCCGGCGGTGTGCCGCTCCCCTGCGGAAGTGGGGAATGTGGCCAGGGGGAACTGCCCTTCCACGGAGGTGGAAGGGATAGTAGCCAACCCGGGAAGAACCAGCAGTAAACCCGGGGAGGGCCGAGCAGACGAAAGAACAGCACAGGGTTCAGTGTTGCTCCTCCACGAAGAGGGGGAGCGACGTAATGGTGCCGTGACTCGGATATGAAGCCTAGGCAGGGTTTAGTGTTGCTCCTCCACGAAGAGGGGGAGCGACATAATGGTGCCGTGACTCGGATATGAAGCCTAGGCAGGACTCTGTGTCGTTCCTCCTACTTGTATGTAATTACTGTGTTTTTGGATGTGATAATAAACTTTTTTTTTATTCTCACAACATATACATGCACACACATAAGCACAAACACATATAAGTAGTCTTGTTTGAACCTAGTTTTTATATAGCTCATGAATCATGACAGCTGCATGCTATCTTTAGCTAATATTTCAAAGTAAGATAAACACTAGAAGTAAATTTTATCCTCACTTAAAACGGAAATATAACCATATTTAAAACAACCTTGTTAATTTAGCGTGTTCGAGGCCCATTTCCTGTCATATCTGGTTATCTTACAGTACCGTTATGTTGTACTGCTGTGTGAGTGACACAGAGTTCACACTGATAGAATTATCAGTGCTGCCAAAATTTGTGTTTGCTTGTGCTTAATTATTCATATTATCTTCTGATTTTACTAGCATTTCAGACATTTTATTTTGTGTGGTTTGTTTAGTCAGAGCTAGGTGAGTTAATCTATCAACACATGCACAGGGTATACCTAACAACACAGTGCACTATGTGTTGACAAAGGATCAAGTGCAGTGGCACTGTCCACCAGTGGGCCCTAGAAGACCCCACTTGCTGATTTTGTCTGACAACGCCCGGGCAAAGCAGAGGGCCAGGGCCAAACCTTCCCTTGTGTAACAGTAAAGCTTTCGGTCTTTTGTTTTGTTTTTGAAAGCAGGATAGGTATAAATAGAAGACAGGAGATCCAGAATTGTCTTCCTCCTTGTGGACTATGCTGCTCCAGGACTGTGTGCATGCCTGGGTTAGAGATGTGGGGCACCACAGGAGTCGCTTCCATGGCCAACATTCATCAAGTGCTAACAGGAGGCACTTCACCCTCGAGGACCGTCACACTGGAAAACTGCACAATGGGAGGATACCTGCAGAAGTCCAGGACAAGAAAAAAGAACCAGAAGAACTTGAAAGGGAATGGAGTAACGGGAGAGTCAATAACAGCACATTGACTTACCATGGCAACTGACTCAACATGTGAAATCAAAGAAAATAAAATATACCCTAAAGTGTGAGGTTTCATGCCAAGGAGGCTGGTGGCTTGGGGAGGGTGACAGGCTAGGCAGAGGTAAAGACATGGAGTAACAGAGATTTCAGGGGGGAAACTGTCAATTCACTTTTGAGTCTCAAGCCTTGTATCTGGGAGCCTGCCAACTTAATCAGGGAAATGGAACTGAAATTCGGTGGGTGGCTACACCTGCAGGTGAATGGTTTTTGATTATTTCACAAATTTGCAATAATGGAGGAAAAATAAGCAATATAGACATTAGACAATGCAATGAAAACAAGGGGGAAATCTATTAGGGTTTATGTTTTAAAGGTTAGAGAAGGAAGAAAGTACACAGAATTATAAAGGGAGAATCAGGAAAATAGAGTGCCATCAAAGATATGGAGCACTCCATGGGAGGGTGCTCCATTATAGCCAACGTAGGAATTAAAAAGGGATGAGAACTACTAATCCATTACGTGGAGTCCTTTCAGTGTTAGAGGTATTGTTTTCAAGGTAATAAGCATGGAGGGAGAATCTACTTTCTTCAAAGTAGTTTGGCAGTGATAGAAAGGAAATGCAAACAGGTTTAATGTTCACTTGAAAATAGATGAAAACAAGCTGGGGCTTTATCGGGTTTGTGGGCTTACATAAAAACCTAGTAAGTAACACAAATTTAAGATATGAAAATATAAAAGGAATTCTTGATAGAGAACTGATAAAATAGACAAATATTATGTTCCAAACTCATAATTATATCTTCACATACAACTCCTAAGAAGGAAAAGTGGTGCTCCTCCTGGGGTTCAACTGTGCCTTAAGGGCTTTGTAATCCTGACAGCTATTCATGCACCTTAAGCTTCATCTACAAGTCCCAGGAATGGTGCACAAGCTGAGAAGATGGCTTCTTCCAGTTCCAGAAGAAGCAATCAGTTACTTCCATCTCCTTTGGTAAGTCAGTGGCTTGAGCAGGTCCTCAACAATCATCCAGATAGATTACTGGACAGGGGCACGGCCCATCCCCTGCTCCGGGACACCTGGAGTGGAACCTTGAGTGGTATGTTTATCCTTCAGTATACTACAGGGTACACATGGAAATCATACCTGTTAGCCTTTTAAAATGATTGAGCAAAAATAAATATTGCAGACATTTATTAACAAAATTTGCTATCTTTTCTTGTTTTTACTATACAATGCTTAAAACTAATCACTTATATTGGCCCAGGAGAAATATACATATATATTTGATATTATATATATGTTACATGCATATATACTCACATATATGTATGTGCATATATCCACATATATGAGTATGTGTATATATACATATATATGTATTTTATATGTATATTTTATATATATATATATTACATATATATATAAAGTCCAAAAACTAGAGTGCACAAAAATAGAAGTCTAGATATTTGGATAAACAAGCAGAGACATCAGTTAAACCACTAGAATTTTGGGCCGAAAACAAGAACTTTTAATCATAAAGGTTATCCCTGTACATAGTTATTAACGCAATATGTGTTGGAATAAACAGGCCAAAGAATGATAGATAGGATTTGATAATAATGTATGAGAAATAGAGAAATAAGCAAACAGGTTTTTACAAAATTGAATATGTAACTGCTAGGCTTGTGATGAGATACATTTAATTGGCAATAGATTAAATCTAGAAGTAATAAGCCATTATATATGCATATTTTAAAGAGTTAATAATTTTGTGTGCTGTGAGCCTGCTTTTTTATATCCATAACTATAATAATTCTGATCGTTTTCCCAGAATTACACAGGCGGCATATATTGGCAACTGGCCTTTCCCAGGATACATGTCTAAAACCTTGAGAGAAAAAACTACTACAAGTAGATATCCTATTGATTGTAAGGGCAGGAAAGTCAACCCACACTAGGTTTAGGGAAAGTGGACTTTATGGCAGGACTTAGTGTCATAGGTTAGGAAGTAAGAGCCTTTCAAGAACTCACAGGACATTAGCATTTCCGTCTTGCTCTCTTTCCTCTCTCGTTCTCTTTCTCTCACTGTATATCTGCCTTTCATTCTGTTCCTGTTTATATGTTGGACAAGAAGTTTCTATTTCCCTTCTTGTTGAAGGTCAGATATATCCTGCTGGAGTTGGAAACATATAATCCTATAATGGAGGTCACACAGAAACCATGAACAACCTGATGTGAGATTCGTGGACCATGCAGGATATCAAGTAGATAAATCAGAAGGAGGAAAAAAAGTAAGATGCCCCCTAAATACATAAAATCTTTTCCCAGTACTTTAAGCCTTTATTTGCAATTTAGTAACAAGCAGGTTACTCATCACTTCTGGGGTTGTGGCCTTTGCCACAATAGGCTGATAAGGTCGAGAACTCCTGGTGTGCTTTAAGGAGTTATCTATGTTAGGGATAGTGGAAACTTGCATTGTTGGCCTTCTTTGCAGCTAAGGTGCAGTACAGTGACCATAATCCCCCTTTGCTCAAGAGTGAGGGGATTCCTAGAATTCAATGCCAACAACTGTAAAATCAACACTGTGCTGGACCAGTCAGGAGTCTGAGGCACCATAGGAACAGGGTGACTGTTTCCACACTTCAAAAATACTCATGGTCATTGATTCACAGATGATTGACTTACATAAGCAAGTGAGGCACAGATTCTCTCCTTGGGGTGTGGGGGTTGATGTACAGGACAATCAGTTCCCCATGGTGACATTTGTCAGGCCTCTCAAACGAAGTCAGAGAGTTGAACCATGAGGTCAGTGTCCAGCAGCTGTAGTTACATTGCCGTCGTCATTGGAGTGACTCTTTAGCATATTAGGGGAAATAGTCCAGCTCCCCAGCCATCAACTCCAGATTTGCAGCCACCTCAGATATTCCCCAAGCTCTCAAATGTCCTCCAGTGCATTATTTTTCCTTCCTAATAGTAAATAGAGTTATTTCTGCAACGAAAAATCATGATCAATACACTGTGAAAGTCAGAAAATGAGTTCATCTGAACCTCAATTTCATCATCTGCAAGATGAGAATAATAATGCCCTTCTTAGCCATCTTGCAAAGTTGCTATTAATCTCAAAGGAGATGATATATTAAAATACAGTGTATTGTAAGATTCTATAAATGTGTTTGGCAATTGTTAAGGAACTTACTATAAACAATGGAAAGATCTTTAAGTAGGCTGAAAAATAAATGTTTTAACTTCTTTGGAAAATGAATCTTGAATATATTCTGAGGTTGTCTGGGTAACACATTTTATCCTGATAAATAAGCTTTAGTATTTTGATTACATCATTTCTTGTAAACTTAACCTCGAAGAATAATGTATACTTAGGAATAGAAAGAAAAAGTATGCTGCTTCCCAAAGCATCTGGAGTAATCTTCTTTTATGATAAATTTTTTAAAATGCAATGTGTGCCATCATTTTATTAAGAGATGGTGACATATGGATAGTCAATTATCATCATATTAAGAAATTTAACCAGCTTTACATCTGTTGCTTAAGTAAGATAATATGATGATATAGCTAGTGAAAAACAAGAGATTCAATGTTGTAGGGGGCCTATTTTAGTATCAGCACAGCTTAAATTTTGGAAAGACAAACTGTTAGGGAATGTTTTCAGTCAGCTCTATGACTCAGACAGTTACTGGACACTGCCTTCTCCATTCCACTTCTACTGGTGGTCCTATGACTCAGGAAAGTAGTCTTCTTTCCATTCACACATTTACTGAGGCTTCTTACCAAGTAACTGTGGCCATGATACCCGTCAGAGGTAGGCCTGACCAAAATGTTCATCTCATCCAATACCATATCTCTGGCTAAGGGTGAAATCTACACTGAAGCCAAGTTAGTTATTCTTTCTGTATAAGATTTTTTTTGAAGGGTGTCATTCACTAAATATTTCTCTAATGATTGACAAAGGTAGATGAAGCATGATCAATGTATTTATCCATGATCAATGGACATTTGAGTGTGTGGGTCTTCAGGGAATGATGACAGTGACATGTAGAATAAACAGACCACCTGGTAGCACAAACCAGCATTTGTTCCAGAGACCTCTATCGCTCCACGGAAGACCAGTCCTTGACGATCTCTGGTATCTGGCCACTGGCAACAAAGAGTCACACGTAGCACAACAGGTTTGGATTCCAAGAACCCAAGATTCTGTTTTCTTGATCATTTGACCGTTTCATCCCCTAGATCTATTCCCTTCGCCTGCACAACTGAAGCAATGTGTCCTCACAAGATTAGGATTAGGATTAAAAATGTGATGCAGGTGTCTAGCGTAGCACCTTCCTCTAGCAGGTGCTAAACAAATGAGAAGTGTTTGTTGCATTTTTCCTTCATCACAATTACTGCGACTGCTCTTAACTCGACTTCACCACCAGCACCTCCTCTCCCGTTTTGGCCTTCCAGATTTTAGCAAGATCAGCCTTCTGTACCAATACTAAGCAGGTCATTCACTGGATGAAATCTCATAAACCTCATTTCTCAATGTTTCAAATAAAGGAAAGGCCTGGATCTGGAATTTAAGATTCTATAACTTCCCTTCCCAGGCATCCCGAGAGCTTCCTCAAACATCATATTCTACGTTCCACCTAAAATGAGTGATTGGCCATTACATAAATATTCATCATTCTTTTTTAAAAAAGATTTATTTATTTATTTGAAAGTCAGAGTTACACAGAGAGAGAAGGAGAGGCAGAGAGAGAGAGAGAGAGAAAGAGTGCACACGAGAGAGAGGTCTTCCCTCCACTGGTTCACTCCCCAGATGACTGCAATGGCCGGAGCTGAACTGATCCGAAGCCAAGACCTAGGAGCTTTTTCCAAGTCTTCCCACGTGGGTGCAGAGGCCCAAGGACCTGGGCTATCTTCTGCAACTTTCCTGGGACATAGCAGAGAGCTAGGAAGTGGAGTTGCCGGGACACGAACCAGCACCCATATGGGATGCCGGCACTGCAGGCGGCAGCTTTACCCACTATGCTACAGCCTCAGCCCCGATATTCATCATTCTTTATGCTATTTTTTACATGTAATTTGTCTAAACTTGTCTCCTTTCCCATTTCTCCCCTGTAAAAATTGGCCTATCCTGCAAAGGCAAGCTCAACTATCAGCAAACATGTAAAGATGTAAAACATGCAAACATTTAATCTGCCTTGTACCTGGTAGGAGTCAACTCTCCTGAGCACTCTCATAGTCCTTGGTTTGTTTTCCCTCTTATATACAGTTCTGTGTCCACATGGCCATATTCTATTGATAATATGTGAGTACCTTAGGCCAGGTAATCTATTCATTAATATTAGTAGCTCTTGGGACCAGCACTGTATTAAGCCTCTTCCTGCAACACAGGAATCCCATGAGCACAGGTTTGTGTCACGGCTTCTCATCTTTTGATCCAGCTGTCTGCTAATAATCTGGAAAAACAGTGGAAGATAGTCCATGTGCTTAGGCCCCTGAACCCACGTGGAGACCCAGAAGAAGCTCCTGGCTACAGATAAGCCCAGCTTCAGCAGTTGCTGAAATATGTGGAATGAACCAGCAGATGAAAGTCCTCTTAGTCTCTCCCTCTTTCTGTCTGTGTGTGCCTCTCAAATAAATAAATAAATTTGTAAAAAAATTAGTAGCTCTGTATCAGACACAAGTTTCAAACTATGATTTGGTTACTTTCTGTCTAAGTGGCCTTGGGAAAGAAGAATTTTAGTTGGAGTCTCACTTTTCTTAACTGTAAAATGGGTTAATAATTTCTATTTTATAAATTTCTTAAGAGGGACAAATTAGTTACAGTTTGTTGGAATAATACCTGAATGTAAGTGATTCATGTTCAAATAGTAACACAATTTTTTTTCAAAGATATTATTCATTTGATTCATTTTTGATTCTCTTTATATACAGAAGATCAGGTTAGCATACATTAAGTAAAGATTTCAACAGTTTGCTCCCACACAGAAACATAAAGTGAAAAATACTGTTTGAGTACTAGTTATAGCATTAGATCTCAATGTACAGCACACTAAGGACAAAGATCCTACATGAGGAGTAAGTGCACAGTGACTCCTGTTGTTGACTTAACAAATTGACACTCTTGTTTATGGCCTCAGTAATCACCCTAGGCTCTTGTCATGAGTTGCCAAGGCTATGGAAGCCCCCAGAGTTCACTGACTCTGATCATTTTTAGACAAGGCCATGGTCAAAGTGGAAGTTCTCTCCTCCCTTCAGAGAAAGGTACCTCCTTCCTTGATGACCCGTTCTTTCCACTGGGATCTCACTCGTGGAGATCTTTCATTTAGGTTTTTTTTTCCCCCAGAGTGTCTTGGCTTTCCATGCCTGAAATACTCTCATGGGCATTTCAGCCGGATCTGCATGCCTTAAGGGCTGATTCTGAGGCCAGAGTGCTGTTAGGACATTTGCCATTCTATGGGTCTGCTGTGTATCTCACTTCCCATGTTGGATCATTCTCTCCCTTTTTGATTCTATCAGCTAGTATTTGCAGACACTAGTCTTGTTTATGTGATCCCTTTGGTTCTTAGTCCTATCATTATGATCAATTGTGAACAGAAATTGATCACTGGGACTAGTGAGATGGCATTGGAACATGCCACCTCGATGGGATTGAATTTGAATCCCCTGGTATGTTTCTAACTCTACTGTTTGAGGTAAGTCAGCTTGAGCATGTCCCGAATTGCACATCTCTTCCCTCTCTTATTCCCACTCTTATATTTAACAGCAATCACTTGAAAGAGAGAGTTTACAGACAGATAGGGAGAAACAGAGAGAAAAGTCTTCCATCCACTGGCTCACTCCCAAAATGGCCACAATGGCTGGAGCTGGGCCAAATCGAAGCCAGGAGTTGCTGCTGGGTTTCTCACACAGGTGCAGGAACTCAAGCACCGGGAACATCTTCCACTGCTTCCCCAGGCCATAAACAGAGAGCTGGATCAGAAGAGGAGCAGCCAGGACATGAGCCGGCACCAGTATGGGATGCCGGAACTGCAGGTAAAGGCTTAGCCTGCCATGAGAAGTGTTTGTTGTTAGTTTCTGGCCCTAAACTTGAACCTCTAAAAAAATTTTGCACGTGTGATTTTTTCATATTTATTTAAAAGGCAGAATGATGAATGAGAGAGGTTTTCTTCTGCTCATTCACTTCCCAAAGTGCACAACAGCTGGGGCTGGGCAAGACTGAAGCCAGGAGCCCTGAATTCCATCCACTCACCCACATGGTTGGCAGGGACTCAATTATGTGAGCCTTCACTTGCTCCCTCCCAGATGCGTTAAAAGGTGGCTGGATCAGAAGTAGAGGGGCAGCAAGACCTCAGGCTGCCTTACTGTGGGTTTCAACTAAATATCTTTTAAAATACAGTTTATCTAAAAGCAGCTTGTAGAAGAAAGAGGTTACAGAATTGCAGGGAAGCAGGTGTTTATGAGTACCGGGACTTCAGAGTCCCAAGGAGCTGCCATTTGCTAGCCCTGTGACCTTGGGAAAATCACACCATCTCTGACCCTGGCTCCGTAGCTGTCAGATAAGTATTACATACTTCTTGGGTAATTATGAAGATTAAGTAAAACCAATTCAATGCCTGAGTTAGTACTATGCCCATAATGCTAGTTATTTGTTCTGGAAATGTTCCTTTCTACTTCAAAAAAAAGCATATTTTTTGAAATTTTATTTTCCCCAAAGAAACGATTTATTTAATGAGTACAAATTTCATAAGTACAACTTCAGGAACATAGTGATTCTTCCCACCGTACCCATCCTCTCACCCCAACTCCAACTCCACCCCCTCCTCCCTATCCCATTCCCAGTTCCATTCTCCATTAAGAATCATTTTCAATTAACTTTATACACAGAAGACCAACACTATACTAAATAAAGATTTCAAGAATTTGCACACACACAGAAAAAAACTGAGAACAAGTTTTAGAGTTAATCCTCATAATACATGGGAAGTAAGTGCACAGTGACTTCTGTTGTTAATTTAACAATTAACACTCTTATGTATGACATCAGTGATAACCTGAGGCTCTTGACATGAGCTGCCAAGGCTATGGAAGCCTTTTGAATCCAAAATCTCCATCAGCATTTAGACAAGGCAGAAGCTCTCCACTCCGTTCAGAGAAAAGTACATCCTTCTTTGATGGCCACTTCTTTCTACTAGGGTCTCTCTCACAGAGATACTTCATGTAGGACATCTTTGTGCCACAGTGTCTTGGCTTTCCATGCCCGAAATGTTCTCATGGGTGTTTCAGCCAGACCAGAATGTCTTAACAGCTGATTCTGAGGTCAGAATGCTATTTAAAATGGTTGCCATTCTCTGAGTCTGCTGTGTGAACTTCTTCCCATATTGGAAAATTCTCTTCATTTTAATTCTATTATTATTACCAAATATCTTATCTTATTGCTATGATCACTTTAACATTTAATCATATCTATATGATGACTTTAACGCTTAAGATAGCATTTTTACTACCCAGTTTAATGGGATTTGGTGTCCCATGGCAAGTTTTAAATTGTACCCTTAGAAGTAAGTCCATAGGAATATATATATATATATATATATATATATATATATATATACTTCCTCTCTTTTTTTAATCCCACTCTTATTTTTTGCAAAGATCTATTTTCAATGGCTTTATACACATATGATTAACACTATGTTAAGTAAAGAGTTCCACAAATAGTATGAAAAAGAGAAAAAATAAACTGTTCCTCAACAATCAAGACAATCGCTGTTCAAGTCATTGCTTCTCAAAGTATCAACTTCACATCTACAGATTTCCTTTTAGATGCTCTATTGGTTATCAAAGATCAAGGAGAATATATGGTATTTGTCCCTTTGGGACTGCTTATTCCATTGCATGTGATGTTTTCCAGATCCAACCATTTTTTTAACTTCTATTTAATGAATATAAACACCCTTTCATGATGAAAACTCTAAGCAAACTGGCTATGGAAGGAACATTCCTCAATATAATCAAAGCAATCTATGAAAAACCCACAACCAGCATCCTATTGAATGGGGTAGTTGGAAGCATTTCCACTGAGATCTGGTACCAGACAGGGATGCCCACTCTCACCACTGCTATTCAATATAGTTCTGGAAGTTCTAGCCAGAGCTATTAGGCAAGAAAAAGAAATTAAAGGGATACAAATTGGGAAGGAAGAACTCAAACTATCCCTCTTTGCAGATGATATGATTCTTTATTTAGGGGACCCAAAGAACTCTACTAAGAGACTATTGGAACTCATAGAAGATTTTGGCAAAGTAGCAGGGTATAAAATCAATGAACAAAAATCAACAGCCTTTGTATACACAGGCAATGCCATGGCTGATCAAGTCACCGTTTCTCATAGTGTTCATTTCACTTTAACAGGTTTCCTTTTTGGTGCTCAGTTAGTTGTCACCTATCAGGGAGAACATGTGGTATTTGTCCCTTTGGGATTGGCTTATTTCACTCAGCATAATGTTTTCCAAATTCCTAACAGGGATCACTTTTCAGTTAAAATTTAAACACCTAAGAATAATTGTGTGTTAATTACAGAGTTCAACCAATGGTACGAGAACAAAAAAAAAAAAATACTAAAATGGATAAAGTATTACATTGTACATCAACCGTCAGGACAAGAGCTGATCAAGTCACTGTTTCTCATAGTGTCCATTTCACTTAAATGACCAGATTTCTTTTTTACTGCTACGTAGTATTCCATAGAGTACATATCCCATAATTTCTTTATCCAATCATACGTTGATGGGCATCTAGGTTGATTCCATGTCTTAGCCATTGTGAAATGAGCAGCAATTAAAATGGAGGTACAGATAAATCTTTTATTTGCTGATTCACATCCCTTGGGTAAATTCATATGAATGGATGGCTGGGTCATATGGTAGGTCTATATTCAAACTTCTGAAGGATCTGCGAACTGTATTCCTTAGTGTTTTTACCAGTTTACATTCCCACAAACAGGGGATTAGGGTACCTTTCTCCCCACATCCTCATCAGCATTTGTTGTTTTTTGATTTCTGTATGAAAACCATTCTAACTGGGGTGAGGTAAAGCCTCATTGAGGTTTTAATCTGCATTTCCCTGATGGCTAGTGATCCTGAGCATTTTTTCATGAGTCTGTTGGCCATTTGGATTTCCTCTTTTGAAAAATGTTGTTTAAGTCCTTTGCCCATATCTTAACTGGGTTGCTTATTTTGTTGTTGTAGAGTTTCTTGATTCTTTATGTATTCTTATTATTAATCATTTATCAGTTGCATAGATGCATGGATTGACTTCTGGCATTTCTATTCTGTTCCATTAGTATATCCATCTGCTTTTTTTTTTTTTTTATCAGTACCAGGCTGGTATGATTATAACTGCCATAAAATATCTTGAAATCTGGTATTGTGATGCCTCAATCTTTGTTTTTGTTGTATAAGATTGCTTTAGTTATTTGAGGTCTCCTGTATTTCCATATGAAGTTTAGAATATTCTTTTCTGGATCTAAGAAGAGTGCCTTTGGTGTTTTGATTGGTATCACATTGAATCTGTAAATTGTTTTTGGAGCAATTGACATTTTGTTGATATTCATTCTTACAATTCATGAACATGGAATATTTTTCCACTTTTATTGTCTTCTTCTATATGTTACTTTAATGTTTTTTAATTCTCATGGTAGAGATCTTTGGCATCCCTGGTTAAATTTATTCCAAGATATTTGATTTTTTTGTAGCTATTGTGAATGGGATTGATTTTTTTTTTTGACAGGCAGAGTGGACAGTGAGAGAGAGAGACAGAGAGAAAGGTCTTCCTTTGCCGTTGGTTCACTCTCCAATGACCGCTGCGGCCGGCACACTGCTCTGATCCAATGGCAGGAGCCAGGTACTTATCCTTGTCTCCCATGGGGTGCAGGGCCCAAGTACTTGGGCCATCCTCCACTGCACTCCCTGGCCACAGCAGAGAGCTGGCCTGAAAGAGGGGCAACCGGGACAGAATCCAGAGCCCCGACCGGGACTAGAACCCAGTGTGCTGGCGCCGCAAGGCGGAGGATTAGCTTAGTGAGCCAGCTTGGGATTGATCTTAAAAGTTCTTTCTCGGCCGGCGCCGTGGCTCAATAGGCTAATCCTCCACCTTGCGGCGCCGGTACACCGGGTTCTAGTCCCGGTCGGGGCGCCAGATTCTGTCCCGGTTGCCCCTCTTCCAGGCCAGCTCTCTGCTGTGGTCAGGGAGTGCAGTGGAGGATGGCCCAAGTGCTTGGGCCCTGCACCCCATGGGAGACCAGGAGAAGCACCTGGCTCCTGGCTTCGGATCAGCGCGATGTGCCGGCCTCAGCGGCCATTGGAGGGTGAACCAACGGCAAAAGGAAAACCTTTCTCTCTGTCTCTCTCTCTCTCTCTCTCTCACTGTCCACTCTGCCTGTCAAAAATAAAAAAAAAAGTTCTTTCTCAGCTGTAGCATTGTCTGTGTGTACAAAGGCTGTTGTTTTTTGTGTATTGATTTTATATCCTGCTACTTTACCCAACTCTTCTATGGGTTCCAAAAGTCTCTTAGTGGAATCTTTTGGATCCTGTCTGAATAGAATATATCATCTGCAAATAGGGACTTCTCTTTCCCAATTCATACCCCTTTGATTTCTTTTTCTTGCCTAATGGCTCTGTCTAAAACTTTTAGGACTATACAGAATAGCAATGGTGAGAGTGGGCATATTTGTCTGGTTCCGGATCTCAGTGGGAATGTTTCCAACTTTTCCACAATCAATAGAACACTGGCAGTGGGTTTCTCATAAACTGCTTGGATTGTGTTGAGGAAAGTTCTTTCTGTACCCAATTTGCTTTGAGTTTCATCATGAAAGGGTGTTGTATTTTATCAGATGCCTTCTCTGCATCTATTGAGATAATCATATGGTTTTTATTCTTCAGTTTGTTAATGTTGTGTATCACATTGATTTTGAATGTTGAAACATCCCTGAATACCAGAGATAAATCCCTCTTGGCCCAGGTGAATGATCTTTCTGATGTGTTGTTTGATTCGATTGGTTAGAATTTTGTTGAGGATTTTTTTCTCTGTGTTCATCAGGGAAATTGGTCTTTTTCTCTATTGTTTCTTTTCTGAGTTTAGGAATTAAGGTGATGTTGGAGTCATAAGAAGAATCCAGGAGAATTCCCTCCCTTTCAATTGTTGTGAATAACAAGAAGAATTGGACTTAGTTCTTCTTTACATGTCTGGTACAATTCAGCAATGAAGCCATCTGGCCCTGGGCTTTTCTTTGTTGGGAATGTCTCTTTACTGATTCAACTTCCATCTTGGTTATGGGTCTATTTAGGTTTTCTATGTCTTCATGGCTCAATTTAGGTAGGTGTATGTGTCCTGGAATCTGTCCATTTCTTCTAGGTTTCCCAGTTTGTTGGCATACACCTCTGTGTAGTAATTTCTAATGATTCTTTTTATTTCTGTAATGTCTATTGTTACATTTCCTTTTTCATCTCTAATTTTATTGATCTGGGTCTTCTCTCTCCTTTTGTTAGTTTAGCCAATTGTCTATCAATTTTGTTTATTTTCAAAAAAACAGCTCTTCGTTTTGCTGATCTTTTGTATTTTTTGTTTCAATTTTGTTTCTTCTCTAATTTTAATTATTTATTTTTCCTACTAGTTTTAGGTTTAGTTTGCTATTGTTTTCCTAGATCCTTATTCATTGATAGCTCATTTATTTGGTGATCTTCCAATTTTTCATAGAGGCACCAATTACTATAAACTTTCCTCTTAATACTGCTTTTCCTATATCCCATAAATTTTGATATGTTGTATTGTCATTTTCACTTGTTTTTGATTTTTTTTTAATTTCTCTTTTGACTTCTTCTATGACTCACTGTTCATTCAGGTGCATGTTGTTCAGTCTCCATGTGTTTTCATATGTTCTAGAGATTCCTGAGTTGTGGATTTCTAGCTTCATTCCATTGTGGTCCATGAAGATGCACAGCATGATTTTGACTTTTTTATTTGCTGAGACTTGCTTTATGGCCTAGCATGTGGTCAATCCTAGAGAAAGGGCCATGTACTAGTGAGAAAAATGTGTATTGTGCAACTGTAGGATAGACAATTCTGTAGATATTTGTTAGGTCCATTTGGTCTATAGTGTTGATTAACTCTGCTGTTTCCTTGTTGATTTTCTGTCTAGTTGATCTATTCATTGCTGAAAGTGGGGTATTGAAATCCCCAATTACTATTGTATTTACGTCTATGCCTACCTTTACATCCATTAACATTTGCTTTAAATAGCCAGGTGCCCTGTAATTAGGTGCATATATGTTTATAATAGTTACATCTTCCTGTTGAATTGATCCCTTAATCATTACATGGTGCCCTTCTGTGTCTCTTTTAACAATTTTTGAATTAAAGTCTATTTTGTCTGATATTGGGATGGTTATGTTACTGGAGAAATTGCAGGGTTCTTGTCTTCGCACAAGAAAGAATTCAGGCATGAGACAGAGAGTAGTGGGAGGTAAAATAGCAAGGTTTATTAGGTAAGGGACATCCATAAGAACGGATGGGCACCTCTCCAGACAGGACCTGAGAGACTGGGGGTGGGGGAAAGAGCGAGGTTACATGGTTGAGTAGAGAGATTACACCTGACCAGGCCAGGTGGGTGGCTCAGCAGAGAGGCAGAGGGCTGAGCATGTGTAGTCCAGTTGGGGGGGGGGGGGTGGTTAAGGAGGTGGGTTTCTGTCTTCACACATTTCCTCCTGAAACAAAAGATTTTATGGCTGTAAATATTAAGAAGCTCCTATCTGAGTTTTCCTTTGAAGGTATCAGACAGGAGGAAGCCTAGCTGGCGCCATCCGGGTTCAGAGGAAGGGTGAGCAGGACCTCCTAGAGAATGGGGATCCGGAGCAGGGTGTTTGAAATGCAGATACTGGGCTGCATCTGGGAGATTGTGGAAGATGTGTCAGGCAGAAGGGGCGGGGATCTCCATCTGGCAGGTTATCAGGTAGAAGGGGGCAGGGCAGGATGCGAACACTGGGCTGCCCCTGAAGCATTATCGGGATAACTTTGAGATATAGATGCATATGCTGGACATAGAAGTCTTCTCCGGAGGCCTTTGTCACACACACATAAGCTCATACCTAACTTCCTGCCTAACAGTTACACCAGCTCTTTTTTGGTTTCTCTTGGCATGGAATATCTTTTTCCAACCTTTTTCTTTCAGTCTACGTGGATCTTTGTTGGTGAGTTGTATTTCTTGTAGGCAGCAAATAGATGGGTTTGGGTTTTGTTTTTGAATCCATTCAGCCAGTCTGTATCTTTTATATTCAAGGTGAATATTGATAAGTGACTATATTTCTCTTTCATTTTCTATAAATATTACTATTTTTTTTACTTTGGATTTCCTTTATACTTTACTGGGAGATTTCTTTCTTTACCTTCCTTCATAATGATGACCATGTTCCTGTGTTTCTCTGTGCAGCACATCATTAAGCACCTTCTTGAAGGCTGAATGGTGGTGAAAAATTCTTTCAATTTCTGTTTATCACAAAAGGTCTTTATTTCACCTTCATTCATAACTGAGATCTTTGCAGGGTATAGTATTCTGTTTTGACAGTTCTTTTCTCTTAAGACTTGTAGCATATCTTGGCATTCTTCCCTAACCTGTAGGGTTTCTGATGAGAAGTCCACTGTGAGTCTAATTGGAAATCCTCTGAAAATAACCTGGCATTTCTCTCATGTATATTTTAGAATCTTTTCTGTATGTGTTTTACTGTGGAAAGTTTGATTACAATGTGTCATGGTGAAGATCTTTTCTGGTCTTGTCTATCAGTAATTTTATGTGCTTCCTGTTCTGTTATTATTTCACTATAGGGGCCTTCTAATTATTTCTCCCTTTCCAAGCCTTCAGGAACTCCTAGATACCGCATTATGAGTCATTGATAGTATCCTGTAGTTTAGCAACAGTGTTTTTTCACTTCCTAATTTGTTCTTGTGTTTGGTCTGACTGTATAATTGCCTGTGTTTTTTCTTCTAAGTCTGATATTCTTTCTTCTACTTCACAGTTTCTGTTGTTAAGGCTTTCCACTGCAATTTTAATTTGCTCTATTGAGTTCTTCATTTCCAATATTTCATTTTGTTTTCTCTTTAAGATCTCAATTTTTCTGGAGAAATTTTCTGTCATGTCATGTGAGATTTCCTGACTTTGTACATTTGTTTCTGATTAATTCTAAGTAATCATATGATCAATTTTTAAATTCCATTTCTGGCATTTTTATCTCATCATCTTTACAATCTAGAATTGAAGTGTGGCATTTTGGGGGGTCATGTTGTCTTGCTTATTCTTGTTTCTTGAATTGGTGTATTTGTTATTAGGCATTTGTGGAGACACTTGTGGTTTCTTTGTTTTTTGGTTGTGGCAGCTTTTATCTTTGAACTATCCTCTGTAAATTAGTGGAGTGTCTGCTTTCAGTGAATACCTAGAGGCATGTGGTGGGCATGGCCAAGGAGCTCTGTTTAGTGCTCCAGTGTGAAGGGTATGTCTGAGATGACATACCCAGATTTGGTGTGGTAAATCTCTTTTTTTTTTCTTTTTAAATTAGAGAGTCAGTTTTTCTTGTCTGTTAGTATAGACTCAGCAGAGCTCCTCTCTTCAAAGGAGACCAGTGTCTGGGTACAAGCCTCAGCCCCAGTGGGTCTATTATTCACGTGCTCTGCCACAAGGACCACACAAAGGATCTGTGCAGTCCTCAGTGTAACTCAGATTTCCCAGCAATGTCCCTTGCCAGGTAACCAGGGAACCCTGATCAGGTGGAGCCTCCCATTGTGACTGACTAAAGTCCCAGCCACATCCTGAGTCCTCCCAAGCAGCCTCAGTGTTTTCTCAGTCCTGGCACAGAATCCTCCCACAGTCATGAGTACCATGCCCCCTGGTCGGCCTCCTCACCAGAAGGTGTCTCCACTCGGCTGGTTGCTAGGTATAGACACGAGCTCGCACAGCTGTTACAGATGTCTAAAATGGCACCTGCTCTCTTTCAGCTTGTGACAGGAAGCCATTTCAGAGTGCTCGGAGAGAGAGAAAATGTTTTTCCTCCTCTAGTTTGGCAGGCACAATATTCCCCACAGGGCTCCCAGCCAGAGTCCCTCTAGGCTCTTCCTGCAGCTTTTTCATCAGTGGCTTGGGCTGCTGCTGTCTGGTCCCACCCCCACTCTCCAGTGCTCTTGCAGAGGCTCTCGGCTGCTGGGGTCTTGAGTTGTGCGTGTCCTCACCCTCCATATGGGTTCGCTGTGGTCCTCCAATTTTCATGGAATTTTCGCTGCTGTTTTCTCCCTAACTCGTTTATGAAACGACACTGTTTCCACTTTTTTAAGCTATATTCACCTAGACTAGAGCAGCAAGCTCCCTCCCTACTCCACCATCTTAATCCAAACAGTAACCTAATTTTAAAAGTGTTTTAATGAATAATTAGGTCATATTCATCTCACTGCTGGAAGGTGATCAGGTCTAGACAGAAGCAGCCACTTGAAAAGCATGTGTACAGCCAGCACTCAGCCACTTATTCCCTTACTCAGGCATTCTTTCAGCAGCCACTTGTTTTTGGAAACCAGGAGTCAGGCAGTCATTAAATTAGAACCTCATGAAAACTGTACTTTAAAATACCTAAGGGGGTGTGTGCTATGGAGCAACACGTTAAAGCTGCTGCTTGGGACACCCACATCCTATATCTGAATGCCTCGGATCAAGTTCCACCTCTACACCTGATCCAGTTTCCTGCTAACGTGCACCATGGGAGGCAGCAGGTGAAGGCTCAAACACTTGGATCTCTGTCACCCACCTGGGAGATAGAGTAGATTTTCTGGCTCCTGGCTTAGCAGTTAAAGTTCTGAGTAAGATGCCCTTGTCAAACATTGGAGTACACGGGTGTTTCACCAAGATTTGGTTCCTATCTCAGCTTCATGTGAACAAGAACGCTGGAAAGCTGTGCTGATGGCTGAGTAATTGAGTTCCAGCCACCTATGTCAGAGACCCAGAATGAGTTTCCAACTCCCATCTTTGGCCTAGGTTGCTGCAGGAATTTGGAGACCAGGCCTGCATATGGGGAATTCTTTCTCTGTCTCTCGGCTCCTCAAATAAATAATTGTTTTTTTTAAAGAATGAGTTGATTTCTGACCTTACTGCCTATATTTACACCTGAGCATTGTAAGCAGCCTGCATGAGGCCAGGAAGAAGCAAAGGAGCTTCTTTGTGAATGAGCTTTCTGACCTCAGTCTGCACTGAAGACTTCACACCCACGTGGTCCTCTGAAAGGCAAGTGCAGGATCCGTGCGCACCTGACAAAGCTTTAAATGGCTTGACCTTTGTAAAGCAGAGCTTAACTTTCTCTTTCAACCCTTCCCTAAGAGGTCTTTTCCCTGGACTGGGAAGAATTATTCAGTCAGAAGAGTAAGACTCCTATAGCCTCAACTGTAGTTAGATTTTGAAATGTTTAACTATGAGCAATGAGGACAGAGTGCACTGGGAATATGCTGGAAGTTGTTTCTGGTCATGCTCCCCAGCCGCTCCTGGAACACTCACTGGCTTTTCAGAGCCTCTCTCTGCATATCTGGGTAAGGACAGGCTGCCACTGGACCACTAGGAATCATTTTACTCTTTCTTCCCATCCACTTTAACCTGAGAATTGCAACCAGTTCTCCCTGGGTTTACAGGGAGTGATTAGACAGACATATCCTATGATTTCAGAATTACTATAAAATATCTTAGATTAGAGTCTGGGGTTGAAGGTCAAGACACCTAGCAAAATGGCCAACATCGTTTCCCAAATTGGGGTGCTCGTGAACAGACACTTGGACCAGAGAAGAAGAGCTCTGCTGAGGCTTACCCACATATTTATCATTTACAGAAGAAAATGGATCCTCTCAATTACAGAAAGTCGACTTTGTTGGATGTGTTAGATACTTGCAGTGGCTTTCTTAAAAAAATAAAAAGGACAGAAGTGCTGGTTTTCAGAGGTGAACCACTGTTCAAAGCTCTGGAATTTCCATTTTTTTGGTTTCTACACAGAAATTTTTTTAAAACATCAGATATAAGGCATCTATTAGGATTGATTGAGAACTGTTGGTCTGACAATTGGTAGGGAGTGGGGTAGAGTGACCACAACCACTGCAAGAGCTTTGTTTTCTTAACGTGATTTAACACAATGCATTAAGAAATGCTTTGGTATATGTCTGTGCACTGTGCAGCAATATTACACATCCAGGCCCTGACTCACTTAACCTGCAAACATCCTGTAATATCCTATACAGCACAGTTAGGAGTGTTGGTTCTGGAGTTAGACTCTTTATATTGGATTCCCAGCTCTGTAGCTGTGCCCCTGAGCATGTTAACACTGCATTGCTGGTACTCAGTTTCCTGATCATGGGAAAGTCAAACACCGTAACCATCTGGGTTACAATGAAGAGTAACCATGTGTATTAGTCTCTAGGGCTGCTGTAAAAAGTACGACACACTGGATGGCCTCAAACAACAGAAATTCATTCTCTCGCCGTTCTTAAGGCCTGAAGGCAAAAAAAAAAATTGTTGACAAGGCCATGCTCCCTCTAAAACCTCTAGTGAAGATCATTCCTTGCCTGTTTCAGCTTCAGCAGCCCTGGGCATTCCATGGCTTGCAGATGCATACCTCCAATCTCTACCTCCATTGTCCTGGGGCATTCTGTGGTTTGCAGATGCATACCTCCAATCTCTACCTCCACTGTCCTGGGGCATTCTGTGGTTTGCAGATGCATACCTCCAATCTCTACCTCTACTGTCCTGGGGCATTCTGTGGTTTGCAGATGCATACCTCCAATCTCTACCTCCATTGTCCTGGGGCATTCTGTGGTTTGCAGATGCATACCTCCAATCTGTACCTCCATTGTCCTGGGCATTCCATGGCTTGCAGATGCAAACCTCCAATCTCTACCTCCATTGTCCTGGGATGTTCTCTGTTTTCTTTGTCTTCCCCTGGCCAGCTTCCTTCTTTGTCTCTGTCCTATGAAGTCACTGATCATATTGGATAAGTGTTCCCCTGCTTCAGTATAAGCTCATCTTCACTAACTGCATTTGCAATGATCCTGCTTCAAAACAAGGTTGCCTTCTTAGAGCTCTAACGAATACTAGAGTGACATAATTCAACTCCTTCTAAGAATTTGCTAATATCCTTTTATATATGTACTCAGTAATTAGAGGAATTAACATGGAAAGAGTTAATGACTACTAGATCCAGCAATTAGTATACCTTGGGCACCAAGTTTAGGCAGTGGAAGTACAGAAAGAGATTATATACAGCCATTGAGCTAAGAAGTTTATATTGTAGTACAGTTTGGCATAAATCTTATTTCACAAAAGAGAGGGGAAAACCTGTAACATAAAGGTTATCAAAGTAAATCATTAGCTTTTAGCATTCATTATTAGGTATTACAAAAATCTCTAGCTGTGTTTTTGAACTCCAGTTAAAAATGTTCTAAATTCCATTCTTTTTAATCCCAGTCCCAGCCCTGCTTGGACAACCTTTGATCTTGTGTAAATCTTATATATGTTCCCTAGTCCCTGGGTTTTTCTTCAATTCTAACATTCTGATTCTAGTACTGCCTAGAGTGTGCATGGACAACTGTGCTTTTTAGATTTCCAAACTTTCTAATGCATGCTAAATGTTTTTGCTTGATATCAGTTTACTTGCCATTCTTGATAAAAACTTCTTCAATTGCATATGAGCAATTATATTACATATATAGTTTCTATCTTAATAAAATTGTGCCAATAAAAATGTTTGCTTTCTGATTACTTCCCTGAAAAAGAAATGCCATTTGCAAATAATTGGTTGTTCCTTTTTAGTACATGAATCCTAGCAAGACAATTATGATTGCCTTTGGTTAATATATATAATATATAGTGTATATATTTTATATATTATATATATAAAACTGGAAATCTCAAGTTTGATTTTAATGCATTTCATATGATAAATGTCATCTAAAGAACTATTATTTCTACTTATATTAATAAAATAATGCATTTCCTTTGAAATATATTCTTGAACTGTATGTCTCTTAGGTCAAGGGATACAATACTACCATTAGAAATTTTTAAAAATGAAAACACAAATTGAGACATCCAGCAAGATTTTTCTAAAGGCAAAATCTAAATAAAGCAACTAACTTATTGCAGAAATAGGGAATTTCCACAATTCCCTACATGTGAACTTAAAATTTATATTACTTAGTTTTTCATCCAGGTACTTGTTTCTAACTTGGTTATTCCTATTTCTTATTTCTGATTTAAAACATGCTAAAATGAAGTGATACACTTGGATATCATTCATTTTCTTTTTTAATTATTTATTTATTTGAGAGGTAGAGTTACAGATAGAGAGAAGGAGAGACAGAGAGAAAGGTCTTCCAACTGCTGGTTCACTCCCTAGATAGCCACAATGGCTGGAACTGAGCTGATCCAAAGCAAGGAGCCAAGAGTTTCTTCCAAGTCTTCCACGTGGGTGCAGGGGCCCAAGCACTTGGGCCATCTTCTACTGCTTTCCCAGGCCATAGCAGAGAGCTTTAATGGAAGAGGAGCAGCCCGGACATGAACTGGTGCCCATATCAGATCCCAGCACCACAGGGGGAGGTGTAGCCCACTATGCCAGAACACCAGCCTTGACATCATTCTCTTTCTAAGAGTCTATCTATTATTCTATTTTAAGATCTAAGCATCTCTGGAAATTCACCTTCTTCAGAAACATATCCTAATTGAATTAAATTCCATAAACGATATTAAACATTTTCTATTTTTCAGGATACACATTGGGTCAATGAAGACACAAAGAAATATAAGACACAACATAGTCAATACAAGCTGAGAGAAAAAATATTAACAATAACAGCTTTGCTGGTCTTCTTCTCTGGTACAACTTACTGTATCTAAAGCTGCTCACATTGCCCAAATTTCTAAACTCTTATTTATCATCTTCTGAGTTTTAGGACCCAGAGACACCAAGAAATAAATCATATTTTCCCAGTTGTTATATCCTATACATAAAGATGAATAACAAAGTAAGAGACCACTTTTCAATGCTACATAGGCAGTACACACAGAAAATACAGCAACATTTCAGAGAGGGGAGACATGAATGAGATCTAGAGAGATTAAGAACTCAGAGCCTAGAAAGTCAAGTGTGAGTTGGGATGGAACAGAAATTTGTGTAAATTTTGGGACAAGAATATTTAATAAACCAGAACAGGGTAACCAATTATCGGTGTGAGAGATACGCATGCAGCAGAATGAAGGTTCCGGATTGGCACAAGCTGGAAGTTCATAAAAGAGTGACAAGATTAGCAGGATAATAGGCTTGAGCCAACACCTTGTTGGAGGAAAATTGGTGACCTATCAAATAAAGGAATGAAAAGATGATTGGGTGATTTTAGGGTACTCTTGACTCCTTTGTATCTATGAGTGAATTCAACTACATTGATTAAACATTCACTTGGAGTGCCTTAGGTGAATATGGTAAACAGTTAATTTAAGCACTGTACTTCCTTAAGCCTGATTTCTAAATAAAGAGAATACAGTAACTGGAAATAAATGGACTTTTTGGGACTGACAAGGCTCAGTGAATATCCAGGCTCCAAATACGTTCTAGCTATATAATATGTATGAAATTATAAGTCCTTTCAAATTTCACTTTCATCACCTGTTAAATGGTTATATACTGCCTACATCACTGAGTGGTTAATGGATTAAACACCACTGAGACACTCAAAATGTTTCATAGCGAGTGTTGGTGTCCTGTGAGTTATTGTCATTTATATAATTACTTGTTCAAAAGGTTTGGACCTTCTGCAGCTACCCCAAGACACAGGAACTCATGTTTGCTCCAAAATTCCATGAAGGAAAAAAGAACAGTCACACAGGAAAGAAGGAAAGAGTTGAAATTACAAGGACTCTTTCCTTTAGAGCTCAGTGCTGTAGTGTTTTTAACCAGACATTTTTCTAAACATATATTTCTAAAATGTTATAATGGAATCCAGAGGTAAGATTTATTATTCAAATGTACCCTGTGAATTCCTGAGACCATACAAAGACAAGAAAGGACTGTGCATCTGTATTGGCAAAATAAGTGCTAGCTAGAGGCTAGTTAGTGCTAGGAAGTCTCAGCAAGAAAGCCAATCTCAAGAAAACAAGTAAAGTGAAATGCACATGTAGAAATACAGTCTGTGTTATGCACCAAGGGAAAAGAGTCTTGGCACAAAAATGAGGAAAACAAGTGACAGTTGGGATGATGAGGGAAAGTGGCTTTATCAACATTAATTCAGTTGCTGTTTGCTTGAATCAGAAACCTGGCTTGGATTACTGAGCTGCAAACAAAAGAAGACTTTATTTCGGGGACTGGGAGAGTGGAAAAAACATGAGAGAAGGAATTATAACATAGAAAGAAAGGCCCCTGAACAACAACAAAAAAAGAGCAACAGGAGAAGTGGACACCATGTACCCTGATTGAAGTCACAGTATACACTGTAGGTTTATGCAGCTAAAATACGTCAGCTACATATAGTTAGTACCCTGAATTCCTTCACACTATACTTCTGCACACTTGCCCGGCTATAAGAGGACAGAGAGGCAGAAAGTGTTTTGGACAGTCAGTCCACAATATTTATTGAGCAATTACTATGTTCTAGGCAGCTGACTGTCCTTAGTATACACAAGTATATGGGTTGAACAACATGCCCCCAAAAGATATGTTCAAGTCCTAATGCTCCAGGGCTTTTGAATGTGATCTTGTTTGGAAACAGGATCTTTGTAGATGTAACACAGTTAAGATTGGTCATGCTGGATTAGGTTGAGAGTCATAGCACAGGCTATGCAAAGACAGGAGCAGAAATAGGAGTGGTACTGCTGTGACAGGTCCCCAGAAGCTAGCACAGGCAAGGTAGCCTTCTTCCTTAGACGCTTCTTAGGGAGTGGCTCTACTTACACCTTGATTTTTGACTTCCAGCCTCCAGAGTTATAAGAGAAAACCTTCCCTTTGTTTCAATCCACTCAGAGTATGGCATTTTCTTATAGCACCCCTGGAAAACTAACACCATCTCTGCTATAAGAGAGCTTCCATTGAATTGTGGGGTAAGGGTGGAAATAATAAATGTATTACGTATCTTTGGGATTGGCAGGTGTTTTCCATGAAGTGAAGTACAAGGGTGTCCAAAGGGCGACATACACGCTTCAACAGGTTTTTTCTGAACCCAAATTTCTGCTGTGCCAGGCATGCATCTGTGAGCAGGAAGAGCTTTCCAAATAAGGAATACACTCAAAGGCCCAGAGAAAGAATGAGCTTTGTGCATTTGTGGACCAGGAAGAGGGTCAGTCTGACTGGAATGTGGTGAGAGAAGGTGGGTAGAAATGGAGTCAGCGAGGAAACCGTGACCAGGTCACTGGGATCGTGGGAATTTATGTTGATGGAAATGTTTAAGCAGGTGACAGTGCTACTGTGGGTGGTGTTCTGGGCTGCATTGTGGTAAATGACCTCAAGAAGACAAAGGAGAAGGCAGGATGTCCACACAGAGACATTGCATTGGTGATATAGGAGAGAAGATCATGTTCTTGACTTCACACTGGTTTATTAGATGGATTGCCCAGTGGCGATGCCCAAGGGTGCTTCACATATAAGGTTAAGCTTGAGGGAAAAGGGTGGAAGAGGTCAATTTGCCAGTCAGTGGTGTAAGGGTTTGTGTTTAAAGCCAGGAGACCAGATGAGATCGTTACGTGAGTATTTAGGGAGAAGGAAAGAGTGAGCACAGAGGTAGGGCTTTCCCACTGTGGGCTGGTAAATCAAGAAGAGTCAGAAAATATGATTGAGAAAAAGCAGTGTGAGAAGTAAAAAAACAAAGAGTGTAATAATAGCAGTGCTAAGGATCAGGGAGGGTGTTTCCCGTCAGAGATGGTGGGGATCATAGGAAATTCTGAAGAAAAATTGAGTAATGTTTCTGACCTGGGGACAAGCAGTTTTTTTTTTAACTTTTATTTAATGAATATAAATTTCCAAAGTACGACTTATGGATTACAATGGCTTCCCCCCCCATACCGTCCCTCCAACCCACAACCCTCCCCTTTCCCACTCCCTCTCCCCTTCCATTCACATCAAGATTCATTTTCGATTATCTTAATATACAGAAGATCAGCTTAGTATACATTAAGTAAGGATTTCAACAGTTTGCTCCCACACAGAAACATAAAGTGAAAAATAATAGATGATTTTTTTTAAGTGATGATGAAATCAGATCAGACCTATTGTCATGTTTAATCCCAGTGAGAGTCAAGTTGGGACTTGATAATTTCTTATTTCTTTCTTTCTTTTCTTTTTTTTTTTTTTTTTACAGAATAGCGTGGGGCCGCAGTGGCCATTGGAGGGTGAACCAACAGAAAAGGAAGACCTTTTTCTTTGTCTCTCTCTCTCACTGTCCAGTCTGCCTGTCAGAAAAAAATAAATAAATAAAATAAAATAAACTTTAGGAAGTTTCAGAAAGAGTAAATAGCAAGTCAGAATGGGAGATCAGTTCTGGAAGTCCTGGTTACACAGCTAGAGCCTGTCGACAGTTCTCCCGCCTTAGCTTTCATCACAGCACAGTCATCCCCGAGTCTGCCTGTCCCTACTTACTAAGGAAAATCACTCAGGAATAACCTAACATTTTAGAATGTTTTACCTCTCTGTTCCCTCCTAGATATAGGATCTAAAATTGTGGACTTTGTTTGTTCTATTAATATTGACTGTGGGGACAAAGTTCTTTCTGCAATGAGTACCCAGATCAGTGGCCTTGGGCAAATGTCATGTTTCAAAAATGCCAACAGCTCATGAAGAAGATAGAGATTCTCATGAATGCAAAATTATTTGAGTTAGGGACAAAGTTGGCCGTGATGACAGCTCTAGGAGCTCCCCTAGCTGTTGTGAGGGAGGTGCTTCACTCACCAGCTGGTTGGAGCTTGTGCCAGGGGAGAATCCTGAAATACTGCAAGGGGAGAGATTTGTGAGACGCATATGAGCCTCAGTGACATGTACAATTTGTGATGCTGTACTTCTTGTTCCCACATTTCTCTTGGGTTTACTAGGAATAGGAAGGCTTGAATCATTGCAAGCTAGAATATCCACTTGAATTTCAGGACCCATGACCATTGAAAAAATTCCCGATATAGACACCACAAATATTTGCTTTCTGATTATGGAGTATGTATCTTATCACAGAATAACAGTGACCGCCTAAAACACCAAACAGTTATTGTGCTGTTTCCATGGAACTGTCACCATCCCAGGTGCTCTGTACTTACTAACTTCAACACCCCTGTGAAATGGGGCAATTACAAACACCGATTACAGGTAAGAGAAAGGAGACATACAGAGGTTAAGCAATTTGCCTATGTTGGTTAATTTTATTTTTTTGTCTTGGCTATGACAGTGTCCAGATAGGTGGTCAAACAGAATTTTGGATGTTTCTCCAGAATGTTTTGGACAGGAATAACATTAAATTGGTGTACTATGAGTAACACAGATTGTCTCCGATAGTATGAGTAAATATCTCATCCAATCAATTGAAAACCTGAGTAGAAAACAGGCCCACCTCCCAAGAGGAGGAGGGAATTTAGCAGCACACAGGCATGCAGACTAGAACTGCATCATTGACTCTTCTCTGGGTCTCCAGAGTGCTGGCTCAGCCCACCCATTTTGAACTTGGCACCTTCCATAATTGTATGAACCAAGTCCGTATTTTACACACACACACACACACACACACAGGTCTATTTTTATATATGTATTTATATATATGAAATCTTGTGTTTGGTTCTGTTTCTCTGGGGGACCCTAATACATTGCCCAATGTCCCATAGTTACAAGGAAATTGGGATTTTAATCAGGCAGTCATACGCACACACACACACACACCTACAAATTTACTTCCTTTGTGATCAATACTTCAAGTTCCCTTTGGAGATCTACCCTTCCTTTTGTATGTGACATTATAGGGTCTGCCTTTCTGCAGCTGAGGGTTTGCTTAGGATGCAATTTAAGCAAATGAAACTTCATCCTGGAATACAAATTGGTTATGTTTTATAAAGATGCAAATTGAATGGAAGTGATTTGTCCTGGTGGTGCCAAAATGAAAAGATATGCGTTGGTTCTTCCTCCAGAGATCCCTGAAGAGGCCCTCTTTCTGCTGTCTCTGAAGTTTTCCTTAAATTACATAAGCTTCCCCATACATCATCACTACCTTCCCTTTTTTCCTTAAGTTTTACCAGAATCCTTATTCTATTTTTTATTACTTCAACCAGGGAGCCGTAAATGACACAGAAATATATTAAGAATATTCTGCATAATAAAGGAATCCCTACAGAACATGATTGCGATGGCTGTGTAAATTGCATCATGGATGTGTAATGCATTGAAATAATTCTCTAACATTGGTCCTCTATGTTCTTTATTCATTCTATTCTTGTACACAGAGTTGAACATCTTTTCTAAATTATCACCAATGCAAGGATTCAAATGAGAAATAAGGACACATATGAATTTATTGGTTTTTAATCTGCCCTTTTCTGCTTACGCGGGCTCATTTGCCCCCATGAAATTCACTTCCTTTCTAATCCTTGGGGATCACAAGCAATGCTGTGTGTGCTCTCAAAGCATTCTCTCTGCTTTGGTCACATACAGCATCATCTGTGCCCATCCCCCATTGCTCTGTCTCCATCATGTGGAGGATCTGCTCTTGGAAAGTCCAGCAACGCAGTGCTCCCAGTCCCATTGTGGACAGTGTCCACCTTCTAAACACCATTGTGCATCACAAATGTACCAAGGCCTCATCCCCTCTAAGCCACTAGTCGGTGACCAATTTGCCAGATCAATTGTGGCACCCAAGCTGAAGTGAGCACACCACAGAACTTCTGCAATTAAGATTCTCTACTTGTAAATCTTGGGTCCTGAGTCTCCTGAAGGCGACGATGAACAGGATATTGTTGAGTTTTTTGCCTGTGACTCGGTTATCCTCAAGCTGAGGTACGAGTGGGAAGAGTGGATGTGGAGGGCAGGCCATTTCAGAATCTTGGTAGAGTAGCGGTGTGTGCACTTATAAAAGCATGTATGATACTAAAAGTATCATTTTATGTTTCAGAACATATATGAATAACTTATTATCTTCTCAGAGTTAAAAAATGGAGAGTAAATCTGAAAAAAATATGTTTTGATCATTGTTTAAACAGAGGATCCAGTGACTTCCCTTCCTTAGGAAGAGAACAGCCTGGAGCTGTTTGTTAGAGGTATCATTGCATCACCCCATCCCCATTTCCATCCAATTCAACCTCAACTGAGGGAAATGCCAGCCAGCATAGACCACAGCACCCACCAATGTCCCTCATTCTAGTGTCTGCCCCTTCTTCAAAATAAAGGTCTACATTCCTACTTGATATAAGACCCACACATTCAAACAGATGCCCAAAGTTCAGATCTGCAAATCCAAGAAACAGCTAAATGCTGAGAATAAGAGAATGATAACCTTTAAAAATTTTATTGTATCCCATAAGTACTTGCACATAATTCAAATGATTAAAGAGAACAAACATATTTATAAATAGTAGATGAAAGTGTATACCCACCACCCAGAAAGGGACACATTCTAAATGTGTTTTTTGTGTATTTTCCAGCGTCTCTCTATGAAACTACAAGTAAAATTTTTTATCTTCTCTCCTTTTTTCTAACACAAAAAGAAGTATGCTGTACCTCCATCTTTGATTTTTCAGTTAATAATCTACATTGAAGATCTTTGTATATCAATACATATTCTTTTTCATGGCTACATAGCAATCCACTAAATGAAAATTAAATTTAAATCTTCCCATTTTTATGATATGTCCTCAAAAATTATGAAAAATTAATAATATATAGGTATTATGCATGCATTATAAAATTTATTATATACCAAAATAAACATATTTTAATTCCATTGTTCATGAACTTTTGAATTACCCTAGTATATGTTTTCTTCTTGTTGCAAATCATGTAACAGAATATGAGTGTAAATATATATATATACTATATATATAATATATATATAGGATTTTGCCATTAAATAGGTAAGTATTGGATCATAGTATACATTCATATGTAGTTTAAATACAATAATCCCTCTATAAAAGTTATACCAATTATATGTCAATCAACTTTTATGCAGGGACCTGTGTCCCAATTACCTTGTCAAATTGAGTTGTCAATTTCTTGTATTTTTGACAAAATGTATTATATATAAATATACATGCAGAGCTGGCTCTGTGTTGTGGTAGGTAAAGCCACCATCTGCAGTGCCAGCATCCCATATGGGCACTGGTTAAGGTCCTGGCTGCTCCACTTCCAATTCAGTTCTTTACTATGGCCTAGGAAAGCAGTAAAAGATGGCCCAAGTCCTTAAACTACTGTTCCATGTGGGAGACCTGGAAGAAGCACCAGTTTCCTGGCTTTGGATCAGCCCAGCTTCAGCCATTGCAGCCATTTGGGGAGTGAACCAGCAGATAGATAGAAGACATCTCTCTCTCTCTCTCTCTCTCTCTCTCTCTCTGTTTCTGTAACTCTGCCTTTAAAGGAAATAAAATATTTAATAAATAATAATTATAATCAATTGTGAACAGAAATTGATCACTGGGACTAGTGAGATGGCATTGGTACATGCCACCTTGATGGGATTGAATTGGAATCCCCTGGTATGTTTCTAACTCTACCGTTTGAGGTAAGTCGGCTTGAGCATGTCCTGAATTGCACATCTCTTCCCTCTCTTATTCCCACTCTTATATTAAACAGCAATCACTTTTCAGTTAAGTTTCAGCACTTAAGAAGAATGGTGTATTGATTACAGTATTCAACCAAAAGTATTAAGTAGAACAAACAAAAAAAATACTAAGAGGGATAACATATCAAGTTGCTCATCAACAGTCAGGGTGAGGGCTGATCAAGTCACCATTTCTCATAGTGTTCATTTCACTTTAACAGGTTTCCTTTTTGATCATAATGATAGAACTAAGAACCAAAGGGATCACATAAACAAGAATAGTGTCTGCAAATACTAACTGATAGAATAAAAAAGGGAGAGAACGATCCAACATGGGAAGTGAGATACACAGTAGACCCATAGAATGGCAGATGTCCTAAACAGCACTCTGGCCTCAGAATCAGCCCTTAAGGCATGCGGATCTGGCTGAAAAGCCCATGAGAGTATTTCAGGCATGGAAAGCCAAGACACTCTGGGGAAAAAAAAAAACCTAAATGAAAGATCTCTGCGAGTGAGATCCCAGTGGAAAGAACGGGTCATCAAAGAAGGAGGTACCTTTCTCTGAAGGGAGGAGAGAACTTCCACTTTGACCATGGCCTTGTCTAAATATGATCAGAGTCAGTGAACTCAGGGGGCTTCCATAGCCTTGGCAGCTCATGACAAGAGCCTAGGGTGATTACTGATGCCATAAACAAGAGTGTCAATTTGTTAAGTCAACAACAGGAGTCACGGTGCACTTACTCCTCATGTAGGATCTCTGTCCTTAGTGTGCTGTACATTGAGATTTAATGCTATAACTAGTACTCAAACAGTATTTTTCACTTTATGTTTCTATGTGGGAGCAAACTGTTGAAATCTTTACTTAATGTATGCTAAACTGATCTTCTGTATATAAAGAGAATCGAAAATGAATCTTGATGTGAATGGAAGGGGAGAGGGAGTAGGAAAGGGGAGGGTTGCAGGTGGGAGGGACATTATGGGGGGGAAGCCATTGTAATCCATAAGCTGTACTTTGGAAATTTATATTCATTAAATAAAAGTTTAAAAATAAATAAATAATAATTATATATGCATCATTATATCTTAATCTGTATCTATTTTTTACAAATAGGCTGAGGCTCTTTTAATATTTTTACTGTTTGTTTATTTTGCTTGAAATGCAGACTGACAGGGGAGAGAAATAGAGAGAGAGAGTGAGAGAGAGACAGAGAGAGAGAGAGAGAATCTTCCATCCACTGGTTCACTCCCTGAATGATTGCAACAGCCAGAGCTGGGCCAGGCAGACATCAGGAACCAGAAACTCCATCCAGGTGTCTCACACAGATGGCAGGGACTCAGGTACTTGGATCACCATCTTCTGCCTTCCCAGGCACCTTAGAAGGAAACTGGATTCAAAGCAGAGGAGCTAAGACTCAGCCCAGACCTCTGCTATGAAATGTGGGAGTCACAAATGGTGATTTAAAAGGCTAACCACAGCGCCCCACCCCAGTACCCTCTTTTTATTTTCCCAGTACCCTCTTAATCTCACTTTCTCCTCTGCTTAATTGACAGAGAAGGAACTCAAGATAGAAGAACCACATAGTGAAAATAATCCTTTTAGGATTGATCTTCTTATATTTCGTTAAGTCATTACAATTTCTTCATCATCAGCTTTATACACATTCTGTGGATTGGGGTTTCAAATGTCTCCAGGATTCATAGAATATGAAAGTTTTGCTGCCATTCTTGTTTTCTTCAACATTTCCAGATGAGTTTCAAGGAGGATGGAGGGGGAAGGAATCTCATTCATCTCACCTTAGGGACTCTTGGCGAATAGAAATGATGCTTAACCAAGGTGCAGTCATCAAACAAAAGGAAGTGCACACTTGCTGCCTGCATGTCTGCAAAGGTATTCTTCTACTCAGAAAATTACAACTCTGGAACAAATGTCTTTTATGAGAAATTGGCTTCAAACTCAGATTTTAATATGCAAAACTGTTAATAAAGCTTGTTTTTCAAACAGTAGCAGAGCATTTTGGTCAAAAACTAATTTCCTCCATGGAAAGTAGCCCCAATTTGCCATATCCTTTTACAACTGAAGATTCAAAGCTGGCAAGACTCTCAAACAACAGTAGCATTATGGCAGCACTGATGTGAGACATTTCCATTGTTCATGTATTATGGAACTTTAATCCTGTGGGCACTGAAGGAGAAAAGAAGAAACAAAATTTTTTGTCTACTGTTTAGAAATCTTGATCATAATTTTCCTTTCAGATGCAGGTAGTTTGTTCCCAAGAAAAGCATGTCTGCCTTGTAATAAGTTTCATGCAAAGTAACTTATATGAATGTCTAATATGCTTCATTGGTTAGGATGTAAAAATTAAAACTAAGCTCCATAAACCACAAAATTAGCAGCAATAATCACTAATATGTGGCCTCATTGTTGCTTCTTCTACAAACTGCTTTCAGTTGTAAAATTAATACTGCACATCTAAATTTGGCTTTTTTCCAGGTATAACTCTCAGTTTCTATTAATAAACAGAATTTTATCAGTCTTATTTGAAATTTTTTTGAAGATGACAACAGAAATACTTTTGAGTTTGGTTGGAATATTTTACACCAATTCCCAAATGTCACTAATACGTAATTGGCTTTGCTTAAGGGTGCATACACTGAGACTGAATTATTCATTGGCACAAAGCATAAAATAAGCAGTCCATTAGGAGGTTTG
This sequence comes from Oryctolagus cuniculus, assembly GCF_051225735.1. Classification (NCBI taxonomy): domain Eukaryota; kingdom Metazoa; phylum Chordata; class Mammalia; order Lagomorpha; family Leporidae; genus Oryctolagus; species Oryctolagus cuniculus. The sequence goes on from NC_142876.1 coordinate 14,628,538, forward strand.
ATTCAGGTAAATTCTGAGCCTAATACATACATTAGCCAATTCACCCTTCCCTAATAGATGTTACATTACTTGACAAACTGTAAGGTTTATTCACCCATTAACATTGATGGGTTGTACATGCACAACTCCCTTTAGCATTTATAGGAGTCGTTCAGGACAATCCCCCACATGAAACGTGAAAAGAGCATACTTTAAAACATCCAGGCCAAAAATTTACAAGAGCATTTAATCTGCCTGTTTTCAGGCAAGAGATCCTGTAACTGCAGTGGATGGTTGTGATAAGCAAAGATAAGAAAAATTAGAAAATGTACAAGAATGGAGTTTAAAAGCAACATTTCCCAGGTTAAATACTGTAGGGCTTGAGACAGCAGCAAGTTGTTTTGAGCAATTTGAACACGACTTGACCTGTACTTGTGTTTTGGTGGGATGGCTTGAAGGTCAGGACTAAGGATGGATATTTTCTGTGTGAGTTTAAAGAATTCTTGATGGCTACTAACAGCACTTGTGTTTAAGGTTAGAATTGGTCTATTTGGGGAGTGGAATCGAATTGGAATAGAAAACCAGGCAGCTCAGTGTAATCATCAAAACCAACAGGACAGTTTAAGAAGACTGAATGACAGCGTCTTGGCCTAATGACCCAAGTCTCATGGGAAAGGGGTCAGATGCATTTTCCTGATTTTATTTTCCTATAGGAAAGCAACAATCTAGTACCATGAGCTAAATGGTATCAAATAGAACATTTGAATTCTGATTTTATATTCTTAAGTCATTTTCTGGCAGTTCTTATAACAATGGTAATAATCACATTTTAGATTAGATCTAACTCAATGATTAGATCTGGGAGAAGATAAGTATTTTTCTGTCCAATATAGCTTCTTGCTTCTAACAATGAAAAAGTGTCAAGTAGAGAAGGAGATAATGAGGAAGTTAGAAACCTTACCAGACACTGGTAAGACTACAGACAGCGAGCATCATCCAGTAACTGTGCTGGTGGTCAAGACCTGATCAGAACTCTCAACTAGAAGCAAAGAAAGGTTTAAAAATGACATTGATGAGCAGAGCAAGGGCTGTCAGCTCAGAGAGAACTGGAAAGATGTCCTGATCTGGGGAGCTCAGTGCTGGGAGAAAGATGGGGGTGGGGGGAGAGACAGCTTCATTTCTCCCAGAGAACAGTGCCAGCCCACGTGGAAGCCACTGCAAATAGCAGGAATTCCCATGAAGGATCATAAGACCTCTGTGTGTGGAGCTAACATAGTTGAGGAGGGAGATTCACCTGTGCAAACAGGTGAATGTATGTGCCATGGTGCCCTACAGAAGGGTCAAACAAACAAGACATCTAAACCAGCCAAATCTTTGGAAACCTAATCACCTGATCCACTTTGAAACACATTTTCAATCTTCAATTATCAGGACCTTATTAACAAAAGTGAGAATTCAGAGGTTTATGTATGTATACATAAACACATATAATAATCTCTACATATTCAGCTATTTATTGAGATTCTATTTTATTTCTATCTATATTATGTGTATACATATATACATGTACTTCAAAAACTGTGGAAATGGCATTAAAATATAAGTTAATTTTGTTGCAAATATTGAAATTTTATGCACATATATTGTTTTATTCTAGCATCAAGAAAATAGATATAACTGTTACCTTTCCCTCATAAAATAACATTTTAGGCAGTTTATTAATATATATGTTAAAATAGAGTGTGTGTAAGGTGAGGTTTTTTCAGGGTAAGCAAATCTGATTTATTTTCTTTAAACTTCTCAGCTATATTTTGTTAAATAACTTCTAAGTTCTCTGCATATCTTCTCAAATTTTCTCAAATTTTCCTAATGGCTGTTTGTGCCAATCAGTGAATAGTAATCAAAAATAATAATCATAATTATTGGAGTCATAATAATATAATTAATAATATAAATCTCAATCAATCAATTTTTAAAATAAAATGACTGAATATCTTGAAATGCAAAATACTCTCACTCCTTCATCTTCCTGGAAATAGATATTATAAAATATATATAAAAAAGTAAATTCCTAATTAAAGAATTTCTTGGAAAAGAACAAGGGACTGTTTAATTAGTTGCTCTGTGCTTCAACTCCACAAGTGGGGGCAATCTAACCTTGTGTGTAAATCTCTTTAATGGTACATTAACATTGTATATTCACATTTCTCAATATATTTTTGAAAGGTTTTCAAATATTTTATCATCTTTGGTCTTCAGAACAACCCCATTATGTGGGTAGGAAAAGCACTGCTACCTCTAATTTTACCAGGGAGAAAACAGAGGTCATAGGAGTTAAATGATTTGCTAAAGCTTACAAAATGAATCTGTGGAAAGAACAGGTACAATAATGAACATCTCATGAGTCCTTGCTTTCTAAATGTGAATGTCACTCTCTCGTTAATAGAGAAACGTTGTGTTCCAAAATTGGTATATTCATGTGAATACATTTAATTCTCTTGTGAAGATCTTTTCTATTCATCTAGGATTGTTACTTTCAAATTTCTCTTGATTTATTTATTTGAAGAAGTCATTATTTCGACCTAAAAGTGAGGTCCAGGGAAGCTGAATGTTTTACCAAAATATTGCAAGTAAAGCATATAGCATGCAATATTTCCTAGTTTTCTTTTTAAAGAGAGAGAGAGGGAACGAGAGGAGGAGAGAAACATCATCTAGAAGTAAATAACTACCAAAGTTCAGATACTGTTGCTGTTAGTGATATCTTCTCCACCTCCTGCTTTATCATTTTTGGTATTTGCTTTATTCTTAACCTTGTTGTCTCATGATCTGGTGCCAGCCACTTCAGCTCTGACATCATCACAACATTGAAAGACAAGAAATGAAGAAAGTGATCAGTGAAGGAGACTTGCAGAAGAGTCAGGATTAGAGCTTTCTCCTGTACTGAGGAAGACAACAAATGCTTCCTAGAAACTTGCCTGACATCTTCTAACATCTCCTTGACCAGAAAACCATGTCAGGACTATCTCCTACTACAAAGGAGAGAAAAGTGGGTGCTTTAGGCTGTCTGTGCTACTATAGTGGAGGATCTGTGACATGAGGTGATGTACACAAACAAAAGAAAGTTGTTTTATCACAGTTCTTGAGCAAGTTCAGTTGTCTGATGAGGATGTACTCTCTGCTTCCATCTTGGCATGTTGATCACATGGTAGATGGTAGAAAGCCAAAAAGAAATGGACTCCCTCCTCAAGCCCTTGGATAAAGGCATTAATTCACTCATGAGGATGGAGACCTCATGTCCTAAACAACACCCCCTTGGTCCCATCTCCCAGCACTGTTGCATTAGTGATTAAGTTTCCATCTCATGAATTTTGAGAGACAGACTCAGACCATAGAGCTGAACGCATCTTGTGTGTGTACTCAACATTAATGGGTAATAGCTAGGCAAAGAAAAATGGGATTGAAAATGGTGTGTAGCTTTGGCATTCATTCTTCATTTTCACTTATCCCTGTCCAATCATTTTATACGACAATTAATTTCCTTTAAAGACAGGACTTGACCCTTTATTAAAGATTTTGTTCCTCCATGCCACCCCAGACTTTATTGGCTGAAATGCTTCTCTATTTGCCTAACTTATCACTAGAACACTCAGGAAAATAGAACTTAGAGGTGCTCATCAAAATTAAATCCCAACAGTGCACAATATGGGCCCTCAATGGACATGCTTAATAGGATTATGGGAAGAAAGTCCTCTGAGCTTCATAGGGAAATCCAACGCAGACAATGTCCATTACAGCCAACATGGAGCTAGTACACTGGGGTGCACATGCCACAGGAGGACTGAAGAACAAAGCCCACGTTGCTGAAGTCAGAAGATGTCCCAATAGTCTAAAATAGGACTACTAGTCGATAATGTCTCCCCATTTGAGGACACCCCTTCTTCCCAAGTTGAATTCATCCTGAGAGTTACTTCCTTCAGTGCCTATTATAGTAGATGATAAATGTCTCTGTGCCACCATACCATATATCGGTGATCCAAGAGAGAGAGAGAGAGAGAGAACAGAGATTGGTGACAGCTAGAACAGACTGTGAAAAATAAGACAGTTCCAGAATAATAAGCTATGGATGCTTGCCAAAGTCCTTAAAAGTCAAGTTGATTTCTTTATTCAATTAAAAATTATTTAGTGTCTCTTATCTGCCAGGTACTGATTCCTAATTGAGTTGTATATAATACCTGTGTTTTAAAAGGTTAGTCCTGGCCAGCGATGTGGCTCACTAGGCTAATCCTCCACCTGCAGCGCTGGCACCCCGGGGTTCTAGTCCCGGTTGGGGCGCTGGATTCTGTCCCAGTTGCTCCTCTCCCAGTCGAGCTCTCTGCTGTGGCCCGGGAGTGCAGTGGAGGATGGCCCAAGTGCTTGGGCCCTGCACCCGCATGGGAGACCAGAAGGAAGCACCTGCTCCTGGCTTCGGATCGGCACAGCGCACCAGCCGCAACGCACCAGCTGTAGTGGCCACTTGGGGGGTGAACCAACGGAAACAGGAAGACCTTTCTCTCTGTCTCTGTCTCTCTGTCTCTCTCTCTCTCTGTCTAACTCTGCCTATAAAAAAAAAAAGTTAAAAAAAAAAGGTTAGTCTGGTGGGAGACATACATACATACAAAAAAAATACACTTATTAGATCCTCATGACAACCTTTGAACCCAAGATGTGAGAAAGCTAAATATGGAAATTTGAGACTTTTTAAAAAATGTTTATTTATTCATTTGAAAGTAGGAATTGCAGAGAGAGGGAGAGACAGAAAGAGAGAGAGAGAAAAGCAGTGCACTCTTCCATCTGCTGGTTCACTTCTCAAATGTCCATAACACATGGTGCTGGGCAAGGCCAAAGCCAGGGCCATGGAACTCCATCTGTGTCTCCCACACGGGTACAGGGGCCCAAGGACTTGGGATATCTTCTGCTGCTTTCCCAAGCACATTAGCAGGGAGCTGGATTGTAAGTGAAGCAACCTGAATTTGAATGGGCACTCATATGGGTTGCCAGCATCCTAGGCAGGTTAACCTGCTGCGTCATAATGCCAAGCCCCCCTTAAGCCTTTTTTGCCAGTAGAAGCAACCTGCCCACATAGGTCTTCCAACACCAGCTTCCCTTTGCTTTCAGATGCTGTAATCACTCTCTTGGGAGCAGTTTGTGGGGAAGCGAATGCTTCCTCTTCCCAAAATTCACTGTATCCACCTTGTTTTCCTACTAGTCCCGTAGCCAGGATTAGATATGCACATGTCACCATGTATCAGGATGTGAACTTCAAAGACATATTTGGGAACATTTTGCTGAACTACCAAGAGATTTAGTTTATTTCTATTAATTTTCAATTAATTAATATTGGCAGAAATCCATGAAATCTATGTGAAAATAGATTCTGAGGGAAGCACACTTAGGAGTACAGAATATTTATTGATCAAATTACTGACTTGTACACACTTATCAAAGATTCTGGATTTAATGTGACGTTGTAGTTTGTTGTGGCAGTTTCCATGGATGATTGACTAAAGCTTGGACTTATCAGTCTGTTAAATTTCATGAAGTTGAAATAATAGATCAACTCTGGCATAATAGATACAGGAGGGAATCTAAAAGCTTAGGAAGAAAGGATTGTAGGCATGTGTATATCATGCCAAATCACCACACACACACACACACACACACACACACATGCAAATGCACACACAAACACACACATGCAATTCTTAGAGGACAAAGAATACACTCCCTCTGTTATTACATTGACAAACATATCAGTGAAGAAACACAAGCATTTCTACCATTCTACAACTCTGCTGTTTGCTGTGATGGTGAGATTCCACCACTGAGATAAGAGTCCCTGAACAGCAGACAGCAAGTGACAGTGCATTCCAAGGACAAAACAGTATAGTAGGGACAAAACTATACTCAATATTTTCACATGCAAGAATCATTGATGGTAGCTTACTGACTGGGAAGTTCTGGAAATATAGTAGATAAAGAATCTACTAAAATATTGATCTATAAAATGGGTCTCATGACTGTAAAATGAGTAAGTAAATACTGAAGTCCATCTGAACTACTAAGTAGGGAGAGCAATAAGCGTGGCTACATGTCATGTAAAAAATCACTAAATTCCAGGACATGAAACCAAATTTTTAATTTAATCTTTGCCACTTATTAGTGATAGTACCCTGTACAGGTCATGTAGATTCCCAGGCCTTACACACTTGTGTATTAAATTAGAAATTGAGATTTAACTAGGTGCTTCTCAGCTCTAAATTGTTGCATGTGTATACGTGCACAAGTAATGTCTCATTTATTCCGGTGCCTTACACTCATATGTTCTGTTACTTCTTAGAAGGCACCTAATCATTTGATATTTTTGTTTCTTTTCAGGTCAATCACTAGTCTCTCTTTCTCTTTCTCTCTCCCTCTCTCTCTCTCTCTCCCTGACCCCCTCTCCAGTTCTGTGCTTGATACCCACATTTAGAACAACACTTTATTAATGTCATAATGCCAGTTAAGTAGCTGTTGAGGTTTGTTCTTTTTGGTAAATCTCATCATGATTCCCACAATCTCATTCTTGGCTGATTTTTCCTGATCACAAATTTGCTTTAGGAATAAGAGTCACCATGCATGTCCCTCTCCAACAAGGTCCTGTCTAACTTAGTTGCCCTTGAAACCGCCATGGCTCATGTTTTCCCTGACTAGAATTTTCATGCAGTGTCTAAATCTTGTTGCTAACACTATAACAGTATGTTCTACGAGCGCTGCACAGGTTAGTATTATAATAATTTACAATTTTGCCCTGCTTTCAAATGATGTATGGAGGATTTCCTGAATGAACAGGGACTGTAATTGCTGAGGATATTGCGCTTTATCAGCCAATTACTGAGCACAGATGATTGCTTTCAAGTATTCCTCGCAGCACACTTGAAATAAAAGGCAACTGGCCCAGTTATGTCAGTGAGTTTCATTGCTTCCACCCATGGGCTTGAGGGGGAGAGGAGGAAAAAAGCCTTTGCACCAGAGAAGATAAATTCAGCATGCACCCTCTATGCTTTCCAATTCCTATTCCCTACGACCAGCATTTTCACAGAACCTCCGGGCTGGCGTTTTCTGCTCTTTTATAATCCATTTCTTTAATGGCAATGTCAGGCAGAGGTCTTAGTAAGGAAGCCTTTAGCTTGTGCTCTTTAAAAGGGCAAAAACAACAAAAGAAAGAAGAAAATGATCTCTCCATTGCCATCCTTGTTTTGTTCTGAATTTTGTTTCCTTCTTTTGATTTCCTATGGTCAGAATATTTCACAGGTGTTTCCTCCCATTTATTATCAGTTCTTGACAGTTGAATAGTTCTTAATGTTTGCCGTAGAGCCTTTTCTGGCATTGTTCATGTAGCTGAATCATTCTTCTGGAGTCTGTTTGTAACTTCTAGAAGTATAGTGACTGAAATCTGTGGATCTTGCACTTTATTAAGTTCGAGCCAAGCATCATGCTCAGTCAGCTTATAATCTGATCTTAGAACATCCTGGAAAATATAAAACTGCAGGATGCAATACCAACGGATATGAAGGAGAGAGTACGAGCTTAACAAGAAGTTAGACAAAATTAACTCATGTAAAGGCTGGATATTATAAATAAAACTTCATCTTGGGTGTAGGGATATCAGATAACCCCACCTCCCCCCAAAGTGGATGTTCAGGTATCCAGAAGGCCAATTTGTAACAGGAGCTAAAATTCACGAGATGTATAAATGAGGTGGAAATAAAGTATTTGTGAGGGGCCCTATAAGGGAGATGATGATATTAACGGAAGGAATGTCTGAGAGGCACTTAAGAGGGAGTTGAAGTCCTCAACTACACGCTCAAGTTATAGCCACAGACGTTCACTAGACTCTCTTCTGAAGAGAGTATTAATTATGTCTCTCATTCTCCTAGCAGGTATGTAAATTGGTGGGCGAGAGACAAACTGCTGATAAAATAGAAGAAAGCACTATTATCATAAGACCCTGCTTCCCTGACTTACCCTCAACTCTGTTGGATATCTGCATAAATGCATATTGAAAAGCACTGAAAGAATGTAGACTCTAAATGAAGACATTTTAAGCCAACCCTTAGTTTTCAAAACATAATCTTATGTTAATTTTCATGGATTACAGAGAAATCTATATTCTGATACATAGGTCAATAAGAACTGCTCAATTTTAAAAGAATAATTAAAATGAAAGTAACAAACATATTTAATGTTGAAGCAGTTTGACTTGCATATGTATACATAAGCACATACTTGCACATCTCATTAATGGGAAGATTTCCCAAAATCTCTTTGAAGTCAAGCTTCCTAAAAGAGCAACAGACATAACTGTTCTTCAATTCTTTCCTCCTATTTACTCCACATCCAACCTTTTAAACAGCTTCTGGCCCACCAATCTTTTGGACCTCTTCTGGAAACAATGATCAAATGTTTCCTAATTTCCTGATCATAATATAACCCCCTTAGCAATTATTCAAGGTCTACTCTATTACTAAGATTACACCATAATTCACACACTCAAAGCAATGTGAATGAGTTTATTTGAGCATTCACTGTTGCCAATCAAATGAAGTTTTGCTTCAGTTGGATAATGGCCCCATCTTCTTTTCATCAAGAAATGGTCTTCATCTTGACTCATGCTGTCAGCATTAGCACTCAGAACCTTACCTTGGAGATGAAAGGGAGAGCCACTGTTCCATGTAACAAGAAAGTACTCAAATTCAAATCTAGCATTATCATTTATATCTCCTCCTGCATTTGCAAATATCACCATAAGAAAAACTAATCTACTTTCTACATGGCTAATGTATCTTTACTCTTAAATTTGTAGTGCTGTATAAGATTGCACAACATATCTCTGAGGCTAGCAATATATATAACACATATATTTGCTTCTCAAAAATGCTGGTATTAAGGGTCCAGGTGTTGTGGCATAGTGGATAAAACCACTGCCTATAACGCCAGCATCCCATATGGGTACCAGTTCCTATACCAGCTGCTCCACTTTTGATTAAGTTCCCTGCTAATGAACTGGGAAAAGCAGCAGAAGATGGCCCAAGTGTTAGAGCAATTCGCACAGGAGACCTAGATGAAGCTCCTTGCTCATTTCTTTGGTTTGACTCAGTCCTAGCCATTTTGGCCATATATATACTCTGACTTTCAAAATAAATAAATCTTTTTTTAAATACCAGCAATGCCTCCATCCTTAGCTTTCCTTATAGTATAGGATAACAGTTCAGCATATTTCATCTTCCATATAGTGCATTTCTTGCTACTCCTGCAGCCTCACTTTTATAACCACTGTCTTCTTTACATCTCTGCTTCTTCAGAGCCATGTCTTTGCAACTATCACTGTAGACATCCTTCAAGACTCAAGCCTCACCTGGTTGAGTCCTCCAAACTGGCCCTGCAACTTTACTTCATGCATGCCTCCCTCAATAGAGCTTAGAGATTCTTAAACAAATGAGTTCTTTTTTTCTTGAATTTTTTTCATTAATGTCTTTCACATGTTCCCTTTTGGCAAATATCCTCCATCTGCTATGTCCATTCTATTTCAATTCTCTCCATGACATTCTCTGCCTGGTGCCTTTCCTTAAGTCCCTGTGTTACACAGAGAACTGCCACTCTCTCATCTCAGCAACACTTGCTTTTGTTATGAAATCAAAATTAAAACCTTTTCCTTATTTATAAAGATCATGCTCATTAAGAAAAATAGAAAATGAATCAAAAGACCATAAATTCAAACAGATATTCCATTTCCCAGGAGTTATGCCTATAAATATAGAACCTGATATATTGACCTGGCATATTCTTTTTTTTTTCAAAAGCAAGTTCTTTTTTTAAGATTTATTTATTTATTTGAAAGTCAGAGTTACACAGAGAGAGAAGGAGAGGCAGAGAGAGAGAGAAGTCTTCCATCCAATGATTCACTCCCCTCTTGGCCATAATGGCCAGAGCTGCACCAATCTGAAGCCAGGAGCCAGGAGCTACTTGTGGGTCTCCCATGTGGGTACAGGGGCCCAAAGACTTGGGCCATCTACTGCTTCTTTCCCAGGTCATAGCAGAGAGCTGGATTGGAAGTGGAACAGCTGGGACTCGAACCAGTGTCCACATGGGATGCTGGCACTGCAGGAGGAGGCTTTACCCACTACACCATAGCACTGGCCTTGATATTCTTAGAAATACAGCATTACCTGTATATTGATTTGGTAGTAAATCATGCAGTTATTAATATCCATGGATTTTTCCCATATTTCCCAGCCTATTTGCAGTTATGTGCGGCCACATGGTGATTCATATGATGTGTGTAACTTCTGGGCTGAAGCATACAATGCATAAGGGACAATGAGGCTCACAAAATGTCACCATCCTCAACTTCCTCCCTCCCTGGCCCCTGGCAAAACCCCTCCCAAGCCTCACTTGACTTCTCCCAGACTTCTTGCAAAATAGCAGGCAAAACAGATAAGCAGCAAGGAGCAACTTGTGAAACAGATAAGAGGAAAAATCCCCGAGGCTTCTGGAAAATCCCCTTTTCTACTGGTGGCAGGTTCCCTCTTCAACCAGATAAAAGCCCAGCCCCACAGGCACACTGCCTGCAACCTATCTCCAAGAACTGACTGTTGCCCTTCTTTGCTTCAATAAAACAAACTGTCTGTTGAGGTCGATCTCCGTCATCTTCCGTCTCCTTTCTGGGGGCTATGAAATGTCAGAAATCCTCGGTATTGGAATCGAGGTGTGACTCTACAGCTTTTCCACTTGCAGAAGGTAGAGCTTCTTCAGACTTTATCTTTGAGTAACCTTGCGAAGTAAGTGCCCCACTTCATCCCTTCCATCACTGACCTACATTAGATAGATGAGGCCAAACTTCAGCATGATGTGTGCTTGGAGTACAAAATTTGCAGATTTGTTAGAATGTAGATGGTGTCATGAGCCATAAGACTAGATGAAATATGAGACAGTAAGTGTAGAATGAAGAGTAGAGGACCAAGGACCCTGAGGGCATACCAACGTTAGGAGGTAGGAAAAGGTTGTAGGAACCAGAAAAGAAGAATGTGGAACAGTGATGGTGGAGTAGGAAGACAATCAAAGGACCACAGTACCCTGAAAGCAGAATGAAAATCATACATCAGGAAGGAAGAAATGAATACTGGAATGACATATTCCTGATGCATGAGGTCGGAGGAAAGCCAAGAACATTCCAATAGACTAGCAATGTGGAAATCCTGTGTACCCCTGACAAGAGCAGTGTGTTGTTGACTGGAGGAGAGAAAGCCTGACTGGAGAGTATTTTAGAAGCGAGGATTCAAAGAACATAAGGTAAATTCTTTTATTAAGTTTTGTTGCAAGGAGATAAAATCACTTTTTTCTCCTTTATTAATAGATATTAGGCTGTATAGGCTAGTAGAGTATAGTACAGTACAGTATGGTATAATGTTGTACACTACAGTATTACAACTTTTCACGTTTGTGTAGAAGGAACCTTCAAGATGCAAAAAGAGCACCCTCTTTGTATTCCGAAGAGCCCTTGGTGTAGCAGTTAAGATGCCTGCATTCCCTTTCAAAGTGTCTGGCTCCCAGACCTGGCTGCACGCCCAATTTTAGTTTCATGTTAATGTAGACCCTGGAAGGCAGCAGCTGACAGCTCAAGTTGCAAAGCTCTCACTCCTGTGAGTCCTGGATAGAGGTCCTGACTCCTGGCTTTGGGCTGACCCAGCCCCAGCCATTGTGGGCATTTAGGGGAATGAACCAGCAGATGGGAACTCTGTCTCTGTCTCAAATAAAATGAAATACAATCGGAAGAATATCATCATCCCATGCATGTGAAAGAATTACCCAAAGTGAGGGAAAGAACCACTAAAAAGTATCCTTAGTAGCCATGTGCAACACTCACAAATAGCTGGCAATAGTATGAGGGCATTTCAAAAAATTTATGGAAAATGTGTACTAAGAAAAAAGCTATGCATGAATTTAAAATTTTTGCAACAAAACACACTTTCATTTTTTCATGAATTTTTTGAAGTACACTCAGACCTATTCTGTTGACCAAGTTGAAAAGTATCATGATTCATGAGTGATAGAGTAAAGAACTCAAAAATAATTTGTTGTCTTTGTGGGGAAAATTAATCTTCATCTAAATATCACTAGCTGAGAAATAAGATTCTGTCATAAACGAGCTGTGGCTCACTTTTGAGAGGTTCAAAACACGTGGATTTGAAATCTTTGAACTCAGTAAGAGGAAGGAAGTGAGAAAAAAATCATTTGAAGATGAAGTGGCTGACTTTTTGCCAAATGTGATAAAAATTGTAAATTCACAGATACACGAAGCTCAACAAACTCCAAGCACTAAAAAAGGAAAGCACATCCAGGCCCATAATCAAAATGTTTAAACATGAGGATCCAGAGAAGATCTGAGAAGCAGCCACAGAGAGCAAAATAAGCCTTTAGTACAGAGTGAGAACAATTTTTTTGTCAGAAATGATGTGAACCCAGGGAAAGTAACTCTCCAAAATAAAAGTGAATTAAGCTTGTGAAGACTTGCCTAAGCTTACAGACTCTTACCCTAGTTTACTTACATGCATTACAGGAAATGTTAAACGGGTCATTCAAAAAGTAAAACAAAACTGAATGGAAATCTGGATCCACAGAAGGAACAAATACTGGGACTGGCAGCTGTGCTGCTGTAGAGTCCTTATACTACACCTGATGTGTGTGTAAGTCTTAAAGGCACAATGTTTAAATAAAACACAGAAGCTACAAATGTTCTATGCTCTAAACAAGCAACAGAAAAAGAAGAAAAGGAAAATAAAAATGGGAAAATCAGAAAGTAAATAAAAATATTATAGATTTATAACCAGTTACATAGAAATCACTTCAAATATCAGTGATTTAAAAACCATAGTTAAAAGCAGAGATTGTCATTTGTATAAAGAAATACGGTCAGGCCCAAATAGATAATGTCTAAAGAAAACTCACCATAAGTATAACCACTGGTAGGACAAGTAGACAGAAAAATCAGTAAGAATATAAGCGACCAACATATGACAGTTACAGATCATTGTACACAACAGTAGGATACATATGTCTCAAAGTGCATACAGTGTATTTACCAAGATAAATCATATTCCAAAGTATATTCTCTGACACTAATTGAATTAAATCAGAAAAATGAAATTATATATAAATAATACTAAAATATCTGGAAAGTCCCCAAGTATTTTGAAAACAAGATAACACGGTTGTAAGTAAACTATGGATCAAAGGGGAAAATCCGAAGGAAAATTAGAAAGCATTTTGAACCTAATGAAAATGAGAACATATACTTATCAAAATGTATGGAGTAAGCCTACTGTAGTATTTAAAGAGAAATTCATTAAGTGCTTATCTTAAAAGAGGATATTTCTCAAAGCAAAGACCACAAAATCTTACATCAGAAACCACAATAAGAAAAAATAATGAAACTCAAAAGATGCAGTTGGATTTATCCCAGGATTGAAATGTTGATTTAAGATCCAAAAATCATTCAATATAATTCATTATATTAAAAATCAAAAGGAGAAAATCCTGTCATTAAAACTCTACTGAGGAAGCAAAAGCACTTAACAAAAGTCCAACATTCGTTCCTTTTAAAACTCTCAGCACAGGAGGAATAGAAGAGATCTCCATCAATGTGACGTGGGGCTTCTATGGGAGTTCTCCCACCAGCTCTATGTACTTGATGGTGAAAGACTAAGCATGTCCCTCCCAGGATTAGGAACAAGTCAGGATGTACACTTTAGCCATTCTATTGAATGTAAAGACACTGAGGGGAATGTAAGACATCTCTGTCTCATTTCAGTGATGTCTTTTACACAAAGTGAAAGCAGTGTGTATGGGTTGGTATAAAAAGTGCATGAACTTGTCTCAACATAGATCCATTTGCCTTATAATTGAAAATATTTTTCAAAACATCAACTTTAATTTGCATCAATATCAACTGTAGTTTGCAATGCTATCGTTTTCTACATCCCCACAGGTTTTGTTTTGTTTTATTTTGTTTTTGTTTTTGTTTTTGTTTTTGTTTTTTTTTTTTTAGTGAAAAGTCATGGAAGGATGTTGCTCCATGGGCCAACTAACCAGATAATTTTTTGAATCAGAATTTACTCATCACTGATATGGGCTGTGAGGTAACTAAAAGGAAAAATCTGAGATCACCAGCGGTGCCACCCAAACACCCACCATTTTCCATGCAATAGAAAACTGCAGGTTCTATGGTTTCACCACTTAGAACCAGCATCAGCCAAAACTAACAAACAGGGTGCTGTGTCCCTGAGATGCCCTTTATAAGTTCATCATAATAAAATCACCATGATCACCATGGCTGCCATACCCATCATGCACCTGATATTATGACACTTCCTAGTTCCAAAAAGGGCAAGGCAATGCATGCTACACAAGCCCCACTCCAAACCCCACCCATTATGAATATTCAATTAAACCCTTCCTCAGACATTACACTATGCCTTCAGTTATATAAAAGGATGTAGGAACTCTCTTGAATGCAGCTCTCATTTGAGCATGCTTACACTCCTTGAATGTGGACTTTCACTTTGCATGCAAAAATCCTGATTCTCTACTAACCTTTGCCCACATTTCATCTTTTAATTCCTTTTTGCATGGGAGACAAGAGCCTAGACCCAATCATTCCATGAAAATCATGAATTCTAAATTATTTGTTCAAATTTCTGTTTCATTCTAGATTGTAAGAATGTCAATACAGGGGGCCAGCACTGTGGCATAGCGGTTAAAGCCATCACCTGCATGCTGGCATCACATATGGGCACTGATTCGAGTCCTGGCTGCTCCACTTCCAATCCAAATCTCTGCTATGGCCTGAGAATGCAGTGGAAAATGGCCCAGGGCCGGCACCGTGGCTCAAGAGGCTAATCCTCCACCTGCTGCACCGGCACACCGGATTCTAGTCCTGGTCGGGGCACCGGATTCTGTCCCAGTCACTCCTCTTCCAGTCCAGATCTCCACTGCAGTGGAGGATGGCCCAAGTCCTTAGGCCCTGCACCCGCATGGGAGACCAGGAGAAGCATCTGGCTCCTGACTTTGGATCAGCGCGGTGTGAACCAACAGAAAAGGAAGACCTTTCTCTCTGTCCCTCTCTCTCTCACTGTCCACTCTGCCTTTCAAAAAAAAGAAAAGAAAGAAAAGAAAAGAAGAGAAGAGAAGAGAAGAGAAGAGAAGAGAAGAGAAGAGAAGAGAAGAGAAGAGAGCCCAACTTCTTGGGCCCCTGCACCTGCGTGGGAGACTCAGAAGAAGCTCTTGGCTACCAGTTTCAGATCAGTGCAGCTCTGGCCACTGAGGCCAACTGGGGAATGAACCAGCGGATTTAAGACCTATCTCTCTCTCTCTCTTTTTCTCTCTTTCTCTCTCTCTCTTTCTCTCTCTCTCTCTTTCTCTGCTTCTGTGTAACTCTTTCAAATAAATAAATAAATCTTAAAAAATAAATTAATAAACCTTAGATCACACTTCACTTTTAAAAAAAAGAATGTCAATACAGAACTATGCTTCATGTGAATATTGGAAACCCTGGCATCTAGCATATTTCCTGGAACATAGAAGCCACTCCATATCTTTTAACAAAACTGAATTATTTTGTCAATTTCAAGTAGGAATCTGTTGAGCAATATAGTCAGGTTGATGCACTGGAGCCAACCAAACCTGAAAAGCCCACTTAGAAAACAAAGTGAAAAGCACTAATTCACAAAAAAAAAATGGCAGAAAGCACAAAATTCATTTATTTCTCATGGGTTGAAATAAAACAGAAAGTCTGCTTATGGTATTTGACCAGCAGCAAATATGACCCTTTGGTAGGAGAAATATAAAAGCTCCCAAGAGCCACTTTTGAACATATTTCTGTGGCCTTGCTCACCACGTTGGCAACAGATTGACCACACAGCTCAGTGACTCGACCATGGGTTGGTCATTTGAGTGATCATTTAGCCAATAATCAAAATGCATGGGGTGTAGATCTCTGTGACATTCTCTGTTGCGAAGTAACAGCTAATTAGAGGAGACAATACCCATGTTGCTCAATTCAGAGAACTAGCCCGGGGCAGACAAGGGAAAAATAAGTTTATTTCCTAATGTGGCAAAGACTTACCTTTACGGGCATCAACGAAAGAGGAATAGAAAATAAATAGCACATAATTTTGCATTTTTATAATAAGTTTGAAACTAAACACCAGGAACCCTTGTCAGCCCCTGCTAAGCTGATTCCAATTAAGGCTTCTGGCAGTGTTCCAGCTGTTTTACTCCTCAAATAGCACAGAGCATAACAAGGTTTATGAAGCATTCAAAAGTCAAATACCCTATTAACATAAACATGTAGTGAAATCAACTCTTATACCAATTTTCAGCTTGCTTTTGTTCTTTCATTTAGGATGGCTGATAGAAGATGATGTCTGTTTCCTTTGCGAAGGCTTTTGTGTGTTTGCTAGAATACAAATCAAAGTTTCCTTTTTGAGCAGTAATGGATTAACCCCATGCACTTACTCACAAGGGCACTTTTGTTGTAATGAATTCCTTCTAATACTAATTTTTATACCAAGGGCTTGGGCTTTTATTTTCTGGCACAATGCTGAACCTAAAACCAAGAAAAATAAGAGTCTATATGGCTCAGGTTCACATGTGTGTTGTTTTGATTCATGCACCCCTCCTGATCTGCTTGGAAATGGATTTGTGAACGTGGGTTCATGTTGTCAAGGTTTAATGTAAGAAAGGGTCATTTCCCTGGCCATGGAAGTCAAATGAACTCCAAACTGAAGGATATGAACAGGTAGAATGTTTAAAGTGAAAGAAAAACAAGCAAAAAATTGAGGTGATAGATTTTTGTAGAGGTCAAACTTAAGAAATAAGGAAGAAGGCTATTTCATCAAAAGCCAGCACCCTTTTTGGCAACCTCCTTACAAGGTGATAAGTTAAACGGATCCAGATCTCCCTTGGCCAACATCCCAGACATAGCTTCCTTTTACATCCATACAGTTCTATAATTCAGAAGAGGAACTAGTGGGGGAAAAGCAATATATATATTTCCCCCATGATCTATAGAATGTGAAAATAGCTTTGCTAATGAAAATAAAAGATACATATCTGTGTATATTATGTTCTCAGATAAATATGTATATGAGTGCTTAATCTGTATTATGAATGATCATAAACATTAAAATATTATGATTCACATTAATTTCTTTGGTCAACAAAAAAGAAATGAAAATACAATTCTGGATTTTTAATTTACTGCTGCAATATCTACATTGACATACTCATACATTTCTATGAAAATAATCCGGTGATACAGAAGCAAATGCACAAGAACAGCTTACACATTTTTACTCAACCCTCTGGGATAATACTGAAATACAAATAACATAAAATAATGTAAAAATCTTATTTCTCCCAGTATTTCTATACTGAAACTTCCTATACACACTTTTATTTTGTTTAAATATTTATTTATTTATTTATTTCAGAGAGAGAGAGAGAGAGAGAGAGAGAGAGAGAGAAAGGGGTTGGGGGAAGGGTTTTCCCATCCACAAAGGCCTGTGTCAGCGATGGATGCCAGAAGCCAGGAACTCAATCTAGATCTCCCACGTGGGTGGCCAGGACCAATCATTTGTGCCATAACTGGTGCCTGCCAGAGTCTACATTGGTAGGAAGTTGGAGTCAGGGACAGTCAGGTACAGGACCCAGGAACCAATATGAGACACTGGTATTTTTACCACTAGGCTGAACATCTGCTCTCAATTTAGTTTTTAAGGCCTAATTAGGCATCCCCATGAAAAGTACACTCCATAGTTTCAAAACTACTTTATTAAATGAGTATTTTAAATTCTCACTCCATGGTGGGCAATTTACTAGGAAATAAAATTCCTTGGGAATCCAAGGAACGCATAGCTTGGGGAAGGAGGAAGCCCCGGGTCATTCCTTGCAGTCACAATGGAACAATCAAGTCGTATAGAAGGCACAGTACAAGCGCAAAAGTACTGGAGGGCAGGCATGGTTATCACTGCCACAGTGGGACTGGAATGCTTCACAGAGATGCCTGTACCTATGCTCGGTCTTAAACTAGGAGCAGAAGATTCATCACACAGATCAAAAGATGACCCAGAAGGAGAGCAAACAGCAACAGCCAACCCAAGGGTAAGGCAACAAAGACCGTGATATATTTGGAGAATGTAAAAGGATGTGGATTTGTGTAACATCATGGGAAATTGTTAGTCACAGCTAGCCAGCCAGATACTGAAACTGCATCGAGTTTCTTACCTGCCTCTAAAAACGAAACAATACATCAAGAGAAAAGCTCTGGTACTATTTTCGGTAATGAAATCTCTTCTTTGACAGGGTGGACTATTCCCAGGGCAAACACAAATGCATTTTAAAACTCTGTCTTTATCATTTGTAAAAACTCTGTTATTATCTATGGTTCCAATAGCACATTTATCTTTACTGTTTCTAGAGGAATCTGGATAAAGTGATATTCCTGTAGCACACTGACTTTGCTTTTCTATTAATATGCAGTTAGTCATAAAATTATCCAGAAAAGTATATAATGGACAGCAGTTTATCTGTACAATGCTAGTGTAAGAAATAAATTGAATTTCACATTACATCCCCTGTATACTCATGGCTTTCTCAGTCTTATTTCTGCCTCCCCAGCAACATGCAGGAAGGGGTTAACTGGGTTGCTAGAACCTTGAACTCTCTCTAGAAAGGCTCTTCTGGGGCTAGTGTTGTGTCACAGCTGGTTAACGCCCTGGCCTGAAGCCCCAGCATCCCATATGGGTGCCAGTTCAAGACCCAGCTGTTCCACTTCCAATCCAGCTCTCTTCTATGGGAAAGCAGTAGAAGATGGCCCAAGTCCTTGGGCACCTGCACCTGCACCTGCGTGGGAGACCCAGAAGAAGCTCCTGGTTCCTGGCTTTGGATCGGCGCAGCTCTGGCCACTGCGGCCATCTGGGAGGTGAACCAGCGGATGGAAGACCTTTCTCTCTCTCTCTCTCCCTTGCCTCTCCTCTTTCTGTGTGTTACTCTTTCAAATAAGTAAGTAAATCTAAAAAAAAGGAAGAAAAAAAGAAAAGAAAGGCTCAGCTGGGTGTCCAGTGCTTGAGAAGGTCCTAGAAAGTGACTGAACTCATAAGTGATTTTGTAGCCCTTAGGCTTGAGCTGGATAGTACCAGTTAGATCAGAGAGTTTATACTAGCAGTACGATTTATGGTGAAGACCTGTTTTGGGCCTGGAATCTGTGGCTGGGGTCAGTCATGTAGATGGTCAACACCCATGTGTTTTCACACATAGTTGCTGGGAAGATTAAGCACATGCAAGTCACTCCACTGGGCGAGAACCCTCCCATCTCCCACTCCCTCTCCCCTTCCATTCACATCAAGATTCATTTTCAATTGTCTTTATATGCAGAAGATCAGTTTAGTACATATTAAGTAAAGATTTCAACAGTTTGCACCCACATAGAACATAAAGTGTAAAATACTGTTTGAGTACTAGTTATACCATTAATTCACATTGAACAACACATTAAGGACAGAGATCCTACATGAGGAGTAAGTGCACAGTGACTCCTGTTGTTGACTTAACAAATTGACACTCTTGTTTATGCTGTTAGTAATCTCCCTAGGCTCTAGTTATGCGTTTCCAAGGCTATGGAAGCCTTTTGAGTTCTCCGACTTTGATCTTATTTAGACAAGGTCATAGTCAAAGTGGAAGTTCTCTCCTCCCTTCAGAGAAAGGTACCTCCTTCTCTGATGGCCCGTTCTTTCCACTGGGATCTCACTCGCAGAGATCTTTCATTTAGGTGTTTTGTGTTTTTTTTGTTTTCTTTTTTTTTTTTTTTTTTTTTTTTTTTTTTTTTTTTTTTTTTCCAGAGTGTCTTGGCTTTCCATGCCTAAAATACTCTCATGGGCCAGATCCGAAAGCCTTAAGGGCTGATTCTGAGGCCAGAGTGCTATTTAGGACATCTGCCATTTTATGAGTCTGCTGTGTATCCCGCTTCCCATGTTGGATCGTTCTCTCCCTTTTTGATTCTATCAGTTACTATTAGCAGACACTAGTCTTATTTATGTGATCACTTTGACTCTTAGACCTATCAGTATGATCAATTGTGAACTGAAATTGTTCACTTTGACTAGTGAGATGGCATTGGTACATGCCTCCTTGATGGGATTGAATTGGAATCCCCTGGCACATTTCTAACTCCACCATCTGGGGCAAGTCAGCTTGAGCATGTCCCAAATTGTACATCTCCTCCCTCTCTTATTCCCACTCTTATATTTAACAGAGATCACTTTTCAGTTAAATTGAAGTAGACAATTGTACTTATTGTCATTTTTGTGGGTTATATTCTCTGAATCTCCTGTCTATTCTCCATTTTACTATTGAATGATTTTTTTGTGGGTGTTTAATTTGAGGAAATATTTATATATTCTGCATTTCGCTTTTGCTAGTTTGTATGTATGAGAGTACTTCAAGATCCGAAGCCAGGAGCCAGGAGCTTCATACGGGTCTCCCATGTGGGTGCAGGGGCCCAAGGACTTGGGCTATCTTCTACTGCTTTCCCAGGCCATAGCAGAGAGCTGGATCAGAAGTGGAGCAGCTGGGACTAGAATCGGTGCCCATATGGCATGCCAGCACTTCAGGCCAGGACTTTAACCCACTGTGCCACAGCACTGGTAGAACCTGTCCTCTCTTAAGGACACTAAACACATGAGAGGTCAGCTAAACCTAATCACTCCCCGAAGGCCCTGCCTCCAAATACTGACATAATGGGGGTCAGGGATTCAGAGTATGAATCTTTTGGAGGGACACAAATATTCATTCCACAGCACAGTGGAAATATTTGTCTTTCTATGTATTATATTATTTGATAAACACATTTGTTTGCTTACCTTGTGTTTTAATTTTAAAGCTGTAAGCAACTTCAACCTTTGTTTTACAGTGTGTCTTTGCATGTCTTTAAGATGTCCATAAATCAAGAATAGCTCACTTACATTCCTCTATGCCCTTAACTCAGAATGCTGAATTTTTCATTTTGCAATTAAGGTTCTAATAACATTCTTAGAGCTGATTTTCATATATAGTGAATCTTGTCAACAAAAGACAAGATTATTCTTTTCTACATGTGCAATATGATATCCTACAACAGTTTATTACACAATCCATATTTTCATATTAATTTATGTGTGTATGGATAAGATTTGATATAAAATATATTTCTTACCGTGGGCTCTATTTTTAAACATGGTGAAAGTCATCACACATAGTACACAGATAAAAAAGAGTCAGATGAAGAATCTCTTGTGTACTTGTTTTCCTGATGGATTCATTTGAAAGTTGTTACCATATAAACACATTTGTCCTTTAATTTTATTTTAGAGGAAATATATGTTAAAACTAAACTGCACTTTAGATGTATAGAAAGAGAAAGATGAGTAAAATCACAAAAAGATTTATCAAAATCATACTTTATTGAAAAGTTTTGTTTATTTATTTATTTGTCAGGAAGAGACAGAGAGAGAGCGTGCACTTTGTCATTTGCTGGTTTACTCTGCAAACACCCACAATGGCCAGTACAGGGCTGGGGCCAAATCCAGGAGCCAAGAACTCTATTCATGTCTTCCATTTGAGTAACAGGAACCCAAATATTTGAACCATCATCTGTCGCCTCCCAGACTCTGCATTAGCAGGAAGCAGTAATGAGGAGCCAGAGTTAGGTATTGAACCTAGCAGGTGGACGTCTTTTTTGTTTTTAATGAAGTTATTGATTTATTTGAAAGAGTTACAGAAAGAGAGAGAGAGAGAGAGAGAGAGCGAGCCACAATGGCCAGCATTGGGGCCAGAACAAAGCTAGGACCCAGGAGCTTCTTCCAGGTCTCCTACTCGGGAGGCAGGGGCCCAAACACTTGAGCCATCTTCCACTGCTTTTCCCAGGCATTTTTAGGAAGCATGGTCAAAAGTAGAGCAGCTTGGACATGAATTGCCACCCCATTTTGGATGCTGATGTTGAAGGCAGTGGCTTACCCCATTGTGCCACGAGGCCGACCCTGTTGTAGATGTCTGAACCACTAGGCTAAACACTCGCCAGGGGCCATTTGCCTCATGTGTTACAAGAGTAGAGAACTGTGCCTGTCCTGTTACACCTATAGAATGTGTGCAGAGTGCAATTCCTGGGACACAGAAGGCATTCAATAAATATGTGAATGAATAAAATATGATCCAATAAATAATCCATCTCAGAGTCAACTATTTACATTCTTTGTATCCTTGGATGCTCTTTTCCTTCCTCTCATCCCAACAAGCCATAAAAGATGTATGTTTGTCTGTATTAAATGCAGTGCCCCCTACAACATGCATTCCCCCAAATCTAAACTAAAAAGTGGTTTAAACGTGAAAATGTTTCATTCCCCTACATGTTCTGTCTTTTGAAATGGCCTCTCCCCCTCCATTCTCTCTCACCAGGTCCAGTTCATTCTTTCCGGATACCCAAGTAAGCACTGTACCAGTGCTCCAGCAAGGTGAATAGCTGTGCCTCTCCACTGCTTTGTAATGTTTCCTGTACAAGTCTTAGTTTTAAATCATTATTAACTTCTTGAGAACAATGGCCATGGGTATAGAACAGGACTGTGCACATCAGAGGCATTCAACACAACCTTGTAACAGGACCAACAAGGAGTGAATTGGAGTCTGAGTTCTGTCAACTCAGCAGAGCCAGGATCAGACAAGTTGTGTCCTTTCAGGACAACATGAAGGTATGATTCAGGTTCTATGTGAAATATCGGCTGTGTGCTGATACAAGCAGCCTCCGGCTCTGCTGAGAACTGGAAGAAAAGTCAAAATTTTAAAATATTCCTTCTATTCATCCCTTTTATGAAATTTCATTTTTACTTACGAGGTAGTGCAAGGCATATTACCATTCTGTTTGAACATTTATTTTGGCCAGATTGAAAATTTTCTGTTAAGTGACTGTTGAATCGGTCAATACACCACTGTAGACTGCCTCCGTAGCTTCTGCACATGAAATTTATCACAGACTTTTCATTCGCATCTGCTCTCTTAGCTTGCTTAATCTACTGCAGGGTTTCCCTTATATATGGAGGGTGGGGAGTGATTACAGAGTGAAGATTAAAAGAAAAAGAACTTTAATAAAATATTGACAAATGGCACCTATATTTAAGGTGTGTAACAAAACATTAAGTGAGCTATGTTTATTTTTTGTGTTTCTTATTACACAAATTCATCATTACACAAATAACACCTGTTAATTGAAAAGCTGAAAACTGCAGACAAATAAATACAAAAAAAGTTACCTGAAATCCTATCACCACAAAATACAACTTTTGCCATTCTGCTGTGTATACTTCTAGTCTGTCTCCTGTAAAATATGTAATAATGCAAACATTAAGCAGATTATGCATGTATTTCTGTAGAAAACACTTCTCAGTTACCAGCTGACTTTTTCATGACTAACATTGCAAGCACCTTCCCGTAACAGCAAACACAGATGACAGTTGGTGATCACAGACTGCAAGCTTGTACTCTAGGGTCAACATAGCAATTTAGTAACTCAGTTCTGTATTGTAGAAAATTCCCTATGCTTCTAATTTCTCAATATCCTAAATATTTTGAAAATGAACATCTTTTAACATATGTATAATACTTCCTGATGATAAATTCTATAAAGAAAAACTGAGAAGTTCATAGTATCAATTAATTCTTAAAATTTTAGCATAATTTGCCAAATTGCCCTCCAGAAAATGTATACCAACTAATAGTCTTTGTTTCACCCTCCCTGACTAGTACTAGATATTATTCAATTCTCACATTTAGAATTTGGTAACTGAAAAAGTGGTGTTTCCTTTTTATACATTTTATTATTTTTATGTATCAGTGAGGCTGATATCTTTTCATATGGTTATGGGTCAATTTCATTTTTCTATCAGGTTGATATACTTTTCTTATTGATTTTTCAGAATATTATCTTTCTACTTGAGACTGGCAACCGGTCTGTTTTTAATCTAGCACATAGAATATTAGTCTAATAGAATTACTTATTTCTTTTCTTAATTTACTCTTGAAAACATTTGCTGAAATATTCCAATAAAAAACCCAGGACTGAAATCCTGTCTCCCCTCACTCCTTTCCCTGCTTCACTCTTGAAGGGCACATGATGAGAACCATGTAACTAGTGTTATTTTTAAGATTAATAGACTCAGGGCCCAGAGCTGCAACATTCGGAGCATGAAGAATTATGAACCAGCAACAACGTTTTGAGAAATGTTGCTGCATTTCAAATGCCTCATTGCTTCACTGAATAGTGAACACAGCAACTCACTTGGAGGCAGATGTTGTGCTTCCACATATTGCAAATGCAAACAATTATCCCCAAAGTGAACAGAGAGGAATAATAATAATAATAATAAACTAAAAGCCCTGATTACAGAAGGAAAGGATTGCACTGGACTTGGAAAATGAGCTGTGTCTTGGAGGTGTCCTCGTACTCTAAGTCCACTGAGCAGTAAACATAAATGGGTGAGATGATGAAATGAGCACTCAGAAACCAAAATCATTGTGTCCACTTCCCATGGTGGCTAGTGCTGCAGTCTGGCTAATGTCAGAGGAATTATTCGACGTGTGAAATGTGATCCTGATAGAAGTGGTAAATCTCATTTAGGGAAATAGCATAATGCCCTTGAAATTATACATTAAATTTTGGTGCAGAGGTAGATTTGAGCACTTTTTCTGGGGAAAGCCTCTGTGTTATAGTCAGATTCTGAAAAGCGACAGTAAACCCCTGAAATAGGCTCTGTCCCAGACATGCTGCTCCCTGTCATCTGATATTTACGTACAATCCGCCTTTTCTCTAGAATGACCTTTATTTTCTCTACTGCTTCTTGTGTCAAAATAATATCTTCCTCGAACTCCAAGTCAGAGATTACATTGAGAATAAAATCATTTGAATTCTGCTAAGAATAGGGCTCCTTTCCTGCACAGAAGCACAGCCCTCTTCCAGCAGCCCTAAAGCCGCAGGACAGCTGATGGTTCTGCATGTGTGAGGCCAGAGACACTGTCTTGTTTGTCAGTATCTCTTCAGGACGTCCATAAAGTTATGTTTCGGGCTGCCTGTAACCAGAGCACTGGTGCTGGGAGCACATCCTCCCTTCACGCAGATCAAATAGACTAGCGAGTCATTGCCATAGGACTGATGCATCCCTTCCTAGCCCCTTTGACTTTTTAGGGATCTGTGTCCTTACTCAGAACAGGTTGCACTTTCTCATGGCTGCACTCGAGTGTGGAGTTTGCCATCACAGTTTCTCCCTGCACTCCATGCTGCCTCAGTGTGTGCACCTCTGAGACCTGGCCAGATGAGGTTCTCCTCGTGGTTCTTCATCCTTGCCTTTGCCTCCTTGAGCTGACGGGGTAATCAGTTTATTCTCTTCACTAGCAGACAATGCTGAGTGTGATTTGCTGGTGAAATAACCCTTTGGATTTCAGGTACAAGGCACTGTCCCATTTGCAAATACAATTCTATGGTTTTTCCATCAAATTAGCATTGTCTCCAATTTGGTTTAGCTTTGGAAAATTTAATGTTGTATTTCAAGACTTTACAGGTCATAACTGAATTTTTATCCTCCCTATAGTTCAGAGAAAACTTGTGAGTATCCTAACTGGGTTATTGGTAAGCCAGGAATACACTGTAAACAAGGCAAAGTTTCTACTTTTAAGGATTTAAACTCACATCTTTGAACTCATCTGAGATACATTAAAAATTGGCTAGATGATATTATTGTATTTTATCTGTTTATCAATTCCACTTGGGGTACGTATATCAGTATGGAAAATGCAATGAGTAAAAAATAAAATTGTCATTTTATTGTATTTTCCAGTACAATAGAAAAATTATTGCAGGAGGCCATAATGTGGACACCTTCAGTGTTTTTATGCAAGGAAAGCAAAATAGAGTTACAATAGTTTCAAACATTTTCTATTTAGTGCCGTAGTGGTGGCAGGGAAGCTCTTTGAAGTGGCTAATCCTCGGTTTCCTCACCTGCACAACAGGGTTACCCCTCACCTCCAGGTGTCATTTATGGGGATAAAGGTGAGCGCACATGTGACATTGTTAGGAAGAACAGGAGAACGTATGCAACTGCCCATTAGGACCGTTAGGATCAACTGCCATTTCCTAATACTCATCTCTTCGATCTGGAGTGATGGGATCTACCTGGACCCTTAGTATTTGAAATGACTCAAAAATAGAGTTCACTAGCTAAGGCATTAGACAATAGGTGCTTCCCTGTTGTTCCAACATCCCAACCAATAAGTAATACCTCGGTATGTTGAGAGAGTCTTAGTCGTGGAGGATTAACCTTCGACTTCACACCTCTGTGGTGCCTCTGAAATCAAATTTGCCACACTAAATGGAATCATCACAATGGTGATAGCCTTTTTTATTTCCCAAGCTGTTTAATTTATTCTGCATAACTAGCTACTTTCTCCCTCAGGGGAAATTCATGAAAGAGCTGAAGCCTCTGATCTTCTCTGTAAAAGGGAACAGAGCCAGTAAGTCACAGTCCAGGCTCCTGACAGGGCAGAAGGCAGAACCTGCAGAAAACCTGATTTAAGGATTATCAGAACACAGCACCTGGTCTTCACGTTCCTAAATCTTAATGAAAAGCATGCATCATGTTTCCTTTTCAAAATTCACTTTGTTGCAAAATCTTAGCCTTTCTTGTTTTATTTTTCTTTCGTTTTTCCAATCCCTAGGCTGCCCTGGTCACATCATGCTTTAAGAAAATAAAAAGGCTTCGTTAGTCAGGCAGTATCCATAACAGATGTCAGTTCAAACTGAGCACCCTAAAGAGATGCAAACTACACCCTTGGCATCCAGAAATGAATACATCCTGAATCCAACAAGACAAACATGTCCAAAGGGCTATTCTAACAGATTTGACTTCACATTGTAAAGTGCTCAAGTGGATGTGGCAATAAAGGGTAGATGTATATTTCAACACCCTAGGAGTTCATTTCTGTCAATCAATGGCAAGAATTTACTTTGAGGATATTACCTAAAGGTGTTTTTGAATCACTGGACATTTGGAAGCCTGGTTTGAAGCATGAATTTAATGGAAGAGGAATGTTTTAAAAGCTTTCTAACCATTTGAAGCTGTTATTCTGAAAATAACATTTCAGAGTAATATAGCAATGCCATTTGATTTCAGATGGGGAGGTTAACGCTTAGAGAGCTTGAGTGAATTGTTCCACAAATATGTTTAGAATGAAAGCAACAGACAGAAGCTAGAATTCTCTAACTATTTTGTGTTCTGCCACTATATGATGCCTAATAGTGGAGGAATAAAATTAGAAAGGAAGTTTTAGAAAGCTTTCCAAAGAAAAGAAAATTTCTTCTCTTAACAGGACTTAACAGATGGAGTAGAGAAGAGGAATGAACTAATGCTGTCATCTTTTTCTTTGAATTCTTACTCTTTCTGCTCTCCCCTCAAAAACAGTGTAAATGAAAAGGAACCTATAGACCATGCTATAAGAAGTAGGAACAGAAAAAAACATGAAGACTGCAGAAAAACAGAGTGAAAAAAATGTCCTGAGTTGAGAACACTGAGATAAATTTCAGATTTTAGCACTTACTCAACATTATGACTGTGGGAAAAGGTCAAAACCTATAGAAACCAGACTACCTTCATATGTAAAAGTGGGAGATTTATTAGATTTAGTTCAAATTTTAATAATTCCATTTCAAAATTCTAATTCACATTTAGTCCCTTATGATGCTATACTTCAATAATGCCCATTAAGTAGCTTTATAAACTATACACTATTATGCATGTTTTCATGTTATTATAATTTTTGTAAAGCTGGCTATCATTTTCAGACCAGTGTTAGGCTCAGACCACTGTTAAACTCAGAAATACACAGGAAATGTGATGATACTGTTGACTGAACATCAACCCTATGCTTACTGTAAACTGCCTCTAATCTTTTCTACAAGCTTCAAGCGAGGCATTTGCATTCATTTCCTCCGGCTGCTACAACCAGTTATTACAATTGTCGTAAAACAACACAAACTTTTTACCTAAGTCTATGGAAGCCAGGAGTCCTAAACTGGTGTCACCGGGTTGCTTTCTCTCTAGAAGCTCTGGGAGAATCCATGCCCCTCCTTGTCCAGCTTCTGGAGGTCACTGCATTGCTTGACTCATAACCACTTCCTTGCATCCCTCTAGTCTCTGCTCCCATCATCACATGCCCTTCAATTCTCCTGTCCCCACCTCTTTCTGCAAAGACCTTTTACCACGTACAGTGAAAGTCACAGGTTCTAGGGATTTGGATGTGAATATTTGGAGGGGCTAGAGGGGGCAAGCATTGTTCTGTCTACTACAAAAACTCTTAATCATATTTTGAGACAAGGAAATTGAAAATCTGAGAAGCAAAATAATTTGATCAAGAAATGAGGCAGGAATAAAGGTTCACCGCCTTGTGAGTATGCAAGAGCCAATTTGCTATTAAATCTCAATGTAGAAGCAAACATAATTCATCATACAAACCTCCTCCTCCATCAAACATCAGCTGGTCTCTGATTTAATGCCTTTAATTACGAAGTGAATTAATGAAAGTTAAATCCTGAATAAACTCACACCCAATTTGACCTGTAGACATGCATTTCCAAAACTAGATACTTCACACAGAGCACAAATAGAAATTTTTTGCATAAAACATCCAAAAATGATGAGGTCTCTGTCTCCAAATTAAAATAATTAGAGTGATAATGATATTCACATTTTATGCTATGGGTATCCAAAAGGTTGCTACTGACAAGGCACATTCTTGGTTCACTGAAATGTTAACATCTACATTCACAGCTTCTCCACGTTTATGCCCATAAACCCTGGGAAGCAGCCTCCATGGCTGAGTAAGATGCTTTGTTGTTTTTCAAAAGGTCCACTGGGCTTGGTTTTCATATTTTCACTTCAGCCTGTGAGGTAGACAGTGGTGATTACAGGAACAATATGCCAAATTGGACCAAAGAGAAATATAACTACATCTAATATGGAGGGGGAACTAGAACACTTAGGATTTATTTAGTGCATTGATTGTGCCAAGCTCTGATTGAAGCACTTATGTGCAGACTCTTTAAATCTGAGGTCATACTTTGCAGTAGAAATGAATTTTATAGGTATATCACACATGGGGAATCTGGGGCTTAGGCCAAGCTCATGTAGCCAGTAAGGGCTTCAGAGCAGTACCACACAGGTGGGCAGTCAGCCTCCATAACCTCCCTGCTGGTTCCATCAGGAAGCCCTCACCTGTTCACCATACCATAATGGTGGAAGAGGGGCCTGGGGGTTTTGGGGGGTCCAGGCCCCACAGCCTTGGCAATGTTGTATGTGGGCTAGAGGTTCCTACAACAGGCTGTGCAGTGTATTGAGACCTTGACTTGGAGGTCACCAAGGATCAGGCTTGGGGCTCTTCAACCCTCTCTTCAGCCTGTTGCTTCCCTCTCAGTCTGTGAGGCTCTATGGGAGAGGGGCTGAATTTCAGCCGGTCTGATTTGAAGGCCTACATTATTATTAGGGTCTGAGCTAGGAAAAACCCAATTCCAATGCCCATAACACACAGGCCCTGAAAATGGCCTAAAGTCATACTTTTAACCAGAAGAGCAACACCCCACCAAGACCAAATGATAGTTTAGCCAATGCCTGAGCCAACCCAAACTCACAGATCTCCACACACTCAAGAATTCACCCTTGGTTCTAATTAGATGTGTGTCTTAAAGGTAAAAAATATTTTTATTTACAGTGATATCTGTGAATAAATAAATTTCATTAATATTATATTAACGTTATTAAAATTGACTAGAACAGTAAATGTCATGTGAGTTACAATTAGCTTCCTGGAAGATTTTTGTCTAACTGGGAAATAACTTTTGCCTTAAAGTAATTGAGACTTAAACAAAAAACCAAGTGTAACTACTGACTAGGGTAGGATACAAACAGTGGCAGGAAACTGGCTAGATTGATTAGATGTGCTTGGGAAGAGGTTGTGGGAAATCAAATGCAATGCAATTCAGTTCATCAGTATTTATTTTCTATGTTGGTTTGGATTGGTTGTTCCTTACAATATACACATAGAATTAAGACTACTGATAATGTAAAAGTGTTATACATTCCTAAATAAGTAATCCTCATCATTTGCCAAATGCCATCTTTGAGCGACTCTGTAAATGAACATTACGTCAGCAACCAGGAAACAACACTCACTTGAAAAAAATATTTGGGGTTGGACACTATCCTAACAATTCAGCCACTATTTCCGTTGCCTGCATCTTAGAGTGTCTGGATCTGAGTTCCAGCTCCATTCTGTTTCCAGATTGCTGTTAATGCAGATTATGGGAGGCAATAATGATGGCTTCAGTAGATGGGTCTCTGACACCCTTATAGTAGACCTAGATCGAGTTTCAAGCTCCCAGCTTCAGCCTGGCCCACTTCTGGCTGCAGCAGGGATCTGGGAAAAGAACCAGTGATAGGAGCGCTCTCTCTCTCGCTCGCTCGCTCTCTCTGTGTGTGTATGTGTGTTTGTGTGTGTCTCTCACACAGATTAATAAAGAAAGAAAGAAAATCCATGTTCCTAGGTATCTATGCACTATTCCACCCATGAATAACAAGAATAGTGACGCTGGAGTATGAAGAAGATGAAGAAGGGATCTGTTCAGTGGAAGCTTTGCGATAAGGAGACACTTTCTATGGATGAGTCCATTGTACTGTTGGCTACCTACTCTAAAATACTCGGCTGTCTAGTGTCTCCAGAAAAAGCTCAATTAGAGACTGAAATTTGAAGTTCCCCCTTGAAGGAGCATGAATTAGACCTGCATACTCACAATATTGACATGAGAGGAAAAAAGGCTTGAGAATATTTACAGAGCAATTTTCATTTTAGTATAAATGAAGATGTAAATTGCATTTTTAAATATTGCCTAAATCAAATCTTAAGAAGAAAAGAGGTTATATGCATACTACCTATTTTTTATTTTTTTAAATTTGACACATATATAAAATTGTGCATGTTTATGGCATACTAAGTGATGTTTCATTAGATGTATACATTGCATAATATCCCATCTGGATAAATATTTTTATCCTTTCAAACATTTAACATTTCTTTATGGTGAAAGAACCCAGAAGTCGTTTAGATTTTTCTTAAAGAGAGACATCTATAGTATATTAACCTTATTTATAGTTGCTATACTATGCAATAGAACCATAGAATTCCTTACCCTTATGTAGCTATAATCTAGTACTGAGTATTAAGATCCTGAATGAGAAAACAGTTGAATCTGGACTCAAATCAAAGTGTCACTTGTGCCTAAGTCCCATGTTCCTTGCATTACTGCTCATGGTACCAAATAAGGTATTCAATTATAATTGATGAATTATCAGGAAACCAGTTTAGACAGATAATTTAACCTAACTTTTTGAAATAAAATAAAAAGTGGTATTAAAGTTTGGCCAATTTTATGTGGAAGGTCACAGAGTGGAGAAGAAAATTCTTTTTCTCCTTATGCTATGTGTGTGTGTGCACGTGTATATATGTGTGGGGGCTAACAATAGCCAATCAAGGCTAAAATGGAAAATTAATATTGATGAATAAAATTGGCTCTGCAGTTGCATTCCCATCACTTATTAATAACATGGTTCAGCGGCTTGACTTGACTTTGAAGAGTGGCCAGATTTCATGTCCACTCCTTTATGCCAGTAACCAATTTAGAAATGTGTAAGTGAACTCTGTGGAGGTTCCTGAGATAGTTCTCATTCACTCTTAGAACATGAGACATCAGACTCCACTATGATAATATAATGGGTTCTGGACATTCCTCTGAGATAGGAGTCCATAGCCATACGACTATACGGAGCAACTCTTTTCATGTGTCAGGCAATGGCCACAAAGACCAAGAGCTGTGAGAGAAGAAAAGCAGGAGCCCAAACAGAGCAGGAGATGCTGGTAGAGATAAGGAGGGAGCCATGGGTGGCTGGGGTGCCTCCATTAAAGGAGAGATCACTGAAAGAGGGGAGAGCTATGCACAGACAGGCTGCACAAGTCTCTCCCAGATAATAAGTAAAAGAGTTTGCCTAAGACTAAGCGGTGACTGTGCAGGATGGGATTTCAGAGACTGGTAGAGCATGACCTCGGGAACAGAGAAACAAACATGTGGTGACTCCAGGGGTTGCACAGTGCAAGAAGGGAAAGGCAGTCCAACCAGGTAGAATGGAGCAACCTCACGGGACAACTTGGGCATTGAAATGAGACCCACAAAAGACTTCTTAGAAGCAGTGCTACTGCATTCTTAGAACAAGACTGCCTCAGAGGCATCTTCAAGCCTCACAACAAACTCCAAAACAATTGGCAGATCTGCATTCATTCCTTCCAGAACAAAACTCAGCACTCCTAAAAGGAAAAAAACAAAACCACACTAGGGTCCAGTGCTGGCAAACAATCAGGAATTACAAGCAAGCAAACTGATCTTCTGTATATAAAGAGAATTGAAAATGAATCTTGATGTGAATGGAAGGGGAGAGGGAGTGGGAAAGGGGAGGGTTGCGGGTGGGAGGGACGTCATGGGGGGGAAGCCATTGTAATCCATAAGCTGTGCTTTGGAAATTTGTATTCATTAAATAAAAGTTAAAAAAAAAAAAAGAATTACAAGCAAGCAATGGAGCAAAAGAGTGTATCATCCATGGGGGCGGGGGGAGGGCAGGGAGGGTAGGGGCAGCCAATAGAATTACCAGAAACAAAGTAAGCAGGATGAAGGTGTTGCAGTCATCAAGGACTTTAAAGCTGCTGAATGAAATGGCTTTTTAAGGATTTCCAGGTCTAATCTCTATGAAGAAAATATATATAGCATATATACATAGATATGGATATATAAAAATTTTGTAGGAATCATTGCTTCAGTGTGATTCAGAAAATTATTGAGCATTTTGAAATGCACTGGATATATTATTAGCCACTCATAATACTCAATGAACAACAAAATGATGCTGTCTGCATCTAGTATTTGAGTCTAGTGTGGAAGGCTATTAAATGTGCAATTTTCACTCAGTGCTGTGACTACTAGGTTGGGGAGTGAGCACAGGTCTGAAACAGGAAGGGTCTGATTTGCTTGAAGGTAAAAGCAAGTTTGAGGTGAAGAAGTAACTAAAAATTTCAGGACAGTTACCAACGAGTTCCTACTCCATGCTCATGGAACTTGCTTTGAGTTTGCCCACCAACATTCCTTCAGAAAGTAAACCAATTCCTTAGACTCTAAATGGATATTTGGATGTACAGTTTCTTAATGCACAAGTTGTAGTGAAAGATAATTAAAGGGCAAGGGCAAGGGATACATTCAAAGTTGTTACCTAAATCAACAGCTCCTAAGCTCAGAAGAGGATGTGAGGTGAGCAGTCACTGGTTACTATGGTAATAGAATGTGCAAGCTACCTTTTGAGAGAGGAACTATGAAGGCTGAAGTGCAAGTCTCCTCTTAAGGAGGAAATTTTCTCTAATTAAAAAGAAACAATGAAGGAATCATTTGGATCTCAGCTTATTCAGGTAATACTTCTTAAGTGGTCTTTGTGCCGATAAGAAAGCTGAAGGATATAGAATATTTATGACTCAGGACACTAAAGACAGTGCCTATTCCTTAACTAATCAATTTCAGGCAAAGATAACAAGATTAAACTTGTGTCTTGTCATTTATCACAAATTACAGATCTTCTCAGATGAGTTTTCCAAATTCAGTGGAATAAATTACTTTACTATAGAACTTCTCTTTTTTTCTATATGAAAAATAACATGGACTTAAACGGTACAAAGAATATTTTATAACATTTTTACTAAAGTATAACATATATTAGGAAATTGATAATTTAGTTTAATAGTCTACAGTCATAAAATGGGTGTATCGTAAGAGGTAGCGATTGTTTCAACAGTGCCCGTTGGTGGTCAGTTCCAGAGGAAATCAACATGCAGAGCCCAGCTGCTTTCCCCTCCTCCTTTTTCTTATCACACCTAACACTAGGCCCTTAGGCCACAAACCATAGGGGCTTCAGTAATGTCTGGCATATGCAATTGCAGCATCCAGGCTTTTGCTGTTGCCCCGCAAAGGCTTAGAATTTTGCTCCAAAACCAGCATCTTGATTCCTTTCAAAGAAACCCATGAACCTGCAGAGTGCTATCCTGCTAAGTGTGCTGATGACTTACAAAACATCCGTACTCAATGGGGAGAGTTACTGGGGACTCACTGAGAACCTTGCTCTTTGCCCAGATTTGCTTTCCTACTTTCTCCTCCCAGTGCTTCCTAAAACATCTCTGCTCCACGAAATTGTTCTTTCTCTTTTGACCTGCACACTACTGTGTGGACTGTGCATGGCTAATAACTACAGTAATTTTTTTCCTGACAAAAGAGGACAAACTTTCAGGGGCTCCTTCTAGTCCCTGCAAATTTCTCTGACAAGTCTGCACTGGGATTTGGAGCTGCACTTTTGCCTTTTTCAGAGGCTAACACTGCAAAAAAGCCCCACCATACTTCAGCCTGATCTCCTTTAGTAAGAAGAAGGAGTTTGTAAACAGGCAGGGCCTAGGGAACTCTGTTGTTTCTATTAAGCCAAGGTTTCCACCAGCTTTGTTTACCAGCAGTGGCCAGAAACCAAACCTCTGAAGGGCTGAAATATTCATGAAGGAAAGAATATTAATGGTACATTTTCATCTCGTTCTGTGTTTGCCTCATGCACACTTCTTAGAAGATAAAAATATCACCTAGTGTAAGGTGCTCACTCATCTTTTGCCCTCACACTTCTGTACTTAAAACAAGATTTGCAAAAAAGCTAACAGGCATCCCAACCCCTTGGAAACCTTTCTAACAGACTTGCAAAATGACTCCTTAAGGCCTCAAGAGAGAAATGATTTCAAAGAATGTTAAAACCACAAATGTCATGCAAATAGATGCTACAGAAAAACAGTGCATTGAGAGAACTAATGATCTCAGAGCTTGCAGGTCTCAAGGACCATCTGTAAAAGGTCAATTAATACAGGAGGCAGGATTAACGAGCAGGAGCTGCTGCAGAATCTTCACAGGTGAGCAGGAGGAAGGCAGGCTAATGGCCCTCACTTCTCAGCCCCGACACCAGCTCATTCATGATGCAGACCAGGAGGCTGGTGTCAGAATCATGTCTTTGTAAACATCTCTGCTTTTGAAAAGAGAACATCATTCTGCTCCCCTGGTGTATTCCTTCACTTATAGCTGTCTGAATTGAAAAGGCAGATGTTTTATTTGGGGAATTGACTGCAAGGGTGATTGCTTTCAGGTGAAACAGTTAATAAATTAAAATTTCGGGTGCAAGAGAAGTCTACTTAGAGAGTAGAACTCTACTAGCTAAATGAGGGGTGAGAACAGCTCAGCCTGGTTGTTCTTGGAATAGCTCTGTGGATAATTACATAATTAGGCAGGGAGGGGGGTGGAGCAGTGTATTGATTAGCTGTCTAAAAATTGCTCTATTGCTAAACCTGAAGCCAGACATTTTATTACCGAAATAAAACTTGCACAAGGCTCCAGTCCCAAGCAAAGGCAAGCATTATAGGCAATGTGCTGTGCCGTGCAGTGCCCCAAACCCGTGGGACTCTCGGGTTCTTCTGAACAAAGTCATAGCTCACCCTTTTTTTTTTCTTTTTTGTGACAGGCAGAGTGGAGAGTGAGAGAGAGACAGAGAGAAGGTCTTCCTTTGCTGTTGGTTCACCCTCCAATGGCCGCTGCAGCCAGTGCGCTGTGGCCGGCGCACCGCGCCGATCCGATGGCAGGAGCCAGGTGCTTCTCCTGGTCTCCCATGGGGTGCAGGGCCCAAGAACCTGGGCCATCCTCCACTGCACTCCCTGGCCACAGCAGAGAGCTGGCCTGGAAGAGGGGCAACCAGGACAGAATCCGGTGCCCCAACCGGGACTAGAACTGGGTGTGCCAGCGCCGCAAGGTGGAGGATTAGCCTAGTAAGCCGTGGCGCCGGCCAGCTCACCCTTTTTAAACCTACCCCTACTTCAGTCCCTTAAGCATCTTCCCAACCCTTCAGAGAAAAAAAGAAATCCACACAAGTAAGCTGCACATCCCACTTCCAGGGCCTCATTCCCTTCTCACCTGTTAACCCCCTCCAGCCTCATTTCAGACTCCGCCACCACCCTGGGACCCGTGCAGGAAAGCTCCAACTACCTCCTCCCTGGAACCATTGAGGACACTTCCCTGTCGACCACTTCCTCCTTAAGACCCATCTTCCCCTCGTTTCGAGGAGCATACACTTCCTAGTACTGCTCTATGGTTCCTTGATTGTTTTCTCTATTCCATCTCGCCTAAGTTCACAGAGCAGTTCCGAATAAACATTTGTTCTATAAATAAGAAATGAAAGAGAAACACAAACAACTGAATTCAACTTCCAAAGAAAATATGAGAGGGAGGTGTGCTCCATGCTAATTTTTTTTAAATGAAACTTTGCTTCAGTCTTAAAATTGCCCACCCCTGGAGCCAGCGTTATGGTATAAAAGGTAAAGCTGCTGCCTTTAGCGCCAGTATCTGATGTGGTTCATGTCCCAGCTGCTCCACTTCCAATCCAACTATCTGCTAATGGCCTGGGAAAAGCAGTGGAAGATGGTAGGAGACCTGGAAGAAGCTCTTGGCTTCTGGCTCCAGCCTGGCCCAGCTCTGGCAATTGCAGCCATCTGGCGAGTGAACCAGTGGATGGAAGACTGACCTCTCTCTCTCTCTCTCTCTCTCTCTCTCTCTCCTCTCCGTTCTTCTCCTCTCCTCTTCTCTCTCCATAACTCTTTCAAATAAATAAATAAATCATTTAAAAAAATGTCCACCCCTACAGTTTGCAAATCTGGGGCCAGGATGCAAACACAAGCCTCAGACCCACTGAATTTCCATCTTTTCTGCTTGCCAGCTTGGGCCTGCACCAGGGAAGACGAGCACGTCGGCCAGTGGATAATGTACTATGGAGCAGTGTAAACTGCATATACTTCTAAAACTACATGGAAGCTATCACAGAAGCAACATTTTGGCCACTTTCCTGGCCAAGAGTTGGGCAAAGGCAGCTGAGTCCACTTTCTGGTACATAGATAAGGAAGATCCCTGGGCAAGCTATGGAAACCAGTTTGGAAACTTAAGGGCCAGAATTCAGAGATGTGGAGCATGACCTAAAACAAGAGAATAGAGCAGAATGTGGGAGAACACATCCCCGAGTCCTGATGAGAAAGAACAGAAGGAACAGTGGCAGAACCCAGCCTCCAACACCACCAGGCAGGACGTGAGCAGCGGTTCTGGGTGTAGGACCAGACTCTACCGTCTATGACATTGTTAGTAGAGGACACTGAGGTCCCTATTTGTTGTCCTTAAGAAGCATTACAATCTGCAGCACAGGAAGGTTTCCCATTCACTGTCAGTCAACTTGTGCATCTTAAGGAGCCTGGGATGCTCATCGGAGGCCCCATGCCATCTTTATTAGATATTGAGTCATCACAGTTTCTGCACATTCTATATATTCCGTCTTTCTATTTTTAGCCTCTTGAATTGTCTTTGTGATATTTTTACATTGTATTTTAAGAAAAAATAATAGATGATGCACACAAGGAAGATCGCACAGGATAACCAAGCAATATTACTTTCATCCTTCTTGGAGGCTGCTAAGGACCAAAGGAAAGAAAATTTTAAAGCAAAAGCTTGTGGAGAAGAGATGGAGAACTTAATCAGACAGAGGTTTAATTAAAAACTAATGAAGTGAAGAAGCTGGGCTTACCCAGGATGAAAATTATTTCATTGTACGTTACCCTGTTTGCTCATTATCTAAGCTAGTATTTTCAACTTACTCAAATGTGTCTAGAGAAAAACAATACTTTATTTAGCAGAATTGATTGTGTATGTTACCAATTTTCTATCTATTTACACCCACACATTCATTCATTTCACATTACAAAAAGGCAAAATTGGAGGAAGTTGTATATGGTTTGATGGCTAAATATGAATATTTATGATGAAAAAACTTTTGAGTCAGTGTGTTGAAAGGATTCATTGACTTTAAAAATCATGGCATTTTGAGGCTATAGAAAAATACTACAGAATTATAAAAATACTTTCCTTTGTTTTTCTCATTCCAGCAACACAACTATTGAGCTATTGATCTCCTTTGAATACAGCAGACACTTCTACCCCTTTTTGCACTTGCTCATGCAAGTCTGTTTATCCCTAGAATGCCCTTCTCCCCTTATCATTAGTTAAAATTGTAGTCATTTTTCAAAGTCTAATTCAAATACACCTTGATTGTAAAATCTTCCCCATCTCCCACGCTGCTCTTCAGAATCAATCATTTCCTGATCTTACTACAGAGATTGGTTCTGCCATTTACTAGCTGTGTGGTTTTAACTAATCTTGGAACCGCGGCTTCTTTATCTTTAAAATAAGGACAAAATTAGGAAATACTTCCTAAGGTTCTTCTGAGGCTTAAGTAAACTAAGAAAAAAAGAATAGATGAAGAATTTAGAAAGGATGTCTAGGACATAAGTGCCCACAGAATGCCAGCTACCACTACAGTACACTTTTATTACAATGTATAATACAAATGGTTACATGTTCTGGTTGTCTATTCATTAGCTTATCAGAGTTCCATATTCCACAGTATTTATAATGTAACAAACCATCACTATCTCTTTGATAGAGCACACTTGAGTGATTCTACACTTCTTTATACAAATATACAAAAGTGTACAATGCAACAAACCATCTCTTTATATGAAGTGATCATTTTATAAAGCAAAACCAAATAGATAATTTTTTCAAAATAAAAATAAGTGTTGGCAACTCAAGGGTTTGAATAAGTGGCCTGAACTAACAATTTCCATTGTAGAATAGTATTTTTCAAAGATTTATTTATTTATTTGAAAGTCAAAGTTACAGAGAGAGAGGGAAAGGCAGGGAGAGAGAGAAAGAGAGAGAGAAAGAGGTCTTCCATCTGCTGGTTCACTCCCCAATTGGCCGCAATAGCTAGAGCTATGCCAACCCGAAGTCAGGAGCCAGGAGCTTCTTTAAGGTCTCCCACGTGGATGCAGAGGCCCAAAGACTTGGGCCATCTCTACTGCTTTCCCAGGCCATAGCGGAAAGCTG
The DNA here is from genome assembly GCF_051225735.1 of Oryctolagus cuniculus. Classification (NCBI taxonomy): domain Eukaryota; kingdom Metazoa; phylum Chordata; class Mammalia; order Lagomorpha; family Leporidae; genus Oryctolagus; species Oryctolagus cuniculus. The sequence goes on from NC_142876.1 coordinate 14,667,800, forward strand.
GATCAGAATAGAAGCAGCCGGGACTCGAATCAGCTCCCATATGGGAGGCCAGCACTGTAGACTGGAGCTTCAACCTGCTACGCCAGAGTGCTAGCCCCAATAGTATTTTTTTAAGATTTATTTTTTTTCCAAAGAAACCTTTTATTTAAGAAATATAAACTTCATGCATTTTATAAGTACAACTTTAGGAATATAGTGATTCTTCCCACCATACCCCACCCACCCACACTCCAACTCCTCCTTCTCCACCTCCTCCTCAGTCTCCCATTCCCAGTCCCATTCTCCATTAAGACTCATTTTCAATTAACTTTATACATAGAAGACCAACTCTATACTAAGTAAAGATTATAATAGTTTTAAAAAACTAATAATGTACCCATTCGATGAAGGCTTAACAGTGATTTTGAACTATGTACTACATTTGATAAACAAATATTGTCCTTTTTCACAATCCTCCTCAACTATCATATTTTATATTGGTCATACTTTAGTGATAAGAAATTCTAGAGAAATCATCTAAGCAATCCAATCATTCATGGACACAGGTATACACACTTTTTTTTTTCATAGCATTAATACATGGCCTGAGAGTCTCCAAACTGTCACAGGAGGGCATGACACTATTGATGGAGAGTTTGTTATTTTGCACTAATAGTTTTTGGCAATCCAGCAATAAGTACTGTAGGCACCATAATTCCTATTTATATTGAAAAGTTTTGCTGCATGGTAAGATAGAGCCTAGGAGAAGGAAAGAATGTATTATCATGTATGTATATAGTATATTTACATAACAATGGCCAGTGTGGAACAGAGCAAAGGGCAAGAGTTTCTGTATTTTAATGGAAAGGAAAAGAAAGTCATCAAGTTAGGGTTAATCCTAGTGAGAGGAAAGGAGTAGGAACGTTATTCTGTAGCATCATTCATTTACCCTTTGCATCACAAGCACAATTTCACTGTCCTCTGAAATGCGCCCATGTCATGAAGGAACTGGCTGAAAGCACTCTGCTTCCTCCATCCTGTAATCACTGCCGCACTTTAAAGAAAAAGAGGAGGGTTTGTTTTGCATCATTGTAAAATCAGTCAACTCTGTATCTGCTGCAACAAGGGATATTTTTCTTCAATCAAGGCAGAATATGCTATAACCTAAATATTTGTATCTATATCTATTTTTCCCATTGTTTGGGATGAAAAGCTTTTCCATTGATGTCATTAATTTGTTGACAAAACATTCCCAGATGTTACTGAGGGAAGTGACAGCAGTTAAACCTGCCTTATTTTCTTCCTCTCTTACTGATAAGACACCATCGGTCTCCTCTTCTGGGTCAACGTTTCTAATTTCAAAGAGAAAACCCCCATCACATTCCCACTATTAGAAGGTATATTGTGAAGACTAAAGAAACCCTATCTGTAAAAACTTTTGAGATGTAAAGAAATGATGAAAGCTATTCACTCTCAAGAGCAGATAGAGACTTGTAGGGGATATTTTTACAATGGAGGAAGATGTTGAAAAAACTGGTGAAACACAAGCAGTAGAGATTCCAGGCCTTGGGAAAAGGTCTCAGATAACCCTGCATAAAATGAGAATTTTTTTTTATTTTCTCTTTCAGAATGTGAGAGAAAAAATAGAGATCTGAAGTTCAAGATGGGAGAGGAAATAGGAAAATTGGAAAAGTAAATGACATGAGCCCCACTAATGCTCAGAGAAGTAGAAAACCTATTAAATATTTGGTATAACAGCAGACTCATAGAATGGCAGATGTCCTAAACAGCACTCTGGCCTCAGAATCAGCCCTTAAGGCATGCAGATCTGGCTAAAAAGCCCATGAGAGTATTTCAGGCATGGAAAGCCAGGACACTGTGGCAAAAAAAAAAAAAAAAAAAAAAAAAACCTAAATGAAAAATCTCTGCAAGTGAGAAAGTGAGATCCCAGCAGAAGGAAGGGGCCATCAAAAAAGGAGATACCAGATACCATTCTCTGAAGATAGGAGAGAACTTCCACTTTGACTATGGCCTTGTCTAAATAAGATCGGAGTTGGCAAACTCAAGAGGCTTCCATAGCCTTGGCAGCTCATGACAAGAGCCTCGGGTCATAACTGACATCATAAATAAGAGTGTCAATTGTTAAATCAACAACAGGAGTCACTGTGCACTTACTCCTCATGTAGGATCTCTGTCCTTAATGTGTTGTACTATGTGAATTAACAGTATAACTAGTACTCAAACAGTACTTTATACTTTGTGTTTCTGTATGGGTGCAAACTGTTGAAACCTTTACTTACTATATACTAAATTGATCTTCTGTATATAAAAATAATTGAAAATGAATCTTGATGTGAATGGGATGGGAGAGGGAGTGGGGGATGGAAGGGTTGCGAGTGGGACGGGGTTATGAGGTGAATAAACCACTATAATCCAAAAGTTGTACTTTGGAAATTTATATTTATTAAATAAAAGTTAAAAAAAGAAAAAATATTTGGTATAGACAGTTAAAACTAAGGCATAAATATAAATATAGCATAACGCATAAAACTAAGACTAAAGCATGTATGTTAGGAAATAAGTGATGGAGATGAACCTAAGAAAGTAAGTCCTCATAAAACTGCAGAGATTGTGGGGCTGACTCAATGCTGTCCCACACAGGGACTTGTGATCTCTGTCAAATTTGTTTAAACTTCTGAACTTCAAAGAGGCCCCACCTGACAAAGTCATTGAGAGCGATCAAAGGAGAGCCCAGGTCTGAATTTCAGGAAGCAATGTCTCAGGCAGGTCCACCTGGTCAAAATATGACATTGTTTAAATTCAGGAGTAGGCTTAGCATTCCTTAAAGTGCTGTCTAAAATTTTAGGCATCAAGTGGTACCATTATTTTTTAATTCATTGAAGGGCAGAGCCAGAGATTCTTGAAAAGTTAGGCTTATATTTATTGTTTCCCCTAGGCTCTCTACTCATACTTCGCATGATTTAAGCTAGCTGTACAAACATCCTTTTTTATTAAATCCACTTTTATAACTGCCTATCTCTAAAACTACTACAAAGAAAATTGTCTTTCCCCCATGTTCATTCCTTAATGGTCTTAAAACAATTATCTACAGCTATTATAATAGATGTCAACATCAAAGATTTTATACTTTGGCACATAGTTTCTATTAAAAGCCATAACTATAAGCAAACATTTAGTACTGTGTGATGTTGAACTTGACACTTCTTTTAGCAGCATTAAAAAATTCAGTTCACTAAAGAAAAATGCATAGTTTTCAAATCAACATGAGGATATAAGGAAGCTTTATATTAAACTCCTCCTTTAGATAAGGCATCCTAGTACTCACTGCCTTATTCCACTCTTTCTCTTGTGCAAATCAAATACAGAATAATTGAATATGCTAAGATATGAATATTAACAAGTCCATTACCTTCAGGGTATCAATTTCATCACAATAAGCAATGCAAAGGCCCTAAGAGTCTGAGACTTGCTTAGCTCTGTGCCTTTTTGACTTCTGCTGAATGAAGACCACATGACCGAGGAGGGCACTCTGTGTCCCCTGGAAGATGCACTGCAACAAGAATGAGTAGTGGTGTGGCCACCAGATAAAGGCCCCAAATGTAGGTGTTTTCCCAACTGTGCAGAAGCCACCGATGGTCAGACTGCTGTGCTGAAAATAAAACTGAAACCCCAGGGCCTTCTTCAGTGGAAATTGTTCCTGGGTGCCTCATACTTGTCTCAAATTAGCTACTTATTCTAGGCACCCTTTGGCCATTCTTCCCACAACAAGAGAACCCACCCTGTGTCTCATTGTGATTTCAGTCTTCATGATGAACGTATACATCACCATATGTTTCTACACATCACATTCTACCTTAATCCTGGAGGGAGTGGAGAATAAAAGATGTTTTAATTAAGACAATAGTAATAAATAATTAGCAATAATTCAAATGAAGCAGAGGAAACAAAACACCATCTAAGCAAAGCAATACCTCCTAGGAGTCCCAGATTGACTAAATTATCAGTGAACTGGAGGTATTCATTTTGTCAACTAAATTTACATATCATTTGCATTTTCTCTGCCCTGATAAATGTGTTTTGTGTACCCTCCCAATTATAATTTCTCTGATTCCTTCTCCAAACAGCATTATTTCTTATACAAGCTAACCCTGTTTAAAAAGTTTTCATTCTTCTATGAGAAAATAACAATGAAGAACACATCTTAAATGTCTTATAACCTTAGTAATAGTAAATTGATCTTTCTACTCTAAATGTAGACAAATATGTGATTTTTAGACCCTATTCTTTTACTCATGTCTTTATTGCTTACTTTAGTATTTTAAACTAGTGCATATGCTTTTCTTGAATGAAATTCTTCTACTTGCCCTATGTCAGTATTTTCTTTGCCCTCTTCTTCATCTATCTGGCCAATCTAGTAAGAATTAGTGTATCAAAGAGTTTTGAGGACAAATTGGCATATTTGGATTTATTTTACCTTATTTTTAAACTGTTTAACAAATGTGCTGTTATTAAGATATTAGACTTTGCTTTCAGATGCTTGGGCCAGGATTTTTGACAATCATATTTCATCTTTGCCGATGATTCCTAACAGGTGGTATTAAGGAAGAATAAAAGACTACAGAAAGAAGAAGGGACAGGCTCATTGGTCTGCCAATATCCCTCTAGCAATGACATAAAATAATTCTGAACCTTAGTTATGAATGCATCGACTTGAAATATTTTTGCAGACTGAAAATGGATAGTTGTGAAAGTACAAGCCTATTCAGAAAGATAACTAAACCCTGTGGGCAGAGTTTTGAGGTCTTGGACATCAACTTTCCATAGGGGAAGAAGTGATACAGGTAAATGTATATTCAAACCTTTGAACACAAGGAAATGATTTTCAAGGTAGAAGGTATGATAAAGGAATTATAGGGTGAGAACAAAGATAAGGATACCTATGAAAGGGACCTTTGGAAGAGTCTAAAGGATTGATACAAAGTTTGGAGATAGCTGGGTCCCATATTGATGCCCATCAGGGAATTTCAACCACAAATCAACACTTCACAATCATACGCACACACATCTGCCCATCCAGTTACATCGCCCAGTTTTCATCCCAGGCATTTCAGGGCCCAGGGATGTGGTAGGCATGGGGCCAGGGCTATAGGTTACAAAGGGGCTTAATCAAGATGAACTTGCTGTATCCATAGGCTCTGCCACTGAGGAATACTTGACCTGTCAGCAGCAGAATTGATCACTCAAGGACATCAACCAGCCATCTGGTAGCAAGTTGATTACAACAGCCGCTTTCACTCTAGAGGGGATGCTGATGCACACTAACTACAATAGATAAATATTCCATTAAGGGGCTTTTCTTCCCAGTCTGAAATGCCACTTCAAGGACTCACAAACTACATGATTCATTGATATTAGATTCAGTATAGGAAATGCCAGAGCCAAGAGATCCACTTGAGGTCAAACAAGTGATATTGGCTACATGAATACATGATCCTTTGGTTCTCTACACCACATCATGCTAAAGGTGCTGACCTAACAACATTGAAATGGCCTCATAGTTCAGCTCAAGACACTCTGACACTCTGATGGATATGGTGTTCATCGAACAAACAGTATTATACTGACACTGTGCTCCTCAAAGCTATTCTATAGAGGAACAAGCAAGGAGAAAAGAGTGGATCACCTGATTATCACTCATAGTGACATAATGGGAGAAATTTATGATTTATGTACCCATAATTAGATCTTATTCCATGATCCACTACTAGAAAGAGTGAACAAGGAGTCCTGGATTATTTTCCAGGCTGAAATGAACACGTGCACTTCTTTCATTAGCCTTATTCAGTGATTGCATATGGATGTGTGATTACTTGTATGTACGCTTCATGAGCACATGTTTACACATGCACGTGTAAAATATAATGATTGTCCTAAATTTAAAGCTTTGTAGGTATTATCTACAGCCTAGTAAACTTTCTCTTTGCTTTACAGAGTCTATAACTGCTTTTACAGAGCAGCCCCTTAATAAATGTTTGTTGAAGTGAATCTCCCTTTCCTTAACTGAACATCTTTATAGTTGAAGATTGGGCTTCCATGCGAGGGTGAAAGAAGAAGGAAAAAGAGGCATAGGCTTTTTTACAGATCGGTAGTTCTTGCACATACTACAAGGGCACTGGGCAGCACTGATGTGCCTCCCTAGGGTTCCTGATTTTCCATTCAGCCTCTCAGTGATTCTTTCCAGCAAACCATGTGCTTTCCTTAATCGTGCTTCATCAATTGTGTTTCCTCAATCCTGCTGCTGTCTGTCACCTGTACAGAAAGGTATCATTTGGCCTACAAAAAGTAGAATATAAACCACTCAAAGAGTGTTCAACAATTCATGTGCAATTTAAGCACAATAACCCCACCCTGCAAAGGAAACAGTATCTAAAATATTCGAAGCTAAATTTCTCATAACATTTTTTCAAAAGGCCATTTCACCAAAATAAGTCATTTATAATCAGGTACCTACTCACTATGAGTTGTTGGCATGCAGTGTGTCTATGTCTCATTCTCAAGACTTAGACTTAATAATTCATATCATCAATTCAAAAGGAGATAGTACATTTGCCAAAAATAGAGATAAGTAGAATTAAAAAAAAAAAAAAAACTTGACCTTCTGATTTCCTTCCCTGTAACATTCACTCTTGTCTTTCAGAATTCCTTGCTGGTTTTGACAACTTGATTTCAGAATGAAAACACAGTGTCAGTAATGTGAATGTCACAGTTAATTCTCAAAAATGTTCAAATGTAGAATCAGATCAGACACATTATGGTAGAAAATATGGCTGCTGTGCCCAAGTCACTGTGCTGCACAATTTGAATGCTTGCCCTTCTTTTTGGTCACCAAGGAGTGATGGACAATTATTTAAAATACTAAAAATGATAGGGAAATGTGAAAGATAAGCATAGACACATTCAGTTACCATTGTGAAATTGGTCCTCTTTAAGCAGACACAATACTAAATACAGTGGCTTGACAAGCAGAAAGTAGGACACAATGAACAACGAAATCACTCGGTCAGGAAATGTCAGGTGCTATGTGGGAAAGTTTGTACGCTACAGTGAGCAGGTGATGATGTATCTGACACATTTAAAATATATATTTAAGATTGAGGAACCCTTTGATCATACACTGAAATGTCAGCTGTGTACAGTTCTTGCTAACCTTTTAAAAATGTAGGTATAGAGGTCTTAAATTCTCTCTAGTGCAATAGAAATAAGAGTTGTAATTTTGCCTTGTCTGGAAATAATAAAACTTTAACACACCAGGGGTTCTTTGCTCCAGCCTCTTTTACCTTTATTACCAAAAAAAAGAGCTTCTTTGGGCACAAAATTATAGCTTTTGGGAGAGTAACCCAAATTACTTCCTTTCATTAGGTATACATGATTCTAAACTACTAAATGCTGAAGAAATTGTATTCTTTCTTAATATTTGACTTCCCTTATATCAAGGAAGTAACATTGACAGAATGACACACACACAAAAGAGGAAAAAAGAAAAGGAAAGAACATGGATATTTGAAAAGCAAATGTGATCACCTTTCCACATTGGGTTGAAATAAATTCTCAGCTTAGGAATAAGAGAATAACTCATGTTATTCTATTAAAACTATCACATCAAAACTTTCTCATAACTCAATAGAAGAGTCTCAGTGACCCTGTTTTAAATTATGAATTTATAATGTATAAATTCATTTCATAATCCAATCTCAAAAGGGTCATCTTGGAACTCTGTTTTTAACATTCTATTTGAACACTTCTTTTTTTTTTTAACTTTTATTTAATGAATATAAATTTCCAAAGTACGGCTTATGGATTACAATGGCTTCCCCCCCATAACGTCCCTCCCACCTGTAACACTAACCTTTCCCATTCCCTCTCCCCTTCCATTCACATGAGGATTTATTTTCAATTCTCTTTATATACAGAAGATCAGTTTAGCATACATTAAGTAAAGATTTCAACAGTTTGCTCCCACACAGAAACATAAAGTGAAAAATAATAGATGATTTTTTAAATGATGATGAAATCAGATCAGACCTATTGTCATGTTTAATCCCAGCGAGAGTCAAGTTGGGAATTGCTAATTTCTTCTTTTTTTTAACAGAAGATCAGTTTAGTATACATTAAGTAAAGATTTCAACACTATTTGAACACTTCTATCACATACTCAGCTTATTTCTCTGTTACAAAATCCAATGGTTACATGCTGCCCTCCATAATACATTAACTATACGTGGCCTATACTAACAGACAGTGAACAAGACCAGTCCACGGGCTTCCTACAAGTAACATCACTTCTCTTGTCTTTGGGAAAGGATGAACAGAAAGTATCCTGCAACAGGAGGAGCAAGGGCTGAGCTGTCAAGTGCTGGTGAAGTTTCATTAAGTTCACCCTCCAGCTCATGTTTCTGCACAAGGAGGAAAAATGCTGGTCTTCCTGTAGGAAGGCTGGCCTCACAAATTCTCTTTTAAATTGCATTTATTATTTACTTATTTATTTACTTTGAAACGCAGAGAGACAGAAAGACAGATCTTCTGCCCACTGGATTGTTCCCCAAATGCCTGCAACAGCCTGGGATGAGCCAAACTGAAACTAGGCACCCGGAACTCCACCCAGGTTTCCCATGTGAATGCCAGGGACCCAAATACTTGAATCATCATCACCTGTTGCCTCCCAGGGTCTGCATTAGCAGGAAGCTGGATCAGAAGCAGAGCTGGAATTTCACCCAGAAACTCCAATGTGGAATGCAGGCATCACAAGCTACATGCTAACTACTGAGTCAAATGTCTGTCCCCACAGGATCTGGAGACACCACATCCTCATTTTCTTGCCCTTGTTTGCCCTTTCTGTTCTTTCAGTTTCCTTTCTTTTCTCTCCTAAAGCAGCTCTGCCTTTTTCCTTTTGCAGGTCTGCAGGGAGGAGGTAGCAGCCAACTTGCCAGCCCTCTGGTATTCTTCTTTAGTTTCCATAGGGTTTAGAAGCTGTCTGGGGAAAAGATCCATTTTTTCTGAAGCCTCTGGGTACAATATTAGCTCTGAGGGGAATTTAGATGATTACTTTTATCCACCATTGAAATCAAATATAAGGGAAAAGTCAAAGAGCTCCAGCAACAAAGGCTGTGAGATAAGACTACAAAAAATGAGTTCACATCACAGGAGGAGAGATTTACATTAGGTGCTAGAAGAAATGCTTGAGTGAACCCACGCCAAAGACAGCTATGAGGACTCCATTCTGCAGGGCTTTTAGAAAAAGGACAAATTTGGACTGCAATCAGTCTCAATTTAAGTGTTGGATGCAAGGGCCTAGTCTGGATGACTTCTGACATCTTCTTTCCTTAGTATTCTATTTTTAGGATCCATCAATCAATCCTTTACAGAGAAACATGAAATGCTCATATCTTTAGTCCTCAAGTTCAGTTTGAAATTCGTCTGAGTTGTCAAAAATGTATCATGGAGAGTGTCGGAACTAATGCTTAAAACTAGCAAAATAGCAAGTTAGATATTTACAGTAACAATGCTTCTATCAACATAAAATTCTTAAAGTCCAGACCTTACACATACCAGAGTTTAATTATGGAAAAATCATAATGATATCAAAGTAGAAGTAAAACTTTTTGAATACAGCAAATGTCTTTCCACTAATTTTCAGAGACTATAATTGAGAATCAAAGGTGTGGTTCCTAAGTATTTCAAACTCCAAATTCTTCAGAGTGTTTCTGAAAGGTGCTAGTTTAGCAAACCAGACATTACAATCCTGCTGCTCCATCCCCCTCCTCTTCCACCTTAGATGATCAACGGAGATTTAAAAGAGACAGACTAATGAGAAGACATCATCTCTTGAGTGACTACAACATTGTAGAGCACTAGATAAGGGTGTTTCTCCTTTTCCTAGAAGGCAAGGTGTGCCCAAGTCATTTCCACTGGGCTCAAAGCATACAATATTTTTCTCACCTGAAATTTTGAGTCACACAACTGGCAGAGGGCATGTTATAATCCAGAAGTTTGGGAGAGTGAAGCTAGGATTTTAAAAGATGAAAAGTTGAAAGAACAAGTGCTAGGAAAGTGTATTAGTTAAGCTAAAAAAAAAAGTCGAAAAGAAGCAATGAGATTTAAAAACCTTGAGAGTAACTGCTAAGGGAGCTGGGGTGTATAAGGAAACCCCAGGAGTAAAAGCTATAATAATGGCCTCTCAGTGCTAGGAAATCAGGCCCCACTAGCCAAGGGGATGATGACCTCCTCCCCAGTGAGATTAGACTGACCACACAGAGGCATAGCAATTGCAACAAACCTAGAATAGAAAATGCAACTCATCACATGTAGGCACAAATCAATTTATCTTCTCTCATCCTCTTTAAAATCTCCCCATCGCCACCTTCAAACAGCTGGCTGCTGGATTTGTGAGTCTGACCTCTGCAGAAAAGGGATGAAAACTTTGAGATTAAAGTTCTTAAATGGACCCATCTAAATGTGTATGGCCAAGATGGACTGTTTTTATAACTGAAAGTGACTGAAAACTCAAGAAACCTTACAGAGATATTTGAGGTGCACACAAACAAAGATAAAATGGATTTTCAATATTGTAGACCATGTATTAACAAAAAATATTCCCTTTCTGAATTATCTCTCCTCTGTATATCTGTCTCTCTATCATCTACCTTTCTGTATTTCTGTCTATCTACCTATCTATCATCTGCTGTCAACGTCATCTGTCTAGTGTTGTGTATTTTGTTTTCAGCCATCCATCCACATGGAGGGAGAGGAAGAGAATGACACAAAGCCACAAGATAAAAGGATGAAAAATAAAACTTAACATCAGGTACTGTCTTGCCATCTGGCAAAACCAGGAGGGAGCCAAAGTGTCCTACTTGCAAGTTTCTCTCCCCACCCTTGACCTGCCAATGATCTCTTTTAGTCAAACAATCTTTATCAAAGAGACCAGGCACATTTCAAGATGCTTGTTTATAGGTATCAGATTCTTTACACCTTCTTCTCAGTTTGGTTTATGTTTATATGAATCTGCCTGTCTTTGTTTACACATCTGACACTTTTGCTTCCTTCAAACTTGAAATCATCCAGTGTTTCCTCACTTTTAAAGGTTGCTAACCCTTTTGTTTCCTGTACAAATGCTTACTTTTTTGTTTTCTTTGGATTCAAAATTTTGAGCGAATTATACTTGGCGTTTAACATAGGCACACAGTGAATATTCAGGTTTCAAAGAATGCTGGGGAACAGACCACTGTGCCACCTATTGTTTAGACAACCACACTCTTCGCATTTTCTTTGCATGTCAGTGTCAGCTGTCTTGTCACTGCATCACTGGATGCTTCACTTCTTTGCTGGAGGCAAAGTGGTGCTTACTGACCCATTAATGTGTATAAACTGGAGATTGATCATGCCTTGGTCTTTGTCCTCTAGAACCTACAAGCTAAATCCAGACCATAAAAGCTGGAGTTAATGAGATTGGGGCTGAGCCTCTTGACATTATCTCAGAAAGAAAGTGAGGTGTGAACATATAAATACCCACACTCTTGGAGAAGGAGTTGGCAGAATGTGAAGAGAGTTCCAATGGGAAGCTGAAGCTGCACTGAGCAAGAAGGACAGAAGGTGGTAAGCAGAGTGGAGAATGTGGCCATTCTGGGTAAAAGAGAAGCTATGTCAAACTCCATACTCACAAAATGAGCAAGTATCCGGGGAGGCAGACCAAGAAATCCTTTAGCTTCACTAAGCTGTAGACGGTGCCTTTCTCACTGTAGGTCCTTGATCTCTCTTTTCTTAGAGCACTTTTTTTTTTTTTTTGACATGCAGAGTGGACAGTGAGAGAGAGACAGAGAGAAAGGTCTTCCTTTGCCGTTGGTTCAACCTCCAATGGTCGCAGCTGCTGGCGCGCTGCGGCCGGCACACCGCGCTGATCTGAAGGCAGGAGCCAGGTACTTCTCCTGGTCTCCCATGGGGTGCAGGGCCCAAGCACTTGGGCCTTCCTCCACTGCACTCCCTGGCCACAGCAGAGAGCTGGCCTGGAAGAGGGGCAACTGGGACAGAATCCGGCGCCCCGACCAGGACTAGAACCTGGTGTGCCGGCACCGCAAGGCGGAGGATTAGCCTAGTGAGCCGTGGCGCCGGCCAGAGCACTTATTTTTAAATCCTATTATTTGCAAGGTGTTGCCATTTGCCTTTGAGTTGGAGATGCATCTTCTCCCAGTCTCCTTGCTAATGTCTTCCCCAAAGACCTGAGACAACCGTTGGACATGCAATCATCCAGAAAAGGAGAGTACCTATTTCCAGTCTTTGTGACTGGCAAGCCCAGAAAAGCTGATCACATGGCCTAACCACCTGCAATATCCTCCAGTAATTTACTACTAGCTAACCCTGGTGTTCAAAAATCTTCCTGCTTTTGTTAACAACTGCGATGACTTCAATCTCTCACTCCTATTGCAATAGCGTTTTATAAAGTCTTCTTGCTTGCTTAACTACATCCAGTGCAATTTTTCTTGAGTGGTTCACGGGTCCTACCTAAAGATAACTGGTAAATACTGAGCTACAATTGAGTCCTAAAATTAAAGAAATCATGCCTTTGTTCTCCATAATGGTTAGAGGGAGGGCATCAGAAAAGTGTTCTAAGATAGAGAAGATTCCTAAATGAAAACATTCTCAGTCTTACTGAAGGAGGCAATGATACCCCAGAATCAGAAATCTAGAGGTAGAGAGAAGAGGGGGAACCTTTGTGAGCCTCCTACATGATTTACTGACAGAACTGAATTTAATTATTTAGATGTGTTAATATAACTCTGTTATAAAAGTGTTGTGAGTTTTAAATATCCCTGGAAGAGCTAATAAAGTGGAATCTTGCCAAATATACCAGGTGTCTGATAATAAACGTGTGCAAGAGTGCCTTAATTTGTATAACCATTAAAAATGCAGACCCTTACATAATAAAAATATTAATAGCTTAACTAATTTTCCTCCTTTTTGGAAAAAAGAGATTTCTTCATATTTGCAGATTTCTGAGTTAAGGAAGAAAGAACATATAAAAAGATCTCAAAGGTGGGATTCACAATAATATACCAAATTATAATTTGATAATTATTAGCTAAGCACCTATCATGTACTACAGTTGGGCCAGACATTATAGAAGATAAGAACTGAGATCCTGTGTTTATAAGATATAATGGAAATCCAAGTCAATTCATTGTCTTCATTTTAGAAACTGGAATGTGCACAATGAAAGAAATATTCCAGCCAACCCAGTGGCTCTTAGAGTCGTTGATACAGAAGAGCATAGTGAAAGCTCTTCTTAGTTCAATCTTTATGGTGCAGTTCAGATTAAGTAAAATGTAGTGAGATTGATTAAGGGTTTGAAGATTTTCCCAGGCAGCAAATGAGAATATAAAATAATTAAAAGTCATGAAAGGTATCTCGGAGTGGGATCCAGGCTGCTTTGCTATCTCATGGCTGTTATTGGTTATTCTTCTAAACAGATGCACTTAGAGCAATTGCTACCACTAGGAAGAGATATTGCTGGTGCTTTAACAATATAATCACTGATTTCTGGACATCTAATCAACAGCCCCCAGAGGTCTTGATGATGCGTGGTGTCTTGGAGAGGTACACCCAGTTGCATTGTCCCTTGTTATTACTAAATATCCTCATGCAAGTTTTCTCCCTACACTTTGTTGTGCGCTCCCAGACCAGGCTGGGAAAAATTCATAGAAGCGGTATCATTTCTCTTCTGGGTTCTCCTCGAGCTGCCAGCTGAAATTGAAAGTCACCACTTTATTGTCCCTAAGCTGCTTTAGTCTTTACTTCATGGCATGACATGCAATCAATCAGAAAGGGGGAACAGGAAACAGGCAGGTTTCATGAGGACTGGGTCCTTATCTTATTTCCTGAGTTTGTTATCAAAGGCTACAATGATACTTGGTACACATGAAGTACACTCAAATACATATTGAAAGAAGTAGAGTGAGAAATAAAAGAGCAAGAGGAGGAGAGGAAGAAAGGGGCAAGCTGGAAGGGAGGGAAGGTCTGAGGGAGAGGAGCAGGGAGAGGAACAAAATCAGAGGCTGAATTTGTATTTGTATTGAGTGCAGCATTCCCCACATGGGGACCACAGGCTGTGTTTCTCCAAAGGCTCTTGAACTGGTTAGGATGTTTACACAACAAGCATGTTGTCAGAGTTTCTGGCATCTATGCTATTTTATTCTAAGAGGTGGGAATGGAAAGCTATGTCTACACAGAGTTTTTATTGAAAACGTCATCACCTTTGCTTTCTCTCAGCACATAAAATTCTTTATCTTTAAAGCATAAAAATTGTTCCTTCTTGATGCTAACGATACATTGCTGGTTTTTCTGTAGAATTACTTCTGACCGTTCAGCTCAGGGTAAATTCAAATAGCATAAACAAGGGTATGTATGATAAGACCAACAAAGTGAAGGAAACAGTAATTAAATCTCCAATGCAGGCACTGGGTGTCTGAATAAACAGGAGTCCTGACTGTTGTTCTGAGACCTAGGCACAAATTACCTTTGATGTTGCTCCTTGATTGTCCACTAAAGCAGTGATACACAGTGAGGTATGAGCCCATGGTTCTGAAATTCAGGGTGAATCCAAAGACCTGGGAGCAGATTTGCATGATATCCATAAGCAGATTAGGAAATACTCCTGGGCACATCAGTTTGTCTGATTTTGCCGATTCAGTGCACTGAGGTCTGTCGGTGTGAGCAAGAATCTGATCACCAAGGACATGAACAGCCAAGTGTCAGCTCACTTACTGAAGAGCCATAGTTATAACTTCACTTCTTCAGCACAACTGTAGCTTTTGCAAACAATTACCAAGTCACTGAAGCATGGCTGCATACACCCCTTGCCTCCAACAGTCCCGACGACAAAGCCAAAGGTTAAAACGGATGGGAAGGATGTTGGATGTTAGTGCATTGAGGGAATATAGCCCTGCAAAGTGGCTTCTGCAGAGGAATAGAGATGCACTCAATCTGGAGGCTGTTCCCCGCAGGCAAATGCAGTGGTGACCTATATAATTCCATCTAGTCTTATTTCTTGAAAGAGAGAGACCTCGGGGCATGGGAGTATCAAAACAGGGGATGTTCCTGGGTATCTGAGAGCTAGCAAGTAAAAGCTGCTGAGGCATGAATGCTTCAGCATTCTTCCTGGAAGTGTGGCTTAGAGCAATTACAACCATGAAATAGAAGATTTTTCTGCCAATTAGCAATAAGAAAATATGGTTTGGAGGGCAGAAGAATAAAGAAACATAGAATTGCATGGACAAAGAGGAGAATGGGTTGATCATGCCCAAAACATAAGAAATAGAAGTGGAACTCACAGGAACTGAGACAAAAGAATTCCTATATTATTGAATTTATTGTTATTATAAAGATCTAAGTTGTGAGAACCTTGTGGATGAATCCAAAACATATTGAATGAAAGAAAGCCAGCACACATAAGTGAACACTAAACAATTCCATTTCCAGGAAGCCCATGAATCAATATAACTAATCTACAATGATAGCAGAAAGAAAGTGATTATGTGAGGGGAGGGGAGAGATTAACTGTATGGGACATAAGAAAATATTACACAAGATAATGAATACGTTCCGAGTTATGACTGGACATGAATGTAAAAATGCATGCCAAAACCACAGAGCTCTACACTTAAAATCTGCACGTCTGAAAACACAGAGTACCCGACTGCTGTATTCCATTGCTACTTTCAGTCTTTGGTCAGATTAAGTCAAATGTCCTTAGAGAATAAATGCCTACTTGATGCCTGTTCCTAACCAGTGAGGCACACATTTCACTCTGCTTCCTAGAAATTAAGCAAAATGAAGCCATCCTTGAACATTTACTCCTATCAGTCCCATTTGATATTTAACACATTGAAAGTCTCCATAAATATTAAACAGGCACTCCCAGTTTGGGCACTAAGTTAGTTTCAAAAACCCACTAGGGAATGAGAAGTGTTCACTAAGCACTGGTATTGGAATACCACTGAAATGTTAAGCAAAGCTCTTATTTAAGACATTTCTAAAACCACTTTGGAAAATTCAGTCACTACTTTTCTTGGTTGCTAAACACAAAAAACTTCACACACACACACACCACACACACACACACACACACACACACACACTCCAGCCAAAAAGCCAGCACTCCTCATTCATAAAGTGTATTGGTATACAATCATCTCCCAGTGATTCTGGCCTCTGGGTAATGTACATAAATCTTGGGGATAGAAAGAAAAGACCCCAGCTTTCTGGTTTCCGGGGCCTTAATTCTCCATCTGTGCTTGATGAATGGAGTAGGTTTGGCACCACTCTGCCCTGCAGTCAAAGGTAAAGTACACTAATGATGACCAATAGGTAGAGAAAGAAAATAGAGAAGAGGAGAGTTCATGATACTTAGACAAAGAGCAGAAAACCATCTATCTTTTTTAACTCAGACTCGACTGGAAAAAAAAAAAGATTTTGAGTTCTCTCTTTGTGTACCACTGAGAACTCATGGAAACTTTCTTTGTTTCCTCATTGTGTATATGCAGAGAAAGAAAAATGAAGAATTAGAGGACTGTGCTTTTATGGACGTGTGTTCATGTCAAGGGGTCATGGGGAAATGTTCCTGTGTGAGGAGCTGGCTCTGGGCTGTCTGGAGACTTAGCCTGCCACTCACTCTCTGCTTCGTTCCTTCTTAGGAGCATGCTTTTCAGCTAACATCCTCAGTGACTACTGTGAAAATAACCCACAGTGACAGCTCAAGACCAGCGAGAAAACTGGTATATGCCCATAAAAACAATTTATATTTCAGGCAAATTTGTCCCATGGTACTTTTTGTCAGTTTTATTTGTTCAAATCCCTGTTTTTCTCTACTTGAAACCATTCATGTCGTAACCATATTTTTAAAATGAGAACTAAGAAGATGAAATGGATTTGGCAGGGGTCATAAAATGGGAAGAGATGGCAGGAGTGAAAGAAGCTAGACAGATGTGTCTCGCATTTTCTTCCCAGTCTGTCCAAAGTTGTCCCTCCTGCTGATGTGACAGTGTGTTTGCTGTCAATTTTAGCCATGCAGAGCATTTAAGTTGGCTATCTGGATGGCCAGTGAAATTATACTAGGTCATAGCTCTTTTTATTGTGTCTCTGGTCAGGCAACTTGAACCCTCTGCTATTACCTTCTCAAGGAACTTGCTATGTTCTTTGTCCAGAACTGTCCCAAGAAAGATGGACTTCTGACATAATATTCCCACTGACACATTTCCATCGATGCTCTCATTAAATTTGAGGCAGAATTATTCTCAGGGCTAGCACACCCTAATTCATGTGTGGCTTGATGAGGAAGAAGATGAGGGAGAGGGAAATTATTTTACTTTGTTTTCCCTTTGGAGACATCAAGCCATCCCCAAATAGACATTAATATGAAGGTACTTCTAAAAGTCCTGGGAAAATGGAATCAAACCACATTAATTTTGCTGCAAAACTGTTTGGAATAATGCATTTTTCCATATTAATTTTTCATTAACTTTTTGAAGACTTCTTGTATGGATGGTTTTCAAAAATGTTTTTCACCAAAATAAATTTATTATTTAATTCCATTTTCTTAGAAATTCTTGAAGAATGCCTGTATATTATTTTCAGAGACCCAAGGAAAGCAATGGCACAAGGATAATTGGTAAAGTTATTCCTTTCAGATCATTATTCCACTGATGCAAATATGCTGTGATTTAAAATCTGCCTTTTAAGACATATGACAAGGTTTTTATATAAAGTTACTCATTTATATTAGCTTTATTAGCATTTCCTTTTCCTGTAATACAATTGAAATGAAAAGATAACTTAGTGTTTATTTTTTAATTTTTTTTAAGACAGAGTTACAGAGAGAGGTAGAGACAGAGAGAGAGGTCTTCCAGTCACTGGTTCACTCCCTAGATGGCTGCAACGGCCAGAGCTGCGCCAATCTGAAGCCAGGAGCCAGGAGCTTCTTCCAGGTCTCCCACGTGGGTGCAGGGGCCCAGGGACTTGGGCCATCTTTTACTGCTATCCCAGGCCATAGCAGAGAGCGGGATAGGAAGAAGAGGAGCTGGGACTAGAACCAGCGCCCATATGGGAAGCCGGTGCTTCAGGCCAGAGGGTTAACCCGCTGCGCCACAGTGCCAGCCCTGGTAACTTAGTGTTTAAAGATTCTTTTACCTCCAAGAAATCCTAAACCCTGTGTTAACAAGCTCTGTGGTAGGTGCTCTATGAATAAAGCTTTATATATGCACTTCTGCCTATAGAAGCGTGCAATTTTACAGACATGTTGACTGAGTCTTATATAAGCAGGACAGTGATCAAAGCAGAGCTTTAAAAGTCTAGGGGCTCAGGACTATTTAGTGAACAGGTAACAAGCCTCTGAACCTCAATCGAAGACACCAAGATAGTGCACAGAACATAATGTTTTTATTGAAGATGTCAATTCTGACTCCAAGAGAAACATTAAATTATTAGTTTGCTTGATAGAGAATTGCATCACTTACTATAGAAAAAATTTAGTACTACAGAAGACGCTTAATCAAAGACTTGATTTTTTTTCATTGTTAGAATAGACATGTAACAATTTGATTTCTGAAAAAAGATAGTTATATGTACATTTAATTACTTGACTTTGGTGGACCAGTGAAATGATTATAACTTTGAGGGATGTCCCAAATCCCATGTTGACACCCTGCAGGCCACAAATAAATGATCTCCCATTCTATTACTTTGATGACTGCCTAAAGAGGACAATCATATGGAGGTAACAGCTAAGCTTTTGATTTGCAAGTTTGAGGACTAAAGAGACGTCATTAGTTCGAGAGGTCATGTATTTCTGCAACTGTTATCAGTTAATAAGATCAATGGCAGAAAATGAATATATACAATAGGACATAGTTATCATTGAGAAATGAGAAAGACTGGAAAGGGGTCTCCTAACTTGCTCTTGGGGGAGTAATCAAGTGATTTTTTTTTTTTTTTGCAAGGCAGAGTTAGACAGTGAGAGAGAGAGACAGAGAGAGAGTTATAGACAGTGAGAGAGAGACAGAGAGAAAGGTCTTCCTTCCATTGCTTCACTCCACTAATAGCCGCTACGGCTGGCACTGCACCGATCCAAAGCCAGGAGCCGGGTGTTTCCTCCCGGTCTCCCATGCGGATGCAGGGACCCAAGCACTTGGGCCTTCCTCCGCTGCCCTCCCGGGCCACAGCAGAGAGTTGGACTGGAAGAGGAGCAACCAGGACTGGTACCCGGAGCCCCAACCAGTACTAGAACCCGAGTGCCAGCGCTGCAGGCAGAGGATTAGCCAAGTGAGCCATGGCACCGTCCAAGTGCTTTATCTTATGAGGGAAAAGCTTAGGATAGAGCAGATTCCCTGTCCAGTCCTGCTGTGGCAAACAGCAGCATTGAGTGAGAGGATGCAGATGTTCATTTATAGATCTACTTGTAATGCAAACAAAAATTTCAGAACGAGGTAGAGTTGGGAACATGAGGAACAGAAAAGAATCTTAACTGAAGAGGAAAAGTTAAAGTATCTAGATGAATTTTAGCACTGTGGCAAAAATCCAGTTCAACAGCTGCTTCACTCCACAAACTTTTCTAATTCCCTTTATTTTTCACCATGGTACTATACATGAAATACTGAAATACTTGTCACATTTATTATAATATTTTTTTGTTTCTATGTCTGTCTCCGTGGAACTACTCCATTAGGTTGCAGGGGTCTCCAACTTGCAGATCACTTTCAGTTCAATAGTTATGTGAGAAAATTCTGCATAATCCATCTATCTACCTATTCGATCCATTGGTGCTATGTCTAGAGAATCCCAATTAATGTAGATGGATGGATGCACGGATGGGTGGATAAATGACAGATGTATCCATAGATTGGTAGATAAGTGGATAGAGAGACGAAGATGGGATAACAGATGGATTAAAATATAGAAAGAAAGGGAGAGGGGTAAATAATAGGATACACCAGTAGTGGAAGTTGTGAAGGGGTGATCTTATCTGTTACTCAGATCTTTGCTTATGTATTTCTCAAAGTACACCATTTAAGCACTTATTTCTGATTCATCATTATATATTACTTAATTTGTTGATGATTTATACTAATACTCTCCATACCCTATTTCTTCTTCAACATTCAGTTTTTAAATTGAAAAATATTAAATTTCTTAAAAAGAAGAAATTTTACTTAAGGGAAAAGGGAAGTATTTGTGAAGTTTTAAATACAGGATTTTATTGCTAAGGTGGCTAAACTTAAATGATTGTAGTCTGGCCATAAGGCTACTAAAGTTACTTTATATCTCACTTTATTACTTTACCCTAATGAAGTATGTGTTTCAAACATTTAGTTTCATAAATAAGGTTATAGACATCTGATCATACCCCTTAATGTTAAATGTAACCATTGGAAATGTGTTTGTCTAAGAGACTAGATTCCAATGGTATTTCAGATATACACACATTCAGTCTTCCAAGGCAAATTAATGTTTTGTTTTTGTTTGTTTGTTTGTTTGTTTTTGACAGGCAGAGTGGACAGTGAGAGAGACAGAGAGAAAGGTCTTCCTTTGCCATTGGTTCACCCTCCAATGGCCGCCGTGGCCAGTGCGCTGTGGCCGGCGCACTGCACTGATCCGATGGCAGGAGCCAGGTGCTTCTCCTGGTCTCCCATGGGGTGCAGGGCCCAAGCACTTGGGCCATCCTCCACTGCACTCCCGGGCCACAGCAGAGAGCTGGCCTGGAAGAGGGTCAACCGGGACAGAATCCAGCACCCCGACCGGGACTAGAACCCGTTGTGCCTGCGCCGCAAGGCGGAGGATTAGCCTAGTGAGTCGCGGCGCCGGCCGGCAAATTAATGTTGATTGATGATTCTCTAACTGTGAATCTACTCAATCATTCGCATCTACTCTCACTGAAAGGGGTAGTGAGGAGGCAACACCATGTATGGGTTTAAATAATCAGAATCCTTTCTACTTGTGCAACCTCCTGAGACCAAGGAGACTTAAGTATCGTATAGATGTTATCTCATTAATCCTCACAGCCTCAATGTGAGATTGATGGCAAATATTATGCTCCACTAGGTGCTGAAGAAGTAGAGTTGGTTATTATAATAACACGTATTTATACAATATCCTGTGCTGAGTTGTTCAGAACATTTCACAGGTGCTATCGAATGAGTTGCCAGATCTTCCTTAGGAGTTTGCACCAAGAAACCATCAGTTTCTTTGATAGCTTGAAAACCAAAGCATACAAAATGACTTACTCAATTTTACTGGTAGAAATACAATCCACAAGACATTCCCTCCTAAACATGTTATTTCTTGTTCTGAAAGCTTGATTACTATTGTTAATTAGATGATATAAAAAGGCCATGTGATTGTTAGATGATAGGTAGACAGACAGATAGAAATCTATAATTTCAGGCCTGGCCTAAAAATGGTGATAATTACCATATCATGGTACCATGCCACAGATACAAAGCTACTGATGAAAGTGGAGATGAGTATCTATATGCAGCACATTTTCTGAAATTCTAATGGACATCATTTCCAAAAAGTAATCCAAATCCTTTCTGAGGTAGTCATAGAGGAGATGAAACATATAGCAATGTGTTAAAAATTTCAAATCATATTCCTATCATAAAATAAAATTTTAAAGCTAAAAGGGCATAAAATGCAAATGGCTTCAGTGATTTAATTTAAGGGGACAAAATAATTTTTGGAAAGACTACCTGAGTTTCATGATGTAATAACTAATATGGGTAAAAGCCAACTTTTGCTGCATACTGGTGGATTTGGGTGTTATTCTACACTCTGTTTTCACCTTAAAGAAGTTAATATAAATGAAGTAGCTGTCATGTTAGTGAGGAAGTTTGCACTTTGAAGGAACATACAGATGAGCACACACTCAAAGTGCAGAGGTATGGGATCAGGTTCGAGTGAATAGACCTAGCAATAGCAAGGTTACAAAGGTTTTGGGGGTCATGAAAAAAACATACATTTAAGTACAATGTAAACAATTAGAGGTAGAAGAAAGGCTTGATTTGATCTGATTTGCATTTTAAATTCACTGCAACACGCCCTGAGTAAGGATAATGTACTAGAGGACCTCCTGACTGTGAACAGGAACACCAGTTGGTAGTCTATATCAGTACCCAGAGACAGATAATAAAGCTTCTAGCAAAATACTGAACAACGAAAGATGAAAGAGAAGATCCAGCTTTATGGCGACTTCTGTTTTCATTAACCAAGAGATTTCATCCTCCAACTAAGGTAGAACATAGGAGCCATTAATTAAATTACTTAGTGGTAGCAATTGCAAAAATTTTTTTTAAAAACACATATAAAAGTAATAGACATCAACTTTGTTAGCATGGCCTCAGAAACAGAACAAGTATAGTCTACCCCTTTTTTATTATTTCCATTCTTGCACTGAAACAGTTGAAATCCGCCTTTTTGCAATTTGCATCATATACAGCACAAAACCAAAAGCAAAGACTTTCTTCATCACCTTGATGTACCTTAACTTCCCTGGAGTATAACAAAGGCAAAATCACATTTTTAGAAAACAGACAGATGAATGGAAAGGAATGGGCAATACTCAATTATAAGTTCTTTCCTTCCCTCATCAAATAAAAATAGACACCATTGAGCCTGTTCCCTTTGTGTGTGCACCGTTTGTCATGCTTCTCTCCTTAGATATTGGTTAATGAAAGCAAGAAAAGCACTTTTACTGGGTGCTCAACTTTCTTTACAAACAGAGGTATTCACCAGGCATCAGAAGCCTGCCTTTCTACTTTTGCCATGGAGTCTCCTTTCTAGTGTAGCTCAAGTCATTTATCAGCTTTCCCTTGATCTGTGCCATGCCTCAAACCTCAATTTAACAGACTATCAAATCAAATTAGTGATCCAACAAGAACATGTTTAAGTAGGTTGACATTCATGAAATAAATTATTTCTGTGCAGTGTTATTCTTCAAGTTCATTCCAGAATTTTTTAAAATTTTATCTTATTTATTTCTTTTAAAAAATTATTAATACAAAGAGAACGGACTTTACGCAATGCATAGGTACAGTTCAAAGAAAACAACCACACTTCCCTCACTCCCCTGTTCTCCCAACCTCCTCACTTTCCCTCCCCTCTCTTCATCAGTTTTTGCAAAGCAATAATTTTAATCCACTCTATATTCGCAGGCTTAATTCACCACTTATAATATTCATCAAGTAAAAAGTAGGAAGACTACAGTTCCACAAGAGTATAAACAAGGGCTAAAAATGACAATCATATCCCAAAAATAATCATTTCATTTCTACACATTTTTTGGTATTCTGTATTAACTTCCAATATCAGAGAAAACATATGAAATTTGTCTTTTGGAGGCTGGCTTATTTCACAAAACATAATGGTTTCCAGTTGCATCCATTTTGTTGCAAAAGACAAGACTCCATTCGTTTTTATGGCTGAATAGTATTCCATAGTGTGTATATACCATATTTTCTTTATCTAGAATTTGATACCTTTAAAAATATTTCATCATTTAATATTTCTTAAAATTTTCAATATTTTGAAATGGAATAAAGATGAATACCTATCCAACAGAAAGCTAAACATTTAAAATATGACCAAGTAAAATAGAAAGCACCTGGTCCAGTACAAGTGTAAAAGTAAAATTCACTAAAACAAAATCTTGTGTAGTTTACAGTCTGTAATATCAATTGCAACATCTTGTAAAATACCAGATTAGTGAAAGATAAGTTTAATATTTAAATACCACAAATTAAAATAAAGTCAAAGCAGTATCCAAATTATTTTAAAACAAAGGAGACACTCATATTCAGATATGTCCCTGTTTTATTTTATTGCTCTGAAACCCTTTCAAGCTACAAGCATACTCTCTCAAGGCAGACCAGGTTCTTCTCCAGGGCTGCCAAGGAAGAATTTACAACACTCTGTATAAAAGGCTACCAAATGAAGCTGGAAAAAGGAGGATGTGTTAATAGTACTATCTTTCCTTAACTGTGATGCATTTTCCTGCACTGCTGAATGATCTGTTACTCAGCACTGGTAAAGCTTTGTCTTGGCAAGAGTTCTGGAGTGTTAAATGAATGTTGAGGCACTTTGTTAGCAGTTAGAGGCAAGAAAGCAAGAAAGGGAAATAAAATACCAGATTGGATAATGCTTTCACTTTGGCTTGTCAAATATGCATTTCATTTATATTTTAATGAATTATTTACTTTGCTTGAAATAATCCATTCTTATTAAGGCACATCTGTTGATAATTATGAAAGCTGTAAGCAGTGGAAAAATGCATTTCCCAACAAATAAATGGAAATTCATCCATATTGGTAATAATCAAGTTGAACCTGCATCCCTTTCTGTTGTTATCCCCATTTGAAATACTAAAATGCAGCCTATTATCTTGACATAATTAATATACAGAATAAAGGATCTCCTAATAATTGCATTTAACTCACCATTCTTATCAAAATATGATTAAAGTTTCCCCAAAGGAGAGCAGTCTGAATTTACTGAACAGATTTATATAACCATTGAACTCTCATAATTACTAATGGCCTAAATGCAAAACACTTGGGGAATAGTAAATGACTTAAATTTATATCTAGACACCAATCGTACATTCAGTATGAAATTATTTTAAAAGAACAAAAGCAAATAAATAAATCTTTTTTAAAAAAAAAAAACAAGCACTACTATTTTTGCCAAGAAAATTCTAGTTATACACAAAGCTTATATTATTTCATTATTAAGTTTGTTCTTTCAGTTGGCCCTCAGCATAATTTTTAAGCTACAAGAGTATATAAATAAGACATTAGAGCAACATCTAGTTGCCCTAAGAGTAATTTAAAAAAAAATTGAATGTATTTTTATTTTTGATCAAAGATGATACTGATTTTGGACAAAACACATTTCTTCTAAGTTCCACTGTAGCAAAAATTCAGTCACCCTTTATGTATTCCTATGAGACTTTCCCTCATTAATGTGTTCAGCAAATGGTAATATCAGATGTTTATTATATGCCAAAAGCTGGACTGTAAAATTACACAAAACCAGACGAGGGTGCAGCCTGCTGCCACTGACAGTCTGGCAGAGGGTTCCCATTTCCTGTGGTTGTAGTCATGAAGCTCCGAGAGTAGGGGTCACCTTACCACCACAGTACTTTGCTGACCGGAAGGTCTGATTACTTTTCCTCTTTGGCACATTTTGATTTATTCCACCTGCTTCTCCAGCTCACACAAAACACAGGGTTTTCCTGAAGGGATGAATCCACAGGTTCTTCACCACCACAGCCTCCTTCCTCACAGGAACCAATACTACCCACCATCCAATCCTTTGTAACTCTGCGACCCTCTGCTCAGACTCTTGGAGGGATGGCATTGCCCTAGTAGTTAAGATGCCCACTTTCAGTATCAGAATACTTTGGTTCCTGAATTCAATTTCCTGTTACTGTGGCTCCTTGGAGGCAGTAGGAATGGCCCAAGTGACAAGGTTCCTGTCACCCAAGCAGGACATCTGGGTGGAGTTTCTGGTTTCCAGCACTGATCTTGGCATGGCAGTGAGGTTAGAGTTGAAGGACATGGCAGGCATTTGGGGAGTGAGCCAGCAGATGGGAGGATATCTCTCTCTCTCTCTCTCTCTCTCTCTGTGTGTGTCTTTGCCTGTAAAATAAGCTTTGAAGGTAAAAGAATACAACAATTTCATTTTATCTGTCAAGCATTGACACTATTTTTGTGCAATATTGCTTTAAGTAGAGATGAAGGAAGCAGGAAGCGGTAAAACAACCTTTGACTGTGTTCATGTCTTTGGTTATGTTGCAATTCCTGCACCATTGTCTATTTGAAAATAATTCAAAATTGAACTTCACTTGGAGAAAGGGTAATGCCTGATATGAGCAAGGAATTTTTCCATAATTTAAGTTTCTTCAGCAGAATTCCAAGAATCAAAGAGTGGAGAGAAAAATTCATGTCTATACTCTCACAGTATTTCCCCCAGGTGTTTTTTCCTTGGGTTCGTTTACTATTTCAATTATCTAACAAATATTCGAGCATCAAATGTTTTTCCAGGCATCCAGAAATACAAGGATAAATGAGACACACACTGCTATTGGAACTTAGAGTCTGTTGGAAGAAACAGAAAAAGGGACAGGAAATCACAAAAAGATATTGAGAAAAGCCGAAATAATGTCAATTTACTTCTTCATTCGGAAAAGTGAACCATATTTCTTTTTTTAGGATTTTTATTTATTTATTTAAGAGGTACAGTTACAGATAGTGACAGGGAGAGACAGAGAGAAAGGTCTTCCTTCCATTGGTTCACTCCCCAGATGGCCGCAATGGCCAGAGCTGCGCCAATCCGAAGCCAGGAGCTTCCTTCCTGTCTCCCATATGAGTGCAGAGGCCCAAGCACTTGGGCCATCTTCTACTGCTTTCCCAGACCATAGCAGAGAGCTCAATTAGAAGAGGAGCAGCCCGGACTCATATGGGCACCGCAGGCAGAGGATTAACCTACTGCACCACAGCGCTGGTCCCCATGAACCACATTTCTTTAACAAGTTTTTATTTTTATTATTTTAATTGACTTGGACATTTTCTCCAAAAAACACAACATCCCATTAATTCTTCAAAAATATTGGCATCGTTGCTTTAAGAGGACTGAGAAATTCAAGGACTCTGAGGTAGTGTTTAGGATCTGTATGGCACAGAGCGGAGACTGAGGGGAGCAGTGGTCAGGAGGAAATCTCTGGGGAGTTCTTGAAAATGTTGCAGTTAGTGCAAAATTGCAAAAGCATCTCTAATAGGATTCCAGGCCCCAAGGACAGGATAGATCACTCGAATACTCAGCGTTCTTTTCTTCTTTTTTAATGCATAGGAATGCAAGGTGAGCACATTTCTGATGGAAGAATGAAGATTGCTCACTCTGTACCCTCCCCAGCAAATTTCCTTCTTGCCAAGTTTCTAGCTCAAGGGAAGAATCCTGCATTTGCTTTCCCAAAAGCCTTTTCTGACAAATGACAGCTATATTAACCTGGTGGATAGGTGTGCTGAAACAGAGAATTATTGCATCTGCATTGCATTGGATTCTGATTCTGTTCACTCTAGGCAACTCTGGAGCTGCCTTCTTTGAAAGCTTTGAAGGCAAATTGTATCAGGAAAGGACATTTTTTTGTTCTGATTTAGTAGTCAACGGCCAGGCAATGATTAACCACTCTTGTGGCTGCTTCCTTTCCAACGTATAGGGAGAAAATGAGCTCAAGTGTATCTCAAGCTATAGAAGGCGTATTAAAAAATAACACTTCCTACAGAAAACACAACATTGATCATACAAATCCTTCCATCAGCCAAAGAATTATTTGCCTAAAAGATTCTTTCAGCTCATACATATTTTCTCTCAGGAGCATCTATAATTATATTCAATCGAATACCTCCATAGACTTTTGAAAATACTTGCTCTCAGTGTGTATGTGTTTGGGTATAAATAAATGGACACAATTTCTATGTTATAAACTGCCAGTCTTTATTAAGCATAATGAACCCGACTAATATTAAACTTCTATTGACAGAATGATGCTAGCTCTATGAAGGTTTATCCTTTACTTCTTTTCCAAGATTTTTAAAATTTACTTCAAGGTCAATAAAAGTCTGATTTTTCCTCTGCTAATGACTGATATTTATTTTTTTTCTACTCAGATGTACATATACACCAGAAATGGCAATATGGGACATACATGTTTATATTACACTAGCATATTTTGGTCTAATTTTTAAACAAAATAAATGTTGTTAAAGGGCAATACTTTATAAGTGATTATAAAAATAAACCAAGAAGAGCAGTTAAGATGTCCATATCCCAAACTGGAATACCTGGGTTCAGTTCCAAAATCCAGCTCCTGACACCAGCATCCTGCCAACATAGACCATGAGTCTCACATAAATGGGTTCCAGCCACCTATATGGGAGACCAGACGTGAATTCCTGGCTCCATGCTTCAGCTCACATTATCCTCATCGGTTTTGGGCATTTGAAAAATGAAACTGTGGATGGAAGCTTGCTCTCTCTCTATCTCCCCACCTCTCTCTCCCTGTCAAATTTTAAAAAAAAAGTAATTTGAATGACTTTTCAGTGAATCTTTACATTCTTTAGATGTAAAAATGAGATATTTACATCACTCATCTCAAATAATTGTTCCTATCTCTATAAACCCTAGCCAGATGAATATGGCCTGACCATCAAGTAGAAAGGGAAGAAGGAAAAGAACATGGATACAGCTTGGTAAATGTGAGGAGGGGCTTCTAGGACAGAGTTCTATGCACAAACATATCCTTAGCAAACAAATTTTGGGACAGGATGGAAAATTTGCATTCTTCTGAGACAAAATTTTGGATGATCTTGACTGTTGGCTTAGTTTGGGAAAGCCAATGTGAAATGCCTTGCAGAGTTGTATTCAGTGTAAGACGCTTCATCCGGATCAGCTATAAATAAGCTATTCAGAGAAGGGTTTCAGTGGAAACTTAGCAACTTTTTCATAAAACCTCAGCACTTCACTCCTAAAAGTGTTAAAAGCTCACATGATATAATAATTAGATTAGATATCTGTATGTAGGTATCATATATATGTTTTCATAGTTGCATCTGGAAATAACAGTTACATTTTTATTTTTAGCCATAGGAAACTCTATAAGGAGTATCCCAGGTTAGTCCTTAAATGTATATTTCAGAAGTATATTTCATACTTTAGGATGAATTTAAAAAGTATTCTTCCTTATAAACAAAGAATAATTTTTGAATTTCTTTCATTTTGAACAAAAACATTTTAAAATTTAGCATGTTAATATAAAAAACCTTTATGTCCTCATTTTATCGTTTGGATCAGAATATTAGAGCTATACAGGAGAAATAACTTTTAAAGTTGCAAAATGATGACAAATGTTTCCTTTATTTGTCTTATTTATATGCAATTTAGACAACTTGCTGAAATAATAAAAATGATTCTTTTATACTATAATGTTTATAACAGCATCCCAAATCAAAATACATGAATTTATGACTAAATTATCTGTTTCATATCAAGATTGTATATAATTAAAAATTAGTGTGATAATAGTATTTATATCAACTTTGAAATTAACTTTTTTTATAACAACAGATCTATATATAATACATCTAACTCACTTAGACCTACTTCTTTGCAAAAGCCTGTCTACTTTATCTATTCACAAAATGCCTCAAAGTAACCACCAAGGGAAACTCCCTTTCTGGAACATCTTTAATTTCCTCTTTTATCCTAATGAACAAACAGGATGGAAAGTGGAAAACTGAATGAAATCACACAAAAAAACTATACACACTGTCTCTTGAAGACACTACCTCTGAGCCTGATTCTCTAAAAGTGAAAAATAAATAAATACTTACGCAGCCATGAGGGGAGTTTTCAAGGCATCTTTTATGCATGAGTAGAAATTGCAGTGCACTAATCTAAAAAAAATTCAGGATGTATA
The DNA here is from genome assembly GCF_051225735.1 of Oryctolagus cuniculus. NCBI lineage: Eukaryota > Metazoa > Chordata > Mammalia > Lagomorpha > Leporidae > Oryctolagus > Oryctolagus cuniculus. Next base: position 14,697,372 of record NC_142876.1, read on the forward strand.
TCAATGTGCAGCAGTTTAAAATAGAGGAGAAAAAGCAGAAGAAGGTCAAATTAGAGTCAAGATTGCCCTTAGCCATGACAACATATTATCATGAAAAAGAGCCAGTCACCTTTCTGTACTACACTGTCCCACTTCCCACTCTGCAATGCTGGTGTCCAAACCTCTGGAATGTGGACACAGCAAGCTGCATTTATTACTGTAGAAGAGCAAAAGGCACACCTCAAGTCACCATCCATCAACCTGAGTTGCAAGATGGGTAAGGTCTCCCTCGAAGGAGTTGATGAAATTAAGTTTTCTGGTGCTTCTATAAAAGTAAAGATTAGAAGTGAGGCAGGAGATACTTACTTCTTCCAAAAGCATAATAATTGCAGCTATAGCATACCTCTTTTTAAGAAATGAGTTTCACAAGGGCCAAGAAGTGGATGTCAAAGTCAGAGATGAGCTGTGGCTGCTACAGACCAGAGCCTTGAGTCCCTGGAATCAGATTTTCTCACTCTGGAAGTAGGACTGTTCATTCCGACATGCAGAAACATGAAGAATTCTGGGGGCTGATTACAAGCTGGGTAGAACAAGGCAAATGTTGAGACTCCGAGGGGAAGAATGCAACTAAAGTGCCATTTTATTTTACACATGAAACAGTTCAACTGAGGTTCAGACAAGTGGTGATTTGTTCTATATCAATTACTTCCAGAAATGCAACACAGCCAGCAGAGGCTTTTAGAAAATAGTAAGGCGACTTTGAGCCATAAGTGAAGATAAGATGATGGAGCCATTTTAATTAGTTATCCAAATATACAGTAGGAGTAAGAAAGTCAAAAATGCCTATGAATTGGAACAAAACTATAACACACAGTGTAAGAGATTGGTACTCACATATATGTCTTCTTGACAATTGCTTGCAAAAAAGTAAAAGCACCATTTTTGACATCAATCCTCTTGAATTCATGAAACAGTGGCTGTCTACCATACGGTTCAACTTGAAAAGATTTAGCAGACCTATATCCCAAAATTTGTGCCCCATCTGCTGGCCAGGTGGCTTTTATATCAACATAAAATCCATTCTTTTACCTTAATAAATACCTGAGGACTCTCTCTATTAAATTGCTGTTCTATTTTCTCAGAGAAGACCTGTGACAGGCAATCTGACTAGCACCTCACACTACACTAGCTTGGATTCCTTTAGAAAGCTAGAAAGTTATCCTCTGGAAGAACTGAAACTGTAAGGGAGTGCTATTTAGACAGCTGTTTTGTTGAAAAGAAAAGGGTTCAAATTCCCAAGCATGGCATCCCACTCACTGCTCATGGAAAACACTGGGTAGTCCAGGTAGAGTCTGATCCCCTGTTTGGCCATTTAACACCCATGTGTCTTCACACTTACTTAATGGAACTCACTTTCTTCATCTCTTACTTGAAGTCAGTAAATCAGAACCCAAATTATTTATGAAAGGTTTTAACAAAACAGTGAGTAACTAAACCAAAAGTCACAAAGCAATTAGTGGAAATTTCAAAACACCCTTCATTAATGTCTCTGCATGAGGTCATAATTCAGAAGTAGCAAAGACTCAAAGCACAAACAAAGACAAAATGAGCTCTTCCTCTATTTCTACTCAGTTTTTCCAACTTGGTTCAAAGTGGTTTACATAGAATGTTGTCACTGGAAAGACCTTAATTTATCAAAGTTCAAAGTAAGAACAGCTGACCATCCCCTACCATCCCACTTTTCCAAACCCTGGAGCAAAAATTTTCCCCCAGTAACACAAGAGTACTTCTAATGAATATTTGAAATGTGACCTTTACACAGAGCAGACCCTCTTCCCAAAGAAATGCAGTTTTAAATATACACAGGGTTAAGACAACTTTGCACTGTTTTTATAATATCCCCAGCATTAGGAAATGTCATTCTGTGGGTTGATCCTAGATGCTTTGAGAATAGTATGGGAGGCCCCAATCTGCATACTGGACTTTGGCATTTTCTTCCCCACAATTATTAATCATCCCCAAACTACAGGAGATGGCTGAGACATTTTGTGTCATTTTCACAAAAACCTATATGAAAAACATAAGCATGGGAGAAGTTAAGTGACTTCAGAGAACCCAGAAGAAGAATCCTGGAATATTCGTTCACAAAGAAAAAGCTGAATTTAACTCTGGCGTCATTGACAACTTAGACATTCTCAATCCTGTGAGAATCAGTGGCATCCCTTATTGCATTCGCTATCAGTGTTCTTGTTCCATGATCAATAGAGTCACACAACTGGGTCAGATGACTATAGAGTTTCCAGAGGCAGACTGGTTGTGAGAAAGTTTACAGCACATCGTGTTCAGCTCATACTTGCTGAACAAAGCTTCTTTGCTACAAATCCCAGAAAGACAAGGTTTCATTCTTAGAAGAATGTGCACAAATTTTGACAAAATTACTCATTTCCAAAGTTTTAACAAAATGAGGTACAAAACGATTTATCCTAACTTGCAAATAGAAATATGGTGGTAGGAGAATTTAGATCAGTCTTCAAGAAAATGTGGAGGCACCCATAATCCACCTTTTATTAAACTTCCTTGTATTTAAAAAGTATTCAGTTCTTTTCAAGTGTGTTTTTGAATATTTATCAAAGGTAAAAAATGCTCAGAACTACGGATCCTAGAAATAGCAAGCTTCGTCATTACTGGATGTTAGGAGCTGGTAATTTTAAATCTCAACTTATTCATAAACATGTTCCTGCATTTGAAAAATATTTGTTAACATGGTTAATGAAACCACCACTTGGTAAGTGACAATATCTATTTTTCTGGCTCAATATTCTGAATTACATTTTTACTTCATTTTTTAAAAATTTATTTATTTTGAAAGTCAGAGTTACAGGGGTGAGGTGGGGAGAGATCTTCCACCTTCTGGTTGACTCCCCAGATGGCTGCAAACAGCCAGCACTAGGCAAGGCTGAAGCCAGGAGCTAGGGGTTTCATCTGGGTCTTCCACGTGGGTGGCAGAGGTCCAAATACGTGGTCCATTTTCTATTGTTTTTCCCAGGGCATTATCAGGGAGCTGGATCAGAAGTAGAATGACCGTACACAAGGCAACACCCATACAGGATGCTGGAATTGCAGCCACGGGCTTCCCCACTACACAGTGCCAGCCCCTACTTCATTGCGTTTTTTTTTTAAACCTAGAAATTTTTATTTAAGGCATATAAACTTCATGCATTTCATATATACAACTTCAGGAATATGATTCTTCCTTCCTCCCACCCACACTCCCACCCTTCTTACTCCTCTCTCCTATTCCCATGTGTATTTTTTACAAAGATCTTTCAGATAACTTTATACTCATACGATTAACCCTACACTAAGTAAAGAGTTCAACAAATAGTGTTAAAAAAAAAAAAAACTGATCCTCAACAGTTGAGACAATGGCTGTACAAAATCATCACATTTCAAAGTGTCAATTTCACTTCTATAGATTACCTTTTAGGTACTTTATTAGTTACCACAGATCAGGGAAAACATATATCTATCTTTTGGGGACAGGCTTATTTCATTAAGTATAACTTCAGTGATTTTTAAAGTGGGTTTGCTTGTGGAGAAACTTTTTCTGAAAGTTCAATCCAGAATCAACTGGTATGATTTGAGAACCCAAAGTAAAGTAAATAAATAAATGAATGAATGAATGAATAAATCTATGTGGAGAAGTAAATCCTTTTGAAATGGCACTTTTTACTTAATAAATTATCTTTACAGAGGTTTGAAATTAAATTTAGTCTGTAATCCTTCAGAAATATTTCACTCTTCCTAAGAAATATGGTTATAATTATAATAGTTGGGGCATTCATTTAAATTCAGAATTGATCTTATTCTCCTTCCTTTGACTTGTTTTAAGGAAAAAATTATTTTTATCTGCCACTTATGGGAAATGGGATTATTCATTTTATTTATTTATGGATTCATATTTTGGACTTCTTCTCCATAGGGTAGACAATCTTACAAGAATTGCCCTCAAATTTTAATCAACTGTGACTTCTAACAATAACAATACTCTGAGTAACTTTGTACCTTATTTTTTATTCAGTCTTTTCCAATGCTTTTCCTATTCTCTGCAACATGGAACATGAAAATAGGAAAGTTGACAGAGTTCTCTCTGCTCCTTATAGCCTTTGAGGTAGAACAGAGCAGCGAAGCTTAAATGCTCTCAAATACAGAAGATGAGAAAAGGGGTAGACAAGGTAGAGGAAAGTTATCAAGTGGTGTTCACAAAACACTGATGAGAAGTACTGCTTAATGCTGGATGGGTATGATCAGCACACGGGCTTGTCCCATCACCGTGTGGGGCATGAGGGAAAAGCGCCCATGATGGTGTGTACAAAAAAGTCAAGAAATTCATTGTATTCTTTGAAAATGAGATCTTGAAAGTGAGAGGAAGATAAAGCACAGATTTAATCCCTGTGATTTGATGTTCCTTTTCTCACTCACGCAGTTTCTGGTACCTTACATTGCATACTTGCTACTTGCATTCTTTCACTCATCTTTGCTGAGCTGGCATTTAATGCACATTTAACACACAGGACCTCTGATGGCATGAGTTTCTGATAAAAAGGACATCTGGACCAGAATATGGGTGCTGTGAAGTAAACAGTCATGCAACTTTCTAGAAAAGAGTGTCCTGGAATCAGGACAGGCTGGTTTCAAAGTCCTGAGGTCAGAAAAGCCTAACCTATGCAAGAGTAAGAACACAGGTAAATAAAGAGTAAACAAGGAAGAAGGAAGGGGAGTGAGGTAGGAAGCAGCCAATGTCATATGATTTTTAAGTCTTACTAATTGATGCATGTGTACTGTAATCTATAAGGGAACACCAAAGAGTTCATGAAAAAACAAGTGATTGAAAGATGTTTATTTTGGCGCCCAAAAGTTGGAATCCAATTTTTAAATAATGCGCATTTTCCAAAACTTTTTAAAGTGCATCCATACTTTTCAAGAGCAACAATTTGAAGTTTAAGCAGAGGACTGATATAAATACATATTTATTTTCCAAAAGATCTTGTTAGCCTCACTGGGAAGTTTACTTTAAGGGAGGGGCAAAAGTAGAATCAGGAAGTCAAATCAAAGAGCTATTATAGAAATCCAGGTATAAACATGGACTTAATTAGAGGAAAAGCAGGTAGAGGAAGAGCAGGGAAGATGATGAGAAGTGGTTGAATTTAGAATCTGGGGGATATGAAGCTGATTACATTGGCTGATGGAATGAATGTGAGAAATAAGAAGTATGAATCCTCAGACGTTGGCCAGAGACATAGGCAGATGGAGCATTCATGAAAATTGGAAAAGACAGAGCCAGAACTGTATTAAAGAAGACCTCTACAATGAACTCTGCATACTACACATCTGCAGAAAGGTGCTGAACAGGGAGTTACATGGGAGATAGCTCCAGGCTGGAGGTATGAATTTGAGGGACCTCAGCAGGCACAGGTTATTTAGAACCACTGGGAGAGTGTGAGAACGCCCAGAGAACTACTGTAGAGGAAAAGAAAAAGAGGAACAAGAGCGATTCTTCATGTCTTGATCTGGGCGAGTGGGTGCATGCTGATCCTAATACTAACACAGGAAACATGTGAACAGAAGAAGGAGCCGGTTTTGGACAAAGTGAGAAGCTAGTTTGGGCCATTCTGTGGTTGGAATACCTGTCAGGACATTTCAGCAAGGATGTGTGGAATAAGGATAATGATCTGATCTATGAGCATGCATATGGCAAGCACACACAAGCCCGAGAGAAGTGCAGTAGGAGAAGCTATCAAGGTTTTCAACCCATACCTACCTATATATGGGTGGCAATGAGCAACAGACATCTGCGGGAATAGGTAGTAGACCAGGGACCATGAAAGGAGAACAAGAAATAGTGGCCAGATATATGAGGAGGAAATCAAGGGAGTATTCTTCCATACTTAATGAGACAAGATGACACCTTGAGAAAGAACGAAGTACAGCAGAGTGGGGATTGTGCTGTGGAAGGAAACAAATGACCAATTTGGGGGACTTAATGCTGAATGCAGCTGTGGAAAGGTCACTCTGTGTGGCGTGGAAGAGATCGTTTGAAAGTGTAGAGACCTTTATGATATCCAGAAATTAGTCTAAATACCTGAAACAAAACCATGGTGATAATGTGTTAAAGGGAAAATGTATCTGAAAAACGCTTGGGAAGTGAAAGCAGCAGGTCATATTCATGACTGGACATAGCATAATGAGAGCAATGATAAAAGTGCAAATTATGATACGGGGCCAATGCAGTGGTACAGCAGGTTAAAGCCTCAGTCTGCAGTGCTGGCATCTCATATGGGTGCTGGTTCGAGTCCCAGCTGCTCCACTTCAGATGCAACTCCCTGCCTGGGAAAGCAGCAGAGGATGGCACAAGTCCTTGGGGCCCTGCACCCATGTGGGAAACTCTGAAGAACCTCCTGGCTCCTGGCTTTGGGTCAGCTCAGCTCTGGCCATTGCAGCCATTTGGGGAGTAAACCAGCAGATGGAAGACCCCTCTCTCTCTATCTCTGTGTGTGTGTGTGTGTGTGTCTACCGCGCTCTGTGTTTCAAATAAATAAAATAAGTCTTTTAAAAAAATACAAGTTATTAATTTCTTAATGTGAGACTAGGGTAAAATGTCAGTGCTAATCACTGGAAGTATAAATGCTATTGGAAGAGCAAGAAGCAAATGAAGTTCCCAGGACTGAGGCAAGGAAGTATTTACTTCAATTTTAAGTATTTGAAGTTTGCTTATACGATTCTGTGATTGAGCAAGACAATGAAGGTACAAATCAAAAGAATAACAGAGAAACCAGATTCATATATATGAGTGTATATATATATATATATATACATACGTATATATAGTATTCCATTATGAAAAATATTACATTTTATTTACAATAGAAATTTAAATCATTTCCATTTCTTAGCTACTGTGAATAATGCAGCAATAAACATGAGAGTGCCAATGTCTCTTTGACAGGCTGGTTTCAATTCCTTTGCATATGTACTCAATAGAGGGATCACTCTAACATGTGTTAATTACATTAAAAATTTGGAGAAACTTTTATACTGTTCTCCACAATGGTTGAACTAATTTACATTCTGACCAACGTTGTGTATGAGGGTTTCCTTTTCTCAACATCCTTGTCAGCACTTGCTATCTATTATCTTTTTTATAACAGCCATTCTAACTAGAGTTACATGACAGCCCAATCTTGTTCCGAGTTGCAGTTCCCTGATGATTAGTGATACTGGGTATTTTTTCAGTACCTGTTGGCCACTTATCAGTCTTCCTTTGAAAAATGTATGTTTAGAAAAGTTGCCTATTTTAATCAGATTATTTGTTTTGTTATTATTATTGAGTTATTTGAATTCCTTATATAGTCTTGCTATTAACTCCTTCTCAGATGTATAACTTGCAAATATTTTTGCCATTCTGAAGTTTCTCTTTTCACTTTTCTGTAAAAAAATAGTTTTAGTTTAAAGAAATCTGATTTGTTTATTTTTGTTTTTATTCACTGTACTTTTGAGATCTAATCCAAAAAAAAAAAAAAAAAAAAAAAAAAACCTTTCCCATTCCAGTGTCCTGAAACATTTTATCTATGATTTATTACATTTGTCTCATGATTTCTGGTCTTCCATTTAGGCCTTTGATGCATTTTTTGGTACATGGCAAGTGACAGGAATCTAGATTAATTCTTCTGTATCTAGATATTCAGTTCCCTGAGCGCCACTTATTAGAAAGCCTGTCCTTTAACCAATACATGTTCTTAGCACTTTTGTCTAAGACCAATTGGATTAGATGTATGAGTTTAATTCTAGGCTCTCTGTTCCACTGGGTTACGGATCTGTTTAGTTTTTTTTATTTATTTTTTATTTTTTTTTTACAAGCAGAGTGGACAGTGAGAGAGAGAGAGAGACAGAGAGAAAGGTCTTCCTTTTCTGTTGGTTCACCCCGTAATGCCACTGGGGCCGGCACACTGCAGCCAGCGCAGCGCGCTAATCCAAAGCCAGGAGCCAGGTGCTTCTCCTGGTCTCCCATGCGGGTGCAGGGCCCAAGCACTTGGGCCATCCTCCACTGCACTCCTGGGCCACAGCAGAGAGCTAGACTGGAAGAGGAGCAGCCGGGACAGAATCCGGCGCCCCGACTGGGACTAGAACTCGGGGTGCTGGTGCCGCAGGTGGAGGATTAGCCTATTGAGTTGCGGCACCGGCCAATGGATCTGTTTAAATCACTTGCTTTGCTGTATATTTTAAGTCTGATTTGTTCTTTCTGTTTGCTATTTCTTTGGTTATTCAGGATTTTTTTGTGTGTTGCATACAAACTTTAGGATTGTTTTTGCTAGTTCTGTGAAGAGCCTGACAGGTGTCATGAAAGAGATTGCATTAAATCTACAGGTAGCTTTACACAGTGTGGACATTTTAACAGTATTGATTCTTCTAATCCATTAATACAGGATGCCTTTCCAACCCTTTGTGAGACCTTCACTTGGAAACCAAGCCTAACTATAACTGACAATTTCCTATAGGCTTGCTGTGGACAAGTTTGAGAGTCAAAAACTCCAAGTGGTGCTCAGTCTTAGGGGCCCACACAGTGTTTGGGGCATACTCCTTTCTCTAACTGAAAGGAACTTGTAGAATTCACAGACCAGGGACACGGACTCACTAAAAGAATGAGACCTAATTACAGGACTACAGAACACTTCTCCCTCTACACCCTGCAGCACATCACATAAGGCCTAATACCAGAGTTTATTTTACCCATTGCATGTCTGGATTCCAATAAAAATATTGTGAGGCATGTTAAAAAAAAGTTTGAAGAGACATAATAACCAAACATGAGGACCATAATCAGACATGACAGGGATGTTAGAATTATCAGATCATGAATTTTCATGAATTTAAAAAGCTTTAATGAAAACACCATGAAAGAATGTAAATAACATGCAGGAACAGGTGGATAATGATGTACAGAGAGAAAAATGAAAAAAGAAATTGTAGAAATAAAGAAAAACACTCTAACAGGAGGACAGAGATACAAGGAAAACATTATGTGCGTATTTCTCCAACCACTCCAAGATCTCTTCTTCAAAACCTCTTAAGCATTAATTGAGGGAAAACATCAGGTGAGAGGGTGGAAGAATGAAATTGTAGCAATCACGCTAAGCAGAGTGTGGTCCTCTGGGCTATGACAAAAGATCAGTATCCAAGCTCCTACTGTCCTGTCCCTGCACCACCTACTTTGTCTGTCAATTGGTTGTGCTACCTGAAAAACTGATGGGAGGAGGCATCAAGTACAAGAGCTCTACTCCATGTGGTATTTCATAACTGCTGCTTCCACACTGTCCAGACATAGTACACCATCAACTGTGTGAGTGCCTGCTTATTACCACTAATTGTTGCAGGGACAATGGTGCTGACCACTGCAGAGCAGCCACTAAACCAAAGAAGGTAAGGCCAGGAGTGCTTAATGGTTTATTGAAACCATCGGGAAACTCTGTGAGGCGAATCAATTTCCCTGTAACTATCAGCCTGACAACAGCAAAAGGCACTCAGGTTTTTAATAGTAAATAAGGGCTTCCTGGGGATGAATCTCTAAACCCTCACTGAAACTTGCCCTTTACGTTAAGATAATTATCATAACCTCCTGCCCATCCTCACACACACTTCTCAGCTCAAAATAAATTTCCAAAGCTAGCAATTTCAATCATTCAAAAATACTTTTATTTCCTTGGTAGTTTATAGCTAAGAACCCTAGAATAGTGTTCAAAAGAGACTTAAAGCAAGCCTTTGCTCTCTGTGGTTGTTTTTGTTTTTGTTCTCCTTTTAGTGGACTTTTTCATGACTTTTATCACAAAAGGTATTCATGAAACTAGAAATGAACTCTATGTTCAGTGACATGGCTCTGTTTGGAATTTCTAAGGGAAGCCCAGTGGTTTTAATGCATCAAATTGTAACTCAATTGTAAGAGGAAAATTTCCTTTAATCCAATAGCCTTGATGTTTTTGAATCATGAGTTCCTTTGAGAATCTGCTGAAAGTTCCAGAATCTCTACAGAGACAACAATTCACAAGGGCACACACACAAGCTTGCATGAGATGTCACCCTGGCTACCACCAATGGGATCTTTAAACATTCAAACCTTGAAGTGAAGTTTCCCTGTTGTGAGAGATGGTTGGACTCTCTCTTCTTTCTAGACTTTGTCTTTAGTGCTCTTCCATCCAACGGTGAGGACTTCCATTCCTACACTACGCACAAAATGCTGGAAACATTTTACTCTCCAAGGGCCAAAAAGGTGAAAATTATTAGTTTATTTCATTACCAGATGTAGCTACCTGCCCCACACCTCTTCTTTTCACTCCTAAGAGTATTTCCATCTCTTTAGTTCCATAACCAAGTAAAGCCCACACAAACTACCTGCAAAGTGGCTCAGGGCATGATGCACTCAGGGTTCCATATTCTGTCCTCCTGTAAACATGTCTCAAGGCCCTTTCCTTATAACTTTTTTTCTGTAGTTCGGCTTCTCATGTTATTCAGTAACACACACATTATGAAATAAGAAAAAAAGCTCTAAATGTCCTATATTTAAATCAGGCTCCAAGAAGACTGAAACCACCTTGGGTCTTGGCATCCTAGATCGATGACCTTTACTACACCAGAGGACCCAAACTACCACTCAAAAAGCACTTGAAGAACATTCTTTCTCTTCTCTCTACTATGACTTTGAAGGTAAACAATAAAACACCTGGACTAACTAACAGCTGTCCTGTGACCACTATTTGAGAAAAACTCTAAATTTGATTCTAAAAAGCATCTCTAAGGGGGTGAAGATAATTTGTTCTTCCAACCCTTTAGAAGGAATATAAATCTGGACCCTCAACCCACACACCTTGCCACTCCACCTCGTTGGAGATAACCTGGATCAAAGGGATCCTTCCTCAGCTTTGGAGATTCCCTTAGATATCCTCACTTTCCCAAAAAGATAATGAGTTGAAAGTCTGGCTAGGTTGAGAATATCTGGGATGATTATCTAACTGGCAAATTAATGTATTTTTTCATATAAAAAGCAAAGTTTTCCCATTCTTAGTTTTACAATTAATCTTAGTGAAGATAAATGAAAATATTTGAGATAAGGAAAGGTTACACCCTACAGGAAGAATTTTCTTCTGACTACTGTAGGTTCGAATATGAGCATATGAGCATGAGATATGTAGGTTCAGATATGAACATATGAGCTTGAGAGGGGGAGGCCTGTGCTAATATTTTATAATTTTCTCTCCTATTATGAAACCCAGAAGAGAGGTTACAATAAAAAAAACCCACAGGAAGTATTTGGGGGTGGACGGATATTCTAGATAGGAGCATTGGTTCTTACTTTACTGGACGGAGCCCTAGAAAATTCCATGCCTACTGGGAGGTCCCTATGTCAGTACAGTGTTGCCTTCAACATAGTAACTGATTAGCCAAGTGGAAGCATCTAAGTACATCCTTTTGTGATGGTTCCCTGGGATGGGACTGCATTTTCCAGAGGAAGATGAATTACTGTGCAGGGTGTTAACTGGTCACCAAAGATAGCAACAAAAGGGTGTCATTGTAGAGAGCCAAAGGTAGATCATGTTAGCCCAAAACTGAATGATAGTACACAGGAACCAGCAGCACCTCTGGGGTTAGATCACATATCAGCTGTAAATTATGATATCCCTAAACATTTAAGTACCCCCTCCACCTGCCACCCTTCACAAATGCATCATGTCATCATATTATCTAGATTCGTTTTGTAATCAGATGCAACACGGGAAAAAATGAACCAAGGGAGAGCACCTAATATGCTACATCATTAAGTCAACACTATTTTCTTAAGAAGATAGACCTTTGATAGGGAAGATCACACATTTTTAGCAAGAAGGAGGGAGAATAAGATTGATTTTTAAAAAAATGAAGTTATATTCTTGTATATCACTTGCACAAATCAGTACATTCTGGGCACAGTTTACTTGTGTTCAAAACAGAAGACAGAATAGATATAGCTGTTTAGTTACTTGGGGAAAATTTAAATAAATGCAAATTTATGTAAATTTACTCAGTACTTCTACTCACATAAACTCATTCAATATATTTCATCCACCTTTAATACTACTGCAGAATTGTGCTAGCTCAAATTCTTGTCATGCCATATAATACTACTAAAGCCAACCATAACCCTTTTTTTCTTATTTGAGAAGCAGAGAGGGGAAAGAGAAAGAGATAGAAAAACAGAAACAGAGAGACCTCCCAAACTCATGGGATACAGGAACTCAATCCAGATCTACAAAGTGGGCAGCAGGAACTCAATTACTTGAACCATCAGTTGATGCCTCCCAGAGTGTGTTTTAGAAGGAAATTGGAATTGGGAGTGGAACCAGGATTCAAACCCAGGCATTTCAATATGGGATAAGGAAGCCCCAACTCGTGACTTAGCAGCTGGACCATACACCTTCCCCTCCTGTAATGCTTTATAAGAATCCAACTACTTAAAAGGTATCCATGAGTTTTCATTTCCTGAGGATTTTGAATGATGCTGAGATTTTAATCCCATTTCAATCATCTAAGGTTTAATCCTTCCAAATAGCTTACATGTGGTATTGAAATTTATTGGACCCTAAATAGGTACTACGATCCCTTTACACTAAATATATAGCTTTATATTATGTAATTTTATGTATACTTTTTGAAGAAGCAAAAAGTTGAGAAAGTATGGTAATAAAATAATTCTGTCAAGAAAGACAAACATTCTGAAAAACATACAGATCAACTTGCTGAGTGTGAAGCTGAAATGAAAGCATCTCCTTTTGTTTCTAGCAGGAGGTTTACTAATTATTAGTTTAACAGTGGTTCAATATAATAAACACACACATTTAAACCTCCTCTCTTGAAAACAGGTCCAAGATTGCCAAAGCATTCTCTGTACTTCCGTTACTCTGTTTCCCCACAGCGTGTGTTAAAACATGACTCTTCTTAAATATCACACTCTATTTTCCATCCTCTAGAAAGATTTAGGCATCCTAATGTTTTCTTGTTCTTCCTCCATTAATGGATACTTTAATAGCAATGTAGGAAAGGCAAACTAAATCTTGGTTCACGGAAGCCCACTTGGTAGATCTCAGCTTGACCTGGTCTCTGCAGCACACTGGTTATTCCATGCTGACTCTCTTCAGGGTGATTGTCAAAGTACAGCATCAATCAAACACCTCACATTAGGGTGTTCTATTTCAAATACACCAGCCTTGAACCTACAAAGGATATGGATCAATTGTGGTAGTTCACAGAGCCACATTCACTGGTCACAAGTTTTCATTATATATTTACACACACACATTAAACAGTCCAATTAGGATTAGAAATGATACATTTAGAAAAATCAATAATGGAAGACATTTCTTGGGACACTCACATTACCATAGTTAGGTATTCCATATCCTAAAAAAATTGCTTTTTGCATAACCAATCTGTGCTTTTATTCATGTTTGTCTAATACTACCATCCCCCAAATTTCCTTAACCCCGTCACCTAAAATAATTTATTGGCTACTACACAATCTATGCCAACTAAATCTTTGAAATTAAGTTAAAATCAAGAAGTAAATTCTCCTTCAAAATTTCTTTTCCTAATTACCAAGAATTGCCTGAGGTTTTTCTTTCCATATAATATTAATATTTCACATTTACTTTTTTCATTCATTTTGGAATGATGAATAAGTCCTCTTAATTTTTTCTAATAATTTAGTCTGAAACCAAACATTAATGGCTTTGAAAAACGAGACTATACAAAAAGAGAAATGATGTCTTCAGCAGGTATTTTTTGCTTAAATCTAAGGATATTTTATTATATAAGCATATGATTATTCTGCTTCTTTTTTCTCTGAGTTTTGAACATTAAGTTGCTTCCAACTGTTCACTACTGTGTAGAGATTTCTGCTTTTATATAGTGTGGGATTGAGCCAGGTTTTAAGGGTATTTTAAGTATCTTTGTTTCACTAAGTATCATCTGTGCATGGAGGTCCCTATGACCCACATTCTTGCTTGTGCCAAGAGTCTCATAATAACCCCATGCATGCAATTCCAACAGCATTGGACCTTCTTTCGTTCTGATAAGCCTGATTCCCAAGGGCTAGATTGGAAGAAAATGATGTGGCATTTCCCTCACTGACTCTATTCCTCTTCCCAGCTAGCTTCTATACCCAAGCAGATTGCATTCTCTTCCATCAATTTGACAAGATGAACGCCTCATAGTGATCAATAAATGAAGCCAAACTGTTGGTGACTTTGGTTAACTACCTCCCCCAACACATACCCCGCTCCCTACCCACCAGTACAAACCGACAGCTGATTCAGAGCTTCAGCTTAGCAAGCAAAATGGCATTTCCTAATGCTTATTCATACACAAATATGGAGTTACAAGGAAACCTTATCCCAAGACCTTTGTAGTTGAATAATGTACATGCTATTTTAGCTTAGAAACTGTGAAACAGATCAGGCTGTGAGATCATAAAATTAATCAACTTAAACATGCCATAAATATTTTGAGCTAGCTTCTCACTCTCATGTTAATCATGAAGTGAGAACATTCTCATTTTAAGTACACATATAATGCTAAGGCACATTGTTTCATATGCGTGAGTATCATGCCAAAGCATTTAGGGAAATTGCACTTCTGAAAAATAAGCTAATCTCAGAATTACCAGAATAGAAGATTTCTCCTACAGATAACAAACACACCAAAGAGAATTGAGTTATTGTTTTTTAACAATCCTTAGTTTATTACTCTTCATCATTTACAAAACACTTTTATCCAATATCTCATTCATTTTTCACAACCTCCTTGCAAGGTAAATATTATCATTGTCTCAATTTTAGGTGAATGATGGTATTGATATTTAAACACCAACCAACAATGTCTGAGTAAAACACACTCCAGTCTTTTTCAATGGCAAGAAGTTGTGTCTCTGCTTAGTTTCAAAAGCCAAAAATCAGTGTTTGAAGACTGCATTCCTTTCTGTAGGCTAGACGGGAGAATTTGTTCCCTTGTTCACACTGTTGGCAAAATTCAGTTCCTCACCGTGCTCTGTCTGTGGTCTCCATTCCCTTGCTGATGGTCGACTATGAGCTGCTGTGTAGAGTATATCTGGCTGGTAGACCCTCTCTTCCCTCTTCAAAGCCAGCGACATTGCACCTCTGTGTGTCTTTCAACTCTGGTTATATCCCTATTTTAACCCTTCTTCCTTCATTTTCTACTTTGAGAGTCCATGTAATTGGCCCTAGCTAAGCAATCTAAGATAGCCTCTCTGTTTTAAGATCAACCTAATTTACCTGTGCAAAAATTTTTTGCCATTTAACATAACACAACTTTGGCAACAACACTTAAATCTTGTTTACCTCCCCAATTATATTTTAGGCTCTTTTCTAAGCACTGAGTAAGAAACCAACAAAATAAAGTCTTTGATTTTATGGAGCTTTCATTCCAGGTGAGGAGACAGAGAGAAACAGCTTTATATGGTCCATACCAAGTAAAAACACAGACTGTAAATAAAATCAAAGCAGACAGTAAAGAGGATAGAAATCATGAAGCATTTCAGATCAGATAGAGAAGGATTCTCTGATACAAAAATAGATCCATAGCATTCGGGAAAGAAGTCAGTGTGATTATCTTTGTGACAAATATTCCGTATTGAGGAAACAGCCCTAAGGTAGATTCTTTATATATTTAAACAAGGTCAGTGTAGCCATAACATCAAGAAGGAGGGAAAGAAGTAGGATGGAATCCACCCCTACCCACAGGATGTAGAATCTTTGGGCCATGGTGTAAGGGTCTCCACAAGGATTTTAGTTTTGTTCTGAGTAGGATGGCAAGCTAATAGAGGGAATAAAGATTGGCATGATACAACACATTTGAAAGAATCATTTCAACAGTTTTGTTTGAAGTTGCTGCTGGAAAGTTAGAAGGGTACTGTAGACCTAGAGCTGCTTACAGCCACAATGTACCTGCTCCATAGAGGGACTGGTTATCCTCAGCAGCTCTGCACTCCGCCTGTGCTTTATCTCTTGCCTCCTTCATTTATTTTTAAATTATTGTACTATTTAATATTTATCTGATACTGAATTTAATTCATCTTATCTCAGAGATTTTTCTAAGACTGATTGTTAAGGGAAGATTTTTGAATTGGCCTGGCCTGAAGACATTTTAAGTGCTTCCGAAAATGCTTCACTGAATGGCTCAATAAGGCAAGCATATCACTGAAACTCTGCAATGGAAAGCAATAAACTGCCAAATTGTTTTGCCATCTCTAATTCTAAATTCATAGCGCCAAAGTCACTCTCCTGGGAATTTTATTGGGCTCTACTGGTACCTTTTCATACAGTTGTGATGCTTGTGCAACCTCATTTCTAGGGACTCCTCTCCTAGCATTGCTGTATCCTTAATTACATGAACAAGAACAGCAGAGTGATTAGAGGAAAAATGTAAAGATAACCTTGTATAGAGGCTGTAGCTGTGAATCCATCTTTGCTAGAGATTTGGTTCCTTGATTTTTAGGAGATTAAGACTTGAGACTTTCCTGGAAGATATTTCAGGCTGATTTGGAATTTCGGGTTTTGATTGGAAGTGGAGTGCATGCAGCGGGAGAATGTTTGGCAGCTGTTAAGGGCAGTTTCACTGAGAAGAAACTGGCTCCTGAAGAAGTTGTGTTGTGAGGAGTTGCCCTTGGCAGTTCCCCGGGTTCTGCTGGGGAGCTGACAGCCTTTACTAATGCTGTCTGCATGCACGGGTTATCATCTGTGCCCCATGCATACGCTTCTCTGCATTTGGATAGGGTCATTCACTGCTAGTTTATTCAAGTTGTTCCAGGCTCACAACCAACATTATCTTCAAAAAACAATGAGTGATGGTTGAGCTTTATATACTAAGAAAACACAGAGAGGAATATGGAATCTGACAAGCATCTGGAAAGAGTCTGCCAGAAATTAATACCAAGTATACCATGGCCAAGGGTGAGAAATTAACTATAGAGGAGCCAAACTGTCTGCTGAATCAAAAATAAACTGCCAAAAAAAAAATAATAAGGAAAAAGAAGGACCAACAAAACAGAGCAGAAGTACAGCAGCCCTGCATTTTCACATGCCAAAACCTCTAATTAGAAAAGAAATTGCAAACCCACAGTCAGATTGTTATGAACTGTGAAGAAACACACAGCAACTTGAGAAAGGGCTGTCTACAATTTTATAAGCTGTAATGCAGCAAAGGCAGGGTGCGATATAAATAACTTTTCCATAATAAGGCACTTGACTTCTTCCTACTTGTGTCCACTGGCCTGAACTAAGGAATTCGGATTCCACCTTGAAACACTGTAAACAAAGACAATGTTATTCTTTGGTGAGTGGAGTTTGAATGATAGTAGATGGACAGGCAGTAGCACAATGCTGCACTGTTTATTTGTCTTTTTTGGTGGGAAACAGAGGTAATGAGAAAACAGCCCAGATCCTCCTTACTGATCAATTTTCCATTTCTCTTCTCATTTCCAGGATGCTACCATTTCCCTCACTTATGTAACCTGCAAGCTCACTGCCTTCTTCGGAGCTAATAATAGCATTCTGGTTTCTCTTATCTACTTGATCTGCAAACTACTTCCCTGACAGCAGGGTTTTTTTTTTCCTTCAGGAGAAGTCCAATATCACTGACATTTGGAAAAGCAATATGAAGAATTTCAGTAGAGGAAATGAACATTTCCCATCCAAATTAGGCTAGAATTAAGAAAACTCTAGGAATATAGGAAAAAAATAAGAAGACAGCTATATAGGAGGATAATTGTGACTTATGTTTGTGTCATTTATTGATTTATTTGAATCCTCAGAAAATTTCCTTTAGTAAATACAACCACTAAGATAGTTTTCCTTCCAGAACAATGTATATTTGATTCCATCCCTGAAAGTTTAGCCATATACAGCGGAGCTCTCTGAATGTAAAAGAGCAATACAGGAGAGTATTGCTAATGAGGACCTCTTACCACTTCCTACTTCAGAATTTCATTTCTGGGTTTCAGTTGTTTAAGGACCCTAACTGTTTACTCTTGAAATAAGTTGTAAGACTCTGGGGCTCACATTGGGTCTACATGTTCTTGGTCAAAATTGAAGTGTGATGTCTATGTTATTTTCCTGTGGCTGTCTTAACAAGGTACCCCAATCTTGGTAGCTTAAAAGAACAGAAATGTACACTGTTGCTCTTCTAAAGGCTGGCAGTCAAAATTCAAAGTGTTGACAGTAGCTTCTCCAAAGACTCTGGCAATAGATCCTCACTTGACTCTTCCACCTTCCGGTGGCCACCAGAAATTGTTGGTGTTCTTTGATTTGTGACTGCATCCCTCCAGCTTCCTCCTCTGCATCTCATGGTGTTCTCCTCACATCTGTGTGTCCAAATCTCCCTCTTCTTTGGCCTGAGTAGGCACCAGTCACTGGATTCAGCTCACCCAAATCCAGTAGAATTGCATTTTAACTTGATTGTATTTAGAACGACCATATTTCCTAAGCAAATCACATTCACAGTTTCCACATGGGAATTAATTTAAAGGTAGAATAACTCCTGTGTCCCAATATATTCGACTCAGTGCGACATTAAGTCAAGCAAGCATCGAGCAGCAACACTGCCTTTTAGCTTTAAGACTAACACAAGCTCTGATTCTGCCAGTGTAATGCCTGTCCAGGTTGCTATACACATGCTTCCTGGATTTCCCTCTCATCCAGTGTAACTGCCCTTCTTCAGGCACAAGACTGGGATATAAGGACTTGTGCATCTGTGCACACACTCATACATGCATGCACACATGCTCTGTTCCTAAGCTCCTGATGCACTTTACAGTTTCCTGCTCCATGCTCAATCTTCTGACAGCCTATCCAACTACTTTTGCATTCAACAGACTGTTACTTAATTCCTACTCATTTCAGCCTTCATAGCCAAAATTTTTCGAGTATGAAAACCCCTTAGTGGAGCAGCTATTTGAACATGCCCTGCTTCAAACATGCACAATCAATGAAGCTGAAAACACATTTAAATAACATTGCTGTAGCTAAAGCCTACAGATCTGCCTACCCCATAAAACACTGTTCTGGGAAATGTCTACCCCACTCTCCCTAACCCTGGGAGTGGGTGGAGCCATAGCTTCCAGGTTCTCACTGAGCCTCACCAGGAGCAATGGCCTGGGGTAAGCACCTGATCCAAGTTGGACCATCTGATGCAGGACCTGCAATTGCCCAAACTTTAAGGAAGTAATTCATGACCCACCATCGCCATTCCCACCCTCAGCACTGGAGTCTTGTTATGTGAGAAGATGTAGCAAATAACCAATCTCTAATGAAAGAAAACAAAGCAGGAACAGGCAGATCTGAACAAATTGAGGGCCTAGGCTGCATCTTCCTTAGTCCACATTGCCTGGAATCTCTGAATAAAAACTTCCTCCCGTTATGCAAAACTCAAGTGCATTTTATTGCTGCTGCTAATAAACTCAAAGCACTAACTAGCACATACTTAGCCTGGACAAAACTTGAGGCTGTAGGACATTGTTATGGGTTGCATTGTGCCTGCTCTATCCCACACTCTCCCCTGAAAAAGAGATACCTTAAAGTGAGTTATAACCCCTAGCATTCTGGATGTGACTTCATTTGGAGATAGGCTTTTCAATGAGGCCACTGGGACAGACTCTAATCCAATATGCTCAGTATCCTTCCTAAATGGGAAAGTTAGGACAAAGAGATGAACACACACAGGAGATGGGGTATGAAGCAACACAGGGAGAAGACTCCGAAGAGAAATGCCTGGAATAGATCCCTCCACCACGGCTCTCAGAAGGAAGCAGCCCTGCCCACGTTGAACTCTGGCCTCCAGAACCAAGGACAATAAACTCCTGTTGTTTAAGCCACTCAGCAGCATCACAGGTGCCCTGGCGACTGCATGCAGACATTACCTATGTACGCCTCTATGACAACTTAGGGAATAAGCCTAGGGAGAGGTTAGCTGGCTTAATGCTCCAAACAACGCTGAAAAAACTATCTTAAGAACACAGGCTTCATAATTTGTATTTCAGGGCTCATTTCTATAACTATTCCCTAACTCTTAGCTCAAAAGTTTTCATGAAAACACCAAACATGCGCTTTTGTTTTGGGAAGATATTAAAAATATAATAATAAATCTGAAAAGTAAATGAATTGTAGGAAGATGACATGAGCCTGGACGCCCACATTTATAACAGCTGTCATGATAGGAAGATCAAATCTTTTAGTTAAACATTCTCATTTAAAACCAATTTACATAAATTATGAGGAGTCATTTCACAAAGAAACAGCTCAGTGAGAGGAATGGGATTGACTGAAAGGTATGAAGAACACATCAGACTCCATGCTGGGCTGGTGAGATTTTTCTACCACTGCTGTAGGCTAAAGAATAAAAAAGAAAAAAAAAAGATTTCTCATTCCAGCTAGGGAAGCAGAGAAGTTATATTTTCTCAATAAAAGAAAAACAAATCTTGATCAACTCAAGAAATGTTTATTTTATATAAAAGATGAGTGTAATTATGAAATGTTAATTTGCCTACTGTTTTCTTGTTAATAAGGATTTTATTGTTTTCTTCCTCTGCTAACACCAGCTGTAGACAATTTCCATAATCTCCTATGTGTCCTGTTTGCCAGTTTCCACATGTGAATGCCCTAAAAATGTTGGACTCACCTTGGTGATTTTTAGTAATATATTTTAGTAATATATTTTCCTTACAGTCTCATAGGATGCCTAATATATTTAAAGTTAGCTTACATATTCTTCAAGAATCTTATACATGGTTTAATATAAATAAAAATGCTTTTTGACTGCAACCTCATATGTTCAATACTCTAAAACTTGTACCTCAGTGTCTCTTACCCAAACAAATCTTTACTATACTTATTTTTTCAAAAAAGACTATGAAAATGTTATATTTTCCAAGAAATTACACTTCATATGATGCTGGTTTTCATAAAGTAGAACTTTATCCTCACTACTAAAAGTTTTAAGCCAGTGAGGAACAAAAATAGGTTTAGATTTGAAAGATTAAAGAAGAAACCATAAAATAATATTTAGAAAGTTATTTTTTGTTGTATAAAATAAGATCAAGAACAGTGTCCTAAAGAAGTGTGGTCTGAACTGCTGATCAGGTGTCACATATGATTCACATTTTAGAATCATTATCTGGTGTCACAAAGGAAGATGGATTGCACAGGAATAATGCAAGAAGTTGGATCTACCTTTTCTTTCTCCTCTGAAAACTCAACTTCATCAAGAAATTCAGATGCCTTCAGATCTGGCTGCTCCTTTCCATCCACCTCTACCCCCGATCCCCGCTGTAATTCACTTGAACTAGTCACTCAATGCAATGGATTCCTCTCCAACCTGTGTCCTCTCCAATCTATTCCCTGCATTGACAGAATGGCACACACTAGAAATGTTAGCAGAGGGCACAAAATCCTCCAAGGCACCTGTGTTCCATAGAACGAGTTTCATTCTCAGGCTTCCCAGGTGATGAGCAAAGTGATGTAAATAACCCAACTGTTACAACACCAACAGCAGTAGGTTCATCTAGCTGAGGCCCCTGTGGTACTGTATCTGGAGTCTCAGCTGCCCCAATCACTTAATGTCACCTGGAACAAATTGAAGAATCGTGGGTGTTTTTTTTTTTTTTTTTTCTGTTTTCCTTGTCAGCAACGCTGACAGCAAACCAGAGATTTTATCCTTCCTGTGTTTATCCTGGATGGGACATTGTACTGGGTGGTGCCACCCATCCTCTCAAGAAGATTAGGGCAGATGTCACCCAGATGGCCTTCAGTGCTTCCTGGGCATGGCATCCCAGCCTCTGTACTACCTACCACTGCGCTCACAGCAAGCACCACCTGTCCTCTGGCAGGAAATAAAACCTCTCCCTCTCTGCTCTTTCCAACACCACAGAGGTCAGGCAGGGATAAGAGGAATCACATTTGTGGCTACACTCACACACTGTTGAGCCAGACTCCCTGAGTTCAGATTCCGGTTCTGCCACTCAGTGGGTGTGTGGTCCAACTGTACTAAGCTCTGTGTTGTTTATTTAGATTTGCTTTTCTTCTCCAGAGTGGGAGTAATGTTAATATCTGCTTGGGAAAGAAAATGATCTTCAGTTTATACAGGATGATGCATGCAAAGAATTCAACAGAGTGCCTGAAACAGATCATTACTCAATCCATGCAAATGATTAATTTAATGAGGGCCCTTTTCTATCATCACACATAAAGACATGAGGAACCATGGGAGGATAAAATAATTCTCAGTTAATAATTATCTGCTAATGTTTATTACAATA
Source organism: Oryctolagus cuniculus (assembly GCF_051225735.1). Taxonomy (NCBI): domain Eukaryota; kingdom Metazoa; phylum Chordata; class Mammalia; order Lagomorpha; family Leporidae; genus Oryctolagus; species Oryctolagus cuniculus. The sequence goes on from NC_142876.1 coordinate 14,719,756, forward strand.
GATCTACTGTCATTTTCATTTTTCTTGAAATGCTATAGAGTAATTCTGCCTGCCTTTCTGTTGGAAAGATCATTTAAAATGAAACTTTTTAAAAAGATATATATTTGCTGTTGCTGAATATATTGAAATTCCAACCAGATATCAGGTGGATCATAGTACACTCTTTCAACTTCCTTTATTTGCTTGTTTAAATGAACACAACAAGAATATATATTGGGCTAATAAATTTGCATTTTATTTAATATTGACATTATCACCTTATTGTAAAACAAAAGAAAACTATTTTCTATTGCAAATACATAAAGTAACACACTGGATGATAAAGAACACAACTGAATCCAGTCAACAAAATATCCAGCTACAAAAGTTAGTAATTTTTTAAATTTGGGGGAGATAGCTTACTTCCTAAAAGTTTCTTTATTTCAAATAAGGCAGGAATATCACCCATTTTGGTACTATCCAATCTCTGTTTCTGATGACACTCCTGGGGCTATCTTGACATAGTACATTGCCTTCTACAATTCAATCACCTACAACAACCCTGTTCTCTGGTCTTTCCTGCTTGTTGCACCAAATCCTTAACAAGTGATGCTGCAACCTTTACAGTCGTTTTCCAGCAATCACTGCCATCTCTGATCTATAAATTACAATCACAGGCTATCCCTTATTCTGCTGAAATAGTGTGAGAAACCATTACATAAATGCTGTTTGAGCCTTTCATGGATGGATGCTATATATAAAGAAAAATTATTAGCTTTGTATTTCAAACCTGAGCCACATGACATACCAACAATACAGAGGCAGGCACTTTCTTGTGACATAAATGGATGATTTATCATCTCTCTCCAATGGCTGTCCAATTCAGTTCCGTTCCATTTTTCTACATAGATTTAGCTTTCCTATCTGAATGATCTTTGTCAATGGGTAATTTAGATTTCTCAGCAGATGTCACATAAGCCTATTGTGAATACTTTCTAGGTACAAGCACATTTGTGGCTTAGTATACAGAAATCAACATCTCTATTATAACCTAAAATGATAAAGAAATGCCTACCATATGTTTTCAAAATAAATAGCAGTATATATGTTTCTCAATGCTTAGCCACAATTATTCATTTCAAGTAGTTTTTTTTAAAAAAAGGAATCCTTTATTCAAAATTATTGATTGAAGAGCACATTATTTCTACCTTTTAACTATAAGTTCCCACATTATTGCCGCATGTCTTCTGCATAACATCACAGCACAGGAACCCATGGGCCAAGTGAGCAGCAAACAAAAATCTAAATGAGGAGTCTCCCCCTTTTTCATTGGTTCATGAATATCAATTGATAGTTGTGATTTAGATGCCTGACAATCACCTATTTGTCCTTTACCTATAGACTCAAATCCCAAGCTCCTTAGGATGGCATGAGAGATCTTTCACATCAGCATTGCAACTACCTCTTCACCTTTCTCTACTGTGCAACATGAGCTTCTCAATGTTTCTTAAACAAACCAGTTATTCAACAAGGTGGTTACTTCATCAGGTTGTTGCTTCCCATTCCCCTTCCTATTATTATTCAGGAAATTTATATTCATCAGCTGAGTTATAGCACAAATACCTCCATGAGGACTGTAGGACCCCAAAAGCGGTGTCCTCTTGTGACGACCCCAGAAACACAGACTCCAGACCAGACGATGCAATAGAGCAGGAGGTAATTTTTATTTCATTTGCGCAAATGGGCCCCCTGCTGCTGCAAGCAGCAAGCAAGCGAGAGGAGCCCCGAGCAGCTATCTCACACAGCTTTTAAGGGGCAAAACCACAAAATTAACATACCATAGGGTGGCGTAAGTTTATTGGGTAACTACAAGGGGAGGAGGTCGTCGAGGAGGAGGAGAGAACAGAAACGGGGGCTACGTGCCCTACGTGTCTAAGCTTGGACAAGGGGAGGGGGTCCTTGAAGAGCAGAAAGGGGTGGCTACGTGCCCTACGTGCCTCACGGTTTCTTTAAGCTTGAACAAGCACAGGGGAGGGGGCTTAGGTGCATACCAGGATGTTCTGTCGCCCTTATCTCTGGGTAGTAGCCCTTATCTCTGGGTAGTAGCTATCTGCTTTCTCTGTGAACTTAGTTTACTCCCCATTTCCCAGGACTGTTTTATTAAGGCCATTTTATGGCGGCTCTCGGCCGCTCCTTTCATTCCCCCATTTTCTCTTTGAACTAATTTTAATCCTAAAATTGTGTGCCGTTAATGAGGGGTTTCAATACGGTCACTGGTGGCCAGGGCTTGATACTGTTGTGCGAAGACTAATGCCAATGATCAGCCAGCCAGGCCTTAGCATGTGGGCCCATGGCCAGCCATGGGTCCCCACATTTCCTCCTTTTTTTTATTAAATTGAGAATGGCCTCTGTCTTAGGTTGCCCTCAGTCATCTCTGTCCTTACCCGTCATCGGTAACTCTGGCAGCTTGGCCTAGAGCCCTGTCTTAGGTTGGTACAGGATGCTGAGCGTCTTACCCATCTTTGAGTACCATTCCAGCCCAACATTAGGTGAGAGATGAAACATACAGCCAAATATCAATTATTTTGATTACAAAGGAGGCTTGGTACGAAGTTTTAAATGATGAATCTCAGTCCATTCATACTATAGGGAAGTCAGCATAAAATGCAGAACACACGGAAGACATCCCATACAAAGTGGGAAAAGCAGTAGCAGTCCAGCCAACATTAATAACCAATGAATCCATTGAAACCCTTCAAATGAATAGTGGGTTAGTAATAAACATATGTTGCATTTTACTCTTAAGTTTATCAATAACAGACTCTATATATGGCACATTGTTAGTAATGTTAAAGCAATATCCCCCAGGTACAGGTTTACAACTTAAATGATCTTTTTTAACAGCAAGTAATTGTTAGCTGCATGGCTTAAAAGCACTCCTGAGTGAACTTGATCCAATTCTTTGGCTATATTGGATAGCACAGTAGCAGTAAGATTGATTGCTTTGGTCACCAAACATGTAAGCCTTCATAGTCCACGATTATTTCCAAAAGCCAGTCCAGGAACACTTACTACTGATGCAGCCATGGCAAGGGCAGTGTCCTCTCCTATTAGGATGATTGTTATTGTAGTCTTCAGGTAAAGCACACCACTGCTCTATCCGCTGCTGTAAATACAGATGTTAGCATCAGGGCCACATGGCCCAGGGAGCAATTGCAGAAAGGCATGTTGGTTACATAGAAAAACCCATCCCTTAGGAGCCCTTGTCCCATACCAGTACTGGATCAGGTCCATTCCATTGATTGGTGATAGGATCCCTCCATTTCACCACTGCTCTTTTTACAGCTGTTTTTAAGCAGTTAGAATTTAACAGAGACATCAAGAGAACATAATAGATTACTTTAACTCATTGCTTTAACAGAGGATCAGATTTTGATTTTATGTCAAAGAAAATAACCAAAGATTTCTTCTTTCCATAACATTTTGCGACTTTCTCACACCTTCTGTAACTTGCTCAAACCTTTCTCTTCTCCCCCCCCTTTTATAAACAATTTTTACAAATCATATCCCTTTTTTATTTAAAAGTATCTCTTTCTTTTAACTTTCCTTATCAAGAACACGCTTTTATGTTTGTGACCTTTTACATCAAAATGATGGTATCTGGGACTGTAGCAGTCAATGGGAGAGTAACTTTGTTTAATTCCCTGTAATCCACAGTCATTTTTCAGGTTTCATCTGATTTCTTAACATGCCAAATTAGATAATTTCTTTTAGTGATTATGGGAATCATCACTCCAGCACTAAGATAATTTTTTTACTGTTTTAGATATTTCCTCATATCCACCTGGAATTTTGTATTGTTTACACTGAATAACCTTAGTTGGCCCTGGCAGCAGTACAGGAGCTTGATATAATTTTTTCTACCACTATCTAGCAGTTTGACTCTAAAGGGCAGCATTTTCTTTTTCCCAATTTACATTTATCCTGTACTTATTTTTTTTTAATTGTTTACACATGCATCAGTATGCAGATAACAAAATCTATTTTTACCTCCCCAAAGCCTATAGTTCATCCCCCTTTTCCACTGGCACTGATAGCAAAACCTCAATAACTTGTGGAGGCTGTGCACTCTGTAACTTGCCATCCCAATTCTCACTCGATTCTGAGCAGAGAGCCCATTCCTTCACCAAAGAGGCGAACTGAAGGTCTTTCCAGCCAGGAACATCACAGGTTACACATGCAACTTCAGTTTTTCTTTTAAAGAAAGGCATTGCTTTGCATACTTGCGGATCCTGCCAACTATGCCAATTTGTGACAGTAAATTACTTTTCAGCTGTCTGCTGTGCACAGACTTAGTTACTTTTAGTTTAATCCACAAGAAATACGCTGCAAGCCTTGTAGTGCACACTAAAATTATTTACAGGAAAGATGGTAAAGGAGCATAGATTAACAGAATGTTGCAATAAACATGGCTCCATTGCTTTAATGATACTATAGCAAGATGGTCCACTGATCCCTGTAGGGAGGGCCTGAGGCTGGCCCCGCTTTCAGTTTCCTGAACTCTGTTTTTTAATGAATTACCTTCTTTATCAGTTTTGGAGTGACATTTATTGGCCCAATGCCTTCCCCTTTAGCACTGGAAGCAAATCCCAGGAAGAGCCTTATTTTTGACTTCTGGACAATTTTTGTACATGTCCCTGTTGCCCACATTTATAGCACCCTCATTTATCAGGCATAGCCCTCCTTGATGATTTTTGTAATGACATACCAAGCAGAGCGTCAGGTCCTGAATGTCCTGTTATTAATCCATTTTGTTAATTTCTCATTAAAGGGACTGTCACAGAACACCTCAGTCACAGTAGCCAATTGATCATGTCCACGTTGTACTTATGTTTTGTAGAATTTACAGTACTGTGGGCATCACTAGGCAATCTTCACACAGCTCCGGAGAAGGATCCATACTGAGAATTAAACATTATTAGTAATCATCACGGGCACATTTAACATTCAGCTTGACTGCGTGTTCCCCCCGAAATGAAACAGCAGCAGCAGAGGCTTGCTCCGGCTCCCCCTTAAAGCCCCCAAGGACAAGGGTGGCTCATTGCCAAGATTTTAGGCAAGCAGTGCGTCCCATCTCGGGTCTTGGCCAGAGAGCCGAGACATGAAGCATGCCCACCTGTTTATCAGAAAACATTCCTTTATCCTCCTCCCTGGGAACTGGCCAGGCTCCCAAGGAGCAGGAGAAGGTCATTCGGCAGCAAAGTTTCTTGGTTACCAGAGCCAAATCTAGGTACAAGCCTCTCCATTCCAAAAATTTGTCCTTACATTTGGCCCTAGAGTTGCATTGAGAAGTAGACATAATTAACACATCATAAGAATACAATACACATTTTTCATACAAGTATACATCTAGCAATCAAACACAACAATGAAAACAGATGGGGGAGACAGTAAAAGATAAAGGACAACAAAAACAGCGACACACAGAACACAAATCACAAGCCGCACGGCAACAGACTGAGACAAAACCGAAACTATCAGAAGGGAGCGGCCGTCTGGCCAGGCTCTCCCCTGGAAGAAGGGAAATTCCCTCTTTCCCTCCTTCCCAGACCACCACTGGAGCGTCCTCCAGGGTTGAACCAGGGGTCTCAGGACACGTCTGTCTCCCCCACTGGTCCAGTCAATACTGAGCCTGTACAGGCGCCCCAGGACGGATTCCACGTCGCCCTGGCAGACAAAGACAAACAGTACAAACCGCCCCAGGACGGATTCCACGTCGCCCTGGCAGACAAAGACAAACAGTACAAACCACAATTACAATAATACACAAGTAAGCAAACTTACCTCCGTCAGGCCGATGGAGTGTGGGAGTCTGGGGTCCCCCAAATCCCGGACGAGCCCCCAAATGTAGGACCCCAAAAGCGGTGTCCTCTTGTGACGACCCCAGAAACACAGACTCCAGACCAGACGATGCAATAGAGCAGGAGGTAATTTTTATTTCATTTGCGCAAATGGGCCCCCTGCTGCTGCAAGCAGCAAGCAAGCGAGAGGAGCCCCGAGCAGCTATCTCACACAGCTTTTAAGGGGCAAAACCACAAAATTAACATACCATAGGGTGGCGTAAGTTTATTGGGTAACTACAAGGGGAGGAGGTCGTCGAGGAGGAGGAGAGAACAGAAACGGGGGCTACGTGCCCTACGTGTCTAAGCTTGGACAAGGGGAGGGGGTCCTTGAAGAGCAGAAAGGGGTGGCTACGTGCCCTACGTGCCTCACGGTTTCTTTAAGCTTGAACAAGCACAGGGGAGGGGGCTTAGGTGCATACCAGGATGTTCTGTCGCCCTTATCTCTGGGTAGTAGCCCTTATCTCTGGGTAGTAGCTATCTGCTTTCTCTGTGAACTTAGTTTACTCCCCATTTCCCAGGACTGTTTTATTAAGGCCATTTTATGGCGGCTCTCGGCCGCTCCTTTCAAGGACTTTAATAAATTTCCAATGAAGCTAATGAATCCTCCCTCTCTGTCTCCAGAGGACTTTATACACTTCTATTTTAATTTATTATTTTGTATATGCAAATATTGATTTACAAATATGTCTTATTAGTTGCAAGGAAAGCATATTTATTGGAAGAAAAATGTCTTATTTTTCTATGTATTTTCCATTGAAAATATGTTTGGCAAACACAATATATTATTTATTGATTGGATAACTGAAAATGTAGGATAGCTGACTTGTAATAATCACTCATTTGAATGGCAAAATGGCAGAATTTTAAATAAAAGTTTTAAAGCACACCTAAAGCATAAGGAAAAGAAGTAGGCCGTGGCGTGGGTATTTGACCTAGTAGTTAATTTGCTGATTGAGATGCTTGTATTCCATTAAGAGTGAGTGGGTTCAAGTTCTGACTCCCCTTCTGGTTCTAGTTTCCTTCTAATGTGCACGCTGGTAGCAGTGGTGACGGCTTATATAGTTGGGTCCTTGTCACTTATGTAGGAGGCCTGAGTTGAGTTCCAAACTCCAAGTTTCAGAATGGCCCAGCCCCAGCCATTATGGACATTTGAGGAGTGAACCAATAAATGGGAGATCCCTATTAGTCTTTCTTTCCCTCTCTCTCTCTGTTCCTCTCTCACACTCTCATATAAATACATAAATGAAGTCAATTTGCCTTTTTTAAAAAAAAGGACTTAGTTATCTTCCACCCTGCTAAGCACACAATACATAAGTTACAATAAAATAAAACTGAATAAACATTCTCTGAACATATGTCATGTATAAAGTCTTGAAAAATGAGCATGAATCAGAAAGATTCAACTATATTGTCTCCAAGCTGATGTAATGCACAGGCTTTCTAAATACATTTAATGATCAATAAGGATTTTCTTTCATTTTGGTCTATCATTCATGTTATATATGGCAATAAAGAATAATCTTGGAATGACATGACTCCTAAGTCAGAGTGCCTGAGTGTTGGTCCCTCCTGCCCACTTTTGATCCAGCTTCCATCTAATGTATCTGGGAGGCAGGATGATGACCCATGTACTTGGGTTCCTGACAACCAAATGGGAGACTAGATGGACCTTATGGCTCCTGGATTTGCCTAACCTAGACCAGCCTGTTGTGACCCTTTGGAAAGTAAACCAATAGATGTAAGAATCTCTCTCTCTTTCTCTCTCTCTCTCTCTCGCTGCTTCATCATTTTGCCTTCTAAATAATTAAGTAAAAAAATAGACTTTTTTAAAAAAAGGAAAAGGACATGCACAATTTAAAACCTGTATTCACACTTATCTGATCTTCTCAATAGTTATAAAACATCCATAGAAAAAATGACTGTTTTTAATTTAACTTCTTCCTGCTTTTATGAACTCTACAAAATAGACATACTCAAGTATATCTACAAGGAATGTAGAAAAAGGAAGCATTTGGCAAGATCATAACTGCCCACGAAATAAATCAATATCTAAAGCTATATCCATAAGGGTAGAGTAATTCAATGTGTAAAGCAAAATAGGAAACAGTATGAAATAGATGCTATATAATTTCAGAATTTTTTTCTCCATATCTTGCACAGTTAACTCTAGGAGTGCACAAACCTCAGAAGAAAATTCTTGAGTAGAGACATGAACAATTAAATGGATTTCCAATATTTATTCCAATCTGTTTTATTTTTAACAATGGAAGAGCTTAGTTCTTACTTCAGAAATCATCGGCCTGAGCACACAGCAAGTGCAGAACAGTTGTGTGCAGGGGTTACTCCTGCAGCTCATGGTCCCAGAGCACAGAGCATGCTCCGCTTAGGACTTGTTGCCACTGATACCCACATCCCCAACTTTTTTTTTTTTTTTGATGCAGCTTCTAACATTAAATCACATTAAAATACACACAATTTCAAAATTAGCAAATCAGCTATTTAGGAGGGAAAAAGAGGTATACCAAGAAGCTCATTTAATTTTATTGTTCAAAAGGGTATTAATTTTAGTAATAGAAATCCTGAAAGGGAAAGTAAAATGAGTATTAGATGGGAATGTATTTCTTATGTCTGATTAAAAGAAACAAGACTTTTTTTCTTGATAAACAAATGACATTTGCAGAAAAACTTACCATCTGAATTCTATAATGAGACGATAGACCCATAATAGGTAATATCTTCCATTGAATTTTTCTAAAAGATCCAAAGCACCCAATAAAAGAATATTGCTTAAATTGATCCTGTATAAACAACACCCCACTGAAGTTCTCTTCTTTCGTATTTCAGGAGCTATATTTAACAACAGAGTGGTGTAGGCTTTAGTATTGAGGCAGAGTTCTGCAGAAGTCCTGCTTTGCCAGGGTTATTTCTTTATTTGATGAATGGTGGGAATCTCCTGGGGTACTTCTGGGAAGATCTTTGATTGGAGGGTGGTTGTTCAAGGGCTGAATGTACTGATTATTTATCAGCTGGTATGGAAGTGTTTTCCTATTTTAACAAGATATGACCATCTGCATCCATGCAGCTCTGTGTGTAAGTCTAGATTTGGATATGAAATACTATCTGTGACCAGAAAGGAAAATAAATCACAAAATCAAAATGCTCCCCCCAGTCCTCTGCCTCAGTCATTTGAAGGTGATAGCTGGCTGGATTTTCACTTCAGTGCTCTCAGGTAAATCATCAAGTGCAGCTGCCAGTCAGCTTGAACTGGTCCAAGACTGTGATTGTAGAGATTTAAATAAAGTAACATTTTGCAGCAGGTGAAGGTTCTCTGACTTCCTTTTCAGTTTATGTTAGATCCCAGTTCAAGATCTTGACCTGGAGGGGACAAGTGACAGGCGGTGGTGTCACAGGCTAAGAATATATGTCTTTTTCATTCTCCTCATTTGGGTCAAACGAGCCAAGCTGATGAATAGTTCGGCAATTGCTATGTGGCGAAAGTAGCTCAAAAAGCGTGAAAAGATCATTCTTTCAAAGACTCATCTTTTGTATTTAAATCTCTATAAAGTCCAGCTATATTGAACATAAGTGACTTGGGTTGTTCATTTGAAAAACAATTAGACAGACATTATTTGATTTAGTCTGGCACTTTACATTAGACTCGTGCAGTGACATTGGATGTCATTGATAGCAGCTTTAAAGGAGAAAAAAAGTTGTATTTCTCACAGAAGTAACCTAGTTCTACAGAGCTCAGCATGTGAAATTGAACTTAACCCCCTCCCTCCTCCCCAAATTAGCTTAGTTACAAAAACCCAGTAATCTTCATCCCTGGTACATTCTGGACATTCTGTATGAGAATAAAATTCAGACTAGAGAGTAAACAGCAAGAGAAATTCACCGTGTTGTTTGGGGAGTTTGGGGATCACAAAAACACATGTAAACAAGCATAATAGCATCCTTCAGAGCAGAGAGAAGTCAGAGAGAGACTGAAATCATCTGGGCTCCCTTGCAGATGAGGTCTTACTTCCTTGGTTATTTCAATACACCTGGAGACTGACCTCTAGGGTGAAATCAGGCACATCCTGTGCTAATCCATCTCTTAATCGAAGGGACATGACTAGGTCCTTAAAGATGAAAACAGACTGACAATCCATAAACCACAGGGAACACTGAAACAGCCATGTGAATGAGGACTCCAGAACTGGCAAGGACTTGCCAGTGAAAGTGCAGACTCTAGCGTCAGGTTCACTTGCCAGCTGTGCGACCTTGAAAAGGTCGCTGAAAGCCTCCGTGCTCCATCTGCAAGATAGAGACAACAGTGAGAAAGTAATGAGATAGTGCGTGGAAAATGCCTACCGTAGGAGTAGGCTCCAAACATGTGCCCAATAACTGAAACAATGACGAGGAACCCTGAATTTTGAGGTGAGAGATGACTTGAGATGAGAGGCTTATTTCTTACGTTATTTTGGATACACACATTTTGTTAGCTCTAAAATGGTTGCTACTTCCTAAATATAAAGCAGGGACATATGCTTCATTATGTTAAGACAATTTTTTTCCTTAAATAGAAAAAATAAATAAATGTCCAAAATGTTGCCCTGGTCTGCCTAGAGACAGTGAATGTTATGTAATTTTATAATTGCCTTTTATCATCTAAAGCAATAGACTGATAAAATCCTAAATTTAATTAGTTATTTAGAGAGCTCCCCTGAATACGTGGACTTGATCTAGGAGTAAGAGCATACAAAGATGAAAAGTTTATAAGCAACAGGAAAATAGCACTGCACTTGCTGTGATCATTGCTTAATTAATGTCAAGCACTCAATCATTAAGATGTGTCTCATAAAAATCTGTGTAATGGATAACCTGACCTCAGCACTCCCAGACTAGGAAGGGAAGGTGAGGAAGGCATGCAATATTAAGGGCAGTTCTAGGAGTCCCACATCTGGGGAATAGCTCTTTGTTCACAGAGGCTGGGCAGGAGTTAGCCAACAGTTCTGAATGAGAGACTGAGAAGGGAACTTGTAATGCCTCTTCGTATTTTATAAAAAAACACAATAATCCCTTAGAGTGTTTTATAAAATATCTGCTATCATACTTTCACTGTAAAAATGATAATTATTCAGTTGTTTTGAGGAAGTACATTCACTGCAGATAACTTGGGAAATTCAGAAAAGATTTTAAAAGGAATTGAAATTCCCTATAATGTTACCACCAAGGAATGATCCTTATTATGACTTTGGTATAGCTGCTTCAAACAATATGTGTATGCATAAATGATTGTAGCAGAAGAACAATTTAAAGAGGGGAAGTCCATATGGAGACTATGGTCATCATTCAATTGCAAGATATCTTCATCTGTTTGATGTTACTGTAACAGGATATCACAATCTGGATAATGTTTCGTGAACACAGGTTGATTGGCTCACTGGCACAGGGGCAGAGAACACCAAGATCAAGGGGCAGTACCTGATGAGTCCCTTCTTGTCAGTCATCCCATGGCAGAAGGCCCAAGAGAGTGTAGAAGAGAGTTCACCTCTAATAACAAATCCATGCTCATAGTAATGAACACATTCTTGCAATAATAGAATCAGTGCCTTCAAGAGGGCACAGCCCTCATGGACTAATTACATTTCATTAGATCCCACCTCCCAACATTGTGGTATTAGAGATTAAATTTCCAGGCCCTGGGAGCCAGTGCTGTGGTGCAGTGGGTTAATGCCCTGGCCTGAAGCGGCAGCATCCCATATGGGCAGTTTCGAGACCTGGCTGCTCCACTTCCAATCCAGCTCTCTGCTGTGGCCTGGGAAAGCAGTGGAAGATGGCCCAAGTCCTTGGGCCCCTGCACCCATGTGGGAGACCAGAAGAAGCTCCTGGCTCCTGGCTTCAGATCTAAGCAGCTCCGGCAGTTGCAGCCAATTGGGGAGTGAACCAGCAAATGGAAGACCTCTCTCTCTTTCTCTCTCTCTCTCTCTGTCTCTCTGCTCTTTGCTCTCTGTGTAACTCTGACTTTCAAAAGAATAAATAAATCTTTAAAAAAAATTTCCAGCCCCTGCTTTTTAGGGGAAACATTCAAACAATAGCACCGGTAATAATGATCACACTCAGAGGAAAAGTGGGCAAGAAGATGTTTATTAGATAGATAGATAGACAGACAGACACATGTGTGTATGAATTTTTCTTTTCAAATATCAAAGAAATTACCAATGTTTCTCAGCTAAATAGATTGGCCTAGTCATGTTGCTAATACAGTTAAGGGATCAATATTCAAGACTATGAATTAAGATGCAATGATATCTTTAGTTCTTTGTTTTTAAATTGTTAAAGAAAAACTGACATTTGTTTGGAGACATGGGACTGGAATGTGGGTGATTAAAATGAGAGGGGTATTGGAAACATTGGCATATCAGTGGTAGCCCAAAGAATGAATGGGTCATTGAGAAGCTGAGTGCCCAAGGCAGGTTAAAGGAGGACCAGAGCTTTTGAAGTCATCCTCAGCTGGGAAATAAAGACTTAGAGACAGGAAAGCAACATTTCACAGAAGGGGGAAAGGAAGGATTGAAGTGTAAAGGCAGCATTTGTGGATCTTAGCAAGAGGCTTTCAAAAATGGATGCTGGTGCTCAGGTAGCTATTTACACGCTTTTGATGGAAATGTGGAAATGTTCTATAGAGCATTGGGGGGCAGATGCAGAGTATCATTGTCTAGTGGGAAGGATGAGTGCTTAGGAAGAGAAAACAATGCATGTATGCTGCTGGTTCATTAGGTTAAAATGCTGTCATTAAAAGTATTTTAAAGCAAGAAAGAACTGTATTTAGAATCAGACTGCCTAAGACAGATTCCTGGCCATGCCTCTGAAGAGGTGTAGGATATTAGGCATGCTGTACAGTTTCTTTTCAGTTCTCTTCTACAACTTAGGAAAAATAACAGAAGCACCTCGCAGGGCAGAGCGGAAGATTACACATACCCATAAGAAGGACTTAATGCAGTGTTTGGCACATAGCAAGTACTACTTAATTGCTTGGCCATATCATCATCATCATCATTATCATTATTACTGTTATTATTAAATAATTAATAACATTTCATTAATTGGAGCAAGAGCTCCAACTTGGTATAGCAAATATTGTTGGCATTTTATGAGTGCAATTGCTATAAACAGTTATGGAAAAATGATTTAGGCTGATCTTTGGCCCAATTCATTATAAAATAATGAATCAGTTTGCCAACAAACTTCTGCTGAGTGTCTGCATACGCCAGGTGTTCTACCTGGCAGAGCCCGGAGACAAAGGCACAGTGTGATTCTAGACAGTGTGATTAGTGCGATGATAGAGACACACACAAGTGTTGCAGGACCCAAGAGGAACAGCATTTTACTCTGGAAAATGTCTGTGAACACTGCCTGAGAGACTTGCGGGACACCAATTGAACGATACTGAAGACTGCAGGCCAAGCAGTCAGCAAGCACACACAGCTTGCCAGGTTCTGATCAGGTGCTCCGATTAAAGGTTACGAGTGTCATGCCTGGAGAAAGACAATCTGAAGGCTAATCTGGGTTGGTCATATTTTCAGATAACCCAGCAAATATCTGGGAAGATTTTTTTGGAAGAGGTGGCATGGACAAGGGCCTTGAATGAAAAGATATGAACATACAGAAATGTGAATGCAAAGAACATTCTAGAAAAAAATAACAAGCTGAAGCTCAAGAAAAAAGAGAGGGTAGGTTGGAAGAAGAATATCTGGAATACATATTACAATAGAGCTAGTGCATGAATTTATTAGCAGAGAAAGGGATAGGGAATGATTTTTTTAAAAAAGTATATTTTGAGAGGGGCTGGTGGTATAGGAAAGTAAGTCATTAGTGGACTATGTTGTTGGACTTGATTTTGCAATCTGTGAGTCTTGAAGATTCCTAAAAGAAAAGTTCACTATCAGAAGCTCAATCTACATTCATTATGAAGGAGCTCATGCAAGCAGAGGTGTCCATTTGGCTGTAACTACAATCTGGTAAAAAAAAAAAATGTTGAAGGATTAGCTGGGTCAGTTACTTAGGGAGACCACAGGGCTGATCATCAATGTCGTGGTGCATGTATTATTGATTTGTTGAACATCAGCACACACAGAGTATCTTTACATTCAATAGAACTGCTACATGTTCCATTTTTAAACTGTGGGGGAATATATGATCATTGCTTTTGAGAGTGTTGCTTTATTTATCATATAGCTTAAAAGTAAAATAAAATTGTTTTAAACTTCACCTAATTTTTGAGCCTACATCTATGAGTAATCTTAAAGTCTAACACACTCCTAGTAATTTAGAAGAAAGTTTCTGTGGAAACACATTTTCCAGTAGTCTATAATCATCTACAGTCTGCTTTGTATCGTGCACAGAAATATTTAAGTGTGTTGATGATATTCATTTTCACTTGCAATCTGGTTTAACTGGCAACTGGCAAAACCAGTTAAAATTAAGAAGATGGATATTTCGAGCTAAACTACAAACAATTCTGCTGGAAATAGAATGTGATAACTAAATTGCTATCATTCATGCCTTGGTCTCTAGAATCTGGATAATGGAAGATTAAAGAGTCTACAACTTCCCCACATAGAATCAAACAAAACAGACCAGTAAATTGGCTTTCCTTGAGCATCTGAAATGTCCCCCAGACATCTCACAAATTCAGAAAGAAAGCCAGTGCTAAAACAAACATTATACCAAAAAACCTCAACATCTAATATGCTATGCAGAAATTGCACTCCAAACTCTACAGAGTATTAAAAATACTCTCGTTAAAATGCACATTTAATTCATCACAGTGTGCACATCACACAGGATACTAGATCATTAATCTGAACCAGCTACAGCAGTTAATAAAAAGATTTGGCGTGTCAGTCAAACAGAGTGTTTCTCTAAATTTGACTATCATTCAGACTTTAGAATCTCTTTATACTGAAAAAAAAAAAATCAAAGCTGTCTTAGACACAGGATGGAAGAGGAGGACCTGTTCTGCCAAACACCCCACCGCAATTGCTTGGTTTTTCTGCTAATTATGCACCACATTAGGTTGGGTGCATTAACAGCTCAACTTTCATTATTCACCCTCTGGCCTCCATATAGGAAGGTGGCCTCCTTGTAAGTCTATTTTTAAAGAAAAATAATCAGGTATAACTTCTCAAAAAATGATAGGTGGGGCAAGAAAATACTTGAGACTCGAAGGCTATTTTTTCATACAGATTTTCAAAGTGGTAGCAGATCTTTCTCTGCAAACTTTTAATCATTTTCATGCAAATGAACAAAGACCATCACTGGCAAATTTATTAACTATCTGTCCCAAAAAATAAAATCATGTCTCAAGACTATGGGAAGAGTAAGAAATCATAGGGAAAAGTTTTGAGTGATAGATCAGGCTTTAAGATAAAACAGTCCAGATTTTCCATTTCTTGTCCACTGCTAAGGAGCTTCAAGAAAACCAATCTCACACTGCAATATGTTCTTACCATATTTTGTGTAGTCAAAGCACTTGTATCTATTTCTTCTCTTCTCTTTGGTCCCTATGATGTTTAGATCAGTAAAATTCAGTATGTAATTAATTAGATATAATTACGATTTATTGCAGTGAATTGATAAATTAGTTAACAAGTATGGTAAATGAAATCAAGCATTTCTTCCATCTCAACTTCACAAAATCCTCAGAATTTCTGCCGAATCATACCCCAAGTGATTCCCTATCAGCTAGGCTATCTCCAGCGTGCTCCATCATTCTACCTGATTAGAATGGGTTTCTTCCCTTCTATTCTTCTCTCTCTCTCTTTCTCATTTTGCATTTCAAATAAACAAATAGAATCTTTATAACAAAATCTGCAAGTGTTTCAAAGTTCAGAAAAGTCAAAGCTAGAAAAACAGGCTGTTGCAAAGTAGGATCAGTTGTGCTGAGATCTAACCAGGGTATGTTTTTCCTTGAGGACAATTCATTCTCAGGAGGGTCCATTTACAAAGGGCTGTTCTGCTTTCCAATGACCAATAATTGGTTAAATTGGTCAAAGTCCCAGGACCTGGGGGTAAGAGGGGAGCCTGGTAAGACAAAGCATGGGAATCCAGAGATTCTGTGACTTATCTTGTCATAAGTAAATGAGGGGAGGACCCATGAGCCTTATGTAAGCCAAGGGAGAAGGGGAGGGGGCTTTTTGAAGCAAACATTTCTGGAACACAAAAGGTGGGGAAATATCTTGACCTTTGCTGATTTCTAGGAGCAGCAACTCAGGTAAAGCTCAACATTGTCAGAAAGAAAGAATGGAGGGACAGAGGGAAGGGAGGGTAAATGAGAGGAAAATCACAGGAGGGCCAAGTGTTTCTGATAACTCTGTCCACAGGAGAAGGCTGTGGGTAGCTCTTTTGAGCATAAATAGAACTTCAGAAGCAGGTGGAACCCACACCACTTGTGAGTTCGTCTCACCATGAACTTGGTATCAAGAGTAATTCAAGTGCTCAGAGTTATGTCCTAAAGTCTAAAGCCTTTAGCAGTTGACTTTATAAGCACTCATATTCCCCCAAAGCTATGATTATTTATACATGCACACATATTCATAACTATTATAATGCATAATGAATATATTTTCCTAAGTTAGCTACATTAAAAGCAGTTAAAATCAGTATTTTCATGGCACTTCATCGGAAAAATAGACACAATGCTATTGAAAAACTAGGATTATGAACTCCCTCAAGCAGGTTCAAAGCTATTTTCCTTCATAGAGTATACACATGTCTACATGTTCATATTATTATCAGGGGTTTTAAGACAGCTTAACTGACCTTAGTTTTAAAATTTCACAGAATTCCACATTTTTCATATGTAAAATGAGTGTATAGAAGAAGGTGATGGCTGAGGTTCCTTTATACTTGATCTACTTTTATAAAATAAACACCAAGAGAACATCCTAACTAAAATTAACTGCCTCCTGATCACTCACACTAAGTAATTACTTTGATAAAATGGGTTCAGTCTGAAGAATTTAAGTCTTACTGTGCTTTTACTCAGCTTAATTGCTAGAAAACTTTCATAATATGAGTGTTGTTACCACCAATCTTTTAAAGATTTACTTTATTTACATGAAAGGCAGAGTTACAGAAGTAACAGAGGTAGAGGGAGAGACAGAGAGAAAGGTCTTCCATCTGCTGGTTCACTCCCCAATTGGCGGCAACAGCCGAAGCTGAGCCAAGAGACAGGAGGAGCTTCTTCTGGGTCTTCCACATGTCTGCAAGGGCCCAAGCATTTGGGCCATCTTTGACTACTTTCCCAGGCATTAGCAGGGAACTGGATCAGAAGTAGAGCGGGCAAAACTCAAGCCAGCATCCATATAGGATGCCAGCGCTACAGGCGGCAGCTTTACCCACTATGCCACAGCACCAGCCCCTATCAATACACTTTAAGGAATGGAATAAGACTTCAAGAAAAGGCATTGCTTCCTTGTGAATGGGAAAAAAACAAAACAAAACAAACAAACAAAAAAAAACACTCCAGGAGAGCCCAGAATGAACCCGGCATCTGTGGAGCTTCAACTGCCATACTCTGTAAGCTTTGCAAGGACTTGATTGTAGATATCACTTTTCTGGGTTTAGATAGAACAAAAATATATGGAAACAGGGAGAAAGAAGCCAGACTCACTTACTGGAGAAATGGAGCGCTGCTTTCAAGTTGAACCAGGGGTATCGTGTATCATTTAGTTGGCATAGATGTTCCTGCAAACTCTATCCAGAGCAGTGAGCCAGTGAAGTGAAAGACAGTTAAATCTCCCATCAACAGAATTGTTTCTACTACCGTCCTTGTGATATCGGAAATGACCCCCTAAAATATATATATGAAAGTGTGGCCCCTTACAATTGCCCAGAAGTCAAGTCTGGGGTGCCACATATGGCACTGGAATTTGGAGTGCCATACAACATCACCGTATTCTTATTAATAAATCCCCAATATTCATAAGCCCGAGAGGGTTCTTACCTAATATTTAGAGAGGAATTCTAAATAGCAGCATAAATAAACAAGTCAGTGTGGTAAATTTTAGGCTTTTATTTAGTGCAAAAATGCGTAAGAAAGTGAGAGCTGTATCTAAGAGAGAGAGAGAGAGAGAAATCTGTGTTCATACGGAGTACCAGGAACCAGCCACGTGGAGGAGCATCTAAGCCAGGAAGTCTAGGGCAGGACGCAGGGCTACAGCCAGTCCCCTCCTGGCAAGAAGCCAGGGAAAAGAAGAAGGCTGGACACACCGGGTACCAGGCTTTTAACCCACTTCCACAGGTGTGGTTAATTAACCTGATTGGCCAGTGGGCATTCAGATATGGCCAGGTAGGGCCTTAAGCCAGGTAAGCCCTTAAGGCATTCAGATCCTGTTGTTGACTTAATTTGAAGAGTGTCAATTATTAAATCAACAAGAGGAGTCACTGTACACTTACTCCCCATGTAGGATCTCTGTCCTTAATATGTTGTACTATGTGAATTAACGGTATAACTAGTACTCAAACAGTACTCTATACTTTGTGTTTCTGTGTGGGTGCAAACTGTTGAAATCTTGACTTAGTATATACTAAATTGATCTTCTGTATATAAAGATAATTGAAAATGTATCTTGATGAAGAACGGGATAGGAGAAGGCGCAGGAGATGGGATGGTTGTGGGTTGGAGGGAGATTATGGGGGGGAAAAGCCACTATGATCCAAAAGTTGTACTTTTGGAAATTTATATTTATTTTATAAAAGTTTAAAAAAAAAGAAATATATTACTAATCCTAAAAGAGTTCTAAGGTTTGTCCCTAGGTACTGGATTTATTAAAGTGAGCAAGGATTGAATTACTATAGGGAATAAATTAGTCAGTGTGAAGAATGGAACTCATTGTTATGCAAACGAAGGTTAAAATGCCATTGTGCAAGTTTTGTTTTGCTTTGTTTCAATGAAGGAGTCTTGTTTGTAGGTTTAAAACACTGACACAGAAGAGACCCCATTTCCACCACAGGACTCATTTCCATCAAAGACAGGTTAAGCTTAGACCCCTGTTGAGTTCAGCACTTCTGGTTTCCAAACAAAGAGGGGTAAATACTGTCCTCAAATTATCAAAGCAAAAGTGGTAATGACTCTGCCAAATTTGATGAAATTTTGCAAAAAGGAGGTGAAAGGTTGATTAGCTTGATCACAAAAGCCATTTCACAATGTATACTTGTATCAAAGCACCACAGTCCCATTATACATTATTAGTACATGCAGTTTTATTTATCAGCTATACCTCAATAGATCTAGGGAAAAAAAGAAAAAAAGAAGAAAGGGACCATTGATGTGTATTGCATGAATCAATTATAATTAATTGCATGATCGTTAACTTCATGTTTGTGGATGCGCAATTCTATGAAATAAATATTCTTGAAAAGTTTACACAGAATTATACTTTAAGCAATTGATACGTCCTTAAAACATTATAGGAGAAAATTAATTTTTATAAATTAAAACTTGTTGTTATCCTAGGAAGAAAACATTTTAAAGGAATTTCCCTCATCAATTCTTCTTTAAAAGTTATTGATCTCACATATTCTCTATTTTGTAAACTGGCTCACACTGAGACACACTTTTTGTTAATGAATTCTTACTTCTCAAGAAGTAAATTACTTTAGGGCTAAAAAGAAATTGCAGTAGACCAAGACACTGCTGAATAAAAGAAAGCAGACAGAATTCAGTCCTCAACTCCACTGAAACAAGGGCTAGAGAACTTTAAGAGCTGAGCTTGGGAAAGTGGCTTATCTTAGGGCTTCGGTGTTTACTAATAGACCTCACCCAAAGGAAAACTAAATTTTTTGTTATCTGCATGACCGGAAGTAATTTTACTCATTGAACAACTTTGAGCCCTCTCTCCCACAGAAACTGGTGATGGGGCTCTACTTCCCCCCACTCCCACCCCCTCAGGGGGTTGCATTTCAAAGACAGGCTCCCAGGTCCTGGAGGAAGAAGCTTTTGACAAGATCTACCTCTCAAAGGGGCAGAGAAAGTAAGTGCTGTAGAAAGGAAAGTCCTGTCTTAGAGGCAGGAAAAGCCTGTCTGAATTGAGTGAGGCTGGGGGAAATGTTAAAGGCCCTCTTGACTAGAAGCATGGTCAAGGTTTTTTGTTGTTGTTGTTGTTGTTTTTAATTTTTGTTGTTGTTATTGTTGATAAGCAGAGTTAGACAGTGACAGAAAGAGAGAGACAGAGAGAAAGGTCTTCCTTTGCCATTGGTTCACCCTCCCATGGCCGCTACAGCTGGCGCCGATCCAAAGCCAGGAGCCAGGTGCTTCCTCCTGGTCTCCCATGCGGGTGCAGGACCCAAGGACCTGGGCCATCCTCCACTGCACTCCCGGGCCACAGCAGAGAACTGGACTGGAAGAGGAGCAACCAGGACAGAATCCGGCGCCCCGACTGGGACTAGAACCCGGGTGCCAGTGCCGCAGGTGGAGGATTAGCCTAGTGAGCTGCAGCGCCGGCCAAGGGGTTTTAAAAACAAAAACGTGGGCCCCCCTGAACTTCAGAATGTCTCTGATAGGTCTTGCCTCCTTGCTTAGCCCTTCTCAGACGTCCCCAACACACAGTCCTCCCCACACACAGAAACGTACCAGTCATTCCCACCCTCACCTCCTCCTGCCTTGTAAAGACCTCAGCTGGAAAACCTCCAAGTTTCCTCCCCCAGGGAGGCCCTGTTGCACACGCACCTCATCTGCTTTCCCATAGGGATGCAGACGCACTGCCCTCCACGCCTTGAAGGTTCATGGTTGGAAGGATGTCTGCCTTTCACAGTGGATGCTGGGGAGCACAATGGTGAACTCATAGACAGGCCTCGAGAAATGAAATCAGCAGGTACTTGTGAGGTGTGGATCAGGCAGCTGATCTGGGGAAACTGGGGTCACCGTGTCTCCAGAACCCCCTGCAAACATCTTCCCTGCTGGCTAGGTTCTATGAAAACCAAGGGTTGCCCTGGAGCAACCTGGGTGACTGCAGAGTGGCGCACGGCTCAGCCTGGACGACGGGCGGTGGGAAGATGGGGCGGAGAAGAGCTTGTGGAAATGCTGGGCTTTCTGACCTTTCTCAGGCTTTTTTCTTTCTCTGTATTTTTTGTCATTGTCATCACCACACCCACTGTCTTCTCACACAAACTCATTTTAAAAAAATAAAACAATCATTCTTATAAATAAACACCAAAGGAGATACCAGAAAGTCCCAGTATAAAATGTTATGAATCAGGGCCACACTATGGCCGTAGCAGGAACAGCCACAGCCTGCAGCTCCAGCATCCTCTATGCATGCTGGTTCAAGTACCAGCTGCTCTTCCCCTGTTCCAGCTCCCTGCTAAGGCACCTGGGAAAGCAGCAGAAGATGGTCCAAGTCCTTGGGCTCCTAGCTCCTGGCTTCAGCCTGGCCCAGCTGGACATTGCAGCCATTTGGGGAGTGTACCAGTGGATGAAAGATCTCTCTCTGTGTAACTCTCCTTCTCTCTATAATTCTGCTTTTCAAATGCAATAAATGAATCTTTTTTTAAAAAAAAAATTATGAATCAAATCAGAACTCCTCTGCTTCTTAGCATTCCATGAACTCACTAGTGTGTTCCGTTTGGAAATCCTCTGCTTAAGAGCATGGAATGAGAAGCAACTCAGCCCCTGTCCCCTAAAGTAAGGTTAAGAACACAGCACAGCAAATACGGGCAGGAAGGACCCCTTCAGAAATTTTCACTTAATGACCTTGGGTTTATATCTTCTACCATTTTTATGTGCTGCTTATGTATTCCACTAATCTCTCCTTCAAATTTTATGAATTGTTGCCTTGAAAATATCAATAGAAATTGACGTTGGAGAGCAGTATCAGTGTCAGTGTGCTTCGGGGAGTCCAGGAAGTGTCCAGAGGAGAGGTGATGTCATGTAACACAGCAGACTGTCATCACGGCTGGGTGGGTCTCCAGCAGCAAACATCAAGGTCACTGACAGCCATACGCAGCGCCCTGCACACACTGCTCCTCCTGTGAGGCTGCCTTTTCCTGGCCACCTTTCCAATGCTAGTGGAGCAGGGGCTTCAGAAGTTGACCCATGCTTGCACTTCTTCCTGGGGCTGGGAAGAAAGCACAAAACGTGAGTCTCATCACTGTCACAGGCAGAGTAACTAGCTTAGAGGTCTATGTCTCTGGGCTCTGCAGGTCTTGTAAATACTTCTGTTTCATTATGTGCATATAATAGTGTGGGCGGGGGAAGGGAGAGGTTGATAGAATAGGAGAGTAGGCACTTTGACCTTTATTTTATTTTATTTTTTAAAGATTTATTTATTTATCTGAAAGTCACAGTTACACAGAGAGAGAAGGAGAGGTAGAGAGAGAGAGAGGTCTTCCATCCGCTAGTGTTCACTCCCCAATTGGCCACCATGGCCAGAGCTGTGATCCAAAGCCAGAAGCCAGGAGCTTCTTCCAAGTCTCCCAAGCAGGTGCAGGGGCCCAAGCACTTGGCCATCTTCTACTGCTTTCCCAGGCCACAGCAGAGAGCTGGATCAGAAGTGGAGCAGCCAGGACTGGAACCAGCGCCCATATAGGATGCCAGCACTGCAGGGGGCAGCTTTTCAGGCTATGCCACAGCAGTGACCCCAGCACTTTGATCTTTAAAGGAATAGCCAAACCAAGGAAAATAAATAATGGCTCATTTCCAGAACATATGCACAGTGTTCTTGAGATAATAGTTATAATAATCTGATATTTTGTCTTTGTGCTTTGTTCTCTGCTGAGTTTTCATTTTAAATGGGAAAGCTGATTCTCACTTTGACTGAAAATGAATTAGTGGAGCTGGCACTGTGATGTAGTAGGTTAAACCACAGCCTGAGACACAGGCATCCTGTATGAGCGCCAGTTCACGTGCTGGCTTCTCCACTTACAATCCAGCTCCCTGCTAATGCACCTGGGGAAGCAGCCTAAGATGGCTCAAGTCCCTGGGCCTCTGCACCCATGGGGGAAACCCAGATGAAGCTCCTGGCTCCTGGCTTTGGACTGGCCTAGCCATGGCCGTTGAGATCATTTGGGGGAGAAAACCAGCAGATAGTAGACCGATCTCTCTCTCTCGCTCTCTCTCTCTCTCTCTCTCTGTGTGTGTGTGTGTGTGTGTGTCTTTCAGATAAATAAATAAATCTTTTTAAAAAAATCTTTTAATAAATCTTTTCTAAAAGGCAGAGTTACACAGAGAAAGAAGTAGAGGCAGAGAGAGAGGGAGGTCTCCCATCCTCTGGTTCACTACCCAGTTTGCCAAATGGCCAGAGCTGTACCCATCTGAAGCCAGAACCAGGAGCTTCTTCTGGGTCTCCATGCAGGTGCAGGGGCCCAAGGACTTGGGCCATCTTCTACTGCCTTCCCAGGCCATAGCAGAGAGCTAGATTGGAAGTGGAGCAGTCAGTACTCGAGCCAATGCCCATGTGGGATGCCAGCACTGCAGGTGGTGGCTTTACCCCCTATACTACAGCACTGGCCCCAATAAATAAACCTTTAAAAAAAAAGAAAAAGAAAATGAGTTCAACTGCTAAGAGAGTAAGTGGCAGTAAGATGTGGCTCCCTGGTCCCTCTCAGTACCAGCTCACACTCCTAATGCCTCTACCTCTGCTCTTACAGGACTTGCCAGAGTAGGGAATGGTTAATTCTGGAATACCATGCAAGAGTGAAAAGACCAGAAGTGTAAGAGTCAGAATGTAATGGTTTTGAATGCCAACTCTGCAATGTACTTGATATATACTGGATGTATATTTAACAAGTTGTTTAATAACTCTTACTATCCACTTCCCATCCTACAACATATAAGAAATTATAAGAGCTCTCAATAGTAGGCCTAGAATGTGTTAGAAGGCTGACAGTAGGCCGGCACCGCGGCTCACTAGGCTAATCCTCCACCTGCAGCGCCAGCACCCAGGTTCTAGTCCCAGTCGGGGCGCCGGATTCTGTCCCGGTTGCCCCTCTTCCAGGCCAGCTCTCTGCTGTGGCCCGGGAGTACAGTGGAGGATGGCCCAAGTTTTGGGGCCCTGCACCCGCATGGGAGACTAGGAGAAGCACCTGGCTCCTAGCTTTGGATCACTGTGGTGCGCTGGCCACGGCGGCCATTGGAGGGTGAACCAACAATAAAGGAAGACCTTTCTTTGTCTCTCTCTCTCACTGTCCACTCTGCCTGTCAAAAAAAAAAAAAAAGGCTGACCATAAATAACTTATTGCCCGAAGTAAAAGGAGGAAACCCCTTGTTGTTATCTTTACCAGAAGTAGAGAAAAACCAAGTGAAATTTTTGGCATCTCATGCAAGAGTATTGTGCACAAACATGAGGCTGGAAGCCTTTGATCAGGAAGTAAATGTATTAAAGAAACTTTTTGGAAAGAAACAACAATGAACAGTGAAAGACAACAGATTAGAGAAGGTTGGAGGGAAGGAAGATTGGTGAATAAATATTTGAAAAAGAATGAAGAAAGAACAAAACAATGAAAGAACTAATCATCAGTTTGTTACAGCACTGTTCAAACCTTAAGCTCAGGATCTTGTTGATCAATGATAAGTTATATTACACCATTACATTGAATTGTTTTTATCCTCTGTTCTCCATAAAAATGAAAACCAAACATACTGTTTCTTTCTGAGAAAAATGCAGAAGCTAATCTTAAACAGTGCCACATATTTTATTCGAGTGAAAATATTAGTATCTTTATGTTAAATCTGAATTAACAGTCTATGATAAATGTTCCCGTTGTTCTTTAGGAAAAAACAAGGTAGGATTTTCAGAAGCAACATGCAAAATGGAAATGTTTAGAAGACAATTTCTTAAATAGCACTATGTCATTGCTAACGAGCTATGACAGGCTATATCTTGTCTTCCATTTTCCATCCGAATTTCTGAGTAACTTTGTGAGATTGTGCATTAGTTTCACAGATTCCCGCAAATGATTATGCTGCAGCAATAGAATAAGGAGCATCTGTAGCTGATTGATTGCATCATGCAGTGTTTACCAGGAATGAAAGCCTGCCACACACACCCTGATTGGAGAAATAAGCTTGAAGATTACTATTATTAAACAACCAACTGTTAAAAGACCCACTCAACATATTAAGAGGAAACACAGAATAAGCTGATTTTGTTGCTTAAGCCAAATATTTTGGAATTCATCCACATTAAGCTCTCACTTTTTCCCACCATGGTGCTTGATTTTGTGATAAGTTTGCATACATTATTCTTCCCTGAGGTACATTTAGTTTAATTAAATTTTACTATTAAAAAGTACTACAGCCTGCTTCTCTTAATTCTTAAAAGGCCTGGTGAGAAGACATTTCCTCTGTATCCCTTCCCTGAAGGACCTTGGAGGACTTTACCTAGGCAGGGATCACATGGGAATAGAGCTAGCACTTCAATCACCTGTGCTCCACTTTTGAATCTCTCATCTGACCTTGATTCTTTCATAATATGCTTTGTATTACAACTCTTTATTTTCCTTACTAGTCTGTAAACAAGAACTCACATTCAAAGCTGCAAAAATACTGAAAGGTCAGGGAGATTATTTTCCAAGTGAACCAAACCCAGAAGCACTGGTTGAGAACCTACTATGTGCTATATTAGACTAAGGACCATGCAGACAAACATGTATAGGGCCAAATCCTTTCCACCAAGAAATTTACAACCTCAGAATAAAAACTCCTGTCTTAATTCCTATCTCACAGTGATAGCTGGCTTTGAAGGAAAAGGAGCTGCAGGCTCTGCTGGAAATTCTTGAAAGAGGAAATCCAAAATCTCATTATGCCATAACAAGGAAATCACCTTGACCAAGTAAATGCTAAAAGACTGAAAAAAATATATATTTATTTATTTAAATTTTATTTGAAAGGCAGAGAGACAGAGAGAAACAGACAAAGAGGGAGACAGACAGACAGACACAGAATTTCCAACCACAAGTTCACTTCTCAAATTTTCACAAAAGCCAGGGCTGGGGCAGCTAAAGTGAGGAGCCGGGAACTCAACCCAGGTCTCCCAAGTTGGATTTCAAGGACCCAACTACTTGAGCCATCACCTGCTGAGTTAAAGGTAGACATTAGCAAGAAGCTGGGACCCAAAGCAGAGCTGTGACTCAAACCCAAGCACTCCAATATTGGATGTGGGTGTCTCAACCAACATTTTAAGCACTAGACCAAATGTCTACCCCTGAAACTATGTATTTGAAAAGAGTTTGTAATCTGTTTTCCCACAGTCTTTCCTCTGATGGACTTACTGAGAGCTTACCCATACCCACAGTATTTAACAAAACAGAGTCCCACTCTGCTATGAGAAAGCACCACACGGAGATTCTGAAACACTAATCACGATGTAGGAAAACACACCAGTTACCGTGCATTGGAACCTGAGAAGTGCTTTCAGAGCCATATTTCATGCTGGGAGGTCATTAGCAGTGCGTCTATCCACTGTGAAGTGTTTTGCCATAGGTAATAATGACTGTAGTTATTCCTAATGTTTTCCAACTGTAGCACGAATGAATGAGTCAGTGACTGTGTCAGGCCAAAGCAAAGAGTCTTTTGTTGTTGTTTATTTCATTCTACATTTCATACTTGGCAGCAGGGATCTTTTTAAAGCCTCTAAGTCATGAGAAAAAGAACCTAAAATATGGACACAGATACAAGCGCCCACACAAGGCCAAATCATCTGAAAGAGAAGGTCCCAATGTTGATAAATGTATGTGTCCCCATAAAACATGTCAAGCATTACTTAAAAAGCACTGCATTGAGACCTCCAAAGTCTTTCCAATTTACTTGTCTAAGCTACCTTACTTCTACAGTATGGTCACCCTAATAGAAACTAGTAAACTGCTTAAGTTATCCCCAACTGTATTACAGATACAGTACTGGAGCTCAACAGCCTTATTTCTTATTTCTCTAAATTTTAGCTTTCTTATCTATAAAATGAAACTAATAAGTAGATATCCTTTTCAGAGTCAGGAGCAATTAGGTTATTCTACAACAAACAACTTTATAACTCATGGCTTTAAACAATAAGACCGCCTATTTGTTTTATGATAATTTTTCTGTGGAACCAGACCTCTCAGGGGTCCTAGCTCCCTAATAATTTTGACCTTACTATCTCAAAACAATACTTCTAAATTTCCATGAGAGGATGGAGCAGGAAGGTCTTGCACTGGCTGTTGAATGTTTTGGCCTAAAAATGAAACACCTCGCTTCCTTTCCCTGTCCAAGGGCAAGAACCAGGTAAATGGCTCCTCCAGCCATAGAGAGGCTGGAAGGTACAAGTATGTTTGCTGATGAAAAAATGTAAAAAAAAATGAGAAAAACAGTTATCAGTGAGAATCGGTAACAGATCTGGGACAGTTGTGTGTTGTTACAACCAATGAGGCCATAGATGGAAAAATTCATACTTTCAAAAAAACAGTAGAAGCTGAATAACAGAAGGCATGATGATGATAACATCAACAACAGCAGGGAGTAAATGTCTCAGTGTGTAGGTAGATGAATTATGATTGTTTTATATACTTCCTCAAGCATTTGTATGAAAGCCAAATTTATTGTTCGGTCAAATTTTAATCCCTATTTCTACCACTAATGAGACAAGAGCCATCTGACCAAAAATATGCAGATGAGTCAGAGTCAGAGTCCTTCCTGTCTATTCATCTCACTTTTCATCCTGTGTGGCATTAGAGGCAATTCCTAACATGGAACGCATGCTTTCACTAATTGGAACCCTCTAACCATCTCTTTCTTTGCAGTAACCTCAAGTGAACAATTTTGTGTTGATCCACATTTAAAACCTTGTTAGCCTACTTGCCAGTATTATTCTCTTAAATTATTCATCAGAGTATCTCTCATTTTTTAAAGACTGCTCTTCTCCAAATCTGAATCTGGGCCACTGCCCTAAGTAAAAGAAATATGGTCTTATAGTTCCACTCCTTTACTTTAATCATGCTCTACAGACTGTAGATTTTAGAGGTTGCTTGCTTGCCTGGTCCCAACTTCTCTGCTTACATTCAAAGGCTCCATAATTATTGCAGGATGACTGGTAAATCTATGTGTGATAGTATGAGCCTGGTCCAGAGAATCTTGTGCCTGGAGAAGTGGAGCCAGCCCATCAACATCCCAGGGCTGACCCTATATAATAGTTCACTACCTGAAGAGATCAACTGGCCACATCCGTCTCATCTTGCTAAATTAACACTGATAACATTACAGCATATCACCAGTGCCACTGAAATTGTCAGTTATTTCTGTACTCGCGCAAGCCCGATTTCCATTCTCTGGACCCTTTCCATAGTCTCTGAACTCAGTGGCAGAAGACTTTTCTCCGTTTGTTTATATCAGTCAAAAATGCAGTACTCAACAGCCACAGCTTCCAACATGCCCACTTATTCCAGTGCTTTCAGATAGTCAGCCAGTCACTCAAACACCTGGATCCAAAGAGTTTCAGAGATTTTCTGCAGAATTTCTATTTTCTCTACAACTTAAAGACCCACCAAAATTTATTGTCTTTTTGGGAAGTACATATCAAAGAGTAAACTCCTCCTCTCCACTCCTTGACATTCTTTCACCTCAAATATCTTGTGTTTGGTAGCATGTGGTCCCTACCAAGCACTTTGTTATTTGGCCTTAAAGTGTCTGCCTAGAAATGTGGAGGCGGTTAGGCCCTCCAATCAATTCAAACATGTCTGCCATAAGCCTCCCTTCACCCCCACCAGTGACTTTTATTTTCCATATTGACTAGGAAATACGGGTTATTTTCACCATGTGACTCTGCCATCTTGAATTCATCCTCCTTCAGAAAACCATGCAGAGAGGAAAAAGTGAGATTAAGAAGATCATGAGGTGTAGGCATTGTTGCATAATCGGTTAAGCCACCATTTGTGACTCCTACATCCCTTACTGGAGGTCCAGTTTTAGCCCCAGCTACTCTGTTTTGAATCCAGCTTCTTGTTAAAGCACCTGGGGAGGCAGTAGATAACGGCCCAAGTACTTGAGCTCCTGCTCCCATATGGAAGACTTGGATGGAATTCCTGACTCTTGACTTTATTATGTTCCAGTCCCTGCTATTGCAAGCATTTGGGAATTTAACCAGAAGATGGAAAATGTTTCTGTCTCTCACTTTCACTTTCATTCTTGCTCTCAACTCTGTCATTCTGTCACTATATCTTCAAATAAGTAAAAAAAAAAACATATTTTAAAAAATGAAGACCTTGGAAAATATTCTAAAGACAAGGCTTAGGAGTGGTTCACATGAATTCTGTCCTATTTCTTGGCCAATGTTACTCTCTGTGTACAGGAATTTGCTAACTTCCTTATGTGTCACTCTAAGGTAAAACAGGAATCTTGATTTCTTCTGTGAGTGCATCAACACTTCATAAGGCAACCACCAACCAGGAACAGACAACGTTGTGTTTCTTTTTTTCTTCTCTTCTTGCTAATCTAATCTAAGTTCAGGTCCTTTTTCTCCACCTTGACTCCACGGAATCATCATAGCCATGCTCAGGCCAGAATGCTCACATTCCAGAAACATATGTGGGATGCCAGCTGGGGGTTAACTACTGAAACACTGATAAAGCAGGATTGATTTCAATGAGAAATTTCAAGAGCAACATGGGCATTCTGCAAGTGCCATTCTAGAACCTAGAAACTCCAGATGACAAAGGAGAGAAAGAGTATGAATGGCAGAAAGAAGAAAGGACAAAGGGAGGGGACACCTCAGAGAATTTTTCATTGAAACCTAAAGCTTCTAAACTGACAAAAATAGATCAGCTTGCACAGGTGCATAAGAGAAAGGCAGCCAGAGAGACGAGACATGTGGCACAACGATGCCAGCGTTAGAAGAGCTAGAAAAGGACTGCCATCCAAGCCAGCTGACTCCAGGCTTCCAAGCAGCACACACGTGCCCAGATTTAAGAAACTCACTGGGAGACACTAACCTCAAGAGCAGTGGGATTAGAGGGCTAAGCAGAGGTGAGCAATGGGTCACTGGATAAAACATATACAAAACTTCTGAACTGAAGGGTAACCTGAAAACTCTGAAGTTCTATAGCATTAAATAAACCTTCTAAAGTTCAGGTGCCAATCAGGGCTTCAGTTTGTAAAAGCAGAAATCTCAAAGGCTAACTCTGTTGACAAATTGCTAGCAGTTCCTTCCTTAGGTTAAAGCAGAATGTCACTGGAAACAATGTTATGTGCATTCTTACAAAGCTAACCTTTGGATATGACCAATTGCAGGGCTTAAGCAAGGACACAAAAGAAAACTTTTTTCTATTATATCTCTTCATTTACACATATAATTACTATATCTTCCTAATGCAGTTCATGTAAAAATAACTGGGAACTATTAAAAATCATGATGCATCTCTCACTTCCTAATCCAGGCTCTCCTTGTGCAATTTCAGAAATGCATATCACAGTATTGACATTATTGGATGGGCTGTGGCTTCGGCAAGAAAATAAATTGATCTACTCCAAGGATTAAAATTGCATTTTAATGCAAATATTAAGGAACAGGAGCACCATTGCCATCAAATGCAGGTAAATAAAAGGCATCAATTCTTACAAAACATATGCATGATACACACAAATACGTACATAAACAAAGAAAACACACACACTTATTATATTGCTTAATCAATTTCAGTGGGCTTTTTTCCCTGCATTTTTAATGATCATTTTCACTCAATGGCATTTTTTACCTGCACTGTGCTAGCTCAGGTAGGCTATGCAAGGTGGAGGCAGAAAGAACCTCTATTTCTTTTTACTGACTCTTGTGCTCCAAGGTCTTACAGCAGCCAAGGAGTTTCGTGAAGGGGATACAGGGGTCAAAGGATGCTGGAGTGATAAAGAAGGGAGCAAGTGAGTAGCATCCCAGAGACAAAAGGGGAGAGTTGGGTGTTTACGCTTCCCGCCAAAAATAAGAATTCCACAGGTCCCAGTAGGGGACCTGGCTATATTGACAGAAAGAAAAGGCTACATGGTCAATGTCCACAGGCAGAGAGTTTTTGGCAGCCTCACAAAATGTTCTACTTTTCTGAGGGAGGTGCAAACCAGTTGACAAAACAACCATTCTGAAAAGAAGCACTCAAGAAAAACACATCCTTATTTCCTGAAGAAGAGAGGTAGAGTCTTTGCTAACTCTCTCTCTGTGTCTGCAAAAGAAAACAAAAGCTGCTGCACACCATAAATCTGTCAGGAAGCACAGTGAAGACTCCTCTGTGACATTTCCAGTCATTGTCAAAATCTGACCAGTGCTCCGAGCATATCTGGAGCTGGCAGTTCTGCAGACTGACAGCATCCAAAGGCAGTAACAGTCGTTCACTGCTCAGGAGGACCGGAACGTCTTCTTTCTGAAAGATAAATTGACACTCTTCCTCCACCTCCCTCTATAATATGCAATGTATTGGCAGTTCCTTATAGAACGTAATAAAGAGACTAAGAGGGAGAAATAAGAGGGGTTGTAGACCTTAGGGACCTGTTTATTATTCAAGGAAGATGAGGAAGACTCCAAATAGTAGCTTCATACCTCCTCCCCACAATATGCATACAGAAGCTTAATTGTCAAAAGAACTCACCACCTGCCACCCACAGTATAAATTTTTTTAATGAACATTTTACCCATTCTGGGTAGTAGCCAATGAGTTCCCTCGTAAGTACAATCTACAGCCTTATACCCTCACTGTTGATGGGAACCTAACACTGTAAGGCTTGGATGTTTCCTTCTGTCAAGAAACAAAAACTTCATTAGATTCCATTGTGGCATAAACAAGTCATGCAATTACATAGAAATTTATTTTTAATTATCTACCAAGGTATGGAAACATTTGCCCATTTGAAAACTTAACAATGCATTCTATGCCCTTAATTATGATACTGTCCTTGTCTATGAGACTTCGTGCATCACCATTGACTCTGGGGTCTAAGCAATACCGAAAGAGGAGCTGCGAAGACAAAACAAAAGTTACGCAAGAAATAATTCTCAGAAAGCACATCAGAGATCTCCTCTTGGTGGAGTGTATGGACTTTTGCTTTAATATGCAGTCTGATGGTTAAAAGCCAAGGAGGTTAGAACAAAAAGTTCAGAAATATAATTCTCAGTTTCTGAAATAAGAGAAAAATTGGAGATGTGTAATTTTCTAAAGAAAAATGACTAAAAGTGGAGAAAATGCAAAAGGTCTAATGATAAAATAAACCAAGTGTTGGAAAGCAAATAAAATCACAATCATCTCTAGATCCAGTTAAGTGAAAGTGGAGAGAAATGAAGATGATGGAAACCATCAGTATGAGAATAGAAAGTACCCAAGAAATGGTGACAGGGAGAGTTCTTCCATGACTGACAGTGAGACTTTGAATGAGGCAACACATGTCCTTGGGCTGGTGAGGAAAAAACAATTGTTTTCCCATACTCAGATGAGCTTCCAGTTCAAAAGTGATGGTAAAACGAAGAAACATTCATACAAATGAATACTGAGAGAGCAGGATACGAGGAAGAGGAAAACTGATGAATGGACAAGCAGCAGCATGGGACAAGCAACAGACTATCCATGTTGACAAATCTAGGTACGGTTTTACACTAGGTTTTGACTTGATTCAGGAAACTGAAAAAGAATGTGGCCTACTAAGTACATGTTTAAGAAGAAAAATAAGCAAATTAGGAAGGAGCCAAGATCTGCTTCAGGGGTTAGGAATTCCATGAACTGGTCCCCTCTCTGTGGCTACTCTACTGGCTGGACAGAATGTTGGCTCACCTATCCTGGTTTTAAGCATTTTCGTCATTTCTGGCACTGGAATGTGTAGGTTTATGTCTATAGCATAATTATTTATGTAAAATATCACTACATTTTATTTCTTATACTTATGTTCCCATACAGAACAGCAGATTTGTAAGCTCAGATTACATATTGCTGGAGGCTAACATCCTTAATGTCTACTTCCAATGAATCAAAAAAGTTGTCATGAAACTGTAAGAAAAGGTGAGAGAGAAGAATGCTAAGTTCTGCTGTCTCTTTCATTCCCTGAGCATCAGGTAATACATCTAATCTCACTAGATCATGCAAAATAACAGTGAATGAGTACAGAAACACAGTTATGAATATACCTTTAGTGTTTCAAATGTGTTTCAGTTGATTGCTGCTGAGGGTTTTGTACTTATGTATGGTTACGTGGCAAGTGAGAACAAACTTCAAATGTTTCTGAAATCAATGGCAGTCATTCAGGGCGTCTGAGTGTAGGATGGTACTGCCAGTTTGTGAAACCATATTAAGAGAGCAGGATTTGCAAAGGCCCATGTTCCATTGCGGGGTTACACGGGGCACTTCAGAAATGTCAGGGGAATCTGCTTTGTGCTCTAAAAATACTATATGAGAAAAATGTAAGTAGTGACTCCAAAGAGTAAGCTACATGCAAGAAGTCATATTTATTTATAGATATAACCCACAATCTGGAAGAATCTTGCCTTATGTTTACATCATATACAAGATAGTGTCCCATTTGAAAAAAAATCATCTGGGAAAATCAGTTTTGTGGTTTGGTGAGGCAGGGAAATGAATATCCCACAAATGACTACACTAGGTTAAAGGGAACCCCTCATAAACTCATGGCCACCCAGAATCTGACTGTGACCTGTTCTAGAAATAAGGAGCTTTCCAAGTTAATTCATTAAGGTGAGGATTTAGATACTGGGATAGGGTGGGACTTGATCCAGTAACTAATGTCATGAAAGGAAAACATAGACACATGCATAGAGCGGTGACAATGTGAAAACACACAGGGAAAATACCATGTTACAACAGAGGCCCAAATTGCCAGCGACTGCAATAGCTAGCCAAAACAAGTGAAGATTTCCCCAGAATCTTCAGAGCATTGGTTCCCAACAACTCGATTTCAGCCTCTGGGTTGCAGAACTAGTAGAAAAGAATTTCTCGGTAATTTGAGCCCACTCAGTCTGTGGGTCTCCTTACAGAGCAATAGGAAATCAACAAACAGGGCAATGCCCCAAGGTGGGTGCTGTTACCGTTCCCATAAGTTGGGTATCCTGCCTTCTCCCCTCAACCCTGAGTTAGCAATCAGTACTCAGCTTCTCTTCACTCGGAAAGCACAGCTTCCCAGTCCCTTGTCTTGAACTGAGGCAACTATAAAAAGGCGCTAGCAAATACAAGTCCCTAATGAGACTCAAATTAGAACCGAGAGGAAGAGCCTTTTGCAGCAGCAGAGATAGGGTGATTCAGAACACATGCAAAGATGTCCAGCTTTGCGCTCCTGAGGGTTAAGTGATTATCTTAACCAATCAGAAGTTTCCCGGGAGGAATTTGTAGAAGACTCTTGGAAAGGTCTCTGGAAACCAAAACACTCTGCTCCCCACATAACACAAATGATGATATGAATGCACTCCTTCTCAAACTACACAGTCAGCACCCTGCATCCTTCTGTGGGACATGCATTTGTTGCTCTCACACTCAGAAAGTCCTGCAGCTGCCTGATGTGACAGAATAGGAAGCCATTTATGGACACACTTGTATGCAGCTCTCTCAAGCACCAATTTTCAAATCCAGTAAATCCCAGAAGAAACACAAAAGTTTTAACTGCTCAGGAGGTAACTTGTCAGGCAAAAAGAGAACACTTATTTTTGATTTCAGGTGAAAAGAGAAAATCAATTCACTGAAGACTTTATGAGTCATTTCAGTTATTTGCACTTACTGCTTAAAGGTGTGGGTAATAGGAGATTAGACTGGCTTCTGCCACTGGCTGGTAATGAAGACGGTCTGATTCCACAATCCTTGACCTGACTCCTTCAAGATGTTTTAGAAAGGCCCCTAAGGGCTGGTGCTGCAGCTCAATAGTCTAATCATCCGCCTGTGGCGCCGGCACCCCAGGTTCTAGTCACGGTGGGGGCACCGGTTTCTGTCCCGGTTGCCCCTCTTCCAGGCCAGCTCTCTGCTGTGGCCCGGGAGTGCAGTGGAGGATGGCCCAAGTGCTTGGGCCCTGCATTTGCATGGGAGACCAGGATAAGTACCTGCTCCTGGCTTCGGATAAGTGTGGTACACCCGCTACAGCACACCGGCTGCAGCGGCCTTTGGAGGGTGAACCAAAGGAAGGAAGACCTTTCTGTCTCTCTCTCTCACTGTCCACTCTGCCTGTCAGAAAAAAAAAAAAAAATGTCCCTTAAGGAAGCGCAAAATCTGGCACAAGATGTCCAGAGCTGACAGCAGCCTCAGTGTGCGGCTCCTTGACCCTTCCAAAGGGTCTTGTGCAATAGAGAGCACCAACTTACTTTTCTTTGTATTTAATTAAATGAAATACTGTACTTGAGTAGCTTTGTTGGGGCTTTGAAGAGTCACACAGAGCAAACTCTAGTTTGGTCTAAACTAATTACTTTATCTGTTACACAGGGCTTTCCCTGAGGCCACAGAATCCTGTCATAAACCACCTTCTTCCTTCTCCTCCCTCATTTTTAAACAACTAAAACTTCTTGGAGTTAGCAAGCTAGCCCTTTTGTAAGAATAATTGGATATTAAGTCTTTCCTAAAAAATTTACATTCTGTGTTAAAGTAGGGTTGTATCAGAAATAGACAGTAGCTCTAATTCAGAGTTGCAAACTGAAGTTTTCCTTTTATATTAATATTAATTTACATTAATATTAATTATATCAAATTAATTTTATATTCATTCCCTCTTATATTAATACTGTGGGGTACCTACAGCTTTGCACATCTTTGAACTTGTGTTTTGAAATGCCGTATGTTAAAAAGGAAGCACAGAACATATGTGCTTCACTGGCAAACCTTTGTTGTGTCGAATATAATCTCAAAGTATTCAGAAAACAACTTGAAAGGATATAGAATGACCAAGTCTGTCGACTAAACTTAGAAATGGGGCTCCTTGGGACTAAGTAAGCTGAAAAATTTCCCTGGAGTTCTGGTCTCCTGGCTGCTCAAAACCAAGTTTGCTTATTCTGAGTGCAGCATTCTTCCCATTTCATGTTAAATATGAAACCCTTCGCAAAAAAAAAAAAAAAAAAAAAAAAGGTAAACCAGGTGAAATTAGATTGATATAGGCAGGCAGATACAATCAAATTGATTAGATTTGTGAAACAGGAGATCTCACCCCTGTGTGATCTCAACCCCCTACCTGACCTCACCTGGATGCCCACCAGCCAATCAGACTACGTAACCACTCCCCTTTGGGAGTATATAAAAGGCCTGGAGCACGGTGGGTGCCCCCTCTTGTTGCCCTATGCCTTCGGGTATTGAGGTGGATTTGTTCAGAGAGGAGGAGCACGGTGGGGGCAAGAGGCGCAGAGTCACCACACAGACCCCAGGAGTCGGTGAAAGCAGGGCAGAGGCGAGCAGCTGGCACACTCGTTTATTTCAGTTGGTACAGCAGCTTAAATAGCCAAGGCAGCCAATCTGGTCAAGGGGCAGTTTATTTCCTAACCAATCACAACCTGTTGCCAAGCAGTATCCGAAGCCATCCAATCACAGCCTGTTGCCAGGCAGGCTCTGTTGCCATGTGATTTCCAAAGCCATCCAATTATAGCCTGTTACCAGGCAGGCTCTGTTGCCAGGTGGGTTTCAAAGCCATTCCTGCGTAACTGACGCTCGCTTGTCAGCGGCCATCTTGGCACAGCCTTATTCCACCACATTTGGGGACATAGCCTTCTTGCCGCCTCTCTGCCTTTGTTTTGCTGCTCGTGCTAAACTACCTGTGGCTGCTTATAATCATACATTTGCTCCATGTGGTTCCTGGCCTGCTCTCTGCCTGTTATGGACACAACTTAGCTTCTAGATTTCTTTCTCTTCCTAATTAAAGCCCTCACTTTCCTGTCCATTTCTCTCACTGAATAAAACACATAAAAAATTACCATGTTGCCTGGTCTATTTTGAGCCTATAGTCAGAATTCTTATCTAAATAGATGGCAAGAACCCACAGGATTATTAATAATAAAATTATTAATAAGGCTGAATGATATCAAAGTGATGAACTAGCAGAAAAACTAAATTAACATCACTAAGTATATTGTATTTAAAATATAATCATAATGGTTCTTTGCTTCTCAGAGTATTTTCATCTCTTAAAACCGTAAAAGTAAATGAATGATTAGTGATGGAGAAGAGAAGGTCAAGAATGAAGTAGGCTGGCTTCCTTCTCTTCTCATTGATGTGAATGGCAGCTCCCTTCCCCACCCCACCCCCACTCCACCCCACCCCACCCTGCACCAAGTACCGACTTTCCTTCTGCACAAGGACCTTTCTGGTCTGTTCCTCTTCCCCACATTGTAAGAAACTTCAGTGGTCCCTGCCACTTGTCTTAGTGCCTTGACCCACCAAGTATTTTCATCAGATTAAGTCAGCAGCACACACAGACTCAGAAAAAAAAAAAAAGTGCTAGAGTAATCTAAGCAAAGAAGAACCTGGAGCCACACTGAAAAATAGGAGTCACCTGAACTTTTTGGGTTATTCACTTTCATTGCTTTCCACAGCATTCGCTGAAATCAACATTGATTTTTCTCTTTTCCCTGGTAGGATGCAAAACATCTGGTCCTATCCCGTGAGTATGATCAACCTTCGCATATTTAATAGGAAGTAACTCATTTAATGTGGTAACCATTTCAAATTTTGTCTTTAAAGTAATAAAAGTAAGAAAAGAATTCAACCTATTTATAGCTTTGTCATAACTTATTTCCCAAATTTGATTTTAATTGTAGCTATGATGTGAACTCACTTCAAATTTTCTACTTCTTCAAAATGTAGAGTCAAGAATTGAATGTAGAACTTGGGTGTTATCAATACTAATTTAAAAAGAATTATCCACATTATTGTTGCTATGATATTTATAATGACAGTACTTGCTTCTGTTTTTTAGTTTACTGTAGTTTGCTATGGTACCTCTCAACGCTGTTGGGCTTGTGAAAAGCTCACACACACAAAGAACTGAAACACCAGCTTAAAATTCTAAACACTGGTGTGTAAAAATGCCTTGGACTAGACTGATATATTTTCAATTTTACATTTATCACATTATCCTTTAAAATATTTAATTTATATTAGGAGGATAAATTTCATTAATTTCATATATACAGTTTAAAGATCATTATGATATTTCCCACCCTACCATCTCTCCCTTGCTCGCTCCAACCCTCCCTCTTCCTTCTTTTCTTATTTTCCTTTTAATTTTTACAATGACATACTTATCTTTGATGAGTAATCTGGATCTGAGAACTTCATCTCTAACCATTATCAAATAGCATAAAATAAATTTTTAATTGTCCAGTGGCTAGTTGTTTCCTCGTTGCTGTCCCCTGCTTTCCTCTCCTGGATCATTAGCCAGCTCAACTATGTGCAAAGATGAGAAGGTAAAGTATGCAGGTGAATACCTCAATCAGGCAGCCTGCTTGTTTGTCAGCAACATTTACAAGTTCAAAGACACAGAGTCTGAGGACTGAAATGGGACATTTTCTCTAGTAAGAATGAATGTATGTTCAATTATTACATGTCAATTAAAATAAAACTTTTTAAAAGAATAAAGGTAATTTCAATATTCCACTATAGCATGAAACACATAGGAGTTTTTATAAGCAATCATAAACAAATATTTCTGTGACTACATACTTTTATCATTGGTATTCCATACATGGACTTGAATTAATGCTATGCTTCTAATAATAGTGTACAGAATTTTGCTTTTTGTAGTGTAAACACTCCCTCTTCTGGTAATGTGGAGTAATACTTTAAATATTCTGTTTCTCTGAAGCCTTTACATATTTATCTTAATTCTTTATTTTTATATATTCTCTTTTAAAAGCACTCAAACATCATCTAAATAAGAATAAGTAAAATTAATACTACATACAACACAGTTTGTGCTCAAATTTTGGCCCAAAAACATAACAATTGCAAATTTTAATTTGTTTTTCTCTCCAAAGGTACAATGAGTAGTATTTCTAAGAAAAATCAGAATCATTGTTGTAAGTAGCAATTAGACGCTTTTTGAAGAAAATTTTTTTACTTAAACACCAGTGGAGGAGAAAAATCACATTATAATTAGAATCATATAAAAATATTTTTCTCTCACCTTTTGATCAATCTTATTTTTTGAAGGTTAACTTTTTTTTCAAGATTTATTTATTTGAAAGGCAGAGGCTGAGAGAGAGAGAGAGAGAGCGAGAGAGAGAAAGTTTTCCATATGCTGGTTCACTCCCCCAGGAAGCCACAAAGACTGGAGCTGTGCCAACCGAAAGTCTGGAGCCAAGAGGTTCTTCCGGGTCTCCCACACGGGGGCAGGGGCCCAAGACTTGGGCCATCTTCTACTGCTTTCCCAGTCCATAGCAGAGAGCTGGATCAGAAGGGAGCAGCCAGGACTTGAACAGGCACCCATGTAGGATGCCAGTGCTGCAGGCAGTGGCTTTACCCAGTGTGCCACAGCACTGACCCCTGTAAGTTAACTTTTGATGTTCATTAAACATTTTTCTTATACAGTGTTCAAGATTTTCCTGTGGATTTCAGTAGTTACTCATACGTTGATTAAATATTTCTACTGTGTTCCCTAGTTCTAATTTATTATGTTTTAAAATACAAAAAATATTTTAATATATCAGATAGTCAGATCCACATCCCTACCAGAATATATTTATTCCTATAATATTGTCATTATTTTATATATTATTATTTGCATTTAATGTTTCAATTAATCTAGAATTAATATTTGTGTTTCGTATAAGGAAATAAATGACACTGTACTTTCCTAATAATTAATTATTGGTAATGTTTAATAAATATTTCATATTTTGTCATTGATTTTAATATTTCTGAATTATATACTGCAAACTCCTCTGTATTTCCTATTTTGGGGTTTGCTGTTGCTTGTTTTTTCTGTTTTTATATTTTTATTCATATAAAGGGAACATTTTCAGGTATTTCATATATACAGGGTTTTTTATTGATTTTGGTTTTGGTTTTGGTTTTTTGTTTGTTTTTTGTTTTTATGAATCTACATCCAGGCCAAATTTATACAGAGAAAATAAATTTGTAGAGGTGGGTGACCAACTGCTGGCATGCACATTGATGGAACAGGTGGCAGAAGGCCCAGACCCAAGGGGCTGGGCCTTTTTACATATATACAGTTTTAAGAGCATAATGAGCCTACATGGGAAGCAGGATACAAAGCAAAAACAGAATGGCAAAAGCCCTAAACAGCACTCTGGCATCAGAATCAGTCCTTAAGGCATTCATATCTGGCTAAAAAGCCCATGAGAGATTTGCAAGCATGGAAAGCCAAGACATTGTGGCAAAAAAAAAAAAAAAACCTAAATGAAAAATCTCTGTGAGTGAGATCCCAGCAGAAAGAAGTGGCCATCAAAGAAGGAGGTACCTTTCTCTGAAGGGAAGAGAGAACTTCCACTTTGACTATGACCCTGTCAGAATAAGATCAGAATTGGTGAACTCAGGAGGCTTCCATAGCCTTGGCAGCTCATGACAAGAGCCTCCGGTGATTACTGACGTCATAAATAGGAGTGTCAATTGTTCAATCAACAACGGGAGACATCTGCTCCCCATGTAGGACCTCTGTCCTTAATGTGTTATACTATGTGAATTAACAGTAAAACTACTACTCAAACAGTTTTCTATACTTTGTGTGTCTTTGTGGGTGCAGTCTGTTAAAATCTTTACTTAGTATATACTAAGTAGATCTTCTGTATAAAAGATAATCGAAAATGAATCATGATGAAGAATGGGATGGAAGAGGGAGTGGGAGATGGGATGGTTGTTGGTGGGAGGGAGTCATGGGGGGAAAAGCTGCTATAATTCAAAACTTGTACTTTGGAAATTTATATATATATATATTAAATAAAAGTTGAAAAGAAAACAAAAACAAAAAAAGAACATAATGTTGCTTCCCATTTTCCCTCCCTTTTTTCACCCTCCTACTGTCCCTTTGCCTTCCTTTCTTTTTTTTTTAATTTTTGCAATGACATACTTTTACTTTACTTTATAATCACAAGATTCACCATCCACTAAATAAAGAATTCAGTAAATATTAAGTAGAAAAACCACCATTTCTAGGAGTACAGATAAAGGCTATAAAATAACTGAATTTCAAAATGTCAATTTCTCTCATAAGCCTTATCTTTTTTTTGTATTCTGTGTTTGTTACCACAATTCCAGGAAAATATATGACACAGGTCTTTTTAAGACTGGCTTATTTCACTAAGCATAATTGTCTCCAATGACATCCTTTTTTTTTTTTTTCAAAAGACAATATTTTGTTCCTTTTTTGGCTGGTTAGTATTCCATTTTAAAATTTATGAACTTAGTAACTATTTATTTTTTATTTAAGGTATAGAAATTCCATGCATTTCATATACACAGATTTAAGAACATAGTGATACTTCCCACTCTATTCTCCCTCCCACCTATGCTCACATCCTTTTTCCTACTTCCTCTCTTATTCCCTCTCAATTTTTACAATGATCTACTTTCAGCTTACTTTATACTCACAAGATTAACCCTAATCTAAGTAAAGAGTTCAATAAATGGTAAGGAAAAAACAAAACAAAAATCCTGTCACCTCAACAGTAGAGACAAGGGCTGTAAACAATCATCAAATCTCAAAATACCAAGAATGTCTGAGAATGTGGAGAGAATTTATATTCTGTTGATTGAATTGCATCGCATCCTTTCAGAAATGCCTGTTCATATCCTCAGCCTGTTTCTTTTTCTTTTTTCTTTTTTTTTTTTTTTTAGATTTATTTTATTTTATTTGAAAGAGTTACAGAGAAAGGTAGAGACGGAGGTCTTCCATCCTCTGGTTCACTCCCCAGATGGCCACAAGGGCCAAAGCTGCGCTGATCCGAAACCAGGAGCCAGGAGCTTCTTCTGGGTCTCCCATGTGGGTGCAGGGGCCCAGGGACTTGGACCATCTTCTACTGCTTTCCCAGGCAGTAGCAGAGAGCTGGATTGGATGAGGATCATCCGGAACCAGAACCAGCGCCCATGTGGGATGCCGGGGCTTCAGGCCAGGGATTTAACCCACTGAACCACAGCACCAGCCTCCTCAGCCCATTTCTTACCTTGATTGTTTTGTTGTTGTTGAGTATCTCGAGCTTCCTGTACATTCTGGATATTAATCATTTATTGAATGTATACTTTGCAAATGTTTTTCCCATTCTGTTGGTTGCATCTTTACTTTGTTGAGTATTTCCTTTGCTATGTGAAGTTTCTTAGCTTGATGCAATACCATTTGTCTATGTTTGCCTTTAACGTCTGTGCTTTTGGTGTCTTATTCAAGAAGTCCTTGCCTATGCCAATGCCTTTCAGTATTTCCCCTATGTTTTCCTTAGTAAGTTATGATTTCAGGTCTTAGGTTTAGATCTCTGATCCATTGAGAGTTGATTTTTGTATAGGGTGTAAGGTAGGGGCTTGCTTCATATTTCTGTCTGCAGAGATACAATTTTTCCAACACCATTTGTTGAAGACAATATTCATTCTCCAGGGAATGATTTTAGCTCATTTGTAAAAGACTAATTGGTTGTAGATATGTGGACCAATTTCTGAGGTCTCTAATCCATTCCAGTGCCCTACATGTCTATTATTATGCCAGGTCCAAGCTGTTTTGATTATAATTGCCCTGAAATATTTCTTGAAATCTGGCATCATGATGACCCCAGCTTTATTTTTATTATTTTAGATGACTTTAGCTATCCGGGGTCTCTTGTGATTTCAGATGAATTTTAAGGCCTTTTTTTCTAGATCTGAGAACATATTGAAGCTGAATTACTTTGTATAGTTTGGATATTTTGAGGATTCCAATTCTGCCAATCCACGAACATGAGAGATTTTTCCATTTTTTTGTGTCTTCTGCTATTTCTTTCCTGGATGTTTTGTAAGCATCTGCCCCAATTCTGCATTTTAGAGCCAATTTTCTAACTTCAACAAATTTTCTCATGAGTTACTAGCTCAAATTTTATTAAATTTGAGGAAAATTGATATTTGTAAAGTGTGGAGTCTTTACATGTAAAGAAATAAAAACTAAATTTCAGATTATTCTGGTCTTCATTCACATTATTCACTCAAGTCTCAATATGACACATAAAAATTCCTATGTGTATAGGCATTTCATTCTTAAGTTTACCCCTGGCTATTTTAGATGATGATGGTGATGAGGATGATGATGACGATGATGGTTTGTTTTTTGATCAGGATCATTGCAGAACTCTGTCAACATTCTTCCATCATTCTTTCCAGTTTTTTTTTTTAATTGAAATTCCAAATGTTCATGGAGAAAATTTAGATTTTGCTCTTTGCATAACATATCCCCTGTTTCATAATGTTTTCCATGAGTTCTTTTTAAGCGAAGGATTATTTCTTCACCTAAGAAAAACAGCTTTTTTTTAAGTTCAAATAAGTCTTTATATGTATGGACATCACTATGAATATATTAGAATGCCAAATTACTCCATCCACTGTTGCCCTGTCATCATTTTTTTCCTCTATCCACCTTCTCTCTGACCTATTAAGCTCCTCAAGTGTGTTTTCCATCCAGTAATTAAAAATTCTGCAATGTTGTTTCTGCCTTTTCATGACTCTAACATAATTTTAAATTAAAAAATGCATTTTTAAGTCTTTAACACTTCATTTATTTCATTTTTCTTTCATTTTTTGACTTTCAATAGCTCCTGTTTTACTTCAGTCTTACACTATTCAAGTCATCTTTCACTTCTTATATAAAAAGCCCCTCTTGTCTTATATTTTACTGAGATCATAAAGCAAGTATTGCCTCAATATAATTTATTTCCCACAGTAAATCTTTTTGAAACCAGCTCCTTTCCTGTATATTGAGTACTAAGTCCATCTCCTTATTTTGAGCTGTGAAATCTCTCCACAGGCCTCCTGTATGCTGTTTTCTGTTTATGCATCCTTGAAGAGGCGCGTCTGTCCCATCCTCACGTCTGCACGTAAATACCGTGGGAGGATTCTCCTTGTGTCTCCTCACTGCCCATCTGCTGTTGCAAGAGATCTCCTCTCAGATTTTAAGCTAGGAGGTTTTTGTTGTTGTTTTCACGTAAACTTGTCTTACAAGTCGCATGAAACTAGCTGCCCAAAATAAACAAGGAGAAAATAAGAGTGGGCAGTCAAGGCCAGCTCTAGATGTCCCTGTGTGGGTTGGAGGTCAGCTTTCTGTAGTCACATTTGTGCTTGTCCTGGTCTCTATGACAGGTACACAGCCTCTTTGGATGCTGCTTGATTAGGAAAAATTCCTGCTTTGCCAAAATAAGGCTCACACCCTGGAGGAAGGCCTGTCCACCAAAGCATGGTTACAGTGAAAGGGCTACACACCCTTGGAAACCGCCTTGGGTTGCTCCTTGATCCCCAGCAGCAGAAGGGATGCTGAGGGCCAGGTGCTCCCCTTCTGTCCAGGCTACCCCCAGCTCTGCCTTCATCACACCCAATAAAGGATGTCTGTGGAGTGCTGCAGGGTT
This sequence comes from Oryctolagus cuniculus, assembly GCF_051225735.1. Lineage (NCBI taxonomy): Eukaryota > Metazoa > Chordata > Mammalia > Lagomorpha > Leporidae > Oryctolagus > Oryctolagus cuniculus. Next base: position 14,764,118 of record NC_142876.1, read on the forward strand.
TGCTCTCTTTAACGGTCACAATTGCAACATCCTCTCTATAAGGGACATGATGAAAGAGCCTTCAGTGTTGCTCTTCAATGTGTTCCCAATTGCTCTTTATCAAGTACAATGCCTTTGCAATTTCTCTCAGAGGATTGGCTCACTAGTTTTCAGTAAGAAAAACATTTATTTCCACTGATTTGGTATCATTTCGGCCAAAGAAGATCTGGGAAAAGAAGAATGCCATGTGTACACTCTTGAGAGTTCTGTCTTACCAAAATGCCATTCATGTAATTCTTTGATCTCAACCCCCTGGTACAACAAGGGATTTGCAGTCACCTGGTCCAAAATCCTTTGGGTAGAAAACAATTTCCCCTTCCTCACAATTCAGAGCCATTTATTGCTAGTTCTCATGTTTTATGTGCACTTCATATTCCAATTAGACTATAAGTTCTTTAAGGATGAATAAGATGGATGAATAAGATGAATCAGTTCATCCTGATTTTCCCAGGACCTCTCTGGTTTTGAAACTGAAAATCTACTGTACCAGAAACTCTTCACATACATATAAACCAGGAAGAGTGGCTTCTCTGATCAAAGTCCACATAAGCTTTATTTTTAACCTCCATCTTTTAAAACTGTGCCTCACCCATAGCAGATGTTAATGACATATGCATTGAAAAAGTCATTTTTCTCTGCCTCTATGACTACATGAATATATTAATAGCATTAGGATCACCATCTATGGCTGCTAACCAGAGTAATTAAATGAATTAACTAGCCAACCATGAATATTCATGTGGGGAAGTTGTGAACTTCTTGTAACAAAGAAAGTAACCTGCTTCGTGATCTTCAGATACTTACAAATTAAAAGCAGCCTCATTGCTGGAGAAATTTAGACATAATTACAAAGAATGGAATGATTCCTCTAAGACTAATATTTTCAGAGACTAGCTACTATACTATTCAATAGATATGCAAAATCTGTTTTTCAAAAGTCTTGGTGACTTGGGCTGCCCTCCACACTCATTTAAAATATTGTAATTAATTTGGTACTGGATGTGTAATAATATACCACATGGGCTCCAAGACAAGTTTTCTGTCCTAAAGAAGATTCTATTCAGTAGTTGAGAGCTGTGACTATTTCCTTCTTCCCTACAACCAACTTGAAATCACACCAAGTACATCCTTAATAACATATGTTCTAAGCAGTTTCTCATTTCTTCAAATATTCTAAATGGATTTCTCTCTTTAAAAAGGAAGATCAAGTATTGTTCTTAACACAATCACTGTTTGCCAGCCATGGAGTGTTCACTGAAGAGAAAAGAGCCCAGTGAGTCGTTGGTGGAGTTTCACCCAAACATCATTCCCAAAGCACTCTGTGGGAGATAACAAAGTGCCGGGAAAGAGGAGATATTTTACATGGTTCATTTGCATAATAAAATTCATTAACAATTTTTTCTAACCAGAACAATATGGCAAAGAGGAAATTAGGAAAGCTGTAGCACCATGCAACTTACATTGAATAAAAAAATCAGAAACTAGAAAAGGCTACTGCTAAGAGCAAAGGATCAATTGGAGAAACAAAACCTGTGAAGAAAGGTCATAGGAGGTGAAATGGGTGAGATTCTCCTAGGGGAAGTTTTAGCTTTTCAAACATGTTTGAGTTTTCTGAGGACAGAAATTGTGCTTTATGAGCTCATTCATTTTTACTCTGATACCTCAGTGCATAAAGATGGTTTTGTGTGGAAATGAGAGGTCAAGTTAAATAAATACCACTGCCAGAGAAGACATTCTGTACCTAAAGGATTAAAGCATAAGGTGGGAAAAGTCATTCAAAAATTAAAATAAGTAATCACACATTCATTGAGTGAATAATCAATACTTGGAACTAGCTGTCAACAACTGTACCATATGTCTTCAGGGAGCTCCAAATGCAGCAAGTGAAGGGTTGAGTGTGGTGAAACCAAGGAAGGAGATGCTATGCTTAACACATGAGCTTTGGAAACCAACAGCCTCATTCCAATGCCAGATGTGCCACTTTCCAAGTGAATGGCCTTGAAATTGACCTCTCTAAACTTCAGTGTCCTGATTTATAAAATGGGTATATATACCTCCCCTGTAAGGTCATTATGTGAAACAAGACATGCTGCATGGAAACGAAGAGTGGCACCCAGGGCCAGCTTCATGGGCATGTAACCTGGGCCTCACCTACAAGGGCCCATATGTGGTTTAAAGTTCCACTATGGTCATCTTGAAATTCTTCAAAATGAGATCACTGTACTTGTTTTGAATGTGAAGTCCAACAGAACACGGAACATGCACATGAGCCTAAGAGACACTCTCATGCTATCTACTCTTTTTTTTAAATATTTATTTATTTATTTGAAAGGCAGAGTTTCAGAGAAACAGAGGCAGAGAGAGAGAGAGAGAGTGAGGTCTTCCATCCGCTGGTTCACTTCCCAAATGGTCGCAACGGTCAGAGCTGTGCTAATCTAAAGCCAGGAGTCAGGAGCTTCTTCCGGGTCTCCCACATGGGTGCAGGGGCCCAAGGACTTGGGCCATCTTTTATTGCTTTCCCTGGCCACTGTCTACTCTTTGCTACTCCATTTGCATATCATGTTGGCATTGCTCCAAGGGCCCAGATTTCTGTTGGAGCCGTGATGTATGGGGGTTCAGAAGAACCCAAAATAAGGATAAGGAAAGCATATTATGTCTACCAGTAAGCAGGGGTAGGAGCAAGGGGAATGACAGTCCAGACAGGTCATACTCTCTATTTGAACCAGAATTTGCTTCCAATGCAGAAAGAGGTGATACTACTCAAAGAAACATGAACAACCAAAGAAACCTGTCATATTCCTTCTTGCTCATGTTATTGTTGTGAGTTCGTCAACCACATATGTTGAAAATAAGATAGTAGGAAAGAAAAAGAAAGGGCAGCACATACTTTCTTTACTTGTCAGTTCTGACTTATTCATAAGTTAGCCTAAGGTAGAGGATATTGTTAGAATACATATCCAGAAGTGAAATAAAAGCAGTTGACTTCATTTTGTGCAGTATTTCCACTGCTCTGGTAAGAAGGAATGCATGCACATGTACAGGCTGTGATATACAAATAGTGCAGTATCAGTGGTCCTGCATACAAGTCAAATGCTCAGGCACAGGAGTTTAAAACTGACATTTCACAATATAAAGACAAATGACAAAATTCATTAAACAAGCCACCCTTTTTACTTATAATAACATCAAATAGCACATAAAGATATATGGCACACCATGAAAAACTGCAGAAGAAATGAGGAAGCTTTATATTTTACTATCATTTTTTCATAACCTTTGAGCAAAGGGCCCCACATTTTTACAGTGCACTGGGACCAGCCCTAGCAGCACATGTTAATCACTTGACAAAAAGAAGCATTTTCACCATTAAACCATTTGAGTAGCACTTCTTCAATTTGCTTTATCATAAAAGTCATCATTAGAACTACTAATAGTACAGGCTCCAAAAGTCCTTTTCTGGAGAGGTGATAAGTGTATATGTGCGCATATGTGCCTAACAGGAGCGCCAGATGAATTTTATAAAGTGAATTCAGAAAACACCTGTTTAGGTGTTTTAGAGAAAAGAAGCTGTGAGAGATACCCCAATTTTCTGTTATGCAAGTCTTAGGATTTTAATCAGTGCTTGGCAACTATTCTAATTTATCTCCAGTATGTACTGTATCTGTGATATTTTCATATTGTACTGAAGAGGATACTTCAGGCTTTCTATTCAAAACATTTAGTGATATTGTCTATAAAATTTTCCACCCAGATTTAAAGATATTTCCAAAAGTGCCCTCCCAAGGCCAGCATTGTGGCATAGCAGGTAAAGCTACCACCTGCAATGCCAGCATCCCTTAACAGAGTCAGTAAGTGTACAGGCTGCTCCACTTCTGATCCAGCTTCCTGCTAATGGCCTAGGGAAAAAGGCAGAAGATGACTCAAGTGTTTGGTCCCACGTGTGGATCTGCAAGAAGCTTCTGGCTCTTGGATTTGGCCTGGCTCAGCCCCAAACATTGCAGCCATCTAAAGAGTGAAGCAGTAGATGTAAGATCTCTCTCTCTCCTTCTCTCTCTCTCTTTCTCTCCCTCTCTCTCTCTCTCTCTCTGACTTTCAAAAAAATAAATAAATCTTTTTCAAGAAAAAATGTCCTCACCCTACCCACTGAAACACTTGGCCTTGCTCTCCCCAATAAGTGTGTTTGCGTACATCTTCCACACTGAGCAGTTTCTTTATATTGCCTCTCACATGCCATGTTTGTTGACACCAATGCCTTAGCCCCACTATTTCTCCCTGAAGAATCCCCGTCCATAAGTTCTGTGCCTGTTCACCCTCAAAAAATCATTCCCTGCCCTTCCCCTACTCCTGATTTCTGAAAATACCATTTCTCAGCCAACTTTGATAACTGACTTCCCCTTGAGTGTGGCCAAAGGGACGACGAGAGAGCAGTAGGGCAAGAGAAGCCATCCAGGCTTTACGCTATCTCCATTCCTGAAAGGAGGTGCAGCACTTCCGTGTCTCCTGCTCCTGTCAGATAGCTCCTCCTGTGATCAGAGCTGTCACAGGCGGCCCTATCCCATTAGCACGGGCCACACATGCTTCCCCTCACCCTCTTGCTCTAAGGTAGATCTAGCTTTTTGTCAATATTAACTCATGACTTCCTTCTTATTCTGTTTTTATGTGTTTAGCCTTTGGAAGTCTTTTTTTTTTTACAGGAAGAGTGGACAGTGAGAGAGAGAGACAGAGAGAAAGGTCTTCCTTTGCCATTGGTTCACCCTCCAGGCCGCCACGGCTGGCACGCTGCGGCCAGTGCACCACGCTGATCTGATGGCAGGAGCCAGGTACTCATCCTGGTCTCCCATGGGGTGCAGGGCCCAAGCACTTGGGCCATCCTCCACTGCACTCCCTGGCCACAGCAGAGAGCTGGCCTGGAAGAGGGACAACCGGGACAGAATCCGGTGCCCCAACCGGGACTAGAACCCGGTGTGCCGGCGCCGCAAGGCGGAGGATTAGCCTAGTGAGCCGCAGTGCCAGCTGGAAGTCCTTTTCAAAACTCTCCTTCTTTACTATCCCATCTTGATATACTTGGTATATGAGCTCTGTTTTCTTAATGAGGTCCTCCAGCTTCAAAATATAAGTTTTTTTTTTAAATTATTGAAGAGACGTTGGTTGGGTATCCAATGAGGACATGATGCTTCTAGTGCACAAATAAGTAAATACAATCCAGTTACTGTCCTCAAGAAGCTTGCAGCCTCATGCGGGACAGACAAATCTGTGTAATTACACGACAGTGTTTGGATGAGCAGGTGGGTTTTTCAAGAAACCACATGAGTGTGCATCAGTTCTCTCACTTATTGGTTCTTGAATGTAAAAAAAGTCAAGCGTCCTTGAAGAAGGACCTTGTGCCTTGGACTACCGAGCTGGATGGAAGGGTGTTCTTTGCACCACTGGGAGGTATCTAGGAAAAACCCCAAGCAAGAGCACTCAGGATAAAGTGTGAATGGATGACTTGACTCAGGCCGCCACTGAGAAAGATACGGCTCCAATTCAGGATGGTGGCCACGGGGAGGAGTTGGAGGCCGAATAGTTACTTCACCCATGGAATCATCTGGAACCGCTGATTAATTAGATGGTTAAAGACAAGAATTGAGACAAATTACAAACGCTCTGGTCATGTATGAACTCTCTCATGACTGAACTGTCTTAAGCAATAATCAGAAATGAACAACACCCATCTCATTATCTCTGTTTCTTCAAAAACAAAAGCTGCAGTTTGGCAATTTCTGTTAATTGAATGTTTCTTATTTTACATGTAAAGATATTAACAGATTTATTTGAAAATGTAGAATTTCTAATGTTGTTCAAAAAGTGATATAATACCATAAGTCAGATTAACAAATAACTTCAAGAATTTAATAAAGTAACTATAAATTTTTAGCTTTCCCAAGTATCAACATACTAAATATTAATTATCAAATGGAATAAAACTGCATTCTTACTTTCAAGAGTTTGATATTCTGCGGTTTCACTTTAATCTTACTAATCATCTTTAGAAATGAGCTAAAAACAGCTTGATGGTTTGAATTCAGAGACCAAATTTGATTGGATTTTCTGATTAAGGGACTAATCTTAACTATGAAATATGATGATTAATAATATATCAAGCTTTTTTTAGTTCTCTTTTAATGGAGGGCTTACTGAAAGATTAGAAAATGAAAAATGCAATTTTTCAAGATTCATTTACTGTAAATTGACTGAAATTGAGTGGAAGAAAACTAAAGCCTATTTGCCGTATTGACGCTATTTCCATATGTATAGTAATTATTTCTTAACATTGATTTGAGAAATCATGATTTGTTTTCACATTTAATCAATGGAGAGCAATATTTGGATCAGGAATCTTCCTGGGTAATATTATAATTACCACATTTTAGAGCTGTCTTTTTCCTTTCTCTTGCTAGCAATTTTAGGTTTCCATTCCCTACTAAACTGTTTACTCTGTTAGAATTCATGTGACATTTTACATGGAAAGAAGTGTGAAATGCCACTTTCCATACTGCTACCTTATAAATTATTCAGCCCTGCTGTTTATCAGGCAGCTTCTGCTTATAGATAAGAAGTCACCTCTCATTTGCTGCACACATCACAGGGGCTTAAACAATCAAAAATGATGTGTAGCCTGCCAAGGGAGCAAGGAGAAAATCCAAGAAAGAACAGTTTGGGATGAGACTCTCCTTTCTGAAACAAGCCCACCAGTCTCCTTGGAGTAATATGATAATATTTTGCTTGCAATGTGTATAGCTGAAAGAAAGATGCACATTCTCAATAGAACACAGACAATAGAGTGCAAACTTTTTCTATCTTCATGGATAGTTTTACTGAGTCAGAGATCAAACAAGGAGCCATTGTTGCCCTTACAAGCAGTCTTACAAACTGTCAAAGATGTAAGTATCAACAGATTCTCTAGGTTTTTTCAATTTTTGGAAGATGTGGCAGTCTGCCCACCTACATTACTTTATAATCTGCACTCTTTTCCCTGTAACTTTCCAGAGTCCCCCACTGTGGTCAGATTTTGATATGGTCTATATTTTGACCCAGAATACTCATTTTTTTTAACCAGTCTGGGATTTTTAATCCCATGATAGAAAATACAATGGGTACAGGTGCAGTGGTTAAGATTCCACTTGGGACACCCTCATCCTATACCATGCCTGGATACACGTTCTAGCTCTTCTCTCAGTTTCATCCTCCTATTAGTAGCACACCTTGGGAGGCACTGGTGATGGCTTCAGTAGATGGATTTTACCACCCACAAAGGCAAACTTCGATTAAGATCCTGGATCCAGGCTTCTATTAGCCACAACTCTGGCTGTTGCAGGCATTTGGAAAGTGAACCAGGAGTTGAAAGATCTCTATCTCTATCATTATCTCTATCTCCATTTCTGTTTCTATTTCTCTCCCCTCCCAAATCCTCTCCCTCCCCCTTTCCTCAGCCTTTCTTTTTTTTTTTTAATTAATTAATTTATTTATTTATTTATTTTTTTATAGGCAGAGTGGACAGTGAGAGAGAGAGACAGAGAGAGAAAGGTCTTCCTTTGCCGTTGGTTCACCCTCCAATGGCCGCCGCTGCAGCCGGCGCACCGCGCTGATCCGATGGCAGGAGCCAGGATCCAGGTGCTTTTCCTGGTCTCCCATGGGGTGCAGGGCCCAAGCACCTGGGCCATCCTCCACTGCACTCCCTGGCCATAGCAGAGAGCTGGCCTGGAAGAGGGGCAACCGGGACAGAATCCGGCGCCCCGACCGGGACTAGAACCCGGTGTGCCGGCGCCGCAAGGTGGAGGATTAGCCTATTGAGCCACGGCGCCGGCTCCTCAGCCTTTCAAATAAATTTTAAAAATTAAAAAATACATACATATTGGCATCTTTAAGCATTTGATAATTTAGTAGATCACAATTTGTCCATAAGAGGAATTGCCAAATTTATTATGACATTAAGAGATAATTATTGATAATTGATCAATTAATTAACTGAACCATTCCTGAGCCAGCCCAATTTTCCCTATTGAGTAACTCTCTTCACTGTACGTGATTCAATACTAACTTTTCTTTCCCTATAAAATTAGATTTGGCAAGGCGTGGGGAGTGGGAAAGAACTCACAAATCTTGTCACATCTACAAAATAATCATTTTATCAATCAATAAAAAGCATGTATCAAAAACTTACCCTAGGTAGGGCCAGCATTGTGACACAACTGGTTAAGTCACTGCCTGTGACACTGGTATCCTAAATGAACGTTGGTTCTAGTCCCAGCTGTTCTGCTTCTGATCCTGTTCCCTGCTAATCCACCTGGGAAGGCACCAGATGACAGCCCAGATATTTGGGCTACTGCCACCCACATGGGAGACCTCTTGAATCTTCAGGCTCTGCACTTTGGCCTGACACAGCCCCAGGGATTGTTGCCATTTGAGGGAGTGAGCCAGTAGATGGAAGATCTCTTCCTCTCTGCCTTTCCCTCTCTATCAATATGCCTCTCAACTAAATAAAATAAACTTTAAAAGAAAACTTACCCTGTGTTTAATAATATACTGAATAAGATGCTGCCAAAGACTAAAAGGAAACATAAAATGCACAACGCAACACCATAAATTAAATGTCATCTACTCTGAACCCACGGTATCAATGCCCACACATGGATTTAAAACAACTTCCCTAAGTAGTCAGTGGCAGACGCTGCACTACAGCTCAAATTTCTCTAAGCTTCAACGCTAAGGTTTCTCCATTTGTTCTTAAAGGAGTTTGCACTCTGGAGACATAAAAGTGACACATCCATAGAAATTGGAATGAAACTGCACCCAGGTTATAATTATGACAGGCCAGCCAGGGAAGGGTCTGTGGGAGTGGAATAGACTGAATAGCCTAACACCCAAGGAGGACTTGACCTGGAAAACGCCTTGAAGAATGAAGAAGTATAAACAAAATTGACATGGGCAGCTGTGAGAAGAAGGGGTGCCATCTATGTGCCCAAATGAAGTGCGAGCTTAATTGAAAAGTAGGCACTTCTCATGCTTTCAGTTCAGAAGTATGAAAGAGGCTTATTCTTTGGAGAGTCAGGAGGAGTTGATCTGAGCAGGAGTCACTGAAGTGGTTATCAGTGGCCCGAGTGTCCGAAGGCAATGTGTGGCCAGAGCCAACCTTACCTGAGTACACACCCACAGTCTCTCGTGGGTTACTAGTCACCACAGCTCCACACTAGCAGTGGCTCTGGCATCACTGGGCCCTGATTCTCCACACCTCCCAGTTCCCAACCTCCTTTCTGTACAGCTGTGTAGAGAACTCTCACCATGGTCACCTGCTCTGATTCTTTGATTCTTGCTTTGACCGACATGACATTAGAGGTGAATATTTGAGAAGAGTCGTGATTGAGGCTATTCGCTTCACAACCACTGGCACTGGGGCAAGACTGCCCTCCCACAGATGACACTGGGAGCTGAGTTTCATCAGCCAAATTCAGTCCAGGTCATGCAACCCCCAGCAGACTCTCAGACGCCTAACTGAACGCAGCCAAATTCAGGAAAACCCTCCAGGCAAACACTGCCTGAGCAGGATAACTCCCACTGATGCATGAGAACTGCATGACCTTTTATTTGCATGCCACTGAGGCTTGGTGGTTACTTAATTGATACTTCAAGAAAGACACTGTTCAAATGATGCTATTCACTGGCTTTCATAAGATGAGTAAAATATCCAAAAAATATGGGGACTCAAGAAAGGAGGCCCATAGCATTCCATGTACACTGTGACTAGCTTAATTAATTGGATTCTTAAAGGGATATAAAAGATAGAAAAAAAATCAACATTTTTTCTCAAGAAACTTAAAACTGAATTGATACTATTTGCCACACACATAAGAAAAATGACAAGAAAATTTGCTCAGCTGCCTAAAAGTAGAAATTGTCTATCTCTAATCACTCTGCGCCTGAGACATTTTTAGACAGCTAAAGAAAACTAGGAAACTAGCTTCAAGGTTGAGAACTCCTTTAAGGAACACAAGATATCTGCATGAGCATGGTGTGTTCATTGCTGATGTCTCCAGTAACAACCTGAACCTAGTCACACAGCTTCAGGGACTCTGACCACAAGACTTGGACTCTCTAGACAGAAGAGAAGACCAGCTCAGGATGTCTTCCTGAGAAATTTTCCCAGATTCAGGTCTAAGAAAACAAGCCTTCCATCTTCTGCCATTCCTGGCAGATTCAAATTGCAAAATGCAAATCCCAACAAATTAAGGTTTCCATCAAGTAGGTTTACAGTTGTCAGTTTAAAAATAAAAGAGCTACTCTAAACAGATTCCCTTTCAGCAGTATGATGAAAGCTATGAATTCAGGGAGCGTGGCAGAAGCTGCTGAAAAGTACAATCTGTTTATGCTCCAGGAGAAGAGAAGCAAAATCAACTTGGAGATAAGGACATTAGAAAATGCCCATGTTTTCCTCCCAAAGTACCCGCGTGCAGCCTGTGTTACTTGATTCTTTACCATGGGCAGGCCTCACCAGCAGGGATGTTGCCTCTCAGTTTTGTTCTCCTGCCTGATGTCTCAAGGGTGCCAGCATGTACTGCTGAAGTTAAGAGCAGACAGTGTAAGAATTAAGAAAGAAATTCCATCCAGGAAATGAGAAGAGCAAGGCAGCTGGTAGAATCATAGCCAGTGGGCAAACGGGGGGTTACCACAGTGAGGTTTGTGAGGAGCCAGCCTTAAGTGGATGGGGAAATCCATTAGGGGGAGCCAAGCGGAAGCTGCAGAGACCGTGGGAGCAGTGGCTCCCGTCTGTGGTGAGAGATGTCCGCGTTATCGCCGATTCTCAACGGAAATATCCTGTAAGTCATTTTAAAACTTTTTATAAAGGGAGGCAGGGGCGGGTAGGAGAGAAAAATTAAAAATAAAAGCACATCAGTTGGAGTGATAAATCAGTTAGAGTGATAAAGCGTCAGTAGATGGCTAGAAGAAAAGGAAAGGCAAATTTTAAGGGCAGGTAAGAGCAGATTAATGTGGTATAAAAAGCTTACCACAAATATTTTAAAATCAATCATATTAAAATTTGAGTTTTAAGAAGCAAATTAATAATGACTACAGAAGCTGTAAATTTTCATATGAAGTTAAAATAGAATTTGTTCCTCAAATGTGTTAGAAACTAGAATTTAATAAGAAGAGAATAAGAGAAGCAAAAAATGGTAAGAATAAATGAATGGGGCCGGCGCCGCGGCTCACTAGGCTAATCCTCCGCCTAGTGGCGCCAGCACACCGGGTTCTAGTCCCGGTTGGGGCGCCGGATTCTGTCCCGGTTGGGGCGCCGGATTCTGTCCCGGTTGCCCCTCTTCCAGGCCAGCTCTCTGCTGTGGCCAGGGAGTGCAGTGGAGGATGGCCCAGGTGCTTGGGCCCTGCACCCCATGGGAGACCAGGAAAAGCACCTGGCTCCTGGCTCCTGGCTCCTGCCATCGGATCAGCGTGGTGTGCCGGCCGCAGCGCGCCGGCCGCGGCGGCCATTGGAGGGTGAACCAACGGCAAAGGAAGACCTTTCTCTCTGTCTCTCTCTCTCACTGTCCACTCTGCCTGTCCAAAAAAAAAAAAAAAAAAAAAAGAATAAATGAATGAGGTTAACTAAAGTAGAAATAGGAAATAAATTAAAATAAGCAGCATACAGCAAGGCAATAGAAAGTTCTAAAACTGTGTTGAGAACCGAATAAAAGAGAATAGAGCTTTTAGAAAGAACAAGATGTATGAAGGATCAAAACTGGAAAAGGTGGGGAGAACCCAGAAAGGTGTGGAAGTCACAAGGGGCAGGCCAGTGGAGTGGTGTCCTGTTAAGGCTGTGGCCATGCGTTTTCCACCTGTGCTGCTCACAGATATGACTGTCTCAAGTTCACAGGACTGAGACTAAAGGAGGCCCTTTGCAATCAGCCTTCCCCATGGCCATTATGTCAGGTTTGGACAGGGGAAGGTGGCCATTAGTTTGATCAGAGAATAAATAGGCCTCTATTCTCTGCTCCCTACAGGTTCCTGTCCACCTACAGGCTACCTTTCTCCACTGTGTGCAAACATGTGGTGTGGTATAACCATAGACTCTTGCTTCTGTTAAACTGGCCACATAATCCCATTTAACCTTTTGACAGTTTAGCCTTCTCAAAGCTTAATTTCTCAAATATTTAACTATTCAAACCTTTTTAAACTCCGTGTTTATGTGGTTCATTGAGAATAATTGAGGAATGAAATTCAAATAAGTATGTTAAAATCCATTTAAGTTAAAAATAAATATGTTTTTATTTGCAGCAAATAAACACAGGGAATTGTTAATCTTGTTATCTTTTGAGAATTTTTTTTTTGACCATTAGTGTGGGCAAAAAACTCTTCAGACCTCACATTTGAGTTAAGCCTAAGGATTGAACAATCATCTTATTGTTTTCTCTTTTATCTTTGCCTAGTCTGACCTGGTATTTATATAGTTAAATCCTTGCATTAATATTTTCATTTTGGTTTAATTCAGATGAAATGAGCAAAAGGATACATCAGAATCTATTTAAAGAGATTATTTGTGTGAGTTCTTTTTGCTGCATTAGTAGTCTGTGATAGACATAGTCTATTTGCAAAGTACATCTACCTCTGAATCAAGTGTCTTTCAAAAGACAAATTGACAGCTAATCCTGAGGTTCATAAAACATAGCTATTTGGTTCCAGAAAAATAAGGCAACTCTCAGCTTTCAGTAAAACCAGTGAAAATTTTCAATAAAACTTTTCCAGTTATTGCTAGCTTCAATATTTAAACAAGTAGACCACACGTATCATTTGTATCTGGAGACAAGTTCCTTTACCTGTGAAATAAAAGAAAATTAAATTTTCTTTTCAAAGTGATCCCTGTTAAATATAAGAGTGGGAATAAGAGAGTGAGGAGATGTACAGTTTGGCACATGCTCAATCGGACTTGCCCCAAATGGTAGAGTTAGAAACGTGCCAGGGGATTCCAATTCAATCCCTTCATGGTGGCATGTACCAATGCCATCTCACTAGTCAAAGATATCAGTTTCAGTTCATAATTGATCATAATGATAGGATTAAGAACCAAAGGGATCACATAAACAAGACTAGTGTCTGCTAATACTAACTGATAGAATTAAAAAGGCGAGAACTATCCATCATGGGAAGCGGGACACACAGCAGACTCATAGAATGGCAGGTGTCCTAAACAGCACTCTGGCCTCAGAATCAGCCCTTAAGGCATTTGGGTCTGACTAAAAAGCCCATGAGAGTATTTTAGGCATGGAAAGCAAGACACTCTGGCAAAAAGTGACCTAAATGAAAGATCACTGTGAGTGAGATCCCAGTGGAAAGAATGGGCCATCAAAGAAGGAGGTACCTTTCTCTGAAGGGAGGAGAGAACTTCCACTTTGTCTATGACCTTGTCTAAATAAAGATCAGAGTTGGTGAACTCAGGAGGCTTCCATAGCCTTAGCAGCTCATAACAAGAGCCTAGGGTGATTACTGACACCATAAACAAGAGTGCCAATTGTTAAATCAACAACAGGAGTCACTGTGCACTTACTCCTCATGTAGGATCTCTGTCCTTAATGTGTTGTACTATGTGAATTAAAGGTATAACTAGTACTCAAACAGTACTTTACACTTTGTATTTCTGTGTGGGTGAAAACTGTTGAAATCTTTACTTAGTATATACTAAATTGATCTTCTGTATATAAAGATAATTGAAAATGAATCTTGATGTGAATGGGTTGGGAGAGAGAGCAGGAGATGGGATGGTTGTGAGTGGGAGGGAGGTTATGGCGGAAAAGCTGCTATAATCCAAAGGTGTACTTTGGAAATTTATATTTATTAAAATAAAGTTAAAAAATTTCTTTTCAAAACAAAAATAATTATTTTTAATTTTTAAAATAATTCATGGTATGTTAGTAAAAAGATATACTTAAAATAAATAAAGATTATCCTATTCCTACCAATAGGAAATGCTTTTTGTTAATATCTTCTTAAATATTCTTAGATATGTGATTACCATATATTCAAATAAATATACACATGACCTTATTTTAAATATTTTGGCTGTTAATATCTCTATGTATTATTGTAATGTCTCAGTCAAGGTTATCCTTTAATGTCATGTCATAATTTATGAAGTGTTAATCCAACAAATGGGCTCAAAATCAATTTATATTTTTTTCTTTTACATGTAATTTTGAGATGTACACCTAGGTGTAGATTCCTGAGCATTTATTCCATTATAATTTAAATTAGTTGCCTGCAAGCAGAATTCGTATTTATTTATTTATTTGAGAGACACAGAGAGAGAGAGAGAGGGAATCTTCCATCTGTTGGTTCATTTCTTAGATGCCTACTACAACAGCTAGTGCTGGGCCAGGCCAAAGCCAAGGGTCCAGAACTCAGTATTCAAGTCTCCCATGTAAGTTACAGGGACTCAGCCAGCTATTTGAGTCGTTACCTGCTGCCTTCTGCTAACAGGAATCTGGAATGAAAGCAGAGCTGAGCCTGGAACCCAGGTACCCTGATACAGGATGTGGGCATCCCAGGTGGCAGCAGCACAATGCCTCCTGCTGGTGTCAGGTTTTTAAAGCAAATGAAGGCCTGTTCATTGTGTTTTGGGTTCAACCTGGAGCCACCTTTTTCTTCAGAGATAGATTTAGACATATGAGAAGAAAGGGTGAAGGCAAGATATTTACTTTTCACAGGACAATCTAATATTAGATACTAAATTTTCTATTACCTAACCTTGTAATGGAGCAACACTTCTGCAACCTTATGGAATTTGTAATTAAGATCGGAATTTAACTCCTCCTTAGAACAATTTCAAATTGGGGAAAGTCAGAGAAAAAGTATCTTGAAACTCATGAGTTGTATATGAAGCAATCAATCCCACCACATTTTAGGGCTCAGAGCCCAGAGAAGAGTCCAATTCATTAATTTGGATGCCTGGTACCAGTGAGTCAGTCGCCTATATCAGTGTCATCCCATAAATCACCTTTTGCCCCTAGAGGAGGCTACAACAGCCAAACGCTATATTTAGTAGATCCTAGACTTGTAATTAAATGACAAAAAGCAGGAGACAAGGTGACTGGCTAGGGATATGATTCAGCAGGTCATGCACTCTCTACTTTGAGAATGTCAGACTATTGTTATTTTGAGATGGCAATATGGTTGGAATTAATACAGTGTCTCCAGCAGTGCTTTTTTTAGGGATCAATTCACACTTATTTTTATAAAATCAATGATATAATTTTACCAGGAAATAAAATTTAAAGAGAAGCAGATTTTTTAAAATAGTCAAAAGACGTATTTTGGAAATATTAATTTGAAAATATACCAAATGTTTTAACTGATATTGAGAGACACTTTACTGATGTTATCATTTTGATCTTTTTGAGAGAATCTCTTCAAGGTGAGAACCTTATGTTACAGATGCCTTAAATATTTAAACATACAAATTAATATTTTATACTTAAGTTCATTCAATAATATACAATTCCAAGTAGTTCATAGTATACTGCATCATACTGAAATCCAAATACAGGTATAGTACCCCTTATCTAAAATGCTTGGAATAAGAAGTGTTTCACATTGTTGTAGACTTTAAAATACAAACACACAATATATTACATACATCACAATATGTATATTATGAATATGTACATATATGTATGCATGCATATGTATCATGTACACACATGTGTACACATATAGATAATGGAAAACTAGCCATGTTTTGAGCACACACTTCTTGGTTATCTGATGCTTAACTTTTACTCTTCAGAGCCTCTGGGCCTTTCATCACCTTTGATCCACCTTACAATATAAGTTGTAGAGAATGGATAACAATTCTCAATAATGCTTGTCTGTGCACATGCAATAAATTCTGTCTGGTGATTCAATTGACTTCCCTCCCTCCTTGACTGAAGCGAGGGTCCCCTCTATTAATTCATTTTCAATTGTACATATTGTGCTTCAACTTCTTTTTTGAGTGAGTTGTAACGTCTACTCTTACCATCACTAATAATGAGTTAAAGAAATATTTAATATGTATTCATTTTATATCCATATGAGAATACTTTTATCCAATTTCTGAAAATTGTCTTCTGAGGCGAGTGCTGTGATGCTGTAGATTAAGCAGCTGCTTGGGACACCCGCATCTCTTGTGGGAGTGCCTGGGATCAAGTACTGTCCCCACTTCCCTCCAGTTTACTGTTATACGCTCCCTGGGAGTCAGCCGATGGTTGCTCATATACCTGTGTCCCTGCCACAAACATGGGAAGCCCGATGGAATTCTTGGTTCCTAGCTTTGAACTGAATCAGTTCAGGCTGTTGAAGACATTTGGGGAGTGAAACAACAGATGGGAGATTCTCTCTCTCTCTCTCTCTCTCTCTCTCTCTCTCTCTCCTCTCCACCCTGTCACTCTCCTGTCATTGTATCTTTCAAAATAAATAAAAAATAAATAACCTTAAAAAAGAAGATTTTCTTCAAATGGCATCTTGTTATGAAGCTACAGTGTTATCCTTCTGTTCTTGCTGCATGTTGAATTACACTTAATGCTGCTTGTATTTAAATTTCCGCTGGCACTGCTGCTGTTTAATCCCTCATATTACTACTTAGGTGCTCAAAGGTGTATGTTTTGTTTTCCCACTACTACTGTGAGCTCTTTGTGGTTTATGCCTCTCTGTATTCCCTGCTGTGATTAACATAGATGCTACATGTGTGGTTAATGTGATAACTGCGAGTTGAATAAAATAAAATGCTAGGTTTCCTGTCATTGGTTCCCTGTATTTTCTTTCAGGTCCTTGGCAAGTCTTAGTAAGCTTCATTTCATTGACTGCAGAGATCGTGGGAATCCTGTGCTTCAAGTACGAAAAAGGCCACTGGATGCTTCTCAATGGCTTTTTCTTTCAATTTTTATTATTTTCTCTTGTCATTTTAATATAACAGCAGTAGTTAGCAGACACAATTCTAACCTACATTACCAATAGATCTCAGTCTTTTCAGAGGCTTGTTTTACAGTTTTAATAACTTGGAGGAATTTGAGCTCTTAGGTTTCTTTCCCTGAAGGTTGAGTGCCTGGCAGCCTCCATCCCTAGAATGTATGTAGAGAAGGTGCTCCCTCTTCCAAGAAATGAACGAGTAACACACACCTTTTAGACACCTAAATGCAATCGTAGTTGCACATTTTTATCCACTGATTGGTTAAAATATATTTTCATAGTTGATTTTCAGAGCAACCCTACAAAAGACATACACATTCTTTCTCCATTTTACAGCAGAGTAAACTGAGGTCTCATCATGTTGATTAACTGAGATTTAAACTTCTTGGGAGGTATTATCTTTCAGGGCTTCACCTCATGCAATAGCTGAAGCTGGGTTGGAAGTATAGGAGCCAGGACTCCAATCAGGCACTCTGAAAATTGGAGACTTCACTGCTGTGCCAAGCACCCAGCCCATCTATAATCTGATGTATAATAGTACCTCTGCCATTCCTTGTCTCCTTGTCTCCTTTGCTTTTACTTTTTTTTTTCAGATCTCTTATCATCTAGCCCTCTCTTTAACCTGACTTCATGTTATTCATCTGCTTGTTGGTGTTGAGTCTTCAGTGCAAATGTGCCAAGGGGGAGGCTCTTTGTTCTTTGCCTGCTGTACTGGTATCCAGCCCACAGAGAGCACACAATATGCATTTGTTCAACAAGTGAATCAATGATTTTTGATCTATACTACAAAGTCAATGAGATTCCAATCAAATACCTAAGGATTTTTTTAAATTTTTTTTTAACTTTTATTTAATGAATATAAATTTCCAAAGTACAGAATATGGATTACAATGGCTTCCCCCCTATAACGTCCCTCCAACCCGCAACCCTCCCCTTATCCACTCCCTCTCCCCTTCCATTTACATCAAGATTCATTTTCAATTCTCTTTATATACAGAAGATCAGTTTAGCATACATTAAGTAAAGATTTCAACAGTTTGCTCCCACACAGAAACATAAAGTGAAAAATACTGTTTGAGTACTAGTTATAGCATTAAATCACAATGTATAGCACACTAAGGACAAAGATCCTACATGAAGAGTAAGTGCACAGTGACTCCTGTTGTTGACTTAACAAATTGACACTCTTGTTTATGGCATCAGTAATCACCCTAGGCTCTTGTCAGGAGCTGCCAAGGCTATGGAAGCCCCCTGAGTTCACTGACTCTGATCATATTTAGACAAGGTCATAGTCAAAGTGGAAGTTCTCTCCTCCCTTTAGAGAAAGGTACCTCCTTCTTTGATGACCCATTCTTTCCACTGGGATCTCCTCACTCGTGGAGATCTTTCATTTAGGTTTTTTTTTTTTTTTTTCGCCCAGAGTATCTTGGCTTTCCATGCCTGAAATACTCTCATGGGCTTTTCAGCCGGATCTGCATGCCTTAAGGGCTGATTCTGAGGCCAGAGTGCTGTTAGGACATTTGCCATTCTATGGGTCTGCTGTGTATCTCACTTCCCATGTTGGATCATTCTCTCCCTTTATGATTCTATCAGCTAGTATTTGCAGACACTATTCTTGTTTATGTGATCCCTTTGGTTCTTAGTCCTATCATTATGATCAATTGTGAACAGAAATTGATCACTGGGGCTAGTGAGATGGCATTGGTACATGCCACCTTGATGGGATTGAATTCGAATCCCCTGGTATGTCTCTAACTCCACTGTTTGAGGCAAGTCAGCTTGAGCATGTCCCAAATTGCACATCTCTTCCCTCTCTTATTCCCACTCTTATATTTAACAGCGATCACTTTTCAGTTAAGTTTCAGCACTTAAGAAGAATTGTGTATTGATTACAGTATTCAACCAAAAATATTAAGTAGAACAAACAAAAAAAACTAAGAGGGATAACATATTAAGCTGTTCATCAACAGTCAGGGTGAGGGCTGATCAAGTCACCGTTTCTCATAGTGATCATTTCACTTTAACAGGTTTCCTTTTTGGTGCTCAGTTAGTTGTCACCTATCAAGGAGAACAAGTGGTATTTGTCCCTTTGGGATTGGCTTATTTCACTCAACATAATGTTTTTCAAATTCCTAATAGGGATCACTTTTCAGTTAAAATTTAAACACCTAAGAACAATTGTGTGTTACAAAAACCTAAGGATTTTTTTTTAAATTTATTTATTTGACAGGTAGAGTTACAGAGAGAGAGACAGAAAGGTCTTCTTCCGTTGGATCACCCCCCAAATGGCTGCTATGGCCAGCGCTGCGCTGATCCAAAGCAAGGAGCCAGGCACTTATTCCTGGTCTCCCATGCGGGTGTAGGGGCCCAAGCACTTGGGCTATCTTCTACTGCTTTCCCAGGCCATAGCAGAGAGCTGGACTGGAAGAGGAGCAACCAGGACTAGAACCTTGTGCCCATATGGGATGCCGGCACCGCAGGCAGAGGATTAACCAAGAGAGCCATGGCGCCAGGCCCCAAACCCAAAGAATTTTTAAAAACTTGGTCAATTGATTCAAAATATATATTTGAAAATTTATTATAGGAAGTGGAGTTCATCCTGTCCAGCTCAGGCACTGCCACACTGACCCATCAGCTTTGGTGACCTTTGGGCTAACCTAGACCTTTATCCCTTCTCATCAATTTACCTTTATTGGATTAGCAAAATTTGGGTAAAAAGTGAATAATTTACACTCATTGGATTGGCAAAAATTAGAAAGCTAGGTAATTAATGGGCTATTCGAGATACAGGGGCACTCAAGCACTGCTGGTGGGATTGTAAACTTGGCAGCCCCTGTGGAGAGTATCTGGTCCATTAGGTTAAATTTTATAGAAGACTGAGTGTGATCCAACAACTCTACTCCTGGGGTTATCCCAATGAGTTTTTCACACAGTCTTTTAAGAGGTCATATGTAAGGGTAATTGTTGAACCAATATTTGAGGAAGTATGGATTTGGGAGCAAGGTTGGGAGAGTTTATTGCTAGAAGAATGGATAGATAAAGGTTGAATAGATAGAAAAGGGCTGGAGAACTATAGAGTAAAACAAAGCCACAGACTAGATACCCATGTAGTAATATGGACAAATCTTACTAACATAATGCCGAGTGATCATTTTTTAAAAATATAGAATTTGATATATATAACCCAATAATATTTATATAAGTTAAAAATACATGCACATGAAAAGTAATACATATTTTTTAAAAGCACATAAAAGCAAAAAGTCATTAAAATAGATATTCATGTTGATGTAGGACATTAAAAATGGATGGTGATGATAAAGTGGAATGAACAAATTAATGCATAAATAAACCATTTATTGAATGAATGAATAAAATAATTTCTTTTGGATGAATGATGATAATATTCTATGTATTCATCTTTTGAATTTTACTGTAAAAAGTGAGAAAGAAAATTGAAATATAAACCAAGGAATTAAGTGATCTTTATCTCCAAAATTCAGGTCATGTGGGTTGAAGGACAGATGAAGGATTAGCAGGGAGCTTATTTAAAATGGTTAAAGTCTTAATTCATAATTTAAAATTACATTATCCTAAAATGACTCCTTAAATATAAGATTGCATTCTAACAAAGCCAATAACATCATCATACTCTTGTCAATCTTAGCTACAAAGGCAAAAACAAAAAGTAAGCTAAGCATGTGCACCCAAATGTATTCCTAATCTGATTTTAGTTCCTAAAATACGTTTGTCTTTTGAATGAATACTGCCTTTTCTTGACTTTAATTGCTACAGGAAAATCCAAAACTTTCCTTAATGCATAAATGAGTAAGAAAGTATTCTTGACCTTATATGTTTTTACAGAATATTGATCAGATTGTTCTATTTTATAAAAATATTTTACACAGATTTGTGCATTAGAATATATAATTTCTGAGAATAGAAAAGTATCAAAATTCTGCATATTTAAGATAGTGATGAATCTCATTTTAATTAATTAATTAATTTCTTGAAGCAGCTAGCCCAACTTGTAACTACCAAGCAACATATGCCAAGTTAATTTGAATGTATTTTAGTTCTAAGAAACAATTTGTTTTAACTAAGTCTTCTGGGAACACACTTCTTTATTCAAAGACAATCTTTCATTTAAAAATATTTGTTTTTCAAACAGTTCATTTTCTGTTAGATTTCTTAGAAAGTTATTCATTTTTCACTATTCCACTAACATTTAATGTTTTTTTTTCTTTTAGCTATTTCAGTCATTCCTATAAATGATGGATTTCCTTAGAGGTTCACCAAGATGAAATGGAGTGGCTCTATCAAAGGCAGCCATCTCCATTAAAACGAGGCACATTGGTTTTACAAGGCATGACAACTTTAGCTGTTACACATGATGATTGTTATTACTGAGATTTGGGGCTTAGACTGTAGGGAAAACATTTGCCAATGACTTTTCAAATATTGATAGTTCTGTTTTCTCCACTGACTATCTTAGTAGAATCTTCTGGGAACAAAATATCTGAAAACACAGATTCTATGACAATGACAAATTCCCACAGTTATCCATATAAAATCTAACAAAATAACAAGAAAAAAGAAAGAGAAAAAAATACATTTATCTCCCAAGCTTCATTTTAGATGATTCTGTCACTGGGGGAAAAGCGCATAGAGGCACAAGGGTGTTTAAGCAAGTTCAGTAATGAAGCAGTTGTTTCTTGATCTAATATGAAATAACGTGTGAAATACTGGAATGAAATTTTAAAGGTTTACCAAGTATGCATGGATTATATAATGAGACTCCCTCCTTCCCCACTGCCTCTTTGTCAGTTCCTTTCTTTATAACACTTACAGAATACCACAGTAGGAACAGACCACAATTTTACCCTGACATGAACCTAAACATATTGTCTGAGTTTGGAAGAGTCTACCTTCTCGGATTTTAAAAGCATATCTCAGTATGGTGAAATTTTAATCTTTAGGAAGACTAAAATTCCTTCTAAATAGACCATGATTAATTTTTTCATTATTTGGTTTCTGGAATAAAAAATAAAAAGGTTTCCTTTCTTCCACTTCCCTTATTAACTCTGGTGTTAAGAGCTGATTGTTTCATATTTCTTTAGTGTGATTTGAATGTTAAGAAGAAAATTCTGGAATGCTATTCCTTAAAACAAAAGAAAAACTCTCTAGATATATACTTTAAAGCATTACGCCGATGCCAATGGGTAAAATGTTATAGCAAGATAAACCTACGTGGTGGGGCTTAACACACAAAGCACACTCTCTACTCCAAAGAACAAAGGTGAGAAACATGCAGGCATCTTATCTGGATCACAAAGGAGAAGGTCCAGACAATAGGCTTGTTCAGAATGAAAAGGATGAATCTGACATTAGGAATTTCATTGACAACCTCATGCTATCACGTGCCTGTGTGTACTGAGTTGTACTACATCAAGGAAAATAAATAAGAAAGGGGATATGTAAACAAAGCTATGGTCATTTAGGCTCTGAGAACCAGCAGCATTTTGTAAGTGTACTCTTGTTAAAAAAATAATTGGAAAAGCCAGGCAAGATGAGTGGGAGTTTTCAACACACCCAGGAGCACAAAAGGCACATGGGCATATTTGTAAGGGAAAGCAGATCTGTGTGTGAAAGGCAGAAGGCAGTGTTCATTTACAGGGTAAAGGAGATGATAGAGAGAGAGAGGAGCTCCAGAAGCCAAGGTGGTGAAAAACTGGAGATGAGAGACTTTGCTTATTCGGCAGGAGAGAAGAAAAGTCTGCTCCAGTTCATTAAACTTGCTGTGGCTTAAGCAACTGATATCTCTTAAATATTGTGAACAAAACATACGAATTTTGATTTGAACTATGTTTCTCTCATTATTACAGCATCAAAACTAGACTATATACATTACAGTCTGTAGCCACTACACAGGGCATGACTTCTTCCAAAAAGAGACTTCATTTAAAAAGGTGACATCATAGCAGAGCCCCTTCAGAATTTGGCTTAGGTGCTTTCTTCTCTCCCAAAAGCCTCATGCTCTTGCTCATCTGTTCCTCTTCTACTCCAACAACTAAACGCCAGACAAGGGTAAAGCAAGGACCTTTTAAAAGTTCACAGAAAATGCATATTATGAAAAAAGTATTAAAGAATTTCAAAAACCGTTTGCACCAAGATAAATATCTTTTAATTCCATGTTGTACCCTCACAAAATTCCAAAGTTTCCCCAAACTTTCCAACTAGGTTATAAGACATTCTAATACTTTATGTACATGACAGAGAAATGATTAAAGTATAGAATTCCTATAACAGTGTGGGGGAAAAATGGGCCCCATGTTTAATGATAACTTTGGTTAAAGTCATCATTTATTACCTTTAGCTTCAGCATTTGGTCATGAGCTTTAAACGGTTTTGTTTACTGTGCTCTCTCCTTACCCTCTTCTTACCCATGTGAATTCTTCATCCCTCCTTAAAGCTCTTCTCCACCATAAATACCGAGAATTAAGAACATTAAGAATGACCCAGGAGAGAGATCTAGAATGAAGGGAACAACATGGTGCTGAAGGCAAAATACCCATTGAGTTGAAAAGCTTGACCCTCAGCCATTGATAAGTATTTCCATAACACCTATTCTATTTATTTGCTAAGCTATGTGCATTACTGTTATTTTCTCATTCAGAGTCTATATTTTCAAAAAAAAGTCATAAAAGTATATTCACATTAGAACTCAAATCTCAGCTCTGTGAGATGTTGGCTTTGGGAAAACCACTTGATTGGCTCCCATATGTCAAGGGGCAACAGTTCTCATCCCCTTGCCATTTGCTGCAAGAGTTTAATGAGATGCTGCTTTCTAGCAGCAGTCTTATCTAGGTGAGATCTGAAACTTGCATCAAACTGGCATAGGAAGCTAAGTGGTTACTACAGTCAGAGATTTTCTTCAGGGACAGAGGAGCAGAGGAACACTAAGATAATACATTTTGATTGTCTCACGATGGTTACTCAGATTGCACAGCAATGTATGAGGGGAGACAGAGACAAAAGGTGAAATTGAAGTTGTTTTTCAGAATTACTGGGAAGGAAATTTTGTTTGTTTGAAAGGTAGAATACAGAGATAGATAGATAGATAGATAGATAGATAGATAGATAGATAGATAGGTCTTCCATCTCTAATTCACTCCCAAAATGGCTGCAATGGCCAGGGCTGGGCCAGGCTGAATCCAGGAGAGAGGAGCTTCATCTGGGTCTCCCATGTGGGTACAGGGGCTCAGGGATTTGGGCCATCCACCTCTGCTTTCCCAGGTGCATTAGCAGGGAGCTGGATTGGAAGTGGAGCAGCTGGGACTTGAACCTACGCCCGTATGGGATGCTGGCACTGCAGGCTGTGACTTAACCCACTACACCACAATGCCAGTCCCTGGGAAGGAATTTAGCACCATAAGCCTGGGGATAAAGGTGCCGAGAAATAGTTGTAACCTAAACAATTTGTCTCAGAACATTTGGGATCCAATCCATTTTACCGTGACATCATGTTAAAAGAAATGATGCTACAGGATGGAGGGGAGAAACAAAGGAGGCAGCAGAAGTCCACAGCTATGAGAGCAGGCCGTGGAGAGTTCCAGAAAGAGCCCGCTGTGAACTGTCATGGATAACAGAGTGGAAGAAGCCTTGAAAATGAACTCTGGGTTCCAGAAACATGAGATAGAGAGGCTCTCCAACGTCAGCACAGAGGAAGGGATCCTCATTTATCCGCTCACAGTCAGCGAGGGCCACCAGTAAGTCAGATCTCCAATGTAAAACACTAAACACAAAGCTTTGCATGCAGTAGGTCCTCAATAATAAATGTTCCCTTTCTCTTGACAGACAGACCTTATGATTAAGACATCCTCGAAAGAGATTTCTCCACTCTTCAATTAGCATCCTCTGGATACCTTCACTCTCATTACCTTCAGCACCCTCATTGCTTTCAAAAGGAATCCTTCATGTAAAGAGTCTGTAATCAGGATACCAGGGAGCATGCAGCACCTGCCGATTGTCTCAGCTGCTTTTTCTCTCTCTAGACTCCCAACATCAAAAGCACCCAGGACAAATTACAGATGTAAAAACCTGGCCAGCCTCAAAGTTAGTTCATTTCCCATTAGAAAAACTGGCTGTGCATTTTTCCTGAGATGTGAACTCCATAACAGCACATGTAGTAATTAGCGTCTGCTTTTCTTTCCTCTAGAATATTCTCTGCTTCTCTGTCACCACTGCAGCAATAGGGGGTATTCGAAAGGGAAAAACAATGTCTCTGAGCGGGCATCATTTTCCAAAACAGGAGGCAGAGTCCAATTTCTCGATGAAAGCTCTTCAACCTTTTAATTCAGTCAAAGCAAAGTTAAATTTGTTTTGTTGGAAAATTTGAACTGGCCTGCAAGGCAGTTCAGCAGTTCAGGCTTCCTGTAATTAACTGTCAAATAAGAGCCCACGCCTCAGCAGAGGAATGCAAGCGGGTCAGCATCAGAAGGGTTTCAATTCTGATGGAATTTTACAACACGAATGGCCTTTCAGGGAAACATTCATCCCAGTCAAGAGTTCACTGTATAAACAGCAGCCAGTGGAGGTGGTTATCAAAAGCTCAGGCCGAACTCCCATTAGGCTTCCCATGCCCTTTCTGGTTATCGCCGATGCTCCTCTACAAGAAACATTAATTCAGGGTTTCTGGTAAACTTGTCTCTGATGAACTCTTTCGGCTGGAGTTTTTGTGCTCCCAGAGAGCAGGGCTTTGTGGTTCTGGAAGTTTGGGGAGGGAGGGACAGCGAACTCTCCTAGGGCTATTATACTAACCCCATAGTCTGTGCCTTGATCCATCCCCTGACTGCCACAGCAGCTACCTTCCCCAAAACACACACACACAGATGGACTGTTGTCCTGCATCACGGAGCGCATAGCTCCCAGAATGCCCACAGGTTGAATGCGTGAGTAGAGGGATCAATTTCATGTAGCTTATTGTCCAAATCTCAGCAACACAGAAGTGCTTGTCATTTCACTCAGAAATCAAAATATTTCCATGACAACAGAAAGCTTTTCAGCTCTATAATAACCAGCAGCCAAATATCTGTTCTCTTGCCATTTATAATGACAGAGCATAGCACAATAGGTATGTGACTTATCTTCCTAGAACCTGAATTGCACTGGAATTTTCTGGACCATCTCTGTAGGTCATGGAAGTCTGAGTTTATTTCTTTTTGTGGATGAGTAATAAATAAAATCAAAAATAAATATAAATTATTGCAATAAACTAGAAAACAATTGGTACAAAATCACTTATTGCGATTAAATTTAAAGGCCTACAGAAAACAAAAAGTATTCACCTTCAGAATTATTCTTCAGAAATTATTCTTCAGAAACATTCTTCAGAAGTATGATAAAGCACAATTTTTCCCTTCTTCAGCCCCCATAAATTTTCAATCCATTGTTTAGTGATCAAATATTCTTATTTGATTCATATCTTCTACCTGCCTGTGTTCTCCTCTTACTAGATTTCAAATCTTTGAGTAAAATTCAGTTGAGTGTTGTGTGTTAAGATGGAGAATTGTTCCCTAGTTCAATAAATTTCTTTCTTTAAAAAGAATCAGAGAGTACAACATTGGCCATGATCACTGAAAAAATATAGAAACTAGAGCAGCTACCTGTGGAAGAGGAATCTCACTCAGTGAAAATGGGGAGAGAGAAAATCTCCATGTGACAAATGTACTCACCACATCACTTTTTTTTTTTTACTTGACAAGTAGAGTTACAGACAGTGAGAGAGAGAGAGAGAGACAGAGAGAAAGGTCTTCCATCCGATGGTTCACCCCCCCAAATGGCCACAACAAGGCCAGAGCTAAGCCTATCGGAAGCTAGGAGCCAGGTGCCTCTTCCTGGTCTCCCATGCAGGTGCAGGGGCCCAAGCACTTGGGCCATCCTCCACTGTCTTCCCGGGCCACAGCAGAGAGCTGGACTGGAAGAGGAACAACCGGGACTAGAACCCAGTGCCCATATGGGGTTCTGGCACCACAGGCGCAGGATTAACCTAGTGTGCCACGGTGCCACCCACTTTTTTTTTTTAAACAGATAATTTTAAAAATTTATTTTTATTTATTTGAAAGAGTTAGAGAGAGAGGTAGAGACAGAAAGAGAGGTCTTCCATCCACTGTTTCACTCCCCAAATGGCCGCAACGGCCATAGCTGTGCTGATCCGAAGTCAGGAGCCAGGAGTTTCTTCCAGGTTTCCCATGTGGGCTCAGAAGCCCAAGCACTTGGGCCATCTTCTACTGCTTTCCCAGGGCATAGCAGCGAGCTGGATCGGAAGAGGAGCATCCCATGTGGGCTGGAACTGGCGCCCATAGGGGATGCCGGCACTTCAGGCCAGGGCGTAAACCCACTGCACCACAGCACCGGCCCCACAACATCAGTTTTAAGTGTGTGTTTAAGAAAGTTTTTAAAAAGTCAACAAATTCTTCCACATTTCTGCTAGTCTATGGTTAAAATGTTGAATGTTTTTTGTTTGTTTGCTTGTTTGTTTGTTTTAAAAGCAGATCTTTTTATTCAGAGTACAAATGACTTTTGTGTTTTTTTCAACAATATCAAATTCAATACCCAAGATTTCCAAGATTTTTATTTTTAAAGGAAATGAATTCAAAGTAAAAACAGACTAGCATGGTAATCCTTAGCAGCATATGATACCATTGCTTTTGGAAATTTGTACTGAGACCACTTGATTCTTTTTTTTTAACATTTATTTAATGAATATAAATTTCCAAAGTACAGCTTATGGATTACAATGGCTTCCCCCCCATAACGTCCCTCCCACCCACAACCCTCCCCTTTCCTACTCCCTCTCCCCTTCCATTCACATCAAGATTCATTTTCGATTCTCTTTATATACAGAAGATCAGTTTAGCATACATTAAGTAAAGATTTCAACAGTTTGCTCCCACATAGAAACATAAAGTGAAAAATACTGTTTGAGTACTAGTTATAGCATTAAATCTCAATGTACAGCACACTAAGGACAGAGATCCTACATGAGGAGTAAGTGCACAGTGACTCCTGTTGTTGACTTAACAAATTGACACTCTTGTTTATGGCATCAGTAATCTCCCTAGGCTCTTGTCATGAGCTGCCAAGGCTATGGAAGCCCCCTGAGTTCACTGACTCTGATCATATTTAGACAAGGCCATGGTCAAAGTGGAAGTTCTTTCCTCCCTTAAGAGAACGGTACCTCCTTCTTTGATGACCCGTTCTTTCCACTGGGATCTCACTCATGGAGATCTTTCATTTAGGTTTTTTTTTTTCCTCCAGAATGTCTTGGCTTTCCATGCCTGAAATACTCTCATGGGCATTTCAGCCGGATCCGCATGCCTTAAGGGCTGATTCTGAGGCCAGAGTACTGTTTAGGACATTTGCCATTCTATGGGTCTGCTGTGTATCTCACTTCCCATGTTGGATCATTCTCTCCCTTTATGATTCTATCTGCTAGTATTTGCAGACACTATTCTTGTTTATGTGATCCCTTTGGTTCTTAGTCCTATCATTATGATCAATTGTGAACAGAAATTGATCACTGGGACTAGTGAGATGGCATTGGTACATGCCACCTTGATGGGATTGAATTCGAATCCCCTGGTATGTTTCTAAGTCTACTGTTTGAGGTAAGTCAGCTTGAGCATGTCCCGAATTGCACATCTCTTCCCTCTCTTATTCCCACTCTTATATTTAACAGCGATCACTTTTCAGTTAAGTTTCAGCACTTAAGAAGAATTGTGTATTGATTACAATATTCAATCAAAAGTATTAAGTAGAACAAACAAAAAAAATACTAAGAAGGTTAACATATTAAGTTGCTCATCAACAGTCAGGGTGAGGGCTGATCAAGTCACCGTTTCTGATAGTGTTCATTTCACTGTAACAGGTTTCCTTTTTGGTGCTCAGTTAGTTGTCACCTATCAAGGAGAACAAGTGGTATTTGTCCCTTTGGGATTGGCTTATTTCACTCAGCATAATGTTTTCCAAATTCCTAACAGGGATCACTTTTCAGTTAAAATTTAAACACCTAAGAATAATTGTGTGTTAATTTACAGAGTTCAACCAATGGTACTAGAACAAAAATAAAATATTAAAATGGATAAAGTATTACATTGTACGTCAACAGTCAGGACAAGAGCTGATCAAGTCACTGTTTCTCATAGTGTCCATTTCATTTCAACAAGTTTCCCCTTTGGTGCTCAGTTAGTTGTTGCTGATCAGGGAGAACATATGATATTTGTCCCTTTGGGACTGGGTTAATTCACTCAGCATGATGATTTCCAAATTCCACCATCTTGTTGCAAATGACCAGGTTTCGTTGTTTTTGACTGCTGTATAGTATTCTATAGAGTACATGTCCCATAATTTCTTTATCCAGTCTACTGTTGATGGGCATTTGGGTTGGTTCCAGGTCTTAGCTATTGTGAATTGAGCTGCAATAAACATTAATGTGCAGAAAGCTTGTTTGTTTGCCAATTTAATTTCCTTTGGGTAAATTCCAAGGAGTGCGATGGCTGGGTTGAATGGTAGGGTTATCTTCAGGTTTCTGAGGAATCTCCAGACTGACTTCCATAGTGGCTTAACCAATTTTCATTCCCACCAACAGTGGGTTAGTGTCCCTTTTTCCCCACATCCTCTCCAGCATCTGTTGTTGGTAGATTTCTGAATGTGAGCCATTCTAACTGGGGTGAGGTGGAACCTCATTGTGGTTTTGATTTGCATTTCCCTGATTGCTAGTGGTCTTGAACATTTTTTCATGTGCCTGTTGGCCATTTGGATTTCCTCTTTTGAAAAATGTCTTTTGAGGTCCTTGGCCCATCTCTTAAGTGGGTTGTTTGTTTTGATGTTGTGGAGTTTCTTGATTTCTTTGTAGATTCTGGTTATCAACCCTTTATCAGTTGCATAGTTTGCAAATATATTTTCCCATTCTGTTGGTTGCCTCTTCACTTTCCTGACTGTTTCTTTTGCAGTACAGAAATTTCTCAATTTGATGCAATCCCAATTGTTAATTTTGGCTTTGACTGCCTGTGCTTCTGGGGTGTTTTCCAAGAAGTCATTGCCGGTACCTATATCTTGCAGGGTTTTTCCATTGCTCTCTAATAATTTGATGGTGTTAGGTCATAGATTTAAGTCTTTAATCCATGTTGAGTGAATTTTTGTGTAAGTTGAAAGGTAGGGGTCTTGCTTCATGATTCTGCACATGGAAATCCAATTTTCCCAGCACCATTTATTGAATAGACTGTCCTTACTCCAGGGATTGGTTTTGGATCCTTGATCAAATATGAGTTGGCTGTAGATGTTTGGATTGATTTCTGGTGTTTCAATTCTGTTCCATTGGTCTATCCATCTGTTTCTGTACCAGTACCATTCTGTTTTGATTACAACTCTCCTGTAGTATGTCCTGAAATCTGGTATTGGGATACCTCCAGCTTTGTTTTTGTAGTACAAGATTGCTTTAGCTATTCGAGGTCTCCTGTGTCTCCATATGAATTTCAGCATCATTTTTTCCAGATCTGAGAAGAAGGTCTTCTTTATCTTGATTGGGATTGCATTGAATCTATAAATTGCTTTTGGGAGAATGGACATTTTGATGATATTGATTCTTCCAATCCATGAGCATGGAAGATTTTCCATTTCTTGGTATCCTCTTCTATTTCTTTCTTTAAGGTTTTGTAATTTTCATTGTAGAGATCCTTAACGTCCTTGGTTAAGTTTAACCTGCTGCACCACAGTACCAAACCCTCAAATTTTCCTTTTGACTTCTTTTGTGACTAAGGATTAGTTGAGGTGTTATTAAGTTCTCAGATATTTGAAGGCTTTCCATAAATTTTTATGCCATTGTGGGGAGCAACTCGGACTAGACTAAGTTACTGGAATTAAGACTTATTCTGTGCATCTGCTCTCCCACAATATGGTGCTGGCAGAGGAGTAAACAGCTTCTACACATCTGCCTCCAGTTCAACCAATAAACTGTAGGACCTGCTCCTGATTGGAGGAGAGCAGTGTGCTCGGCGTGTGGGTAACAGAGTTGGGATTGGTGGAAGAGGACTATAAAGGAGGAGAGAGACAACATGCACCAGGAACATCTAAGGGGAACACCTGAGGAACATCTGAGCAGCCCCCGAGAGAGCTGGCTGGCGGTGTGCCACTCCACCGCGGAAATGGGGAAAGTGGCAGGGGGCACCGCCCTTCCACGGAGGTGGAAAGGACGGTAGCCAACCCGGGAAGAACCAGCAGCAAACCTGGGGAGGGCCGAGCAGACAAAAGAACAGCACAGGGTCCTGTGTCGTTCCTCCACAAAGAGGGGGAGCGACAGCCATTAATTCCAGTTTCATTTCATGGTGATCACTGAATACATCTTTTATGTCTGAAATCTTGAAAGTTTGTTGGACTGATTTTATGGGCCAGAATTTGATTGTCCTGTTAAATGTTTCATATGCATTTGAAAATAACATGTATTCTGCTGTTGAGTAGCTTAGTCTAGGCACTAGGTAACAACTACATCACATTGGTTGACAATAATGTTCAAATCTTTGCATCTTCGTTTTCGCTCTACCTTTTTAGATCAATTATTGAATGAGGGTGTTGAAATACTATTTATGATTGCAGATTTTCCATTTTTGCTGACAATCCCATTAATCATTTTTCATTCTTTAGAAGATATTTTACCTCTCATGTTAGCCATGAGTGTATATTTTATTATTTTGCATGATGATTTACCATTTATAATATACACTTTAAACTGGCCGGCGCCACGGCTCACTAGGCTAATCCTCCGCCTTGCGGCGCCGGCACACCAGGTTCTAGTCCCGGTTGGGGCGCCGGATTCTGTCCCGGTTGCCCCTCTTCCAGGCCAGCTCTCTGCTGTGGCCAGGGAGTGCAGTGAAGGATGGTCCAGGTGTTTGGGCACTGCACCCCATGGGAGACCAGGAAAAGCACCTGGCTCCTGGCTCCTACCATCGGATCAGCGCGGTGCGCCGGCCGCAGCGCGCTGGCCGCGGCGGCCATTGGAGGGTGAACCAACGGCAAAGGAAGACCTTTCTCTCTGTCTCTCTCTCTCACTGTCCACTCTGCCTGTCAAAAAGTAAAAAATAAAAAAATAATAAAATTAAAAAAATATACACTTTAAACTTACCACATTCTGCATACAAGTGACAGAGACTGAAACAATGGTAATTTCCTATTTCTTTCTTACCAATGTTGGTGTTATTATCATATATCTTACAAATTCTAATGATACAAAACTACTATTTGTATTTGAAAAACAAATTATCTTTTAAAGAGTTTTATTAATAAAAGAAAGTCCTACATGCTAACATGTGCAGTTTACTTTCCAATCTCTTTATTCCCTTGGATGCGTCCAGATTCTAGCTGGCGATAGTGTCCTCCCTCCTGATGGCCTTCCTTTCATTTCCCTGTGGTGTGGGTCTGCTGGATACAAATACTACAGTTCTTGTACATCCAATGATCTTTATTTCCTCCATGATAATTTTATTTTTTTTAACTTTTATTTAGTAGATATTAATTTCCAAAGTACAGTTTATGGATTACAATGGCTTCCCCCCCATAACTTCCCACCCGCCCACAACCCTCCCATCTCCCGCTCCCTCTCCCATTCCATTCACATCAAGATTCATTTTCAATCATCTTTATATACAGAAGATCAATTTAGTATATATTAAGTAAAGATTTCATCAGTTTGCCCCCACACAGAACACAAATTGCCAAATACTGTTTGAGCACTAGTCATATCATTAAGTCACATTGAACTACACATTAAGGACAGAGATCTTACATGGGGAGTAAGTGCACAGTGACTCCTGTTGTTGACTTAACAAATTGACACTCTTGTTTAAGGCGTCAGCAATCTCCCCAGGCTCTAGTCATGAGTTGCCAAGGCCATGGAAGCCCCCTGAGCTCGCCGACTTTGATCTTATTTCAACAAGGCCATAGTCAAAGTGGAAGTTCTCTTCTCCCTTCAGAGAAAGGTACCTCCTTCTTTGATCATCCAATAATCTTGAGCACACATGGAACAACCAATACTGGCAGAAAATATTGGAACTTTGATTAAGTAAGCTTAATTAACTATGCTTATTCAAGGGCAAGACTTTTCATTTAGAACCTTCATATAAAAGAACAGTCACTTTGAGAGAGGATATGATATGGCTTGGTGACAGTTTTCATAAAAATACATTGAGCTAGCATGAAGTGAATCTGTACTGGACCATACACTGTATTAACAACATGGAAAACAGGATCAGTATTTGAAGTACATATTTCTGGATTGAATGAATACATGAGCAAAGGTGCAGCTTTACAAAGAGGAAGAACAACTGGAAGCAAAAGAGGGAAAGTGATGTAATTTCTAAATCAGGGTTGAAAACGTCAGGACGCAACCACCGGAAACCAGCTCTGTCACCTGGATATGTGATTACCTGCAAGTCTTACCTGAGGCTTTCTTGTGCACTTCTACGAACATGTGCAAATGCACACACACAGAGAGAATCAGCATACTGCTAATGAACAAGTACTACAGATCTTCAGAGCAGAAAGATCAGTTTCTATTTCCTTTATTTCAAACTTCCATAAGGCTGACCTAGATGGCTTGAACATTCACTTCATTTGAGCAAACCAAGACAGTTTTCTTCCTGACTATAAGCACCTGACCTTTTTTAAAAATAAATAAATAAATAAAAAACTTTGCTTTAGAAAACGCATTATAAATCAGTTCTCTGACTCTTTGAAATGTAAATCTTCTGACCTGGGAGCCATCCCTTTGGAAAGTGAACATAAAGAATTATAGCACCTCTACTTCCTACTCTCTGAGGGACTGTGGAAGCCTAACTTCAGTAAGTAACTATTAGCTAACACAGATGGCCTAATAACATTGACCCATCTCTACCTTACTGTCCAACGGTACTTTTTCACCAGCTCATGTCAAGGTTTACAAAGTCTCCCACTTTCTCTTTCAGTTGAGTTGAGTTCCAATTCTCTCCCCTAATGAGGTAGTCTTGAATAGTTTGCCTGGCCATTTTCACAAATGTCCAGTAAAATTTCCCCTCATAAAACCCATATATGTATAGCCAATGAAAAGAGAATATGAACCCGAGTAACAGATAGTACCTAGAGCTTCTATCCCATTTCACAGAAAGTAATGAAATTAAATTTAAAAAAAAAAATTGGAGGGGCCGGCACTGTGGCACAGCAGGTTAATGCCCTGGCCTGAAGCACTGGCATCCCATATGGATGCCGGTTCTAGTCCTGGCTGCTCCTCTTCCAATCCAGCTCTCTGCTGTGGCCTGGGAAAGCAATAGAAGATGGCCGAAGTCCTTGGGCCCCTGCACCTGCGTAGAGACCTGGAAGAAGCTCCTGGCTCCTGGCTCCTGGCTCTTGGCTCCTGGCTTCGGATCAGTGCAGCTCCAGCCGTTGCAGCCATTTTGGGAGTGAACCATCGAATGGAAAACCTCTCTCTCTCTCTCTGCCTCTCCTCTCTCTGTGTAACTCTGACTTTCAAATAAATAAATAAATCTTTAAAAAAAAGAAATTGGAAACAAATTTCCTTGCAAATATATTAGGTGCATTATCTAGATTCTGCTTATCTTGAAAACTCTCACCTGTTTTATAAGTAGCTAAGAAAGAATCAAATACCATTACATGATCATACAACAGTTCCTTAGAATGATGGATCTAATTTTATGGAATGTGTTGATTTGGATGGCAACTTCAATCTAAGAGTCAATAGTCAAATTTATCTCAGAGATATTTGGTTGATCATTTCAGTGTTAGAAGAAGAAGAGGAATTAAATGCTTTTGGTGGAATAACCCTCTTTAGTGTATCCCAGAAAATATCCCTGTCTAATATCTTACACTTGGTAGCTTCCCAGAGCACATGTAATTATTTACCATCTTTCACTATTGCTGCAAGCTAAGCCAGAACCTCCCTCTTATTCTATAAATGAAATTGTATGCTAATAGAGGTTTGCTCCTAGTCTTAATAAGTAGATATTGAATTCAGTATTTCAGGGTACCAATGCAGTACTTCTTAACTAAGTTGATCTTCTGTATATAAAGATAATTGAAAATGAATCATGATAAAGAATGGGATGGGAGAGGGAGTGGGAGATGGGATGGTTGTGGGTGGGAAGGAGGTTATGGGAGGAAAAGCTGCTATAATTTAAAAGTTTACTTTGAAAATTTATATTTATTAAATAAAAGTTGAAAAAAAAGGAAAAAAGAATTCCCTGAAGGAATTTTTAAGAATAGCTACCCCTGAGACCCATAGAGATTCTAATTAAATTGATCTTGGATGAAGCCTTGAAATTGGTGATTCCAGTTTGTTGCCAGGACGGAAACCCACTGACAGAGCACAGCACCAGACTGTAATGGACAGGATTTATGTTTTAGAATGTGATCTAAGAGAAAGTTGTTCCCTATAAGGCAAATTTTGATTAGAAACAAAAAATTTAAATATTTAATGACATTATTAAGAATTCTATGCCAATGAATTTAATTGTTTATATAGAATTAACAAATCTTTAAGAAACATAACATAAAATGGCACACATAAAATTATGTGTTGAATAATTGCATAGTTAAAAAAGAAATAAAATTTGTCATAGAAAGCCAGTGTGTGCACACACCAAACACACCCAACACAAACCCATCAGACTGCCCAAATACACCACAGTGTACATCCCAGTAAGTTAGTTGAATTTGACAGCTGGATTATACAATGTAGATGAGTATTCTAAAATTCGAGGATATTCAGACACCTTTAAAAAATGAAACAAGATGGCAGAACTTCATTTACATTATCACAGCTTGCAATAAAATTATAGTAATTAAAATATAATGATATAACATAATGACAGACAACTATACCAGTAGAAGAGGATGGAGTATAAAAATACATCATGCATATATGAACACTTTAGTTTTTGATAGCAGGCATGGGAGAATTGCAATCATTAATAATGGTGCTGCGTCATTTTGATTTGCACCAGAAAAAAAAAAATGGAGCTAAACCCTCTCTCTCCCCATTCACAAAAAACAAATTCCAATTAGGTCTTGAAATTATATCTGAAAACCAAAACTCTACCTATGGAATGCATAAAATCTATTCTTTTTATATAAATAAAAATTGTGAAAAAGAAAATAATGTCAGAGATTAGTCTCATGCATTTATGAAAAGGAAGATTTCTTTATAATTAAAATATGCAAAGCAGTAACAATGAACACATAAAATTAAGAAATTCTATTCATTAAAATGTCATTAAGAAATCAAAGGCAATACATAGAGAAATAAAAAATATTTGCCAAAAATATGACCAGCAAAGGATTATTGTATGCCAGGGATCAGCAAATTTTTTCTTCAAAGAGACAGACATAAATAATTTAGACTTTGTGAACCACACAACCTCAGCCTCAACCACTAAATCTGCCATTATTTCATGAAGGAGGCATGAATGTTAGATGTGGCTATGTTTCAATATTTTATTTACCAAAACAGATGGCAAATCTGATCTGGCCCAGGAGTCATGTTTTCCCAACTCTTTATATATAATGTAAAATGCCTCCACAAAACAATTAAAAGAATGGAAACCCAAAAGAAATCAAACTGGTTGATGGATTTTTAAAGAAAAAGATATACAGATTACCAAAATTAGATATAAAGATGCAGTTAAATAGGGAAATGCTAACTAAAATCACCCTGATATACTATGTGTAATTTATCATCACCTGATAATTAAAATTTAAAAATATAAACACACTGTGTTGTGAAGATTTAGTGCAAGTAGAACTAATGAGTAATATACTGACACTGGGAGTATAAATTGAAAAACTACTTTGGAAAAGTCATTGAAATCATCAACTGAAGTACATAAACTGTACACATGATATGCACAAGTTTCAAAAATTTTTGCACCAAAGCAAACATCTTTTAATTCTACTTCCCATGAACTTTTTGAAGTATACTCATATACCACAAAGAAATGCATGCACACATACTCAAGAAATTACCATCAGAGGTTATTGTCACATCCTTTTTGTAGTAGTCCAAAGCAGAATCAACCTAAATATCCATCAGTAGTATGGCTAAACACAAGGCATTTTTGTTCAGTGGAATGCTTCATAGTAATTAACACATCATAGCTATTTGCAAAAACGTAGGTTGGTCTCACAAATATAATAAAATAGGATGAGAAGCCAGATCAAAATAATACCTTCTTTATCCTTCAATTTTAATGCATTTCAAAGTTATAACAAATCTCAACAGGAAATTTAGGAATGCATACTTAGTAAAGGTAGAAAGGAAAACTATCAAGAAAAGCAAGAAAATCATCAGCAGAAAATCAGCAAAATGGTTAACTTTAAAGAAAAGGGAGGGATTTTGTGGGAAAAATACAGGGATTTCGAGACTCTCACACTTCCTAATCTGAATGATATACTATAGATTTAAGCTTTGTGATAATTTCTCTGTGTGTTTATACCTAATGTAGTTTCAAGTATATATATGTATTTACTTATAAATATATATATATATATATATATAAGCAGTTTGGGACAAAGTCAATGTAATATAATTTTAATTACTGAAATATATACATTAAGGGGAAATAGAAGCATAAAAGTGCCTGCTAAATCCAAGGGCAAAGTATATTAGCAAGAATTTTTGTTGAATAATAGGATTTGGACTCATTTAAATTAATTTTTAATTTTGCTAATGTTTTTAATGTTTTCTACTCTGATCCTGTATTGCTCAGACTATGTAAGATGAGAAAAATATTTCCACAAGTGAATAGCACCTATCAGATATAAACTGAGTGGTTTTAGAATTAATAGTGTTCAAGTACAGCTTTTACCAAAGGAATCAAATTTTCTTTGTGTTTGCTTAGAAACCAATACAAGGGGCTGACACTGTGGCATAGCAGGGAAAGCTGCCAACTGCATAGACTGCATCACATATGGGTACCCATTGGAGTCCCAGTTGCTCCCCTTCCGATCCAGCTCTCTGCTATGCCCTGGGAAACCTGTAGAAGATGGCCCTAGTCCTTAAGCCCCTGCACCCTAGTGGAAAACCCATTAGAAGCTCAAGGTTCCTTGCTTCGGATTGGCCCAGCTCTGGCCATTTAGGCCATCTGGGGAATGAACCAGCGGATGGAAGACCTCTCTCTCTCTCTCTCCCCACCTCTGTAACTCTGCCTTTCAAATAAATAAAAATAACTCTTTAAAAAAAATGAATCCAATGCAAGGAGAAGTATGAGCTAGTGTCCTTATTTCCCGTTTTCCTTATTCTCGTTATTTTTTTTCTACAACAAGGATGAAGACGCATAGTGGAATTCTTTTTTTTTTTTTTTGGACAGGCAGAGTGGACAGTGAGAGAGAGAGAGAGGAAGGTCTTCCTTTGCTGTTGGTTCACCCTCTAATGGCCGCCACGGCCGGTGTGCTGCGGCCAGCGCACCGCGTTGATCCGATGGCAGGAGCCAGGTGCTTATCCTGGTATCCCACGGGGTGCAGGGCCCAAGCACTTGGGCCATCCTCCACTGCACTCCCTGGCCACAGTAGAGAGCTGGCCTGGAAGAGGGGCAACCGGGACAGAATCTGGCGCCCCAACAGGGACTAGAACCTGGTGTGCCGGCGCCGCAAGGCGGAGGATTAGCCTAGTGAGCCGCGGTGCCAGCCAGACCCATAGTAGAATTCAATGAAACAAACTAGCTTCTCCTGGAGTGTGGCCAACTCTCTGCCATGTTCTCAGATAAATTAAGTCTGTGGGGAAACACAAACACACACACACACACAAAGATATTCCAGCAAATTTGTGGAAATGGAATTAAAAGATAAATTTATTGTGGTACAGAAATTTGAAATCCATGTACACAGTGTTCAAAAATCTCAAAAAATGATGCATATTATGAAAAAATTATGCATGAGGAAAGATGATAGAGAGATAGATATGCATTAATTTTTGAAGCAACATGCTATGGTTTTTAAGTGGAATTTTCAGATGTTTATGTGGTCTGAAGAGCGTCCTCAAGGGCCAAATGTTCTCTCTTGGGGAGCAACTTAAACAGAGAGAGCTGGAGTCTCTGTATTAAGCCACTGTAGTTTCTACGAATGCAGAAACCCAGAGGTTGAAGTGACTTTGTGAAAAGTACCTGAGCCAGCTCGTAGTGCCCGTGAGAAAATGCAATCTAATAATACATGCTGAATATTTACATCTTTATACAGTTTACAATGTCTTTGTTTTCCCCAGCCTTTATTATTACTTACATATACTTCTCTATTCAATACTTACCAAACCCTGAGGCTACCCAATAACAGTGTAATGTTCTTCACTTCAGTCAATGAACTTTAACAGAAACCAATGCATTTTAACTGAATTTTTGTTTATCTCAAGGAGCACATTTTAATGAAATCAATACATTCTTGCTGAAAGTCACATGAATCCATTGGAAAGAATACGTTGTTACCGAAACCAATATTCAGTTTTATAAGGTCTGTATGTTTTAGTGTAAGCATAACCATACATTCTAGCTGTAGCCAATATATTTCTGCAAGGCTGGTACCAAGAAAGCCTTTTTCCATAGCAAAGTCAATTCATTCTTACAGAAACTAATATGTATTCCATACTTCTGAGCAAGCAGTGTCAGGCTAAATGGAGACTGTAATATACATTGTTGAAACATGTAAATATTTTCAGAGAGGACATTAAAAAAGTAGTTTTCAAGGTATATAAAATCTTTTAATATCTTAATTATTGTCACAAAAACCACTGGAGAAAAATTTTTGAACGGAAAAGTTAAGGGGCTTATAATTTGTGTTTAGACTAAACATGAATATATATATTCAAATATATTTATTATCTAGATTACTAGGTGTTGAATTTTTAAAAATCCATACTTATTTAGTTAAGTGCCTACAAAAGTGGTTATCCTTCATGAAATATTAAATGTTAAAACATTGTAAATTTCCAGTCCTAGAAATAGTACATTTTCTCCATCTAACCTAAGAAGAACAAAACTCACAAAATTCTCCTTCTAAGTGCCCTCCCCCCTAAAAAGTACAAATGCAA
The DNA here is from genome assembly GCF_051225735.1 of Oryctolagus cuniculus. Classification (NCBI taxonomy): domain Eukaryota; kingdom Metazoa; phylum Chordata; class Mammalia; order Lagomorpha; family Leporidae; genus Oryctolagus; species Oryctolagus cuniculus. The sequence continues at coordinate 14,804,238 of NC_142876.1, forward strand.
ATGGAGTCATTACCAGAAAAAAACTAATAGAGGAATAAGAAAGGAGATCACTTTAAACAATGACTCAGCAATAAAATGATCATTAATAGAGGAACATGAAAGGAAATCAATTCAAACAATGACTCAGCAGTGAAATGATCAAAGACAAATGTATAAAGGGTATTATGTAGCATTTCTATGTGCATGTGTGTTCACGTATGATGATAGTTACTCCTACAAGGTCTCCTGAACTGTTGTGTAATGCTGTTTTCCATACCCCAATTGGCCTACTACACTTTACGCTTGGTCCAGATAGAGATTGAAAAAGCATCACCTTTTATAAAGCTAACGTTTTAAAATTCAAATGTGCTTGTATTTAGAAAGTGACTGGTAATCTCCCAAGACATTATCTAATTGGGAGAATAACCTTCTTATATAATTTATTCAGACTTTGGATGGCGAGGGCAATTTGCTTCCCTAGACGTCTTCATCTGCCTTTTTAGTTTTCTCTGCTAATGGCATTTCCAGAGGATGAACAAAATGAAGGAAAGAATTACACTATGCTAAATACAAGAACTTCCAAAAATATTTTAAACAGATCTTTCAGGAAAATATGAATCATTTAAAATATTTGTAATATGTTTCTTTCATATTCATACAAGCGATGAGGAAATTCACAGGTCACTAAGTTTACTTCGCTGATTATGAAAGGTACACATAGTACCAAATTTTAAAAGGAAGAAGTGTATTCCTTTTTACTTTTTCATCTCCTATATATATTTTAGGAGCATAACTTCCCACTTCACCCTGTCTCCTTCCCTTATTCCCACCCTTCCTCCTGCCTTTTGTATTTTTTTTTTTAATTTTGACAATGCCATGTTTTCAACTTCAAAATAAACAAAGAAAGGAACTCTGCAGAGTAGATTCTAAATAAGAAAAATAGGACAGAAAGCATTTTCTCTTAGTAAAGCTTCTTTAAGTAATTTGAAATCTCTTGGCTTCAAGATATCTTCATACAGTCAGTTCCCTTATGTCTCTGTCCCTGTAATGATCTGAGCTCCTAAGTTATTATTTTTACCCAGGGTTTGTTTTTCTTGATGAGGCCCAACTCAGACTCAGCACTCTGCCTTATCGATCAATCTTTACAATAAATCCCTGTAACTTCCTAGTTTAGGTGTTACAGGGAATCCCAGCTTAGGATTCCAAAAAAATATAGTCTCAAAAGCACTAACAGAACCAGACACTTCACAAAAACAACTGCCATATTCTCTTACTGGCTCCCAGTTTTTGCTCTGCTGAACAGAATTCTGAAGTTTAGCTGACTGTTTTTGACCTATGATTAATGCACTGTGCCTGTGTGGATGCGGGCCTCGTGGAAACCAGTCCAACGTCATTTCACCATGGGCAGCTCAGCGCTCCCTAACCTGCCCCAAGCTCTTCGACATTGAGCCTACTTTTTACCTTCTAGCTTCCTCCCAGTCACCCATACTGGACTAGCTCCCACTTTTCAGATTCATATCTAATTCCGTAAAGCCTGAGTGCCAGCATAAACCTTTCTCGTATCACACTACCTTTCTTTCACTAAATGACTGGTAGGCACCTACTATGCCCTATCTTGCACACACACATGCTCCGCATCTCCATTGAGAACCTCTATTTATCTTCAAACCCCCTCCATAACAGGCCTCCCCTGTCCGGACTTCACTTTGTCAAGTGGTCATTCAGTCCTCAAGTAGCAACAACCACTACTGCGACTGGTGGGCTGCCCCACACTTCCAGAAGTCCAGCCAGGAAGGATGCAGTGAGTCCAAAAAAACTTAGAGATTCCCACTCACAATACAAAAGTCCTAGGTTCATGTTCCCATTGGTTCCCTTGACAAGCCCCTGAACTTCCATGAGGTTGACACAGTGGTGGCCCCAGGTGGGCACTGCATACTCATGGATCTGTAACACAGCTGAGGGACTCCAAAATAAAGAGATGTAGGTGTTATGAATGGGCCAGTGGCGAACCCACCTTACCTCCCCTTGAAGGAGAGATGCAATCTTCATCACCTAGAAAACTCTAGCAAGGATGGAACCTCTCCAGTTCCGTGTCCTGGAATAACTCCAAAGATAGTCTCTGGAAGAGATCCCTGGCTATGTCTTCTCAAACTGAGGAAGACACAAACCTCAGCATTCGTCAGCATGCAGAAATACCAGGTCGTGTGGGTCATCTCCCCACATACTTCCATGCACAGCCCAGACTTCAAGGGTTATCCCAACACCACTCCTCACACCAGCACCTGCAGTTCCCTCTGCATCCTGTCCTGTCACAGACACCAGGCCCATAGACACCCTGGCTCTCCAGCAATTTTTCTTATTCATTCTTTCTTCTCTTTTCTTAAGCAATGTTGGGAGAAAAACCTTGTAAAAGCACAGGTTGGTGTAATTTCAATGCAGTTATCTGCAAGTTCAGATGAGCCCCCCAAACCCTCCTGCAATCCTTTTCCTGTCTTAGATCAGGTCCTTTTCCTTCCCCACAACAACTGTTTCAGACTCTCAAAGTTTCCACAAGCCTTCGTAGCTCCCTGAAATCAACCTGCCTCCAACCCAACCAAGAAAGGATATCTGCACTTTAGACCCAATCTGGATGCTCAAGGCCCCTGTCGCAGTCAGAGGTATTCCTTCCTCTGTCCCCAGACATGTGCTTCAATCTCATTCCCTTGCAAGACTTGATCCACCATATTTTAAAAAAATCTTTATCTGCCTCTTCACTGCCTTTATTCCCCATTTTTCATGCAGTCACGCATGGATTCTGATCAGTACTGAACTTACCACCATATGCACCATAGCACCTAAAAGTCAGTGTGGTTAAACTGTGCTCACTACACCTACCTACCTCTAAGACTTGCCCTTTTTCTAGTGTTTCCAAACTAAGTACTGCCACTCCACTCACCCTCCAGCCCTGGAAGCTGGAATCATGAGACATATGCTCCTGTACATATACCTCTTTTGATTTAATCTACTGAGTGTTCCTTCCAGCCTGTCCCATTTCTACTTCATGTGACTATTTTAATTGCATCATTAATCATTTCTTACCTAGAATATTTCAACCTGTCTCACTGTTCTGATTATTTCTCTACATAACTTTTAAGATATAATGTGGCAAGGCAGACTTAATTGGATCAATAATCAGCTTTAATTTCTCTCCATTATATGGGATAAAATGCAAACTCCTTAGCAGGGCATATTTTATTCTCCTCATGCCCTCTCTCTGCATGTTTCCTGTCCATGTTATAAAGTCTTTCTGTGCAAAGGCTCACACAACCATGTGCACTTCCCTCAAGCAATGATCCAATGAACTGCTGCTCATCTTACAACTCAAAATGTGAGGATTATGGTTATTAACAGTGTATTTTTTTTTTTTTTGCTCTTTTTTTCCCCCAGAGGCAGAGTTAGACAGTGAGAGAGAGACCGACAGACAGAAAGGTCTTGCTTCCATTGGTTCACCCCCAAATGGCCACCACAGCCGGCGTGCTGTGCTGATCCAAAGCCAGGAGCCAGGTGCTTCCTCCTGGTCTCCCATGCAGGTGCAGGGCCCAAGCACTTGGGCCATCCTCCACTGCCTTCCCGGGCCACAGCAGAGAGCTGGACTGGAAGAGGAGCAACCAGGACAGAACCAGCGCCCCAACTGGGACTAGAACCCGGAGTACCGGTGCCCCAGGCGGAAGATTAGCCTAATGAGCCATGGCGCCAGCCTAATAGTGTATTGTATTTGGAATTTTCACTAAATTAGTAGATTATAGATATTCTTGCCACAAGGAGTGGGAAAGGAAATGGATAATTAAGTGTGATGATAGATGTGTTATTGTTCCACAATAGTAACCATTTTTCTATGTATGTATCTTATAATATCATATTGTATACCTTAAATATACACAAATAAATTTCATTTTTCCTAATATGGGCATTATCTTCTCTCTGAACAAATCATGAGGCAATTAAAAGCTCTTTCCCCTGATGAATGTTATATTATTGACATCCTTATATCAAAGTAATTGTTGCAGTGTTTTATAATTATTTATATTTCTTCATTTATTTTGATATATGAGAGTTGATGGAATGATATTTGTTTCCTATGTCATTATATGAGAAGTGTTACAAGAGAGTGAAACATCTTTTAAACCCAACAGATCAGAATTTATATGTTCTGCAAATAAATACCAACATTTGTAATAGAAACAATTTCTCAGTCATCTGTTCTTTACTTCAAAGTAGGAGTAAGAGAAGTGGATAATGCTTGGTATGACACTTAGCACACAAAATGTTCTCAAATAAATTGTAGATACTATTGGTAATACTAATATTATCTTTACCGTTGATGATCCCCCACTTCTTAATGTCTGGTATGTTTGATATTGTCATGAGTATTTTAAGAACAAATAATTTATAGTTGTCACATATTCATATGATGACTTTAAATGTTGGTCTTATTGATCATGACTATGTTATTTATTGTTGTTATTCTAGGAACTTCTAAGTGATCTTTTCAAGTAGGTATTCATTGAATGATCATTGCCTGTAATTATCAGTAATGCTTCACTTCTTTGGAAAAGAAAATGAATAATTTCTCATATATAAAATATATGAAAATATCTAAATTTTATGCACTATTGACGTTTGTAATTTTATATAGTAAAATGGATTTATAGAGCCTGTTTTAATATCTAAATGTTCTTGATATTTGGGAAATATTCCATAAAAAATTGAGATGTGGACTTTGGAAAAGAAACCTGGTTTAATATACTCAAACGTCAGTTCTAAAACTCTTGAGAAACAACTTGAAAATGTCCCTTTGCTAAACACTTTAAAAATACCCACTTCGACCATACTTACCCATGTGTAGATTATTTCCAGTGAAATGCTGTTGTTAGTTATTTCCCCTTCATTCATCGCTGTTACATTCCAGCACAAAACTGTGCTCACTAGTAAAATTCGGTGATTACAAAATCTGTAGTTTTGTTTTGGTATGTCTTTTGGAAAATGTAGCCCCAATTGTCATATCCCTTTCTCTTTATTAACCTATAAAATATCTTTAAATCTTAAGAGTAGTCTGATACAGAGTTCTAGGAGGCAAAATCAGTTATGCTGTGGATGGGGAGAATCTCTCTGATATCTGAACAAAGATGAGAAGGATAAGAAGATCCCAAACATGATAAGATCAAAGGGAAGAGTCAGCAGAAAAGCACAATATAAAATGAAATCACTGAGACCAGCTGGTCCGCCTGGTGGTCAGCCAGGACATGGAGGAAGTAGGCGCGGTCAAACTCCACAAGTGCCAATAGGCCATGCAAGGAGTTTACTCTAAGACCAAAATGGGAGCCATTGGAGAGTTGGAAGCAAGGGAATCATGTGACTAGATTTACATGTTAACATTTTCACTCTGGAAGCAGGCAGACTGCTTAGAAGCTGTTGCATTAGTAAATATTGCAGTTGAATGAGATATCATGGCCTTTTGTGCCATGACACAACTAATAACTAGGTATGGGATTAATAACTAGAAGCCAAATTTGAAATGTACTTTCAGATGAATTATCTTGATAATTCAAGATTACTGAAAGTTATATATTAAGTGATTATCCAAGGATATATAATCACTGAGTTGCAAACTTAAAACAAAAGCTTTTGCCGGCTGCGGCTAACTAGGCTAATCCTCCGCCTTGTGGCGCCGGCACACCAGGTTCTAGTCCCAGTTGGGGCGCCGGATTCTGTCCCGGTTGCCCCTCTTCCAGGCCAGCTCTCTACTGTGGCCAGGGAGTGCAGTGGAGGATGGCCCAAGTACTTGAGCCCTGCACTCCATGGGAGACCAGGATAAGTACCTAGCTCCTGCCATCGGATCAGCGTGGTGCGCCGGCCTCAGCGGCCATTGTTGGGTGAACCAATGGGAAAAAGGAAGACCTTTCTCTCTGTCTCTCTCTCTCTGTCCACTCTGCCTGTCAAAAAATTTTTAAAAAAATTTAAAAAAATAAAAAAAAACAAAAGCTTTTGTCTTATGTTCCAATACTATAATTGTTACCCTATAATTACATTTAGTAGCAATGCTTTAGCATTATTATTGGGTCATGGGCCTGTTTTAAGTATTATATATTAAGTATTGGGAATTTGGGGGTTGGTAGAAACTTTCAAGATTATCTTCTTCTATACAAGGTTTTTTTGTGGTATTTTGAGAGTTTGAGGGGAATTTCACCCACTTAACAGGAATAGGTAAATTTCTTGTTAATTTATTAAATAATATATAATATAGTTTTAGAAGTTAGTGTTACACTTTAAACCCTCCAGGAGATTATGATCAAATAAAAACAACAGAAATAATGTAAAAATATATTCCAACTCAGCATGGTAAATCCAAAACATAGAATTAAACAGTTATGAGAACACAGAGGGCACAGTCATTAAAAACAATGCCTAAAAGAATGTGGGAAGATCAAAAAGAGGAATAAAAATTGTTGACCAATGAACTGGATGATGAACTCGGAAAAGTTACTGTAGGTAGGAAAAAGAGGAAGCAAGCAAGGCTTGCTTTAGGAAAGCAACTGATATTCCCTTGGGACAATGAGGTCTTCAGTATGAAACTGACCTGGAGCGTGGGGAGCAACTCGGACTAGACTAAGTTACTGGAATTAAGACTTATTCTATGCATCTGCTCTCCCACAATATGGCGCTGAGAAGGGAGAAACAGCTTCTACACAGCTGCCTCCAGTTCAACCAATAGACTGTGGGACCTGCTCCTGATTGGAGGAGAGCAGCGTACTCGGCGTGTGGGTAGCAGAGTTGGGATTTGTGGAAGAGGACTATAAAGGAGGAGAGAGACAACATGCACCAGGAACATCTAAGGGGAACATCTATCTGAAGGAACACCTGTGCAGCCCCCGAGAGAGCCGGCCGGTGGTGTGCCGCTCCCCCGCGGAAGTGGGGAATGTGGCAGGGGGCACCGCCCTTCCACGGAGGTGGAAGGGATGGTAGCCAACCCGGGAAGAACCAGCAGCAAACCCGGGGAGGGCCGAGCAGACGAAAGAACAACGCAGAATCCTGTGTCGTTCCTCCACGAAGACGGGGAGCGACATAATGGTGCCATGACTCGGATATGAAGCCTAGGCATGGTTTAGTGTCGTTCCTCCATGAAGAGGGGGAGCGACACTGGAGTACAGAGGTAAGAGTGAAAACAGTTGGAATAGACATTTTGCCTTTCTGTAGCCAAGCTGCACTCTTTGATCTTACGCTGCGGATAATGGATCTGGGCAACCAAGTCTCTCTCTGGTTGTTGTTAAAATATGAAAAAGGAGAAAGTATTTCTCAGAAGATAATGCAGCAGAACAGTAGAGCTTATCTGCAAAACCCTTCTCTCTGAAGGAGGCCACCACAACAGCATCCTCATCCTCGGGTGAGGTGATGGCAGCTCAGTACAGATCTTTCTCAAAGCAATTGCCCTACATTGAGAGTAGTGATTTGGGACTTCTGGCTTGCATCCCCTAAAGCTGGATTCTTTCATAGCCAATTCATACTTGATCTATTCATGGAAACTAAACTCAAAGGTATCCATGGATCAGTGAACTTCTACTACTGGTTAGTTCTCTTTTCTCCATCTTCTCTCTGTCCCAGACCAAGCTCTCTCTCATTATTCCTATCACTGCCTGTCCTGATACATCTCAAATTCATGTCTCCCATCTAGACTTATGAGAGTCAGCAGAGAGGTGATTTCCACTTGAACAGTGTTGAGGGATGTTTTTCACCTTAATTGAGATTTGCACACCAGATATCAAGAGACTGTTCAGAAAAAGCTAGTGGCTGAGTCAGAATGTTCAAAACCGATAGATTAGGCTGAACTAACAAAGGAAAGTTAAATAGTAAACAAAAATCAGAGAGCATGGATTACCTCCACTTTGTGTATTTTGTTATACTTTATTTCATCTTCTAATATAATACATCATATTTTATTGCATTTTCTACTTTACACATATCTCCTGCTAGACTATTAACTCATTGACAGAAAGGAATCTCCATTACTCATTGAATAACTTCAATGCTTAGACTAGGGCATTGTATATGGAATCACGCAACAATAGCAACAAAATAAACTAAATGAATAAATAAATAAATAAAAAAGATATTATGAGGTATTTGACTCCTCCCTAACATCCACTAAATCTTAAAGGATTCGTAGAATTTCCGAAGTAGTCTCAGCACTGAAAGCGTTAGTAAGAAACTTCAGGAGCAATGCACTCAACAGAGGATCCTGCTCCTCCCTGGGCCACAAGGAGACTCAGGGGAATAGGAGACCCTCAGTCTTCTGAGGCTGCTCATTCGCTTTGGAACAGCTCAAATTAGAAATATGTTTATTTTATTGAGCTAACTTCTCTGGCTTCCTCCCACACATTCTATCTGTGCCCTTAGGGCTTTCAGGGAATAAATATAATCTCTCAGAAGATTATTTGTCATTGATTTGAGAGCCTTGTCTAGGCCATATTTGATTTCAGACTGAACTTGTTACCAGTCTTAAGTCTCTTCATTCACAAATCCCAATAAAAGATTATTAGAAACCCAATTGAACTTGCTCTCAGAGCAATATCAAAATGCTGGCTTCTTTCTTAGAGTCTTATCCTTGTTTAATCAAAAAGATAGAAAAGAACTGTAAATTGTCGAATAGTAATAAGGCATCACATCATTTCCACACACTTCTTACTTCATCTAAATTAATTTGTCTCACCAAATCATGGTATATAGTAGTATCATTATCCTCTTTTTATAGATAACCTAAGAGGAATTGTTAAGAAAGCCAACTGTTCTTTGTTCAAAAATAAAATAGCCTTCACTTGATTTTATATTGATTTGACTAAAGGATTTTCATAAATTAATGTGTGAATTTTACAAATGAACCCATCATTGGCAGAGAAATTTCCTTCCTCGTGGTAGGCCCCATGGATTTTAAAAGCAGAGGGCAACTGGCTCTATTTCCTGGCTTTGCTTCTTTGTAATTCAGTAATTTAGAGCAAGTCATGTAACTTCTCTGGGACTCAATAACCTAATTTGTGAAATGACAGAAACAATACAGACTTCATAAAGTTGGAGTGAGTGTAAAATAGGATCAGGTATGCAAAAGTCAGAGGACAAAGCTCAGCACTGACAATGTGGTGATGATGAAGAGAACGTTGAGATTCAGCTAAATGACATACCAAATATCATTGATGGAAAGGGACTTAGCAAGAGCCTAATCAAAGCTGATGAACACATATATGGAAACTGACATCAGATTCTGATCAAGGTCACAGAGCCATGTAGCATAATGCCACCTGTTCCCTGGGAATGTTCTCGTCTCTGCAGTCCACACAGGCCCCAGTCCAGCACTTTATCACAGGGGTTAGGCCAGAAACTAGCAGCCAAAGCATTTCGCATTCAATGTGTCCTCTAACTATGTAGGGACCATAGGAAAGAGAAACGAGACTCTGTTCTCATGTTCTTCCTCTAAGATTCCCTTTACCCTTAATTGCTGAGGACAGTCACATGAAAATTAAATCCTCAGTTCTGTGGGACTCATCTGCCTTCACCCCTCACCTGCACATGAAAGATGCTTGCTCATGAATACATCTCCATTTCAAATGAGTAGTCAAAGAAGTCTGCCATTAAGGCTGTCTCCTGAGGTACGGGGAGTGGGGTACAAGCCTCTACCTCAGGCTCCTCGGGTGGTGACAACTCATTCCCCTCTCTACGTGAGGAAGATAAGAAAAGCCTGTCAGAGCTGCTTCCCCAGGACATGGGCCCTCGGGCAGACAGATGTGCTGGGTGTAAAGAGAAGTTTTCAAAAAGCTTCCTTTTGCCAGCCTGGGGCAGAGCAAACAGAGCTGGGACCTTCAAAACCAGCTTCTGGCCCCAAGGCTGAAACCCAGCTATGTTTTCACTTCATTTTCTTACTCTCTCTGCTATAGTTGGTTTTGGTTATGTGCTGCTTTGTTTCCAATTTATTATATTTGTGAAATTACTTTTCTTGAATCTCTCCTTCATGCCCATGTGCCATGGTGATGCAGGTTCACAAAACAGTGTACAACCAGGACTGGATGAAGCATGCATAGGATCCTCAGGATAGAGCGGGAACATTAAAGTGGCATCTTAGAAGTTTGCACTTATCATTACAGGGTCATTGCATCTGCCCTAAACAAAATTTGTCTAAACAGAGGGGTGGAAAGAAATCAATTTTCTAATCTCCTTTCTTCTTTCCCAGAGCAGTGGAAGACAATAAATAGCAAGGCATGGGGAGCGTGATATATTCCAGAGAGGATGATTTTCACAAATCTTCCTACCCAGAGTTACATAAATTGTTGCCATTTCAAAAATTTGTGAATGGAATTCTCCATTCAAATGTTTTGGGAAAGATCAGCCTCTGTCCACCCATGCATGCTCACTTGAGTGTTGAATTGTTTTATAGCTTTCAGTGTCCATTCATACCAGTCTTGTTTTACATCTTGCAACAAGAGCAAGAGATGGGTGGGATCATTAGCAACTGTTGGCAATAGAGAAAGAAGCCAGTGTACTCAGGGAAGGAGAATTGCACACACCTCATGAGGACATCTAGCATGAAGGCTGTAAGACCTGGGACACTGTCAATGTAATCATGTCCAGCTCAGGCACCACTTCTCACCTGGATTAGCTGATCCTTGAGCCTAAGTTTGGGAATGATGGTTAGCAAGGGCTAAGCTGAAAGGAAGGAGAAAATACTGCTAATGGCCCACAGGTCATGTAAAGGAACCCAGCTCCATGGAGAGCTAAAAGTGATCCTTCTTAGAGCAATCATCACGCAGGTTGAGAAGGGACTGAACGTGGAGAGCAAGCTCTTCCTGAGAATGGATTTTCCCAGAATCATGGGATAAGTGTGTTTCCAATAAGAGTATGATTTCAGCAATAAGCCTGACCAGTCTACTATGTAAGGCAAACCTTCTCAGCTTGCAGGGCCTCAGGTATCTCATCCACAAAATGAAACACTTGGGGGCCAGCGCTGTGGCACAGCGAGTTAAAGCCCTGGCCTGAAGCACCGGCATCCCATATGGGCGCCGGTTCTACTCCTGGCTGCTCCTCTTCCAATCCAGCTCTCTGCTATGGCATGGGATAACAGTAGAAGATGGCCCAAGTCCTTGGGCCGCTGAACCCACCTGGGAGACCCGGAAGAAGCTCCTGGCTCCTGGCTTCGAATCAGCGCAGCTCTGGCTGTTGCGGCCATCTGGGAAGTGAGCCAGCGAATGGAAGACCTCTCCCTCTGTCTCTATCTCTCTCTGTAACTCTGTCTTTCAAATAAATAAAATAAATCTTTAAAAAAAAATGAAACACTTGGGCCAGATTGTCACTCAGGTCATTTCAGACAGAAGCTTTATGCAATTTTAGAGACACCAATTTTAGAGCACATAATCCTTAAAGGGGGCACTTTATGTTGCTTTTTAAGATTTATTTATTATTTATTTGAAAGGCAGTGTGTGTGTTTGTGTGTGTGTGTTTATGAGAGAGAGAGAGAGAAAAAGAGAGAGATATCATCCACCCACTGGTTTACTCCCCAGATTGCCACAACAGCCATGGCTGGGCCAGTCCTAAGCCAGGAGCTAGGAGCTCCATCCAGGTCTCACATGTGGGTGACAGGAGCACAGCACTTGGGCCATCTTCCACTTTTGCAGGTGCATTAGCAGGAAGCTGGGTTGGAAGTGGATGAGCCAAGACTTGAATTGGTCCACACTGCCTCCTTTACATTGATTTTTACCAGTCACATTTTAATTAGCACTACGATTGTTTAATATCTGGGTGTAGGTTACTTTTGTATTCCAAGTAGCCATATAGACAGGAAGAAGGAGTATTTCAGGGAATCATCACCCCCACCAAAATAGCATATCTTGGAAAAGATCAGCACATTATTTTCAGGATAGTGAATGTCGCTGATTTAGCAAGCTGTACTCAGATGATTTTCTGATCACAAGAGAAGAGAAGACCAGGGCAGACTTGAGAAATAAAATAAAAATAAAAACAAAACAATAAAAGGGAAAGAGAATGAGGAGATGACAAGAAGAAGAGAAGGCATATTCCAATCTTAGCCCCAAGTTTCTCAACATACACTGTGTTGTCAGTGCACCCTGAAGTAGGTATGGATATCACTCCTTTACATACAAGAGAATTAAAGTTCAGAGAGTTTATGTCCATCTGAGGACATTCAAAAATGAAATGAGTGAAGTAGAACCTGAACCCCATCTGTCTAACTAATCCAGCTCATCGTACTGTGCTTTTTATGATTGACTTTGTAAATTTGTGTTGTGTTGGTTAAAATATATGATCATGATTATTCTTTGTTTTACATTGTAATCCATTGAAATGATTCGCTATTGAAATAATCAGTAGACTTCAATAAATGCATTAACTTCAATAAGCCGGAAGTTTTAAAAGCTACTAATGAGATGGATGTTTGACCAAGCAGTTGAAATGTAAGTTAACCTGGGTTGGACTCCCAATTCCATTTCCAGTTACAACTTCCTGCCAGTGTGGATCTTGCGAGGCAGCAGGTGATGGTTCCAGCAGTTGGATCCCTGACATCCATGTGAAAGATTCATATTGGAGTCCTGGCTTCTGGGTTTCAGCCCTGCCCAGACCAGACTTTTGTAAGCATTTGAGTGTTTAAATAATCCGATAGGCTCTCCCTTCCTCTTCCTCTTTCTCTCTCTCTCTCTCTCTCTCTCTCTCTCCCTTTCCCTCCCTCTCTTTCTTTCCCCCTTCATCCTGCTCCCTCTCAAATAATCAAATAAAATTAATTTTTAAAAGTTACTAGGTAAAATTATTTGTATGGAGGTAGATGAAAAAATCTTTATGCATTTCCATTATAAAACAGATTTCTGGGCCAGCACCGCAGCTCACTAGGCTAATCCTCTGCCTATGGCGCCAGCACCCGGGTTCTAGTTCCAGTTGGGGCACCGGATTCTGTCCTGGTTGCCTCTCTTCCAGTCCAGCTCTCTGCTGTGGCCCGGGAGTGCAGTGGAGGATGGCCCAGGTCCTTGAGCCCTGCACCCGCATGGGAGACCAGGAGGAAGCACCTGGCTCCTGGCTTTGGATTGGCGCAGTGTGCCGGCCACAACACGTCAGCGTAGCGGCCACTTGGGGAGTGAACCAACGGAAAAAGGAAGGCCTTTCTCTCTGTCTCTCTCTTTCTCACTGTCTAACTCTGCCTGCCTGTCAAAAGAAAATAGATTTCTCCCCTAATTGCAAGTGGCAAAAGTGAATTTCATAAGTGATTTTATTATTGTTCTCTTTAGATTAGGCAGGTAGTCCCCAGAACCCATTTCCCATTCTTTCCTCCATAAAATCTGAATTATCTTAGGGAAGCCACACCTTCTCTATTTCTAGTCTTGCATGCTGTAGTTGACATGTGAATTGTGAGTGACTCAACAGAGACCAGCACCCACAATCTCTATTTGTGGGTTTTGGTATGGTAGGTGGTTAAGTCATGGTCTACTGACTGTCGGGCTTTTTCTGAGACTACGGCAAAGAAGAATGTTCTCAAATAAGATTCTAACCTGGGAAGATATGTGTCTAGAACAGTTGGAGGCCCCCAGATGAAATCTGAGAAGGAAGGCTTCTCATTGAAGGCAGAGCCAAGACATGAAGAAAACAATGACTGGTGAAACCAGTATCAATGATTGAAGATATAAATGTTGATCTCTGTCAGTTCTGCTGTCTGTGATTCAGGAGTGAAAGAGAATTAACTGGCCCAATTTCATTTGATAATCTAGATTAATAACGATTTTGGCAGTTTTGATATGAAGAGATAAGAATTTACTAGGATAAAATATCAAAATAAAGACCTCATGTGTCATTTCATAACATAATTTGGTTTTTCACAAACAGCACACAAGAAGAAAAATGTCAGGAACAAGATTATTTTAATAATTTGGCTACTGAAGTGTCTGGAGCAGTATAATAAATTACTAAACCCTTTACCTTTCCGATTACCTTTCTCTAAATCCCAATTCCCTCTTTGTGCAAATGTCTTACTTTCTTCACTAGAAAATGAGCACCTTCTCCAGGTTCCCTCCATGGCAAAAAATGACAAGTGCATTCAGTCTCAGAGGATCATAGGCTCTTCAACTACAGCTACCACTTTGACATGTGTATCAGGTGTTGGAGTGACTGAAAGAATCAGAGCAATTTCTGCCTGGAACAGTTTCCCCAGATGCAGGAGGGAAAGAATAGCTTTTCTTTCACAGTGGGTCGCTCAGACACTGACACTGCCTGCCAAATAGACATGAGCTTCCAGCCAAAACTTTTAGGAAGTTGCCTTTGGCTTCCATCCACAGGCATTCCTAGTGGTGTGCCCAAGGCGACAGGGTGACTGCCGTGGAAGGTATTTGAGCATGAGCCACAGATTATGTCCAGAGGTAACTCTTCCCTAGGATCCTGAAGAGGGGCAGAATGTTTCTATTGGATTCAAAGGTCAGTTCTGATTCCTAGTACTGATCCCTGAAATGCTGGGATCTTCTAGTGACACAGCATTGTGACCATGTGGTGGGGGTAGGCTCAGAGGTACTGGGAAATCAAAATCACTCCATTCCCAGTGGCTCTCAATAGACTGTCATAATCCTCATACAAGCCTGACATAAATATTTTTCAAGGTAGTGTGCTTTAGAACTAATTCAAATCTTTCTTGTAACATCCAGAACAGGGTATATTTTCTATGAAGAGTCCACTCTCTGTGACATCACCAGCAATAACTTCTGCATCTCGTACCACTCTGCTCTTCATCACCAATAGACTTCCCTGTTTGAGAACAACATTAACATTCAGTGTGTGCATAAAAGTACCTAACCCACTTTCCACCCCATAATAGCTGAGGGAGTAACACATGTGCAATCCACTCTAATTTATTAATGACTCTCAGAAAACCACCCCTGTTTGCTCCTCCAGGCTTACTATTCACTGCCAAATAGATTCAAAATTTTATAGACCACACCATCCTTTCCCACCATCAGGCACCATGAATTGCTCTAATGTTGAATGAAAGGCTGTGAGACCCAAAGCTCTGAGCCCCACAAACAGGAGACTGATCAGATGGACAGTGCAACCCACATGCCTCGAGGGTGGAAGCATGGAAAGCCACTTTCTCCACACAAAGTTTTTTGTTTGGTTGGCTGGTTCTCAAGTGCCTCAGACATTATATAAACAGTTGTAAAGCCATCATCCAGAAAGTCTGGTTCCAAGTTTTGAGAGCAAACCGAGTCTGTGCATTCAAAAGTCCGTGTGTTGCCACCCAGCAGCAATCAGACCATCACAGCCGCCTCTGCCTGAAGAACTGCACTGAGAGTCTAAACAAAGAGAAAACACTGTCAGACTGGACACAAGCACACAAAATTACAGAAGAAAAACAGGTCTTACAAAGAAATCCATGAAGAAAATCGTCAGCTCTAGCTTCTCTCCGGGAGTGACAGAATGGCAAGAGGGACCTCAGCCAACACCAGGGGCGCAAGCACACCCCAGGAGAAGTCACTTACCCTCAACAGCCACTTTGCTGTGCGGACTCGGTGACAAGTTCTCTCAGGACACTGCCGCCCTAAGGAGCTGGGATTTGAGGAGAGGGTCAGAGTTGACTGTGATAACACAAAGGGGCATGTTTAATTCACATCAAAAACTGGAACTTAAGTAGCTGTTGAGCGAATGGCTGCGAAGGTGTGAGGGTGTCGCCGCTTCCTACAGGACCGTGCTGACCACAGGAATCTGCTCCTGCCAGGAAAACATCAGCTCACCAACGTGCTGGATTGAAGCACAAGACCTGGCCACATGTCTAGAGGTTGCCTATGAAGGGAGATATTAGCTGTTTTTGTTTGTTTGTTCTGCTTTGTTCTTAGTTTGGGGCTTTTGGATTTGTTTTCAGTGAAACTGTCAATTCTGAGAGAAGCTGCGAGGGAGGTAGAATCTGCTCCTCCAGATGGAAGAACTGGGTGGACTGCACGCCTGCCAGAGGGGCCATGGGCTCGAGAAGGGAGGGTGCAGCTGAGAGGCCCTGGCTGTGGCAAAGGAAGGAGCTGATGGGCCAAGAGGACAGAGCTGGGATGGAAACTGCGAGTGCAAAGAGAAGCAAGGGGTCCCGAGAATTCTCACGTAAGAAGGGGTGAGACCTACACTGAACTTGCAGCCAAGAAGGGGTGTATATGGGGTCCAAAGAAGGACAACATTTTTTCTGGTAACGCAGAACAGCCAGCATAATTTGAAACCGGTAGATTAGTAAGATTGGAGAATGGCCTCAAACTCCTTGTCCAGAGTGCTGAGAGTTAAAAATCAACATGGAATAGAAATGTCTTTGCTTAGTAATTATGTGGTAGTGTTCTGTCTTTAAACTTCCAGCATCTGACATCATTTGTGGCCCTACCACAAAGCTTGTCATCCCCCCAGCCCCTGGTTAGCCCCTTGTGGGCTTTTCTGGAGACTTTTAATTCACCTGTGGAAATGAGATTTATGTAGCCAGACGTGCCCTCTACAATGCACAAACTCAGAAGAGAAGAGAAAGTAAAGACACAATCGTGTAGATATTTATTAAAACTAAATTATTTTTAATCTTTATGTTAGAATTAATTTGGGTACACATATTACAATTAAGAAGTGGGGGAGAAAGTTATCAGTAAAAAATTAAATACAGAGAGCTAAAAACTTTCTATCAAGATAGAAACTGCTTACATAATTTTCAAAGAATTAAAAGGTCATAACTTCAGAGTAGATTTTCTGAAGAGGGTGTTAAAAAGAACTTCTATCTTAGATGCTACAGTAAACCATGTTGATTTGTTGGTAGTAAGATATGCTTAAAATGAAAGCTGAGTAAGTGACAAGACTGCTTAATGCATTCTTTATTTACTGAATAGTAAGTGCAATGTTACTGTATAACACTTTTAAAGAAGGAAAAAAAACCTCCATTCTTGAAATGCCTAAATTTAGTTAGTATGGATTATGCCAAACACACACAAAATGATATCTTAGCTGTTCCCCAGACTCGAAGGTAAAATATACAGAAATAATTTAAATCCTGCAATAAACAGAGGAGATAAGATATAATAATAACTCTAAAGTAGCAGGGAAAATTAACTCATTTTAAAATTGGTATTTAGCAGGTATAATGAAGAAGATAGATTTGAACAATTAGGAAGTAATGAAGACTTTTTAAAAATTGCTATTTACAAAAGAATAAGTGAGAAAATGGTTAGGAAACATGGACATATATTAAACAGTAATCTGAATGACAAATGCCCTAGGCTATTAAGGAAATTAGTCAAGAAACCTAATTAACTCACAATGATTTTTCAAACTGCACTTATATTAGATTGGAAACTGGCAAAATGGTACCCATTTTCTAAAAAAATATCAGGAAGAATGAGCTCACAAAATATTAGGTGATAATTTTCTTATTAATCATTAGTAAAATCATTAGTGAATCATTAGTAAGATCATAAGGTTAGAAACTCCAAGCATAACAAAAGATTATGGCACCAAAACCATAATAGTCATGAGTATGTTAAAAAACAATGATAAGGTAGGCATTTGGCATGGCTGTTAACTTGCCACTTGGGATGCCTGTATCCCATTTCCAACTTCTGGTCAAGTCAGCTCCACTATTTCAGATCCAGATTCCTGCTAATGCACTCCTGGGAGGCAGCAAGTGGCAGCTAAAGTACTTAAGTTCCTATAACCCACATAGGAGATTCAAATAGAATTCTGGGCTCCTGCCTTCAGCCTGGCCCAGTCCTGGCTGCTATGGGAATTTGGGGAGTGAAGCAATGAATGGAAGATATGTTTCTCGCTCACTTGCTCTTTCTCTCTCTCTTTCAAATAAAGTGAAAATAAACATTTTTTAAAAAATGATAAGGCACAATAACAAAAACACATTCACTCCTTTCCCATTACACCATTGAAATAGAGAGAGAAGGAAAATAAAATTTGCATTAGCTATCGAATGTGTACAGTTTTATGATTTTAGAGTGAATCTGAGCACTCAAATCTTTATTTGCCAAATCACTTACAATCAACTTGTTTAGCAGTGCAGCTATGTAAATTGAAACTCATCTTTGGCAAGATAAGACTGATAATTATCTTAATATAAAAGAGGTCTCTAGTAAAGGGTCATAGTAGATGACCAATGAGCTAATTTCCATTAGTTTATACCCTATACTAATGATGTCAAGACCGAGCATTGTGACAGGGTTATGTCTCAATATTGAGAGTAATTTTAGATTTAAATATCTTTGTTCTGGGATATTGTGGTTAGCATTGGTCTGAGCATAAAAAGGGTATGTCTAAAACCACAAGGCCAGAGGGGACCCAGCTTTAAAGAGGAAAATTGCAGACAAGTATTTGAAAGTAAACAAAATCTTTAATGAAGATAAATGGTGGATAAAAGCAGGTAATCCGTTGAAGAAGGATGTTCTTGAGCCAATGGCAATCCTAATGAATTATTCACTTGGCTGATGCCCAGGGCCTGGTGGGGGCCATTTTCTCCTCTGCAGTTCTGGTTCTATACCAGTGCTCATGTACACTGTACCAGGCCAAAAGGGGTATCAGATTGTGGTAGATTTGGGTGGACTTCCCTCATTCTTGTTGAAAGTGCACAATAACATTTGTCCAGATTCATGAGAGCAAGCCACCTTCTATGATATTAAATCACTTTATTGGGATGTTGTGGGTAGGCTCAAGATGAAGAGTAGCTCTTTCTATCGCTGAACAATCAAATGAGGATGATGGTTTATCTCTCTCTTTCTGGCTCAAAGAAGAAGGAGGAGGACAAGGAGGAAGAAAATAGGTGTACTAAGGCAAACTTATCCTCTAATCTTGTGCAAACACTTTAGTATCATTATGTTTTCTGTTTTTCAGCTGTAAAATAAGGATCTTTTTTTAAAAGACCTACTTACTAAAGAAAGTATAAAAATTAAATTTCCTGAGCCATCCCATGGTGAAGTTGTTCACAAATTTTAAGTATTATATGCACTAGATATATATATATATAATAATATAATTTATATTCTAAGGGGTGATAATAGTTCTGTGTAAAAATATAAGTGTACAGGACAGATGCAGGCCAAAGCATGATCATATTAACATTACAGGGGTTGGGCAGAACATCTGCAATTGGACTATTGCAATAATCCAGAGGAGATAAAGTGATAAAATGATCTCGGGCAAAAGTCTACAAACTTTCACTGTACATGAAGTTTTATTGGAACACAGACATATTCACTTACATACCACCAATGGCTGCGTCAGTGGGGCAATGTCAGAGCTGAGGAGTCACAACAGAAACTATTTAACCTGTAAAGGCTAATATTGTTTATTATCTAGTAGGGACTGAAAAAGTTTGCCAACCACTGACCTAAGAGAAATAGATGGAAGTGAAAGGGATGGTATTTTAGAAATATCAAGGAGCCAAAATTGGCAGTTTGTGACTGACTGATGTGGAGAAAGAAGGGGAAGTCTAAGATGTCTGCATGAGTGACTGAGCAGGTGATAAATTAATAAGCTGGATCTAACACCCTGTCTTTATAAATGTTCAAGATCAAATAATCATACTATTTCCAAATATCACAGTTTAGTGTAGACTAAAAGTAACATGCAATAGATTAAAACCACAAAAATGTCAACACATTAATAAAATAGACTAGAATTTTATTTTGAATCAAAATTGGAAATGAAGATTATTTTCCAAATAAAGATAAACATTCCAAATATATTAGAAAATCTTGTCCCTTCAAACTTGATTTTCCTCCATTTAAGTGACTCTACCACTTTGTTTGATTAACAATGCATTTTGGCCCAACCATTTCAAGTCTCAATTTTTTTATTTGTAAAAACATTAATTATATTGTCTCTAACATGTAAAAGTTCAAACATTAATTATTCTGGACCAGTATGATTTTCAATTAATTTGAAATAAGAAAAAAAGATGGGTGAGGTGGCTGTGAATACATCTAAGAAATAAAATGTTAATATAAAGAACTATCTAGTTAATGAGTTATTCCTGAATTTGCAAGAAAAAATTTTGGCCTAGATGCTTAGAAGATATATATCCAGTCTAATCCAAAGCTGGACTGGATATACACCATATTTAAATAGTTATGCTTTCAAGAGGGCAAGAATGTAGGAGCCTCCTCAAGGCCTTCTTTCTGGGCTTCCTAATACTTCTGATGTCATGATGATTCATCTCTTTGGAGAAGTTCAATACAATTACTGATTTGTTTCTCTTACTTTCATGTGTAGAATCAATCAACACAGTTGTTCTGTCAACTGACCTACAAGTGTATTGAAAAGATTGATATGGGTCAACTGAAATAGTATGACTTGGTCAGCTGCTTTGATTTTTGATGTTCTAGAAACACTTTCTACTGAAAGTTTTTCCTTTGTCCTTTCTTCTCATTTCCCAGCAGAAGATGGGAGAAGAGGAGGGTTTTTGTATTAAAATATTGTTTCCAAAGACAGTATAAGTTAATCAACAGAAAACATTGGAAGAGCAGAAGTTATATCTACATAGTATGAGTTGCATTGTCAATTACTTCAGCATTTAGGCATTTGCATTTGAAACTCAGAGCACAGATATTGTGAGTCAGGATCAATTTTGCTTTAAATCAGTTGGGTAAGTCCAGAGCCAAGACACACCAGCAGCAAAGGCACCTGCTAGGGGAGATGATAAATTGAGTCCTTAAATCCTTGGCAGAGGACCTAACTTAGAGATAAGAGATAAGAAAATTAGTTTGCAATAGAATCTCTAATGACTAGTTGGGATAGAAATCTGCTGCAGTCTTGATTACATTCTTTTATTATCTAATTTATTTGGTTCATCAGCATATTTTGCAACTTTCCCCCTTAGGTCCCTTCAGTAACATCTTTTGCTTGAGTGAGCAGTAAATAACAAGGAAAACTAGGGACAATTAACTATTATTGTAGCCCTATGACTAATGAAAATCGTCCATTGCACTTTGGGGAAAATGTACTTATTAACATGGCTGTGGGGGGTAGGTTAATGTTGCTATTTTAACTTGGCTTGGGAGAAACTGAAGTAGAGTAACTCACCCAAGGTTATGCAGCAGTCTGTGGAAGTCAGAATTACACAAGCAGAATTCTTCTCAGCAATGGCCCCAAGCCATGTTGTGAAGAAAGTCAAGAGCAACTGCAGTGTTCTCTGGCCACACCCCTGACTGTAAACACAGAATCCAGTTCTGCATTGTGAGCTTTTTAGCTGGCTAAGGGAAAACAGAAGTGTTAGCAGGTAAAGCTAGAGCTCCCAAAGCTTTTCTCCTGGATGCTTTCTTTCATTTTACTTTCATTCATTTTTTATTTATATAAATGGAATAAATTTCATGTATCTCATGCATACAGCTTTAAGTACATAATGACACTTCCCACCCCATCCTCCCTCCCTTCCACACTCCCACCCTTCCTTCTGTTTCCTTTCTTATTTTTCTTTTAATTTTTGCAATAATATACTTTTTTCTTTGAGAACAAGTTTTTTTAAACAAGAATAAATTTATTTAATTTCTTTTGAAGATTTAATGATATACAAAATGTATATAGTATAATATCTTTAAGTAATACACTTTTTCTTTCTCCCCCCATCAATATTAAACACTATTTAAACAGCTTATCTCTTTTTGCCTTGACTGTATCTATGAGAACAAGTTTTATCATTAATCAAAGAAGCACCTTAAGGAAACAGGCAATGGAATTGGACACTTAGGCTTATCCAAAAAGTATAAGACATAATATCTTCCACTTACTACACTAATATGAAATAAATCTTTGAGAATGAGTTTTGCTATTAACTCTTATGATACAACTTTCTGAGGACAGAGGTCCTGCATGGGAAGTTATATCACAGTGACTCCTGTTGTTAATTTAACAATTAACACTATTATGTATAATGTCAGTAATCACCCAAGGCTCTTGGCATGAGCTGCCTAGGCTATGGAAGCATTTCGAATCCACAAACTCCTTCAATATTTAGACAAGGCCATATGCAAAATGGAAGCTCTCTCCTTCCTTCAGAGAAATTTACATCCTTCTTGGATGACCACTTCTTTCCACTGGAGTCTCACCGATAGAGGTCCTTCATGTAGGACACTTTTTGCCACAGTGTCTTGTCTTTCCATTCCTCAAATGCCTTTGTGGGCTTTTCAGCCATACCAGAATACCTTAAGGGCTGATTCTGAGTTCGGAGTGTTACTTTAAGTGATTGTCTTTCTATGAGTTTGCTGTATAGACTGCTTTCCGTATTGGAGGTTCACTTCTTTTTAATTCTATTATTATTACCAAACACTTAACCCTATTTGTATGATTGCTTTAACACTTATCCTATCTATCTGATCACTTTAACCCTTTATCCTATTCTTAGTTCCATGTCTTAACTATTGTGAATTGAGCAGCAATAAACATGGGGATGCAGATAACTCTTTCATATGCTGATTTTATTTCCCTTTGGTAAATTCCCAGGAGTGGGATGCCTGGGTCATATGTTAGGATTATATTCAGAATTTTTAGGTATCTCCAAACTGTCTTCCATAATGGCTTTACCAGTTTACATTCCCAGTGACAGCAGGTCGGTGATTTCAGTATGAAAGCCATTCTAATTGGTATAAAGTGAAACCTCATTGCACTTTTGATTTGCATTTCCCTGATGGCTAGTGAGCCTTAGCATTTTTTCATGCGTCGGTTGGCCATCTGGGTTTCCTCTTTTGAAAAATGTGTTTAACTTCTTGGCCAATTTCTTAATTGGGTTGTTTATTTTGTTGTTGTTGAGTTTCTTGATCTATTTATATATTGTTTTTATTAATCCTTTGTCAGTTGCATAATTTGTGTATAATTTCTTCCATTCTGTCGGTTGCCTCTTCACTTTCCTGGTTTTTTTTTGTTTTTTGTTTTTTGTTTTTTGCGCAGTACAGAAGCTTCTCAATTTGATGTCATCTCATTTGTTAATTTTGGCTTTAATTTTGAGGACCCATGAACACAACAAAACCTTCAGGGCTCAAAGAAGAAAGTTTAATTGTGAGCTCACAACTAGTAGGGTTGGTGAGCTTTCATCAAAATATTCTATCATTTGTCTTTACTAATTCAGCTGCAATTTATTAACCTAGTAGTTGTGTTAACTTAGAACACATTTTTTTTTTAGACAGGCAGAGTGGACATTGAGAGAGAGAGAGACAGAGAGAAAGGTCTTCCCTTACCATTGGTTCACCCTCCAATGGCAGCTGCGGCCAGCGCGCTGTGGCCAGCGCACCGTGCTGATCCAAAGCCAGGAGCCAGGTGCTTCCCCTGGTCTCCCATGCAGGTGCAGGGCCCAAGGACTTGGGCCATCCTCCACTGCACTCCCGGGCCACAGCAGAGAGCTGGCCTGGAAGAGGGGCAACCGGGACAGAATCCGGCACCCCGACCAGGACTAGAACCCAGTGTGCCAGCTCCGTAGGTGGAGGATTAGCCTATTGAGCCACAGCACTGACCAACATAGCACAAATCTTAACAGAGTGGTGTGGTAATGAACATGGGTCAAGTACAGAAGCATTTTCCTTATATAAAATGAAAGACAATATTTCACCCATTGTTAATGGTTAGCTTCTGGAAATTTCTAAGAAAGCATGTGGTTCAGTTATTTTTTCATAATTGTTTCTAGCAATACTCTGGAAGGCAGAGTAGAATAGAAGTTGGAGCAGGAGTTAGGAAATAATATCTCTTTTCTGAGAGAGATGAAGACTTGGACTAGATCACTGAACATGGTGTGGCGAAATGAAGACAGATTATGAGAAGCATCAGTACTCACAGGCAATGAGACTGGAATACAGGAGTGACTGGATATATAGGAAACTAGAAAGAGCAGAAGTCTGAGAGGACTGCCAAGTTTCTGGCTTGGAAAACTGACTAGACGAAGTTGCAATTCAGTGAGAATGAAATCACAGGAGGGAAATCAGATAGGGGGTAAGGCTTAGCAGATATAGGAATGGAAAATATTTTCATTTTGAAATACGTTGATTCAGAAATGCTGGAAGACATAATGGAAAACAATTTTCAATGCAAAGTTTTCTATACAGGTCTAGACAACATGGCAAAATCTATACTAGCAAAAACATTTTAAAATCATGATATAGGCAGCATCCATGCATCTTGACTGTCATTGATTCTTCCCTAACTGGTGTTTGATCCTGAATTAAGGTTATGATCTTTAGATGTAAAAACAAGACAGTCATTCATTTTCTGTTTTACTCTATTTATCTTAAATGTTTCTTCAGCTATGATATATTTTATTTTCTTAGCAAGTACTAGGAAAACATGCAGTTAAATATAATTTCTGGCTAATAAACTTTGAAAGATTTGTATAAAACTATAAGAATAGGATGTGTAACTCATAGATGTTTCCCTTGTCTTTTGTTTGTTTCTAATGGCTCACTTGAGCATCTTTAACATTTGTCCTTTGCCTAATAGAAGATATTAAGATAAAGTAAGCTATAAAATGTTTGAAAAAAGCAAGTATTAAGATAGTCTTAATGAGGGCAGGTGTTTGACCTAGCATTTAAGATGTCAATTAATGCTCCTGTGTCAAATCAGAGTATCTGGATCAGACTCCTTTGCTCTAGTTTCTGGCTCTAGTTTCCTGATAGTGCACACACTCTGAGGCAGCAGCGATGGCTCGAGTGGTTGAGTTCCTGCCACCAAAATGGGAAACACTGTTTAAGTTTCCAAGCCAAGGCAGCCATTTGGTACTTAAGCCGGTGGATGGAAGCTCCCTCTCTCTGTCTGTCAGCCTCTGTCTCTCTAACTCTAAAATAAATTAGAAACATTTTGTCAATGCTTATAATAATAAAATGTTAGACTTTATACAAGTAAATCACTTAATATAGTCTCTTCACAGAATAAACGTTCAATAAGTTTTACTTATTAGATCCAAATACGATGATACCTTCTGCAGAATACAACTAGATCTGTAACAATAATCAAATTATTAGTTATAAGAAAACAATTCTAATCATTCCAGGTCACTCTGCATTGGTTTGCCCTTAACAATATGTTGAATGATTTCTTCTGGTCATTTTGTTTCCTTCCGATCAATGCGCCAAGAAACTTGAATGCAGTGACTGAGGCTTCCATTTTCAATTGGAGACCATGTATTTGCTAAAGAATGTATCTCCTGAAATTAACCCAAAGTTGATCACTGTTAATTATTTTGAAAAATAAAATAATGTTACTTGGATTCTGGTAAATCCATGCCACATTATCCTAAAAGTCTTTCCTTAAAATGAAAAAATTTGCACTTTTGTGGAACATAAGAAAAGGAAAGAGCATTCAGTCCACTACACACAGACTCATAGCGACACCAAGTGGTGTTATATTGGAAATGTTTTTAGTTCACTGTTGAACATGTGAAAGATACAATGTGAGGCAGTCGTGATTGTGATGAGCATGGCCTGGAACCTCGCTCTAAATCAAGTGGAGCTTTTAAATTATAATTACAACTAGTACTTCTGTAATAAAGGTTTTATCTCTATCCCAGACCAGAGTCAAATAAAAAACTTTATAAGGCACTCATGCATAGTATTTAAATGAGCACACATAATTTTGCTTGTGTTTTGGAAAGAAGGTAGGAGGCAGCTGTTGTGCAGCAGACCTCAGAACTCTGCAGAGGCAACTACTGCCCACAAGGATCAGAGTGACCTATGGAAAAGCTTGTTTTGTCCTGTATTATGATGTATTATTTGGGGGAAATGGTCTCCCAAGAGGCAATCAGAAAGCTCTCTTTATGCAAGTTCTAAAAACCTCTGTGACTCCACTGGATACACAAGCCCTGTCCCAGGTGAAGGATTTCCCAGCACACTTCAGTCACCAGCCATAGTTCTCATGAGGAGTGATCTGGTCAGCTCTTCCCTCCAGCTCCAGGCCTGGGATTCCCAGAACTCTCACTGGGTTACTTCCTCTCTCCAGTGGATGAGGCATACAGAGATTGCCTAATACATATAGATTTTCCATGGTACATGATAAAAGAAACATTTGTCCTCCAAGTTTCGATCCTCTACTTGAATGTCGCTCTTTATATTAGGAGGAGGGGGGGTCATCTAGAGACCCAGTTTCCCGTTGAAAGAATCTTGCCTACTCTGACATAAGCAGCAGCCCTGGAGAACTATTAGATAATTCTTTCATTCTGAGGAGAGAAACTTCAAAGGCCCCAAATGAGGAAAGAAGTGTCCCTGAAAAATGTTAAATGACAAATGGCAATATTTCCACTGACAAAAGATGAAGATGAAACAAACGTTAGAACAGAAAACATGATTTTATTTTGCCGCGTTCTCACTGGAAGCTATCATCAAAGTCCTTAACTAAAGTGAAAACGGTATCAGTATAACAAGCACACTGGAGCCACTTTAGACTTCTAACAACAAAAGTCATCTTTGAAATGACAAAAGCTTCCAAAGTAATGAAAAATATCAATGGAGAAAGTAAAACAAAATAGTCCAGTGTTGCGCACTTGTCAGAGAACCTCAGTGCTGGAAGCCACGTGGGGATCCTCTGGGGAACCCTTTCATGCTTCACCAGGAGGAGAACCAGAGCCCACAGGGCATCAGGTAATTTGTTCCAGGTCATGTAACTAAGTGGTGACTTTGAGATTGTTAGCAGCCAATTCCTCTGACTTCATGGAGCCCATCTCTGTAGTAGTCTGTCTGCAATTCCATTGTGCTCAGTTCCTGAGCTTTGGTCAGGGCTGAAATTCAAACGCACCACATACACAGGGTCTGGTGTTTGTCTTGCTCTCTTTGACCCATTCTGTGTTATGTTCACTGAAACACAGCTCACTACCATCCCCACAACTGTGCACACCTATGTCCTCTGCAGCAGGTCTATCTGGCACATGACAACAGAAATAGGGTCCAAGGCTACAAATTTCAAAACAATAACAGGCACAAAAGGATGGAGGGATGGCACAAGAATATTTTATCAAAGAATTAAACACTAAGGGCAGAGAAATCCCAGAGGGTAAAATATATAATTACTTTTCAAATTTTGCTTAGTAAGACAGGTACAAAGGATGTGTTGAAAGGTCAGACACTCAGACAACTTGCTTTTTAAAAAATGGCAAAAATAGCTCAATCTGCCTTCCATATATACAGTTCTCAGAGTTTTCAAAAATAATCAAAAATGAAAAGAAAAAAAATTCTATGGAGTTTGTAGACATAAACAACCCCGGATCAAAGGGAAGTAAAGAAGCAGTGGGGCAGATTGTGGCACAGCAGGTAAAGCCAGCATCCCGTATCAGTGCAGGTTACTGTCCCGGCCACATCACTTCCAAACCAGCTCCCTGCTAGCAGCCAGGCAGAAGAATCTGAAGATGGACCAAGAGCTTTGGTCTCTGCCACCCATGTAGGAGACCCAGATGAAGCTCCTGGTAACTGGCTTTGGACTGGCCCAGCCCTGCCCATTGCAGCCATTTGTGGAGTGAACCAGTGGATGGAAGATCTCTCTCTGTCTCTCCCTCTATCTCTATAACTCTGACTTTCAAATAAGTAAATAAATATTTAAGAGAGAGACAGAAAGAGAAACAGCAACAAAATATTCACAGAAACATAATCAGAGAACGATCATTCTCAAAATATGGAAACTGGCATACTCAGCAGAAAGCCAGATGTATTACTTATACAGTAGGATGGTTAATGTGCAAAGAGTCTGTTGTGAAAAGATTGAACTCACTGGAGTGAGCATAGATTGCTGATTGGATGCGCAGCCCCCACTCTCTCCAGGTCCCCTCTGCCAGCTGCTCCCATGGCCTTTTGTCCACTCGGAACACTCACTCAGGACCCAGATAAGAAGCTGCTTTCTTGAAATATAAACGTGTGTATGTTGCAGAAATCTCAGTTTTAACAAGTTTGAAAAGGATGTCTTGGTCTCCTTCTCACCTAAAACTTCTACTTCCTCTTCAGTGGCAAAAGCACCTGCTTCCTTTACTTTGCTCACACAAGCCCTTTGGTAATTCCCTGTACCCTCCCCACTCCCACTGTATCTAAACTTCTGTCCACACGAGGACCTATGATTCATCTTTAGCTTATGTCTTGAAAACAGCCTCTTTTCTACACACAGCCTTCCATCACACAAATGTGAACAGCCCTCATCTTTTGCCAAGACTATTAAATTAATATTCCCATTGAGCTTCTTGTTTCTACTTTCACATTCTTTTATTTTTCTTCCATTTATCAATCCAAATTATCTTCAGAAATTGAATTTTAAGTCTGGCCTTCCCAAACTTAAAATGTTAAACTTTAACATTTTAACAATCTTATATTTTTAACATTTAACACCTTTAAAAGGTGCCAACAACATTAATAATTAATAAAAATATTTTATAGTTTAACACCACTCCCAGGTTTTCCTCTCCTATTCTTTACTCCCTTTCTTAATTGCTAGAAGAGTTTATACTGTCTTCTATCCATTTTGTTCATTATTATAATAAGAAGAAATAGTAAGTAGATCATTGATAAACAGCAATCTATGACACACGATGATAGATAAGGAATATATTCTTACCTCTATTCCCTCTAAATGTCCTGTTCTGTTGTAATGATTGTTAAGAAGAGTGAATAGAGCCAATGAAAATAAGAATGATAGGAGGGAGTTTAATAATAAGTAACAAATTTGGGTTGATTTTTGGAAGTCATATTTACATGATGGAGTATTGGTGGATCAATCAGAGCAGAAGAACGGGCAGCTCAAGACACATGAAGGAGAATGTCAGAGTACGGGTGGTAACCAGAGTCCCCAACAGGCTCAAGAGTCATCAGAATCCGGTAGAGAGGACAGAAAGGAGATGGAACTCCACTGGCTCTGTGTGGCTCCAGGGCTTCCATCTTCCTCATGGTGAAATGACAGCAATCCAGAACTGTTCCCTAAATGAAAAGAATAAAGCTGAGAACTTTCTTGTGAAGGAATTTTTAAAATCTGCCTTGAAAGAAAAGAATCTTTAGGTAATGTGGTTAGAGCCGAATAGTAGAACTCATCATACTCTGTGTTAAAACAGGCAGAAGGGACCTGGAGCATGAAAAATATGGCATGTGTGCCAAGCTCTTCTGCCTGCACTGAATGCAGGTTGACACACTTGTCCATAAAAAGCAAGAGACTCAATTAGCCACAGTTTCTGAGAGAGGTGTACTGTGAAATTGTCCTACTTACAGAACAGAAGAGATGACATGAGCCAGCTGCATACGTCAGTAATCAAAATTACCATTATAAGGGCTAGCATTGTGGAGCAGCTGGTTAAGCTTCTGCCTGTGACACGGGCATCCTGGATGAATTTAAGTCCCTGATGCTCCACTTCCAACCCAGTTCCCTGCTAGTGCACCTGGGAAAGGAGCAGAAAATGGTTCAAGCACTTGGGTCCTACCACACATCTGGAAGATCCAGATGGAGTTCCAGGCTCCTGGCTTCAGCCTAGTCTAGCGCCTGCTGTTGTAGAGCCATTTGGAGACTGAATCAGCAGATAAAAGATATCTCTCTATATATATCTATCAATATCGATATCGATATCGATAGATGATAGATATAGATATATATTTATCTATATAGATAAATATATATTTATATAAATAGAGATAGGTAGAGATATATGTGTGTATATATACTGTATATATATATTTTTTTCTCTCTGTAACTCAGTCTTTCAAATAAATAAAAATCTTTAAAAAATAGTTCTATGAGATGTGAATAGACTACCAAAACACAGAATAGACAGTGAAGAAAATCTTCAGTTTGTAGTATAAAGACTCAGGTTAACTTTCAGAGGAGTTAACTCTGGAGGAAGAATTTCGGACAAAAACGCTAAAAATTTTAATTAGTATTTTCAGTTAATTTCAGAAGTTAGTACACATGCATGCACACAGAAAGGTAGATATGTAAAAGTAATGGTCAAAAGGCTATAGAAAGAGTGAATCTAAAACATCAATGTAAAAAAAATCAATGAGAGTGCTAGGAAGAAACGTCTCTGAATTTAAGAATGGAAAACAGAGAGGTTGAGCTGTGGATGATCAATTCAGAGCACTTAATGCTCATTGAGAATGCATTCCAGACAATGAGATAGGAAGAGAACAAATAATCAAATAATTGTATCACAATTCATCACTTTTAAATGACCTCAACTCCTATATCACTGAAAGTTCTTTCAATAAAATTGTTATTGTATTTTCTATCACTTGAATTTTATTTTACAAGCATGTAGAGTTCTTTTAGATGTGTTTAGTTGCATATTTAATTATATAGTAATAGTGTTCATATATAGAACTAAATATTTGCAAAGTAAGTTATAAGATAACCTAAAAACAAATTTCGAGTCTAATTGTTAAATACATATAATGTATGTCTTTAAAAATCACATGCTTATTTTTTCAACCCAATATTGCTTATTGTTCCATCCAAAAATTTGGTACATGGACATTACTGCACACTTCTAAACTTCACCAAATAACACCATGGCCTCTGCTGATACTTTCTATGCTAGTGTTGATGCTGACATTATTTCACATGTGTTTGAGAGGTAACTCCAGCTTAGTTGGTGTCCGGGGTGTCTGCCTTTCTTAAGCCTGATAATTCTGCTGATTGCCCTGAAAGAAAAGAGAAAATCTCATTCCTCCAAACATAATTATTTCCCTTTAATATCAAATTCCACTCCACTGTTCCTCTTAAATAGTTTTCAACATTTACATTTTTGTCAACTTCTAATAATACTGCAATCTTAAAAACTTATGACAACTCTACTCAACAAATACAAAACCAACAATAACTTGAATTAATTGCAATAATGAAGACATACATGATTAAATACATGCATGCATAACAATTACAACAAGACATATCTTAATTTCAGAGGTATGGAAGGCAGGCAAGAATGGGACTTAATGTGAAATACAGTATAATATTCAATTTTTCATTAATTTTTGTCCATCTGTCCAGTATTGGAAGAGGCAAAGTATATTTATTATTCTCACTGTGTAGTATACCATTTCCTGGATCAAATGACAGCATATCTTCTTTTCCATTTAATCTTATTTTTAAAGTCTACTTTTTCTGATATTAATAGCTTGACATCTGCTTTTTGTTTAAATTACCCTGATATAACTTTGACTATCATCTTACATTCACATTCTGTGTCACTTTATTTGAGATGTGCTAACTGAAAATCACATTTGGTAAAATGCTGTTTATCATTTCCAACTTAAAAGATTTCTGTCTGTTACAAAATCTTTCCTAAAAGATTTTGTCTGCTGATTGTTAAATTTACATAATGTGTCTTAATTTTCTTAGTTGATTTTAGTTCTTAGCAAACATATTATGCCACATTTCTCCATTCTTTCATTAAGCTTCTTTTTACTGTGCCATGCATAATGCTTACAAAACAATGGATATACATATGTGTGTTCGTAAAAATTGGTAGTAAAGTGAATAAACACCAACTTCCTTACCCAGTGTTTTTTTTTTTTTAGATATATTTATTTATTTGAAAGTCAGAGCCACACAGAGAGAGGAGAGGCAGAGAGAGAGAGAGTTCTTCCATCCGATGGTTCACTCCCCAAATGGCCTCAACGGCTGGAGCAGTGCCAATTCGAAGCCAGGAGCCAGGAGTTTCCTCTGGGTCTCCCATCTGGGTGCAGGAGCCCAAGGACTTGGGCCATCTTCCACTGCTTTCCCAGGCCACAGCAGAGAGCTGGAGAGGAAGTGGAGTAGCTGGATTTTGAACCGGCGCCCATATGGGATGCCAGCGCTTCAGGCCAGGGCATTAACCCACTGCGCCACAGCACCAGCCCCCTACCCAGTTTAAGAAGCAGAATAACACAGTTACTTTTGAAGTTTCTAAGAACCAAACTCATCATGTTCTTTTTTTTTTTGCCTCTGGATTTATGGCTATCTTGTAGACATTTTACAAGAATTTGTGTTTTCTCTATAGCACTACCACATGCATGTATCTTTAGGCCACATAACCATCTATCTGTTGTTGAACTTTACACCAATACAATTTATACTTGTTATGTTCGCTCCACATTATGTTTCATGCAGGGACCTATGATTAATTAATTTTTCCTAATATGTGGAATTGTACCAAGGTTGCACAACTCCCAGAAGACAGAAGTAGCATATGAACATGCTGACAGTGTGAAGAGTTCCCCAGAGCTGAGCAAACTCATGGCTTTGATTCTCCTGCAGGAGGGCAACATCACTTATTCTTTATAATGATTCATTGTTTTAACTTTTCCTTACATCTTTTCTTCTTGCAATGAAGAATATCTCTATGAGCACGATTTTGCATGTCTCTTGAACAAATATGCAGAGTTCCTCTAGGGTTTCTAAGTGGGAGTGAAATATCTTAACTTTACTAAGTAATGACAGATCATTTTTCACCAATGTCTGTTCCCACCAGCCATGTGTTAGAGTTGTTATTGATCTTTGTCAAGATTTGGTATTGTTATTTAATCTAGAGACAATAATAACTAATTTCCGTTTTGATTACCTTTCTTTTATTATTAAGATATCTTAAGTTCATTGACTTTTTTTCTTCTAGGTAGCTGTTAAAGTTTTTGTTTATTTTTCTAATGTACCACTTTCCTTTTTTTACAGATATTTCATGGTAATGTTTTACATTTTGGATATTTATCTTTTTAAAATTTAATGTGTTGAACTTTACAGTTTGGTTTCCTAATTTTATAATGCATTTTAAATGTAGTTTAAAATAAATTTATTTTAATGTATTTGACTTTTTGTTTGCCTCTATTCTTTGCTTTGTATGTATTTTTTTTTTTTTTTGACAGAGTGAACAGTGAGAGAGAGAGACAGAGAGAAAGGTCTTCCTTTGCCGTTGGTTCACCCTCCAATGGCCACTGCGGCCAGTGTGCTGCAACCAACACATCGTGCTGATCCAAAGCCAGGAACCAGGTGCCTCTCCTGATCTCCCATGGGGTGCAGGGCCCAAGGAGTTGGGCCATCCTCCACTGCACTCCCTGGCCACAGCAGAGAGCTGGACTGGAAGAGGGGCAACCGGGACTAGAACCTGGTGTGCCTGCGCCACAGGCGGAGGATTAGCCTATTGAGCCGCAGCGCCGGCTTTGTATGTATGTTTTTTTTTGTTTGTTTGTTTGTTTTTTTTTTTTTTTTTTTTTTTGACAGGCAGAGTGGACAGTGAGAGAGAGAGACAGAGAGAAAGGTCTTCCTTTGCCGTTGGTTCACCCTCCAATGGCCGCCGCGGCCGGCGCGCTGCGGCCTGCGCACCGCGCTGATCCGATGGCAGGAGCCAGGAGCCAGGTGCTTTTCCTGGTCTCCCATGGGGTGCAGGGCCCAAGCACCTGGGCCATCCTCCACTGCACTCCCTGGCCACAGCAGAGGGCTGGCCTGGAAGAGGGGCAACCGGGACAGAATCCGGCGCCCCGACCGGGACTAGAACCCGGTGTGCCGGCGCCGCTAGGCGGAGGATTAGCCTAGTGAGCCGCAGCGCCGGCCCTGTATGTATGTTTTTAAAGAACTATTCCCCTGGGGCCGGCTCTGTGGCACAGCTGGTTAACACCCCAGCCTGAAGCGCCAGCATCCCATATGGGTGACAGCTCCAGACCCACCTGCTCCACTCCTGATCCAGCTCTCTGCTATGCCTCGGAAAGCAGTAGAAGATGGCCCAAGTCCTTTGGCCCCTGCACTCATGTGGGAGAGCTGAAAGAAGCTCCTGGCTCCTGGCTTCGGAGTGGCACAGCTCCAGCCCTTGCGGCCATCTGGGGAGTGAACCAGTGGATAGAAGACCTCTCTCTCTCTCTCTCTCTCTCTGTAGCTCTTTCAAATAAATAAATAAATCTTTAAAAAAAAAAAAACTATTCCCCTTAACAATCTCATAAAACATTATGCTATATGTTCTTATAAAACTTTCTAAAATTTACCTTTTAAAAAGTCATTAATTGTCAAAAATGGATTTCTTTTATATATATAAAGAAAGTCAGTAGTCCCTGAAAACCATTCCCAGTGGTCATTTCCCAACTGGTCTCATGCCGGTTCTGTCCTGTTTCACATCCCCGTACATGAATGACTGTGCTCTGGGCTCTTTATTCTGTGCTGCTGATCTTCCTGTCTGTTCCTGTGTACACACCACACTAGTGTTAGAGTTTTACAATAAGTTTTCATATCTGGTAAAGCCTGATCTTTTTCTTTAGAAAATGCCTTGGTTATTTTTGGGCTTTTGCATCTGCCAAGTTTCACTAAAAGTATTGTTGGAATTTGTATTAAATTACCCTGGATCAATAGGATAGCCTGAGAGGAACTAACAAATTTTCAGCTCAATGTCTTCTTATTCATGACATGAAATATTTCTATTTACTTTGGTCATCTTTAATAAAATTCAAAAAACATTTTAACAATAACCTTACTTATCCTTTGATAATTATTGTTTCTAGAATTTTTGGCCGGAACAAATGTGATTACATTCTCTAACTATTGCTTTTTTAGATGCATAAAAATTCTATTGACTCTTGAATATCAATGATTGTTACCAACTGCATGCTGTGTACTACTATGCCAGATACTACTCCAATTCTTTCCTTTTCAATGACTCTATGATGTGGTTCTTGTTAGCATAACCATTTTTCAGAGTATGAAACAGAATTACTGGGAGCGTTCATTAATTCACCCACGTTTTTGTAAGGACCAAACTGGAATCAGAACCCAAGCATCTGACCATATTCTAAGCTGTAACGCACACCAATGCTGGCTTTCATCTACTGTACTAAAATTCTGAAGTGATTCTAATGATTTTTTTCATAACTTCAATATAAGCATATAACAATATAATGTGGGAACAGTTTTTTGTGTTAATTGTTCTGGCTAAACTCTATAGTTTAATACTGAATAAAAAAGATGGAAATCCCCTCCATATTTGGTTTACTAAGAATTTCTTTCATGAATACTTGCTAAAACTTAACAAATGCCTTTTCTGCATTAATTTAAAGGATTTAATAATTTCTTCTTTCCATTTAAGCTGTTCACTCAGTTAAAATAGTACATATTTTAAGGCTACACCAACCCTCCATTTCATGATCCAACACAGTCTTGATGTATATGAACAAATGCAGAGCTAGGCATCTTAACTCCTGGTACTTAAGTCCTTTTCTCTAAGTGGTGGTGTTGATGTGCAAGCAGCCCTCTCATCAGGCTGCACATGGCAAGAAACACTTGGAGACTGTCTCTGTGTTCACACCCACCTTGGCTCAGCACATCTATTATGTCCTCTCATGGAGTCAAAAACAGAACTCCCTTCAGGATGGTTGATTCAACAGTGATTGATTTAATCAGAATCCCATGCTGCTCATTGTTCTATTGATAACTTCACTCTCAGGCTGGTTTCAAGGGTCTTCACCATGAGAAATACTTCATGTTCTCACCATGATGTCCAGAGGAAAAGAACACACCAAATGCTTTTCTCCCTGGAACAGAAAAAAGTTTTCCTAAAAGTTCCACTTCTCATGACCACACCACTGTACCTTTTTCAAATCAGACAGAATGCCTTTTCATTAGGGTCTCAATCAGGGGCAGGCAAGCAAATGGATAAGGAACAAAATATAAGGAAGCACAATCCTTAAAGCAGATGCACAGTGTTTTCAAAGTCCATGCATGCTTTAACACAAATCAGATTTCATTATTTTTTGAGGCTGGGTAATATTTAATTGTGTGTACATGCTACCTTTGGTTGTTCTTTAACCAACTGGTAGACATCTGGGTAGTTTCCATGTTTGGCCTATTTGTAGCATTGCTATTACACACAGTTAAGAATAATTTTATGCAGACCTATTTCCATTCCTCTTGGGTACATTCTTAGTAGTGGAATTGTTGGATCATCTAAGAATTTGTGTGGGTCCAGAGTTGTGGTGTAGCTGGTAAGGCAGCTGCCTGCAGTGCCCACATACCCTGTGGGCACTAGTTCGAGTCCCACCTGCTCCACTTCTGATCCAGCTCTCTGCTATGGACTGGGAAAGCATGGAGGATGGCCCAAGTCCTTGGCCTCCTGCACCCATGTGGGAGACCCAGAGGAAGCTCCTGACTCCTGGCTTCAGATTGGCGCAGCTCCAGCCATTGCGGCCAGTTGGGGAATGAAACGGTGGATGGAAGACCTTTCTCTCTCTCTTCCTCTCCCTCTCCCTCTCTCTCTCCTTCTCTCTCTGTGTAACTCTGAATTCCAAATAAATAAATAAATCTTTAAAATAGAAATAAGAAAAAAGAAGAACTCTGTGTTAACTTTTTGAGGAACCACCAAAATGTTTTCCTCACAGCTGCACCATTTTTCGCTCACACTAGTAATCTGTGAGGATTCTAGTTCCTCCACATACTTACTATTGTCTATTGTTATAGCCATCCTTGTGGGTGTGGTATTGCACTGTGGTTTTAATTTGCATTTCCCTAATAACTAACGATGTTGTACATCTTTTTATGTCTTTCATTGGTCTTTTGCATTTTTGTTTTGGAGAAATCTGTAGTCACATACCTTTCTCATTTTTAATTTGGGCTGTTTGTTGTGTTATTGTTGAACTTTATAAAGCAATTCTTAACACAAAATTTCTCATAGACTTCATCATCTCTATAGTGCATTATAAATTTCCAGGACTAATGACACCTACCATTATGTAATTAGTTACAGCTTCCAAAGTAATTTGGTCACTCCCACTGTATGTTACAATCACTCTGGTATGCCTTCCTGAACAGTGGAGGATGGAATTCTAAAAACTACACTTCCTAGACCATTTGTAATTAGGTTCACATGTGTATGGGTTCCACCAAGCTGTTTTACCACCAAGGTGAAAGGGAGGTGTCAGCCGTGGGGGAAATGAGACACTGGGTGTCTGTTAAGGACGCAATCACACTCTGAAGTTGACATCAGCAGGGGGCTGCACAGTGTATTCCCCTCAGCCAAACTGGAAAAATTTCACAATTCACAGGTACTGGTTATAATATATGGAATGGTCTTGATTCAATAGCCAGGAATAATTAGCCCAAGTGTAGACTAAGCAGTGGTCTCACCTAACAAAACTTGAAAACAGGAACCAAGAAAATAAAGTTGTTTCCAAATAAGTTTCCTGGAACAAAGCTCACTAATATTTATAGGAAAACAAAAATACTCACAATCTCAAAAATGAATTAATTATCCCGGGCATCCAGTCACAGATTACCAATCATGCAAAGAAGCAGGAAAATACGGCCCATCAGGAGAATAATTAATCAATTGAACCTGACACACATGAAAGAAATAGTAAACAGAATGTATAAACAGTTATTATAAAATGCAGTCAAAAAGTTAAGTAGAAAGTTGTAGGATATTTTTAAAGACCAAAACTAAACCTCTGGAACTAAAAACTACAATGTATGTAATGAAAATATATTCAATCTGATTAAAGGAAGGTGAGACACTGCAGAAGAAAAGATCAGATGAACATATAGAAGTAGAAACTATCTGGGTCAGAGCTGTGGCATAGCAGGTAAAGCTGCCGCCTGTGGTGCCATCATTCCATGTGGGCGCCAGTTGCAGTCCTGGCTGCTCCATTATCAGCTCCCTGATAATGCACCTGGGAAAGCAGAGGAAGATGGCCCAATTCCTTGGGCCCTTGCCACCCAAATGGAAGACTCAGAAGCTCCTGGTTCCTTGCTCCTGGCTTTGGATTAGTCCAGCCATTGTGGCCATTTGGGGAGTGAACCCACAGATGCAAGATTTCTGTCTCTGCCTTTCTCTCTTTCTCTGTAGCTCTGTGTTTCAAATAAATAAATAAATCGAAAAAAGAAATAGAAATGATTCAAATGAGAGCACAGAAGAGAAAATCATTTAAAAATGAGAAGAGCAGTCACTGTGAGCTGTTTCCTAGCAGCTTGATATGTGTGTAACTGGAGTCTTGGAAGAATAAATGAAATGAAGTAAATATTTGAAGAAATAATTGCTGTAAGTTTCCTGAATTCTATAAAAATTATGTAGTGTCTAAGAATCTCAACAAACTCCAAGCACAAGGAATTTAATATAAAAATCTGCTCTTGGGCTTATCTTAATCAAATTTCTCAAATATATTCATAAGGAAAGAATCTTAAAAAGCAACCAAGGGGTCGGCACCATGGCTCACTTGGTTAATCCTCCATCTGTGGTGCCAGCATCCCACATGGGTGCCAGGTTCTAGTCCCAGTTGCTCCTCTTTCAGTCCAGCTCTCTGCTGTGGCCCGTGAGGGCAGTGGAGGATGGCCCAAGTGCTTGGGCCCCTGCACCTGCATGGGAGACCAGGAAGAAGCAGCTGGCTCCTGGCTTCAGATCGGTGCAGCGCCAGCCATGGCGGCCATTTGGGGAATGAACCAATGGAGGGAAGACCTTTCTCTCTGTCTCTCTCTCTCTTACTGTCTATAACTCTACCTGTCAAATAACAACAACAACAACAAAAGCAATAAAATATAATCCAGTTTGGTGTGGAAGAATAAAGATAAAGATGATAGCCTTTTTCTCTTTAGAAACAATGTAAGTGAGAATATGGTGGGTAGACATCTTTAAAATGTTGAATGAGGGGCCAGGGCCTGATGTAGCAGATAAAACTGCTGCTTGTAGTGCCAGCATCCCCTGTGAGCACTGGTTCAATTCACGGCTGCTCCACTTCCAATCCAGCTCTCTGCTGTGGCCTTGGAAAGCAGAAGAGGATGGCCCAAGTCCTTAGGCCCCTGCACTTGCGTGGGAGACTGGGAAGAAGTTCCTGGCTCCTGGCTTTGGACCAGCACAGTTCCGGCCATTGCAGCCATTTGGGGAGTGAACCAGCGGATGGAAGAACTTTCTCTCTCTCTCTCTGCCTCTCCTTCTCTCTCTGTAACTCTGACTTTCAAATAAATAAATAAATCTTTTAAAAATGTTGAATGAAAAGAAACTGTCAACCTAGAATTCTATACACTTGAAAATATCTTTCAAAAATGAAAGTGAAATAAAGAGTTTTCTCAGAAATACAAAAGTCAAAAATCCAGGGTGAGATTCTCTTGTCTGCTTCCATCGGACACTTAAGCCTATTCTTTAATCGGCTATTAATATACAGTCACTGCTGTAGCTTGTGAGTGATACAAACAATGGATTGTCCATTGTTTATCCCATAATTGGGTCCACTGATGTGTACTTTGGGCTGTAGAGACATGCAATTTGCTCAAGTAACCAGAATGGGAACCAAATATACCAAACATGGTCTTCAAGGGCTGTATAGTGTGGCCCAAGCCATTGGAACACCTGGAGATAATCCGTTCAAATCTACTGAAGGCATGATTGCAGTCAGGATTCTGCAGAACCCTCTGAATGGAAAGAAGGATCAAAGGTAAGCAACCTACAAAGGACACTATGCCCTGGTGGCTGGATGGCTCTGTCTCTGCATAGTGCCTTTAGCCTTTGCCAAGGTCTGGCAGCTGGGACAGCTCTTTCATGTGCTCTGGCATCTTGTGATGGAAATAGAGATATTTCCATGGAGTTGTGAGGGCCCAGCTAGGTGGTAATCCATGCATGCAAGTCCACTCTAGCATGGTGTCTGAATTCCCATGGGCTTGCTTCTCCCAGATGCAGAGGCAATGAGTTTCATGTTTGTTTTCTTTAGGTAGAAGACAATTCATTCTCCCTGTATGGCTGACATGCACAGTCTATTCCCTGCTTTGGTCTGTTCATTCTCTTATTTGACATCGGGAACATCTTCAGTGAGCATGCACAACTCTAATGAATAAATTATTAAGAGTATAACAGACTTTTATCCAGATATTTTATCTCCACAGAGGAGCTTGTTTTATTTCTCAGAACAAGGCCTGCGAGTAGCCCAGTTGAATGTTTAGACTGTTAACTGCAGCCCATAAGTCTGTAAAAATATAGCAGGTATCCTTTGCTAGTGGCTCCTTTGTTTGGTGACCTGGACAAACATCTATACTATCTGAAGCTTTTCCTGTTACACTAAACATACTTCACTGTGCTCATTAAGTGACCGGTATTTTTCAGCTTGGATGACAGATACACCAATTCCAACATAGTAGAAATTCACCAGAAGGTACCATCAGTGAAATAAAAACTTGTAATCCAAAAGGTCTTTATATCTGGACCCCTATTGGAACAATGCAAGAAGTAGCTCCTTGGGTCATAGGTCCAACCTGACAGGCAGAGGGGCACTCCTGAGATACTTCCATGGTGTTGTGAGGGCCCAGCTAGGCTGGGTTCACCTGCTTCTGTATCAGCATTTCCACTCACTAGCCAAGACTCCTGAGGCATCCCAGCCTGACTGCAAACTGAGGTCATAAAACTATTTCAAGGACATGGGTAGTATGTTCATATATCTACCAAGGCCCGATAACAGGCCAGTAATTCCCTCTCAAAGGAAATGTACATTTCAGCCTGCTCCAAGATCTTATGAATCCCAAATCCACCAAGTGACCTGGGCTAAGCTGGAACATTTCTGAAACCCTAGAATTCCAGGGAAAATTGGCAGGGCTCTTCCACGCACCTCCAGACTACCTGACAAGGAAGGCACGAAGAGCACTAGAGTGAGTTGTGTCGCCTCAATACAGAATCTTGGGGAGTGTCTGTTGCCTCCGCTCTACGCCCCATCCCCTCCTTGTGGGGGAGCCCCTGAAATCTTTCAAAGCTGCCTGGGACTGCGCTGTCTCAATTGCCCAGCAGAGGGCGCTCCATGTCGTCTTTACGTCGCTTTTGCCGCAATCTGCTTTCCGGCTGTGTTGGGAGTTAGTTCATTGAGATCCCGGATTATGTCACGACCTGACTTGCCTGGCTGGATGAGGTTTAGGTGAGCGTGATAACCCGCGAGAGCGACTAGAAGCGGCTAGAAACCTGGTGAACAGTGCCGTCGTCTGCGTCCCGCGGTCCCTGGCCTGGCGCGAGGCTGTGGCGCCCGCCGGCGTGCCGCGGAGCCCTGCGGGCCTCGGGCGCTCGTCCTGCAGCGCGGGGGCTGGGGGAGCGGAGCCGCCCGGTGTCCGCGCCCGTCTGGCCTTCTTCCTCCTCCCGAGGCACCGGGGCCGCGGTCAGGGCGCCGCAGGAGCCCGTCTCCTACGTGTTCTCCCTCCACGTGGAGGCGAGCCGGGTCCCCTCGGCAGAGATCCGCCGGGGCCGTGCGCGCCAGCGTCCTGAGCGGGGGTCTCCGCACACCAGTGAGGATGCCCGGCCGCACTCCAGTCCAGACGTCCTTCGCGAACCCCGCTGGGCGCAGCTAGAGCTTTCCAGGATACCGTGCTGATACCACCCGCTCTGGGAGCCACGCCAGCAAGGCGTCACGGGTCAGGGAACTGTGTCCCTGCAGAGGCGCTCCACGCAGAAGGCTTCTGCTAGGTTGCGGAGCGGAGACGTACTCAGAGTGGGGAAGGGTGTCCTTTAGACCCCCTGATAAGGAGGTCTCTGCACAGGCCCCTGGACAGCGCCGCCGCACCGCGATAGAGGCCTCTGAATGTTGGTTGTGGTCGAGGAGTGCAGGTGTGTGTGAGGGCGCGGCTGGCCTGGGCGCTCACTCCAGTGGCTGCAACGCAGCACAGCGCCACGTCCCTAGAGAGGGCAACTCGCCGAC
This sequence comes from Oryctolagus cuniculus, assembly GCF_051225735.1. NCBI lineage: Eukaryota > Metazoa > Chordata > Mammalia > Lagomorpha > Leporidae > Oryctolagus > Oryctolagus cuniculus. The sequence continues at coordinate 14,845,814 of NC_142876.1, forward strand.
CCTGGGCTACCAGGCAAAGCCTTTTAGCTGCCTGCAGTCAGGTTTGGAAGCTCACGCTGAGGGTTTGGCCCTTGAGCTGTACCCCTCAGCTAGTGTAGAGATGTCAGCAGTCCTCTATGCGCTACTGGTAGAACAGTACACACAGCCTCAGTTATACAGAAGACCTGGGCAATACTACTAACCACCTCAACTGAATGGAAATTTGTAAAACACTACACCCCCCAAATACCAGAACACTCATTATTTTAATTGTGCATGTAACATTTCCTGGGGGATCATATTTAAGGAGAATAAAAATAAATCTCAATGTTATAAGCGAATTGAAGTCATTAAAAATACATTGGCAATAGTGAAATTACCTTAGAAGACAATACCAACCAGTCCAAGCTAAAGAAAAAGAAACGAAAAGGATCCTGATAGGAAAGGAAAAAGAAAAATTGTATTTAACAGACACAAAATCTACAAGAAAGCAACTGGAAGATTTTGCGGCATACAAGATTGAAATACAAAAACAAATTATATTTCTACATATTAGCATTAGATCATTGGAAATTAAGTTAAGAAGCAACATTGTAATAGCATAATAATAGGATATAATTGGGAATAAATATAACCAAACCTGTGGGAGAAATATACCTGAAAGTGACAAAATGATGCATAAGTAAATTATGGAATACCTAAAATTTGGGGAAATTTGGAGTTCATGGACTCCAAGGTAATCAACCAAAATGTTAAATTTAGTACTGTAACACTTCTAGAGAAAACATGCAATATAATCCTTGTTACCTTGGATTAGGCAAAGAGGCCATAGATACAACAAATGTATCATGCATCAACAAAAGAAATAATAAATTTGATGTCATCAAAACTAAAAAACCTAATTTTTTAAAAAGATTTATTTATTTATTTGAAAATCAGAGTTACACAGAGAGAGAAGGAGAGGCAGAGAGAGAGAGCTTCCATCTGCTGGTTCACTCCCCAATTGGTGCAACGGCCAGAGCTGCACTGTTCTGAAGCCAGGAGCCAGGAGCTTCCTCCAGGTCTCCCAGGTGGGTGCAGGGGCCCAAGGACTTGGACCATCCTCCACTGCTTTCCCAGGTCATAGCATCAAGATCTGAAGTGGGGCAGCTGGGACTTGAACCAGTGCCCATATGGGATGCCAGCACTGCAGGCAGTGGCTTTACCCACTATGCCACAGTGCTGGCCCCAAAACCTCTGATTTTTAAAGACTTTCATTATCCAAATGAAAATTTAAGCATGAGCTTTGATAAAATGTTTATAAATAACATGTCTGATAAAGAATTGGGAGAATTGGGTATCCACAATACAAGATGTCTCAAATCACAGTAAGGGGAGAGGACAGACATTTGGCCCAATGGCTCAGACAACAATGGTGAGGCCTGCATCCCATATCAGAATGTTAGGATTTGAGTCCTAGCTCTGGCTGTGCTCCAGATTCCAGATTCCTGTTAATGTGCACCTTGAAAGGTAGCAGATGGTTACTCAAGAAGTTGGGTCCTTGCCACCCCTGTGGGAGACCTGGATTGGGTTCCCAGTTCCAGACACAGCCATTGTTGCCACTTGGTGAGTAAACCAGCAGGTGCGAACTGGTACAAATGTGTTTCTCTCCCTCTCCCCTCTCCCCTCTCCCCTCTCCCTCTCTCTCCTCAAATTTTAAAAAATATAAATACAGTAAGAAAACAAAAACTATAAAATATGGGCATAAATTTAAAAGGACATTTCACAACAGAACATACAAGTGTATTTTAGAAAGTCTGTGGAAAATGGCATTAAAATAAGTTTATTTTGACATACTATATGATTGTTTCATAACACATATATACATATTAACAAGAAAGATCCCTCATATATCTATGGAAAATGCCCTCACAAAAAAATTTAACATAATGACTCATTAGGAAAATGCAAACTAAAATCACAGTGAGCTGCCACTAAAGCCTAAAGTAACAGCATTGACAGTACCAGGTATTGGTGAGGACACTGAACAGGAAATCTCAGATGATGTACAGTGCATGTTAAATGATTGAGCCACTTTGGAAAGCAATTCCACTCTTTCTTCATAAGGTAAATACACATCTACTATATGACCCAGCTGTTCCCACTCTTATATATCTACCCAAAAGAAATGAAAGAATATGTCCATACAAAAACATATACTTGACTATTCATAACAACTTTATTTGCAAGAGCCAAATTATGTAACTATCTAAATTTCCATCAAAAGTTAAATTGTAAACAAACTATGGCATATCTATATTCATTCAATAAATCAATGAGTTATTGACAAATACAATATGAATGAATCTCAAAATTATTGTACTGAATTATAGTAGTCATACCAAAAATGGGATAAAATTCTAGAAAATGCAATTCAACTTACAGTGACAGAAAGTAAATCAGTGGTTTCCTAAGGAGTGAGTGTAGATGATTGGGGTGGGACAGAGGGCAGGAGACATGCAAGAGGAAACTTTGAGATATGATAGATAAAAGCTCACTATCTTGAAAGTGGTGATAATTTGTTCATATATGCATTAATGTATCAGAACTCATCAAATTGTACATACTAAGCATGTAAAATTTATAGTTATATCTCAGCAAAAATATACATTTAAAAGATGGGGAGCAGGGGCCAGTGCTGTGGCATAGTAGGTTAAGCCACAGTGTGCAGTGCCAGCATCCCATTTGGGCACCAGTTTGAGTCCCTACTGCTCTACTTTCAACACAGCTCCCTGATAATGTGCCTGGGAAAACAGCAGAAAATGATCCATCAGCTTGGGCCCCTGCACCCATGTGTGAGACCCAGAAGCAGCTCCTAGTTCTTGGCTTAGGTCTGGCCCACCTCTGGCCATTGGGGCCATTTGGGGAGTAATCCAGAAAATAGAACTCTCCCCTCCCCCAACTCTGCCTTTCAAATAAAATAAATCTCTAAAAACAAATCAAAATGGAGGCAAGATCAAAATACACATATATACATGTTCCAGTTCTATGAATTAATTTTGGCCAAATCTGGTTTGGAAATATGTTACCCTTGAAGTGAGTGTAACCTAACTAAGTGTATATTCTAGCTTGGTGAATTTTAAGTAAGAACTCTAATATGCATGATTCATGTAATTATTGATTGTGTACTAAAAATGGGTCAACTGTAACCACTATTCACTCTAACTCATAAAGAAGTCAAAATAAGTTAGTGGAAGTGTAAATGGTAACATAAGTGGGTATGCAAATTAACTCCTTGGAGATCAATTTGGAAAACTCAAAATATGCCCAACTTTTAAGTTGACAGTAACATTTTAACATTATTTCTTCATAAATATTAAAAATTTGAGCAAATTCTTTGCATAGTCAAAACAGTGTGGTGTATAATATAAACAATTTCAGTTATTTAAGTTGTCTAAGTAGATTCCATAAGAAAATGACAGCCATACAGTAGAAAACTATGCAAATTCATGACCTAGAAAAAGAATTATCTTGAGAAAGGCTTATAGTAAGGAAAAGTGGAAATAAGCTAGAGAAGTATATGATTAACTTGTGCTATAATACTTATAAATCTATATTTCATACATAGAATGAGGAAAGATAGAAATTACTATTAATAGTGATCATTGTTGAGTGGTGAAATTGTTGCTTCTTATTTTGTAACTTAAATTTTTCTATGATTTTCAAATTGCTACCACAATACAAATTATTTGTTTAGTTAGAAAATAAAAAGTAGGCAGATCCTTTCTTAAGTGAGAGGTGTGCTTGACTCATGTTTGAGCATATACAAATTTAATTAACTAGAGGGGTCATTGCTTCCAATAATTGTTTGATGTGAACATTTGTGGGATGGAGCGTGTTTCAGAGGGAAGAAGAAAGAAGATAATGACTTGGCACATCTCAGAGATGTGCTAGCCCAATCCTGAAGCTCATTGTTAAGCCTTGGGGAGTATGGGATGAACTAAAGAAGCTATTTTCATGAGGAACTGTGTTAGACAGGGATATGCAGGACCTTATCTTTGGTAGTGATGGAGGCAGAGACACGATCTCAGCTGTCTGTGAAACAGTGGGTGACTACAGTGTTTATAGTGTTCACCCTTAGCTTTGTGTTTATTGGGGCCAGGTGAGCCTAGTGGATAGACAAATCTTGGAGGTCATCATAGGCTGGAAGAGCATGTCAAGGACTAGTTTGTGGATCCTTGAGATGCTCCCAAAGGTGCCCACAAACAGGGGAACAGACTTTTGTTGAAAACGGAGACAATGAGAAGAATCACAAATACCTCAAAACAAGCTGTCTCAGCACCAAACTTCATACATCTGAAGCCATGTTAGTTCTGAGTGGTTCTGGAGCCTACAGCAAAGACATTCACAAAAGTCCCCAGGTGCACACCCTTTGTTTCACCATTAAAGACACACCATCAATTTTGTCACAATGAATTTTTAATCAAGACTGGGTAGGCAGAAGGGAAAAGGGGACAAGTACAGCGTCCAAACCACTTTATGGAGAGCAGAACCTGCCACAAAGCAAGAGGCTGTTGGTTTCATTGTGCCTAATGAAGAAAAGGAACGGGCGGTTTGCACAAAATCTCAGTTCCATTCTGCTGCACCGAGTATTCCTGACCACGGCAGTGGCCGCAGCCACCTCTGTGCCTTCCTCATTGACCTCCACAAAACACTTGTGGGAAATTTTGGACAACGGTACGTTCTTTTTAGATGACATTCCAGAGAAGTCAGCCTTGGTTTCCTCGAAGGCATCAGTCATTCCTAAACGTTGAAGAAAGGACTCCAAGTCATAACTCTCCTCCAGCTTTAGTTTGGGAAGGAATACTTCAACTTTACTCTTTGTCATCTTTTCTGTATTGGTCCAAGCTCTAAACGTCTCATATGTAAGTGCTTTTTCCACCTGAATGACAAAGATTCCAATCTTTAAAAATATAGATGATAATATCCTGGTACCCACTCACTTATAACCTTTCTCCAAACCCCATACAACAAGGTGATGAGTCCAATACACTCTATAGATATTTTTCTTCTTATAAAAATTACCAATATTTCCCCCCAAATTCTCATCTTTTCTTTATTTTGTAGATACAAAAGTAAAAGAGCTAGAAAACACCTGAGCATAAACTTTCAATAAAGGCAGTTTGCACCAAAATCATTTCAAATGTGAAAAAATTAGTCTAACCAGTTGATTATGTGCTTATTCATGCAATACACGTTAGTGTGAATTAGAGAGATTGTTTAACAAAACAAAACTAGAGAGCATGGCTAAGAAATATGATCTTCACCCAATCAGGGGGCTACTCAGGATTGAATAAGGGGAAGACTCTTTCAGAATGAAAGACGGGGAAATTGGGTTATCAGCTGGAATGAAGGGAGAGCAGACATTGGAAAATCAACATAATGATTTTGTGTGGCCTTCTTGATTTCCTTCTGTCTTTCCTGGAGTGTCTTCAAATCCTCCAACACTTGTCATTCATTCTATTCATCCATAAGAAGAAACAAAGAAGAAAGAGGGGCTTGTACTTGTATGCCCCCTTCCTTTTACCAGCTTGAGTGCAGGTAACTGCTCCTCTTCAGTGACAGTGTTTGAGCTTTGGCTAGATTCCTAAATACTCCTAAACTTTTTTGTGAATGGCCAAGACAGATCTCATTCTTGACTTAATGCTGATAGCTTTATGATTTCTTAGAGAAATCAATAAATCAAACAATTCACCCTTAAGGCCCTGTGCATTGCCATGCTGAAGCTAGGTCATGTGAATTGTTAGATTCTTGATGGCTCGATGGCAGCCAAGGTGGGAGTATTAACACTAAGAGAAGCAGCAAAATTTATACATGAGGGCTTTTCCCACCTCCCAAGGGCTACTTTACCCGCACACTGTTGGCCCTGAACCTCCTGCATTTACAAGTTTACTGTCTCCTTCTCTAGACTCTGTTCTTTTCCTTTCCTGGGAAATGATCTCTCTTCTCCTGTCAAGGTAGAGAGTTCATGGAACAGTTCAAAGTGAAGTTCATTTAGCAATAGCACCTTCCTCCCCCAGAATCATGTTAAAAACACAAAATCTCAGGTCACACACTGCTGAATCAAAATCTGAATTTTAACAAGATCCTCAGGAGGTTCATCTGCACAGTAATGCTTGAGAAACACTGCCAAGATCAATTCCCACCCTTCTTCCAGAACTTCAAGAACTTCCAATAATTATTGGACCCTCAACTGGCCCCTCCTTTTCCAATAAAAGAATGTCTTCTTTTACTTTTGGAGCTCCTTTTAGCTTCATCAAAACTTGTCTATAGGGAGCCGGTGCTGTGGCTTAGGCTAAGCCTCTGCCTGTGGTGTCGGCATTCCATATTGGTTCCTGCTGGAGTCCTGGCTGCTCCATGTCCAATCCAGCTTCCTATTGATAGCCTGGGGAAGCAGTGGAACATGGCCCAACTGCTTGGGCCCCAGCACCCATATGGGAAATCCAAAGAAAGCTCCTGGCTCCTGGCTTCAAATCTGCTCAGCTTCAGCTGCTGTAGCCATTTGGGGCGTCAACCAGCAAATTTAAGACCCCTCTATGTTCTCATGCTCTCTGTCTGTAACTCTACCTCTCAAATAAATAAATAAAATCTTTAAAAAATACTTGTCTACTGTTAGATATATTGTCAACAGAAATGCATACACATGTTCACCAGAAGATATGCAATGGTGTTCATCCAGCACTACTTACAATAACCTGAAATTAGAAACTCCTCAAATACCACCTTGTAGAAGAACTTTAAAAATGAGCTCATCAGGAATTCTAGACACACAGATTCAATGCCCAAGACTCACCACAGTGAGGTCAGTGTTGTCATCAGGAAGCAGGATGATCATGCTCAGCTCCTCATTTGTGTAGGGCAGCTCCAGGACCTGGGTATGCACTTCCTCTATATACCTTATTTTAAACTTTGCACTCCTAAACATCATCTGCACTGTCTTTTCCTCCTAATAAAACATGGAGTTAAAATCTGATTATGGAAAAATGAAAAAAACTTACTAAAGATTAGATAGGTCAAATCACTTCTGTGCATTTATGCTTCAGAAGTAAAATCGGCATTAGTACATCTTAGTATTGAGTAGAACATGCTTTTGTTAAAGAGAAGCTAGCATTACCAGGTGAGAGAGGATATTTTCACAAATACAGACAGACATGAAATTCTATTTATCCAAGCTAGAAGTCGTGCTAAGTAATATTCGAGTCTTCAGGCTGAAAAGCGTGGTTATAAAAGATGTATAAGCCAAAGTGAGTTATACTATTATTCTGAAAAGTTTCCCAATTATATAATTGGTTTTATTGCATTGGTTTCATTGGGGAAAGGGCCTTAACAAGATGCGCAAGATCAGAAATTTTTAAAGCTTGCATGCAATGTATTTTTAGCTTTCCTATCTCTGTGCCACATGCTATTATTAAGTTGATGGAGGTCAAATTCCAAGCTGGAAACTATTGAACCCAGCCATTCTCTTTCTCAAGAGACTGAAGAAAGGTGCTTCAGCCTTAACATCTGCTGACACTTCTTTAATTAGTCCAGAAGTGTCTAGCCTTGAATTCTCAGGCAACAAATACAGAAATATGTCTCAGTAAATGCAGACAGTAATAGCAAAAAGTGACATAATTCTAAGGCTTCCTAGAAATTTTCCTCCAAATCATATAACCAGAGTTAGAAGATGAATGTGAACAAGAACAGAAAAGCAAAAGTATCAACAGAAAAAATATTTTAGTTTCTCTCCTCCCCCCATATAAAATATACAGGGGGGAAATAAATTGGTTTATAAATAAAATTAAGAATAAAGAAAGTGTGAACAAATTATGTTTTCTATTTATCATCTTTCCCAGCTTTTCTATTCATCATCTCTCTTGAAAAATAGTTTAACAGAAGACTGTCGACTGTTTCCCCACCTTGCTAGTTTTAAATAGCATTCCTCTTGTGTGCTTCCTGTCAAATTGCTCATTCCACTTTCCTTTGAAATAGACAGCATTGACGAGGACCAGCTTAGTCAGTGGACCAACTGTCCCAGAACCCAGCACCTCTGAAATCTTACCTGTAAAGAATATGAAGGAAGTTTAATTTGGAGAGAAATAAGCATCCTTTTACAAAAATATCCCTGACATATAAAACATAGTCTTGGCCAAGAGCCGGGTTGCAATCACCTTTGTGGCAGCCTGATGAATCACAGCAGTGGTGTTTATTTGTGTGCTCATACACAGTGTATTGTTTGCCCTGACAACAATCTTAAAGTTGATAGGGCAACTATGATTTTGGCATCAGATTATAGATGTAAAATTCAAGATGTAGAAATTTGCATGCTTTTCCCCAGGTTCACATAGATCGTAAGTGGCTGAACTGAGAAAATAACCCAGGAGTCTTGATCCTGACTCTGGAGCTCTCAACTCTGGCATTGTAATATCTCAACCATGCCTCTATTGACATACTAGCCTAGATGAATCTTTGGCATTGGGACTGCCATTGTAGGATGGCTAGCCAGTAGTACCTCCCCTATTTGTGATAACCAAAAATGTCTCCAGCCATAATCAAAGATCACCTGAGAACAAAACCATCTGGTTGAAACACTGTTCTATGCCAACCCTCAAGTCTCACTTAGACAGAGATTTCCAAAGGGTGGTGGATACATACCTTTAAGTGGGGAAAAAACAGGCTACCTGAGAGGAGTGACTCAGACTTTGCAATTAAAGGGATTGGATGGGGAGAGGGGGCTAAGTTGAGTGTCCAATGAAAGAGGGAAAGAGACCCCCAAGGTCTTCTCTAGCTCTACTTTCTGAGGGAAATATGTCAGTGGTCAACCTAAGGGAAGGAAGGGTGTGAGTAGTCACAGGTAGTGTAGTGCAGAAGGGCAAGATTGGAGAATTTGCTAGGGTCCTCAGGTGACTGAGCACTGCTTAGTCAACTGGAAAGTAAGAGCCCACTAGACAGACAATCTACAAATGTGTACCCTTCCCTTCCCTTGGTAATTATTTTATTGGTCTACAGTATAATTATGGCCATTGATGCTACTTGGCACACAATGAATGCTCCATAAAGATTGAATGGATAAAATACTGAACTCTAATTCAGTAAATTAATTCCTTTACATTTTAGAAGAATTAATATTTCCTGTTAGATATTTTGGGGTCTTAAAAGTATACCTTCTTTTTCTCTATAATGAAATCAAGAACTGGCAGAAATATTTCTGTGATGTTCAGTGTGGTTTGGAGAGGGCCCACTGCAGGCTCCATGTTACCTGTACCTCCACAATCTGGAGCAAATATAGCCAAAGTCAAGTTAAAAAGGAGAGATTGGGTGATATATCAAACTAGTGGGCTATTCATGTTACCACTAGAAACAACATGATAACACAAAATATTGCCATGTCTAAGCTGCAAATTAATTGAATGTCAGCCTGCCTCAGATAGAAGATAAACATGGCCCCAAAGAGTAAGCATTTGGATAGGGCGTTTTCCAACATGGTCTCAAGGTAAAGGGACCTGAGATCCTAATATTTGGGGTAAATACTTTTTCAGAAATCACTACTTTGTGATCTGAAAAGCTCAAGAGAAGTAACAAAATTGTACAGCTAGCCTAAAAACCCAGAAAACACACACAAACAGGCCTCTGGTAATTTGGTCATATTGGAGACACTATGGAAGTCCCATCTCAGCTATTTTCATCCTCTCCCTCCATCCCAACAACATTAAAATATAGTACCTTCTGTCTTTTCTGCCACCCAGTCATTTATGTGTTTCCTGCACTCTTCAGTGTTCTTTGCAAAGGACAGCTCCTCCAGCTCAGCCTGGTAAAACTTCCGACAGGATTCCTTAAAGGACTATAAACACAAAACACATGGTCTTATTTGGCAAAAGTCCCCACAACTGGAAGAATTACCTTTTTCTCTGAACATGTTTCAACCATAAATATTTACACAAGCCATTCTGCACTTTAAGATGCATTCATAAATTGGCAAAAATATATGGACTATTTGCTCTGTGTCTAGGACTGTACTAGGGTCTTGAAACCAGTGTGAAGATGTGACAGCTGCCACAGCAGATAAGACAGACAGCCTGTACACACAGATACTTACAGGATGGCTTGGCTGTCACCACATACAAACAAAATAACCCAGGTACATCCCTTTCAAACACTCTGCATTGATTTTGTTTGGTTTTCTGCTTCCATTTATTTAGTTATTTTTGTATCACCAGCAACAGCCACTTATCTGTTGGATGATTGAGAGGCTCCATAGTAGAACTAGGCTGTAAAGAAATTGTATAGATCTATCAGTAGACTAAGAATGAAACAGCACTTTGGATCTGAGTCAAGATGGGAGAATACCGAACAGGGAAGGTCCTTTGTGAACACATGCAATATGCCTTTATCTTTGTGTGTATGCAACTATGTATGTGTGTATGTGTGCAGGTGTGAGCATACTACACGTGTACAGGTGAATATATGTGTGGGCATGTGGGTATATGTGTGCTTCTACATGTTTGTGTACACCTTCCAGGGAAGGGGTCAGGGAATATGCAGTAATAGGAGATAAGTCTTGAAATGTAAGATGGAATTAGAACAGGAGAAGCCTATACCCAGTGCATTAAAGCCCCAAAAGCTCATCCCACTTAGTTTTAGATATAATATGCCTAGACATCGGGTCCAATCATCTGTCCGTTCTCTATTGTCAAATATTTTAACTTCTACTGAAGAAAGATGATGAAGAGGGAAGGAGAATCCAAAGCAACTGAGAAAAGTAGATGTTGGTTTCTTTTGCTCTAAATTTACAATATTCAAAGACTAGGCTGGTGTTCAAAAAACAAATGTTGATTCATCAGGAGATTCCTGGGTTTTAGAATCAGTTCCAGTGAGAAGTGGTCTCAAAGAAGACAACTTCCATGGGGCATCAGCCAACAGCATCCAAGACAAGGATGCATTTGAGTTTTAGTTCAGAAATCCTTGGAACCCCAACCAATGGACAAGTTTCTCTTATCACCTGAATAATCTCAAGAGAATATCATCCTGCATATTATCCAGCATAATTTTTGGACGTTACTGTGTTATGTCAGCTCTTGAGCAAACAGGGGAACCCTGAATCTGTGTGATGAAGTGATGGAGTAAATAGGAAATACTTGGGCTTAAATCTAAGGGTTTTGTTTAAAGGCAGAGTTAGAGATAGAGAGAGAGAGAACGCCACAGTGAGAAAGAGAGAGAGTGTCTATCCATCAGTTCACTCCCCAAATGGCCACAACCTCTAGAACTGGGCTGAACTAAAGCAAGGAGCTAAGACCTGCTTCCAGGTTCCCCGTGTGGGTGCAGAGGCCAAAGCACTTGAGCCATCCTCCACTGCCTTCCTAGGCACATCAGCAGGGATCTGGATCATAAGTGTAGCAACAAGGACTCGAACCAGCACCCATGTGGGATGCCAATGCCTTAGGCAGTAGCCTTCCCACTACACCACAGTGCCAGCCCCTGAAATCTAAGTTTATGAATAGATTTTTCAACTTAAAAGGACTATTCCGGGGAGCAGACATTCAGCCTGATGCTTTTTTTTCCTTTAAAGATTTATTTATCTATTTGAAAGTCAGAGTTACACAGAGAGAGAAGGAGAAGCAGAGAGAGAGAGAGAGGTCCTCCATCTGCTGGTTCATTCCCCAATTGGCCGCAATGGCCAGAGCTGCGCTGATGCAAAGCCAGGAGCCAGAAGCTTCTTCCGGGTCTCCCACATGGGTGCAGGGGCCCAAGGACTTGGGCCATCCTCCACTGCATTCCTAGGCCACAGCAGAGAGCTGGATCTGAAGCGGAACAGCTGGGACTCGAAATGGTGCCCATATGGGATGACAACACTGCAGGTGGCAGCCTCACTAGCTACACCATAAGTATGCTTAACATACTTGTGTCCCACATGGGAACATGTAGGTTCAATTTCTGGTTCTGAGTCCTCACTTTAGCTTCCTGTCAGTGCATATCCTAGATGGTAGCTGGGATGGGTCAAGTAATTGGGTTCTTGCCACCCATGTAGATCTGGAATGCTTTCTCAGCTACTGGCTCTGGTCATGGCCCAATCTTTCTGATTGCAGGCATTTGAGGAGTGAATTGGTAGATGGATCTCTCTCTCTCTCTCTCTATCTCTCCCCCCCCCCTTTTTCTCTCTATTTGAATATATATGCCTACCTTCTCCCTCTCAAGTAGATAAATAAACGATTTTTCAAAGAATATATTTTTATCAGTAGTGTGGCTTTATGAGCAATGGGAAGGACCAGGCTGGACTTGGATAAAATAATTCAAAACAATAATAATAATAATGTGGAAAATGAGGTGAGACTATAACTCGAGCAATGCTAGTAGTGATTCAGAAGAGGGACCAAATTTAAGAGACCTTGAGGCAGGCCGGCGCCGCGGCTCACTAGGCTAATCCTCCGCCTAGCGGCGCCGGCACACCGGGTTCTAGTCCCGGTCGGGGCACCGGATTCTGTCCCGGTTGCCCCTCTTCCAGGCCAGCTCTCTGCTGTGGCCAGGGAGTGCAGTGGAGGATGGCCCAGGTGCTTGGGCCCTGCACCCCATGGGAGACCAGGAAAAGCACCTGGCTCCTGGCTCCTGCCATCGGATCAGCGCGGTGCGCCGGCCGCAGTGCACCGGCCGCGGCGGCCATTGGAGGGTGAACCAACGGCAAAGGAAGACCTTTCTCTCTCTCTCTCTCTCACTGTCCACTCTGCCTGTCAAAAAAAAAAAAAAAAAAAAAAAAGAGAGAGAGACCTTGAGGCAGGCACGCGGCTCAACAGGCTAATCCGCCGCCTGCGGCGCCGGCACCCCGGGTTCTAGTCCTCGTTGGGGCGCTGGATTCTGTCCCTGTTGCTCCTCTTCCAGTCCAGCTCTCTGCTGTGGCCTGGGAGTGCAGTGGAGGATGGCCCAAGTGCTTGGGCCCTGCACCCGCATGGGAGACCAGGAGAAGCACCTGGCTCCTGGCTTCGGATCAGCGTGGTGCACTGGCCGCAGCCAGCCATTGGGGGATGAACCAACGGAAAAGGAAGACCTTTCTCTCTGTCTCTCTCTCTCTCTCTCTCTCTCTCTCTCACTGTCTAACTCTGCCTGTCAAAAAAAAAAAAAAAAAAAAAAGGAGAGAGATCTTGAAGGGACATCTTGACAGAAAACAGCCCTGCAGGCAGAGACAGGCCAGTGGAGGAACTCTGGACAACATGTGAGATGAAGTAGTCACCTGGAGAAAAGAAATCAGGGGAAGAAGCAGGTCTGGGCACAGGAGGATGACACACTAACATCTGGAAAGAACATGTCAGAAGCAAATCTAAAAGAACATAGTTCAGAATAATCATATAACTCAAAATTATATTCTCATTAATGTAATTTTTCTATTTTCAATTTCTTTTGCATCAGTGTTTGAGTACTGCTTACTGAAAGGAAGTCACATGTTTCTTCTCCAAAGAGTCTGTTGGCAATTCTGAGCAAGTACTGAGTGCCAGTTTTGTTAATTTTGCTGAGAAGTGACTGGAAACCTCGGTGGACATCTCCATCTTTGTTCACACAAAGGACCTGGTGATAGAAAACAGTGCCCATTATAGCATTGACATTATAGTCCCTCAAAGAGCTATCTCCAAACCAGTCTCTGCACCTATCTGAAAAGGACTTTGATTTAATTGTCTTGCACAAAGTTTCTCAACATCAGTGCTATTGACATTTGGGGCGGGATAATTCTTTATGGTGGGGCTGTCCAATGCATTGTGGGATGTTTTGACACATTTCTGTCTACCCACTGGATGTCTGTCTCACCTCTCAGTTGTGGAAACTGAAACCCCAGACCTTGCCAAGTGCCTCTGGCTAAGAACCACTGGTCTCTTAGATTTACCCATGTTAGGAAGATGGGTCAGTACTATATACAATAACTCAGAAGGGAGGCATAACATTAAAAAAAATTAACTGAGGGCCGGCGCCGCGGCTCACTAGGCTAATTATCCGCCTTTCGGTGCCAGCACACTGGGTTCTAGTCCCGGTCGGGGCACCGGATTCTGTCTTGGTTGCCCCTCTTCCAGGCCAGCTCTCTGCTGTGGCCAGGGAGTGCAGTGGAGGATGGCCCAAGTCCTTGGGCCCTGCACCCCATGGGAGACCAGGATAAGCACCTGGCTCCTGCCTTCGGATCAGCGAGGTACACCGGCCGCAGCGCGCTGGCCGCGGCGGCCATTGGAGGGTGAACCAACGGCAAAGGAAGACCTTTTTCTGTCTCTCTCTCTCTCACTGTCCACTCTGTCTGTCAAAAAAAAAAAAAAATTAGCTGAGATGAATCTAATGTGACTCAGGAAATACAATATAGAGCAGAAGTAAAAATGAAAACATCCATTAGCAATTTTTCAGAAGTTCTCCAGATCAGACTATGATTTTATAAGTCAGATAAAAGTAAAAATTGCTGTTTTTCCTGTGTCTCTTGGCCAGCCCCACCCAAAGCCTCCCTCATCCAGAGAGTTGAAACTATCACTGGGGAGTTTAAGCTGAGGTCTGGGGTCCTAGATGTGCTGCAGGAAATCATCCATACAGAATACACATTCACATTAGTGGCAAGATGACGTCCATGGAAATTTTCACCACATGCATAAATTACTACGTATGCATAAACAAGGCTACCGATCGCCATTTATATCAGTCAGATCATACATTCCCTCTAAATCACTCCAGCAGATTGAAGTCCACAATTATGTTGCATTCTTTTCCATATACACATACTCACGCACCAAAAATAACCAATTTAATACAACTGTGTTTCAATTTAAAATGTAATATTAGCAAGAGTTTAAAATATAACAAGGTTGAAATTTTTGCCTCTGTGTGGGGCAGAATTGAAGTTTATCACATTTATCAAACATGCAATTTTGCCAGAATATGCAGATGATTTCAACCAAAGAAAACAGCTTTGACCTGATTTCTCCCATACACATCAGAGATGACCTGTCCTATACACTTCACTTTTCCATCCACATCCCCTCCTCCCATCTACCTTCTGCGCAGACTTTCAGCAGCCACCATGGAAACAGGAGACCAATTCCATGGAAGCAATGGAGAATCATGTCAGTTCTTCCTGAGTGGCAGGGATGCTCACCTGTGACATCTGAGCTGCAGTGTCTCCTCTTGCCCCCAGGTAGACCATGACGAGGGAACAGCTGATGCTCAGCGGGGAGAAGAACACATTTTGTGACTTTTCTGCTTCCCCCAACATCTTTAATAACTTGATGGCAAAACTGTCATTTCCTTCACGGAGTTCGTCCATCAGGAAGGTCTGGGTCAAAGACACAACCCAAGAGCACATCACGCCAGCCCTCATGTAGTCTCAGTCATTAGTGCCCTGTTGGTGGATGCTAAGAGTGGTAGGCAGGATAACTCACCCCCAACAACACCCACGTCCAACCCTCAAAAACTGGGACTGCGTTATCTCAGCAGGACTCAATGAAATCACAAGGACTTTATAGGAGAGAAGCAGAGGGGTCAGAGTCAGAAAGAGAATTTACTATGGAAGAAGCAGAGGTCAGAGTGATGCTGGGCTGCTGTCCAAGGAATGTGGCTGCCTCTCTAAGCTGGAAAAAGCCAGTGGGTTTTCTGGAGAACAATGGGATAAAAGGGGCTGTGTTCTTTCGTTTTGCATTCAGGACCTCCAGATCTACAATAGAATGCATTTGTGCTGTTTTCAGTCGCTGAATGTTTGGGGAATAGACACATTTTACACAGCACCAGTACCATACTCTGATTTATTCACAAAGTGTCCAACTCCAGTCCACGTGGTATCCTTTTTCACAACAGGGACTCAGGCACCCTTGGGCCTGCTTACTTCCCCCTCTGCCCACCAGCATGACGATGGACAACGGGACAACAGGGCCTTGGTGCCAGGAACTGCTCTCCTTACCAGGCACTGCTGTCAGCATTTTGCATGCGTCATCTTGTTGACCACCATCAGCTCCATGTGAGCTCATCACAGTGTTGCCCCATGTTAGGGGTGAGGAGACTGCACAAAGTTTAGCAGCTCAGCCAAAACACTCAGATACTCACTAATCCCAAAGTCTGAATCCTTTTTTTTTTTTTTTTTTTTTTTAAGGAAGAGATGCATTTGATTTGGGGGCAGGGGATGGGGGATGGCTATTGTGAGTGGGATTTCTTTAAGATTCTTAGTTTTTAATTTTTCATTAGCTTTTAACAGATCCAATATAGTTCGAAGATATAGTTCCAAAAATGTGATGGGGGCCAACGCAATGGCTTAGCAGTCTAAGCTGCCACCTGCGACGCATCTGGGTGCCAGTTGGAGTCCCAGTTGCTCCACTTGAGATCCAGCTCTTTGCTAATGTGCCTGGGAAAGAAACGGAGGATGGCCCAGGTCCTTGGGTCCCTGCACCCACGTGGGAGACCCAGAAGAAGCTCCTTGCTCCTGGCTTCAGCCTGGCCCAGCCCCAGCTGTTGAGGCCATTTGCAGATGGAAGATTCATTCTCATTCTCTCTCTCTCTCCCTCCCTCCCTCCTTCTCTCTTTCTCTCTCTCATTCTTTCAAATACATCTCTAAATTTCTTTTTTTTAAAAAAAAAGAATAGAATGATATTCTCTTTCTCCCTCTTTCCCTCCCCCTCATCTGAATTTTTAAGAATTATACTACTTCTTTCAGTTTGGTGTCTCTAACCAACTTGTAAAGAACTATGGACCACTTATGGTAAATAAAAGCTGTATTTCTGTCATCATAACAAAAATGGTTGAACAGATTTCATGAAATTTGGAGTGTTTGAGATTATGTGACTTGAAATATAGATTACCGGGAAAGCAGAATGTTCACTCTGAATTAGGGTGATTCCAAAAACATATATAATTTTCCAACAACAACAAAAAAAAAAAGGCCAAAACTGTGTTAGTCTTAAGGCTCCTCTCAGCTTGACTGAATATTATTCAAGCTAAACTTGACTAAATAAGCAAATTAAACAAGTTCCTTCCTGCCTCAGGTCCCTGCTTTCTCTTTTCCTAAAGCCATTTACTTTAGAACTCTTTGTTAATTAAGTCCTCTTCCCTTTGAGATGTAAATCTTGTTAAAAGCCTCATGAAAATTTTACACCCCAGACTGCTTTTCTCAAGGGCAAGCTATCTTTTTGAAATGTAACCAACAAGGAAGATAGGGTCCCTAACATTCAGGCTCTGAGAGGCAGGAGCCTAACTTAGGCAGGCACCTGGTTCCTAGTAGTAAAAACTTATTACAGCTTACCACCAATTACTGTAATTCTGGCAAGTTATTATGTCTTTTCTCTCTGCCATGCTCATCTCTCTCTCTCTCTCTCTCTCTCTCTCTCAGTTGTTCTTGTTCTGCATTTCAAATACATAAATGCATAAATCTCTCTTTTTTGAAAAGGACAAATCATCATCCATAATCCTATGGCCCTATAAGCTATTTTTTCTATTATGTTATCACATTTCTACATGTTTATATATTTTTAACTCAAAGATTTTAAACAAGAAAAATGTGTTCCAGTTTGGAAAATCAGCAAAGAAGCAAAACAAAATACACTGGAATCTCAGCCTAGAAATAAAAATTGCCAAGCAGGTGTGCATTTCTATAAGCGTATGGGTAGTCCTATGATCTTTCTTCTTTTAGTTCCCCACTGGGCTACAAAGTGCCTTGCACAGCGGTTCTGAAATGGTCTTCCACTCGGGAAGGCAAGGGCAGAGTCCTCTGGCTTTCTCAGCAGCACAAGACAAAAGAAGAATTAAGTGACTGAGATTGGAGGAAGGGAAGGAATGTTATGTCAGCCAGAGCATCTCCAGGATTAAACGCTCTACTTAAAGCTCCCGCCTAAGGGATTTTTTTTTAAAAGAGGAAATGTCTGACTCCAAAAAGTGTGGTTATATTTTTTTAATTGTAAAGGCAATGCACTAAATATAGAACCATAGCCCAAACCACTGAAAATTCTTCAAAGATTGTAACAAAATGTCTTTAAAAATCAACCAAGAAGGAGGGCACCAAGGCTCACTTGGCTAATCCTCTGCCTACGGCGCCGGCACACCAGGTTCTAGTCCTGGTTGGGCACCGGATTCTGTTCCGGTTGCTCCTCTTCCAGCCCAGCTCTCTGCTGTGGCCCGGGAGTGCAGTAGAGGATGGCCCAAGTGCTTGGGCCCTGCACCCGCAGGGGAGACCAGGAGGAAGCACCTGGCTCCTGGCTTAGGATCAGTGCATCGCAGGCCTAGCAGCCATTTGGGGGATGAACCAACGGAAAGGAAGACCTTTCTCTCTGTCTCTCTCTCTCACTGTTTAACTCTGCCTGTCAAAAAAAAAAAAAAAAATCAACCAAGAAAATACAATAGTGGCAGAGATTGCACAACTTTATCCTCATTAATTATAGAATGAAACACTGAAGTTCTCTACTGCCCTCACACCATAGAGTCCCCACCCCCACCCCCACCCCCACCCCCACCCCATGGTTTGTGTTCAGGGTTGCAGGTGCTGGGAGGTGGTGTGATGGCTGAGGGAGGCCCCTGGACAGCAGGATCCAGCCTGCCTCCAAGCCACCCCCAGCCCCAAACAAACTCACCTTGCACTTGAGCGTATTTCGAAACTGGAAGCCAGGATGCAATATTCAAACTTCACAGAACAGGGTCTACCAGAAGAAGGTACCAAAGAAACTTAAAGAAAGAGGGAATCAGGTAAACTGGAGATGAATGGAGACACAAATAAATCTGGGCTTGGTTCTACCTTAACATACTAGCTTAGGACCCAGGGGGAGGCAGTCATGAACTTGGGTTGGTAAATGTGTGTGTGTATCTGCGTGTTTCATCATCCTGTTCAACAAAGGAATGAAGTAAACTATGGCATAGATCTCACATTTTAATTGTTCTTAATTGCTAACGCCTCTTTCTGGTTTTTTCCTTCCCTCCTCTTCCTTCGTCCCATTTCCTCACCTGCATTCCTTTTCTACAGCCAGTTGTTGGCGGCATAGCATTTACCACCCACACGCAATAACACAGACACAGGCACATACTCATGCACACAAGGGCACCCGGGGGCGTGCTCCGGCTCCGGCCAACAGGCCGGCAGGGGAGGAGGAGAAGTTGGTTTTTGTTTCTTTTTCTAGAGAGAGAGAATCGACAGGGAGAAAGGTGGGGAATGAGAGGAGAGGGGTAACCCATAAGCTGACTGCTGGCCAGATCTCAGACCCAGAAGAGTCTTCCACCCAGCGCCTCCCTGGGACAGGTGGCCCAAAATCCTCCTCCTGCGCCCGCAGCGCCGGACCCTAATCTCCTCCAAAGTTCTCGCTCACTGGTTGGGAGTCCCCCGGCTTCCGTGACCCGCCACGGCCCCTACTGGCGAACCGCAGAGCCTGGGCGCAGCCGGGGATGGCAAAACCGTGCGCTCCCCGGCAAACCAGCTTCCCGCCCGGGCCAGCGCGTCGCAGCCCCCGGAGCTCGGCCTTCGCTCTGGGCGCGGGGGCTCGTACACCTGCACGACGGAGCCCCCGGAGGCCCCGCGGTCCCGCAGCTCTCCCTCCCGGTTCGCTCCTACCTCCTCTGCGTCTCCCCGTGCTCCCTCTCGCCCTGGCTCGCCCCTAGCTTTCCTCGGGCCTGGAGCTCCGGGGAGGGGAGAGTTATCTGCCTGGGGAGCCGAGCTCCTCCGCAGCCCGGTACCTTGTGGATTCCTGCTGCTCCTGCTGCTGCCGCTGTTCCTGCTTCGTGGGTGCTTCGTGCGCATCTCATCCAGGGCAAGGCTGTGGCAGATGACACAGCTGTCGGATTGCACAGACTTGAGCAAGCCCCGACTCCCAGTACCTGGGGCAGGACCCGGGGAGGGGCCCCAGACTCCCACGCACCCTCCTGCCTTGGCCAGGGGCCAGGTCTCTGCAGGAGAGAGGGGGGAACTTCACTTATTTGGGGTGTGTGCGCTCAAGAACAGTTTCAACGTTGGGACTTACCTCCGAAAACCAATTAAAAACAAACCGAGAAGTTAAAAAATCAATGGTTTCCCAATGTTTTGGCAGAACAATCGTCAGCACCGTTTTCAACACCCATCCCCCAAAAAATCTCAATGAATGTGATAATGCGCTAAGCTTTAATTCATGATGAATTCTGTAAAACCCACCAACAGGAACTTAATGAGGAAAACTTGTTAGAAATAGTCTTGTGCTCACAAAAATTGTTTATTGAAAGCAATATGATTGAAGAAGTGTGTTTTCTCTTAA
The DNA here is from genome assembly GCF_051225735.1 of Oryctolagus cuniculus. NCBI lineage: Eukaryota > Metazoa > Chordata > Mammalia > Lagomorpha > Leporidae > Oryctolagus > Oryctolagus cuniculus. The sequence goes on from NC_142876.1 coordinate 14,866,009, forward strand.
TTTAATGCTTCAAATCTAGTAATTTAAAGACCTAGTTCTTAGTTTATTTTGAAATTTGTGTTAGTAGTGATCTTGTGGAAAAGGCTTCTCAGGAAATGAGTTGATTTCAATGAAATCAGCTTGGTTCTACTTCCTAAACCCTGACGATTTCTTCAGTCTATATATTACTAACCATCAAAGACTTTGGGTGAAATCTAGCAAAGCTCTGTTTATCCTCTTGAAAACCAATTGTTCTGCAAGCAAAATTTTTAAATGCTATAGTTTTTTTTATATTTTTGACAATGTGAAACCCATCAAACTTTCTCATTTCCAACTTTTTGAGGGCCCACAAATGAGGATTTTGACATCTTTAATAGCAATAAAATCATATAATGATGAAAAGCACCCAAACCGATGTTCTCACAATGATACATTGGCTGCTGTGTTCTCACCTTTGATTCACTCTCCACTCTAGTGCGGTTTAACCTCCACCCCAACCTTCTCTGAGATTATTCCTGATGCAGTAACTAAAGCACCTTCCAGCAGCCAGGGTCAAAGGCATGCAGGTGCTACTGCCTTGTACTTGTTGGGTCAAAGGCATGCAGGTGCTACTGCTTGTACTTGTTGGCGACATGTAGCCCTTCTCTGCCCTGCCTTACCCCGGGATCTCAGAGCATCCTTCTTAACTGGTACCTCTGTTTTATCTCCTGATCCTCTGTTGTGAGCTCTCTTCTTTCCACACTACTACAATGTGCTCTTCTTGGAAGAGCTCACCTATATTCATAGGCTCCAAGTTTTAACTTTTGGCTAATTTCATTCTTGTCTTTCACCTATTTCTTGAGCTTTATACAATACTACTAGACACATCTCACAAAACTGAGCTAGTCGCTTCCCCCATTTCTCTTCATACAGAAAGTCCTGCCATTGCTGTTATTTCATGGTCCTCCCAGCCGTACTCTCTCTCACCTCCATTGCATGGCTGAGGCTCCTCTAGTTTCCTTCCTGGGAACTCTATCTGTGATTTTTCTCCTGGTCCATGTCAAGCTTTCTTCCTCCCTGAAGTCCAAATAAACATCCCAATTCTGATCTTACATTTCAAACTGAACCCTTCAAAGAGTTCTGTTATCTGCCAAAATATATTGCGCACTATTAGGCAAGGAGTGCTAGGCTTTTCCGTCTTGATTTCTCTTATTTTCTTTGGCGATGACAAATGATTTGTATCTCCTCCATATCCTGTTCATCTACATGTGAGTATCTGATGCGCTAACTTCTGTTTCAAAGTTCAGCTCAAACAATCCTCCTGCAAGAAACCTTCCCTGATCTCTGATGGTCAGTGCTTCTATTTTCAAAACTTGCCATGTCCAGTTGGTATCCCAAACAAATTAAATCAGGATGTCCCAGAGGATACACATGATTTTATAAAGCTCTCTGGATGATTCCAGTGTGAAGCAAGAGCTGAGAACCACTGACCAACTTAATGGTAGCTTAATGGTAGTTCACATTCAGTGCTGTGTTGGTGCAGGATTCACCACCATGTTTTCTCCAACTTTCTGAAACTGCTCCCTGGAGTGACTGAGGACTCACCTCTGACCTGTGCCCAGATATCCTGAGATCAGTACTCCATTAGGTACCAGCTTCTTCTTGGTGACCAGATCTACCTCTGGAGTTTGGTCTTCACCTTTATCCACCCCTTTTTCTCCTTGCCCATCAAAACAGGTGAAGGATTTGATACATGTTTTGTTTCTGCCTCCCTTCCCCATTAAACTTTTGGTGGATGCCTGGTTGTTTGAAGCCCTTTATCAAGGATATAACTTGGTCTCTGAATTGCAAATATGGATATCCTACATGGGATGAACAGTGCATACAAGAACACAGAGGTGTGGAGTGGCACCATGATACCATGGTCGATGGAGTCCTACAAAAGCATTGAGCTCTTGGAGCTTGGCTCTACATGAACGTCCACAGATACAGGTCATAAAAGGCTCTGTTGGTTGGGTTATTCTTTCTCCTATAGATGAGGGAAAGTCACCAGAGCATTTTAAGCTGGGGAGAAATGTAATCATATTTTTATTTCATAAAGCTCCCTCTGGCTGAACTGTGGAGAGTATATTGTTGGAGTCCAACTTTACCTATAATGAGATGTCAGTGACCACAGCCATGGGTGAGGAATGAGGAAAGCTGAAAGGAGGCAGAGGCTGGGGGAATTCAGAGGAGGGCGTGGCTTTAAGAAATTTCTAGGACAGGGACTGGTGTTGTAGTGCAGAGAGTCCTATACAGCAGCATCCAATATTAGAGTGCTATTTCGAGTACTGACTGCTCTGCTTCTGATCTAACCCTCCGTTAATGCATCTGGGAAAGCAACAGAAGATGGCAGAAGTACATGAGCCCCTGCCACCCACATGGGAGACCCAGACTGAGTTCATAGCTCCTGGCTTCAGCCTGGCTCAGCCCCGGCTGTTACAGGCTTTTTTGGACGTAAACCAGTGGATGGAAGACATCTACCTCTGTCTTTCCCTCTCTCACTGTCATTTTAGCTTTCAAATAAATAAAATAAAATTTTTAAAAGATGTTTCTAGGAGAAAGAATTGGCATGGCTTCTTGGGACATGAAGGAATGAGGGGGTGTGAATTCAAGAATGAATGAAACTAATAAAGCAACGCAGTGTGGAACCGGGTGTTTCCCGTGGGCAGAAATCTGTCAACAGATCCATGATCATGAAAATTAATGATCTCCTTTTCTGGAGTCAAGATCATTTAAATTCTGTTCCCGAAAAGGAAACCCATCTGTCTAGGTAACTAGAGCCTAATTTCAGAGTGGGCTTCCAAAGCCCTTCCCTCAACCCACTAGAGAGACCACAGGTAGCCAATAAGCAGTTCCCAGCTGTATCAATCAAATACTTAGAAACTACTGTCGGCTTCATCTTGTGTCTTCTTCACCATACCTAACTTTTCACATCTTTTCACCCAGAATGGGAATATCTGCTAGTTGTCAGCCCCTGTTCCCCATGCTTTTCCATTTCCCTTTGGTTCCTGACTTTTGAGCCTCAAGAAAGGTACAGCCCTAACATCTCAGTCCAGGATACCAGAGTCCTCAATTTTCACTTCCTTTTGTCCAACAGGGAGGTGGCAAAGTCAGAGTTTCCTAGGATGATTTGAGATCTCTGTACTCTATGTTTCTAAATAAACAAGTACTCCACCTTGAGAGTCATGGGTGTTCCAAAATGGTCACACCCAGAGGATGATTATTCTCCAGCAATAAATAATCCATATATTCTCTATTGCATCATCCTCTATCCCTATGAGCTTCCCAGAAGCCTTCCGTGGTTTACAAGATAAAAGGTTTTTAAAAAAACCTGCTTGGGAAACTGAGATAGCCTTATGCAGAGCTAAGGAGTGCCACACTGTTGACTTGCTCCCTGCATGTCACAGAGGAGAACAGCGAAGCACAGGCAGTTTATCTGATCTGCTCAGATTCCCACAGAAAATGCATAGGAGAAGTGAGGTCACAGTCTGTTTGACTTCATTCCCAGAGTAATGCTTTTTCTGCCACACCTAGCAAGAAGTCACAAGACAGCTATGCACATTCGGTGATGAAAGAGGAGTTTAATTACAATAAACAACTCTCGGTAAAAATTACTGTCTTGTTATTGAGATGTAAATAATGGAGTTTTCATACTCTAGGAGAAGTTGAGTTAAATGACTAAGCAGAGTCTCCTTTTATTGTGATCTACACTACTGCTTTACTGGACCAAAATTTGAACTTGAAGATCATTCTGGTCAAAAATGTCTGGTCATTCATGTGCTGCTGAAGTACGAATTTTTCTAAGTTCAGTGTGCCTATACTGCTGTGTACATTCAGCTTAGTCAAATGTATTCTCTATTCCTTTCTCTTATTACCTCTCTCTACATAATTACCTCCTTTAATATCTGTCCCATCCTTTGAGTTTATGGTTCATTTATATTGGAACTAGTCTGTCCTGTGTCATTAACATTATCCAGTCAAATTAGTACTGTTCAGTACCAACACAATCCTCAATTCCAAAAGTGAAAAAGTAGATCATCCGAAATATGCTTATGTTAAAATGTCTGGATTTTCACTAGAATCAAAAAAATTACCAATAAAAAATGTGGAACACTTGCTGACCCAGAAATGGATATAACCTCACTTATATTTTGTATATCAAGGAACTTAGGAGATAGGAAGAAAGCTTCCATTATGAAATTATCTGATAACTGTCATCAGTGCTGCATGATTCTCATTCTTTCCATTAATCCCAAGGTTGTCATCTGGGAGTATGAAGTGATAAAGTGTTGGAAGACATTCAAGGAGGTCTGTTAATGTGCCTTTTCCCCTGGGGGGACTTTGACTGGATGCACTGCAGGTAGGAAAGTTGAGGGGGAGTACTAGTCATTTGTCCCTCCCAGAGTATGCATAGCAATAGGGTGACCATACATTGTGCTCTTTCTGGGAAAGTTCCAGTTTATACCAGTTGCTACAGTGTTCATCTCAGACTTATCAATTTTAATGAAATAGTTGTTAGTCATAGCTGCTATAACCCAAGCCAAGATGGGTTTGGTAGACCTGACTTTATACATCTAGCTTCTGCCACGGTTTTTTTTCTGCTAGTATGTGAGATTCATGTGCAATTACATAAGTCAGGGTGCACTCAGGAGAAACCATATCAATTATTTGAAGACAGAAGAATTAATATAAAAAATTTTCCTTTATTTCCCACAGTTTTCGAGGCTGACAAGTCCAAGATCGATGTGTTGGCTGATTGGGTTCTTGATGAAGGCTCTCTCTCTACCTTACTTGCAGGTGGCTGTCTTCTAGCTGTGTCCTCACACAACAAAAAGAGCAATGTCTCTCTTCTTTATCTTGCACTGCCATAACTTCCATCATGAGGGATCCAACCTCACAACTTTATCAACCTCTATCCCCCAAAGGTCTCATCTTCAATATCATCCTTGAGAGGCCTAGGAATATCATATAAGAATTCTGTGGGGACATGGCACATGTCCTCTCTTGAGTCCTCAGTTCTCTCATTGTCTACTTATCCCTAGCCATGAGGTAGCAGTTACCCCTCTGCACCTGGAACTTCCACTCCCATTAAAGTCTTTGTTTAAAAACACTATTGTTTATAGCAGCCAAGCAGATTAAAACAACCTAAAACTCCAAGGCCAAGTTTCAGTCCTATTTGAAGGCATGGCTAACACAGCAACGCACAATCTTCCAACAGCAGTGAAAATACCCAGAGGGTCAAATCTACTTCACAGAAGCCGCTGGAGAGTGTGAACAGGTGGCCTTCAGAAGCAAAATGTTTGGTAGGGGTATAGTTGTCCAAGGTTGAATCCTGAGAAGCTGCGGAAGTGGCCCCAGTGCAGAGAAAGCATGGCCTGAGGATACTGCTATGGCTGCTAGGTACCCACCCTTAAGAATCAGAAGGGGGCTGGCGCTGCGGCTCACTAGGCTAATCCTCCGCCTTGTGGCGACGGCACACCGGGTTCTAGTCCCGGTCGGGGCACCGGATTCTGTCCCGGTTTCCCCTCTTCCAGGCCAGCTCTCTGCTGTGGCCAGGGAGTGCAGTGGAGGATGGCCCAAGTACTTGGTCCCTGCACCCCATGGGAGACCAGGAGAAGCACCTGGCTCCTGCCTTCGGATCAGCGCGGTGCGCCAGCCGTGGCGGCCATTGGAGGGTGAACCAATGGCAAAAGGAAGACCTTTCTCTCTGTCTTTCTCTCTCTCTGTCCACTTTGCCTGTCCAAAAAAAAAAAAAAAAAAAAAAAAAAAAAAAAAAAAAAAAGAAAGAAAAAAAAGAAAAAAGGAATCAGAAGGGAAGTGGCTTTCTTCCGGGGTCACCTTGCAGTGTTCCTCCAGCTCCTTCTATTTGCAAAGCCTATTGCTGTGCCCACTGGATAGTGTACTTTTTATAGAGTGCAGGTCCCTATCACAGAGAACACCCACAAAGCTGGATTTAGGGCTGAGAGACAACAGGCATTAAGTTTCGGCGACCCCTGGTGTTTTCACTGTTTTTATAGTTTTGCCTTTTCCAGAATGTCAGGTAGTTGGAATCCTATAGTAACGTAACCTTTTCAGACTGGATTTTTATGCTCAGGAGAATACATTTAAACGTCCTCTGTGGCTTTCATGGCTTGATAGCTCATTTCTTCGCAGTGAACAATATTCCATTGTCTAGATGTGCTAAGGTTTGTTTATCCATAAACCCATTGGAGGACATCCTGGTTGCTTACAATTTTTTTCAATTATATATAAAGCTGCTATGAACGGCAGATTGGCTCCACAATCATGTCATCTCTGAGCAAAGACAGTTTTATTTCTTCTTTCCCAATCTGTATTCAAACTCTACAGAAACCAACGTGGAGACCGGGAGCTGAGTTAGAGAAACATGTGGCTTGGGATTCCTACAAGCCACAGGGACCTCTGGGCCTCAGAAGGGGTTAAGTCCCTGCAGTCTAACCCCCTTAGCTTCAGCCAGGACGGCGGGGGTAGGGGAGTGCGCGGGAAGTGCACTCCAGCAGTTCCATCCCGCTCATCCCAGAGCCTCCATTTCCGCCTCATTCCATGGCCGCCCCTGCCACGCGGCACCGCGACCTCCCCGCGTCTTTCCGGGAACCCGCCCTCCTCCGCATGGTGCTCCGTCCCTGCAGGGCTGCGTGTGTTTCTCTCCGCTCAGTCCATGAATCCCGCACCACCGGTCACACACGCCAGCGGTCTGTTTATGGAAGCGTTCCCCCAGCTGTGCCCAGCAACTCCGCGTTCCGCCCAGGAAGGGACCCGGCTGGAATCTGGGGGCGCAAGGTGTCACCTGGGGGTCCATGCTGGGGGGAGAAACTGTTCAAGGGACACCTGAGACACCCTAAGGAGACCAGACCATGCCCTGTGCACTTCCTGCCCAGCCTCTGCGAGACGGGGGGAGGCATTGGTCACTCCTGGCTGCCACTACAGCTTAGTTTCCAGGAGAGGGCAGCCGAGGCACACGGTGTCCCCAGAGCCTGTGTGGTGTGCGTGTGTGTGCGTGTGCATGTGTGTGTGTGTGTGTGTGTGTGCGCGCGCGCGCAAGGAAGGGAGGCGAGGCCTGACGCAAAAGGGAGGAACAGGCAGCAGCCCAGCGCGATGCCCTGGCCTGAGAACTGACCTCCACGTGGGGTGTTGGTTTGGGATATTTCAGTAATTCCTCCGCAGCCAGTGCACACAACAGAGGACTCACCGCATCGCATCTTACCTGCCTGGCTACCGTGGGCCACGCAGACCACCTAGATCCACAGCAAGTCACCCCCTGAATGGGGTTCACCAGTGCAGTCGGCTGAGGGCTTATGGCAACTTCCCCAAATAAACACGGACACCAGTACACTTCAGCCAAAGCGTTTGCCTTATCCTGCTGATCTGTGAAATACCACCGATTTTTTTTAAGAAACCTTTTATTTAATGAGTACATATTTCATAAGTACAACTTTAGGAAAATAAAGATTCTTCCCACCATACCCACCCTCCCACCACCACTCCTACCCCACCTCCTCCTCCCTCTCCCATTCCCAATCCCATTCTCCATGAAGATTCATTTTCAATTAACTTTATACACAGAAGACCAACTCTACACTAAAGATTTTAACAATTTGCACACATACACACAAAATATGAAAACTGTTCGATAAATTTTACAGTTAATTCTCATGGTACAACTCATTGAGGACAGAGGCCCTTCATGGGAAGTAAGTGCACAGTGACTCCTGTTAATTTAACAATTAATTTTCTTATGTATGACATCAGTGATCACCTGAGGCTCTTGGCATGAGCTGCCTAGGCTATTGGAAGCCTTTTGAGTCCACAATCTCTGTCAGTATTTAGACAAGGCCATAAGCAAAGTGGAAGTTCTCTCCTCCATTCAGAGAAAAGTACTCCCTTCTTTGATGGCCACTTCTTTCCAATGGGGTCTCTCAGAGAGATCCTTCATGTAAGTTGTTTTTGTTTTTTTTTTTGTTTGTTTTTTGGTTTTTTTTTTTTTTTTTGCTTGTTTGTTTGTTTGTTTGCCACAATGTCTTGGCTTTCCATGCCTGGAATGCTCTCTTGGGCTTTTCAACAAGGCCAGAATGCCTTAATGCCTGATTCTGAGGTCAGAGTGCTATTTATACCGATTGTCAGTCTATGGGTCTGCTATGTGGGCTGTTTCCCCTGTTGGAACATTCGCTCCTTTTTAATTCTATGTCTTGTTATTACCAGACACTTGGTCTTATTTATATGATCATTTTTACAAATTAAATCCTATCCATATGTTCAATTTAACACTTAATATGATCACTTTAACACTTAAGATGGCATTATTACCACTCAGTTTCATGGGATTTGGAGTCCCATGGCAAATTTTGTCTTTAGGAGTATATGCAGAATTATACAGCTCTTCCCTTTCTTACTCCCGCTCTTATTTTTTACTGGGATCTATTTTCATTTGACTTTATACACATATGATTAATTCTATGTTACGTAAACAGTTCAACCAATGGTATTTTGAAGGAAGAGGAAAAAAAACACTGTTCCTTGAAAGTCAAGATAAGGGCTGTTCAAGTCATTGCTTCTTGAAGTGTCAATTTCACTTCTACAGATTTCCTTTTAGGTGCTCTGTTAGTTATCACAAATCAAGGCGAACATATGGTATTTGTCCCTTTGGGACTGGCTTATTCCACTAAGTATGATGTTTTCCAGATTCATACATTTTGTTGCAAATGACCAGATTTCATCTTTTTTTACTGCTGTGTAGCATTCATAAAGTACAAATCCCACAGTTCCTTTATCCAGTCTTAAGTTGACAGGCATTTGGGTTGGTTCCATGTCTTAGCTATTGTGAATTGAGCTACAATAAACATGGGGGCCTAGATAACTCTTTCAAATGCTGATTTCATTTCCCTGGGGTAAATTCCTAGGAGTGGGATGCCTGGGTAATATGGTAGGATTATATTCAGATTTTTTAGGTATCTCAAAACTGTCTTCCATAGTGGTTTTAACTGTTTACATTTCTACCATCAGTGGATTAAGGTACCTTTTCCCCCACATCCTCACCAGCATTTATTATTTGTTGATTTCCATATGAAAGGCATTTTAACTGGGGTGAGGTGAAACCTCATTGTGGTTTTGAATTGCATTTCCCAGATGGCTAGTGATCTTGAGCATTTTTTCATGTGTCTGTTGCCCATTTGGATTTCCTCTTTTGAAAAATATTTGTATAAGTACTTTGCCCATTTCTTAACTGAGTTGTTTGTTTAGTCGTTGAGTTTATTGGTCTCTTTATATATTCTGGTTTTTAATCTTTTATCAGTTGCATACTTTGCAAATAATTTCTCATATTCTGTCAGTTGCCTCTTCACTTTCCTGATTGTTTCCTTTGCAGTGCAGAAGCTTCTCAATTTGATGTAATCTCATTTGTAAATTTTGGTTTTTATTGTCTGTGCCTCTGGGGTCTTTTCTAGGAACTCTTTGCCTGTGTCAGTGTCTTACAGGGTTTCCCTGTAAGAAATTTTCTCTAGAAATTTGATGGTCTTGAGTCATAGATTAATATCTTTAATCCACTTTGAGTGTTTTTTTTTGTGTGTAAGTTTAAGGTAGGGGTCTTGCTTCATACTTCTGTATGTGGAAATCCAGTTTTCCTAGCACCATTTGTTGAAGAGCTTGTCTTTGCTCCAAGGATGAGTTTTAGCTCCTTGGTTGAACATAAGTTGGTTGTAGATGTTTGGATTGATCTCTAGTGTTTTTGCTCTGTTCCATTAGTCTATCCATCTGTTTCTGTACCAGTAACAGGCTGTTTTGATTATAACTGCCTTGTAGTATGTCTTGAAACCTGGTATTGTGATGCCTCCAGCTTTGTTTTTGTTGTATAAGATTTCTTTAGCTACTCGAGGTCTCCTGTGTTTCCAAATGAATTTCAGCATCACTTTCTTCTAGATTTGAGAAAAATGTCTTTGGTATTTTGATTGATATTGTATTGAATCTGTAAATTGCTTTTGGGAGAATGGACATTTTGATGATATTGATTCTTCCAATCCATGAACATGGAAGGTGTTTCCATTTTTTGTGTCTTCTTCTACTTATTTCTTTAATGTTTTTTTAGTTCTCATCTTAGAGATCTTTGACATCCTTGGCTAAAAGTATTCCAAGGTATTTGATTTTCTTTGTAGCTATTGTGAATTGCATTGATCTTAGAAGTTCTTTCTCAACCATGGCATTGTCTGTGTGTACAAAGGCTGTTGATTGTTGTATATTGATTTTATATCCCACTACTTTACCAAACTCTTCTATGAATTCTAGATAGTCTCTTGGTGGAGTCTTTTGGAGTCCCTATATATAGAATCATGTCATCTGCAATTAGTGATAGTTTGACTTTCTCTTTCCCTATTTGAACCCCTTTGATTTCTTTTTCTTGCCTAATGGCTCTGGCTAAAACTTCCAGCACTATATTGGAATAGCAAGGGCGAGAGTGGGAATGCTTCCAACTTTTCCCCATTCAATAGGATGCTAGCCATGGGTTTGTCATAAATTGCCATGGTTGTGTTGAGGAATGTTCCTTCTAAATCCAATTTGCTTAGAGTTTTCATCATTAAAGGGTGTTGTATTTTGTCAAATGCTTTCTCTTTGAATCTATTGAGATAAGCCTATGGCTTTTGTTCTTCAGTTTGTTTATGTGATGTATCACATTGATTTATTTGCAAATGTTAACCATCCCTGGATATCAGCGACAAATCCCACTTGATCCAGGTGAATGATCTTTCTGATGTATTGTTGGATTAGATTGTCCAGAATTTTATTGAGGATTTTTGCATCTATGTTCATCAGGGAGATTGGTCTGTAGTTTTCTTTCTCTGTTGCATCTTTTCTGGGTCTAGGAATTAAGGTGATACTGGCTTCATAGAGCGAATTTGGGAGGATTCCCTCCCTTTCAATTGTTTTGAACAACTTGAGAAAAATTGGAGTGAGTTAGTTCTTCTTCAAATGTCTTGTAGAATTCAGCTGTGAAGCCAGCTAGTCTTGAGCTTTTCTTTGTTCAGAGTGTCTTTAATGCTGATTCAATTTCTGTCTTGGTAATGGGTCTGTTTAGGTTTTCTATGTCTTCAAGGCTGAATTTAGCTAGACCACCACTTCTTGAAAATTTCTATGTACTTTTGCTTGATTTGGGGCTCTGATTTCAATTTTTTTTTTTTTTTTTTTTTGGATGCCTTTCAAGCTAATTCCAGCTTTCTGCTCTTTAGTCCTCACTGACAGTGTTTCTGGTCAACTAAATGTTGTTTTCCAGTAGGATTAAAGATTTACTGTATTTCAAAAGTATTTTTACATTATTTCCAGGGAACTGGATGGGAAATATTTGTAGGAGCTCAGTTTGCCATCTTGCAACAGAATTATTCCAAGCTGTGTGTGATTATGCAAATGTGCATCTCTCTCTCCAGACCAATCTCAACACAGAGTACAGTTCTCAAGCACCCTGCCATTGAAATGTTGCAAAAGCAATAGGTGTTCTTCTACCAAAATTAAGCAATGCAGAGTTAGAGAGAGTAAGAAGCAAAACACTCTCCTGTCTCCATCATATGTCTTTGTGTACCTTAAAATACAAGAGTACTTAAACAAGTTCATAAAAGACTTGAACTAAAAGAGAAGTATATGTTGGTGTAAAAAATTGAAATCCATGAAGGATATTCAAAAACTTGATATAAAATGCTTATTTTGAAAAACTATGCATAGATTGCAAAATTGTTGCACCCAAATAAATTTATCTTAATTCTAGTTACCATGAACTTTATGAAGTATCCTTGTATGTGTGTATGGGAATATCCATATTGTACATAATTGGAATTATACTATCTGAAAAATGAGTTCTGCAAAATCAGTAAGTAATCCCCCACAGGACCTGACATTGCTTTCTAACACTACCCCCAAGAGTTTTATTTTTCTGGGGACAAATAGGTTAGAAGATTACAGTTGTTATCTGCTTTTCCCGAAGTCTGTGACCCTTCTTAAAAGACATGATACATACATTTTCACTGAAGGAGAATATGTAAAATTAGAAAATCTCCCTCTCAAAATCTGTTTTTAAAACTTCACACACATACACACACACACACACACACACACACTTGTCTCCAAGAACACTGCAATTTATTTTGCAGTCATTATTTGCCTAACTTCCACTTTGAGTCTGAGTCTGTTTTTCCACTAGTTTGCAAGCTCCCAGTCCCCTAGACCAGGCACCATGTTCCCAGGTTCTGGTTTTGTTCAGAAAGGGTTCAGTGAAGACTTTTTAAATGAATGACTGCCTACCTAAATGAATCTCACTGATCTGAAATTTCAAGTAGCAACCTTTCCCCTTTCCTGCTGTTTGCTTGAAATATGTTGTGTGAACATTTTGTGATAATGGATCTCTATGATTGTTCTTGTGGTCTTCCTTATTCTGATTTGATTTTCAAATTCATCATTAACTTGTTACCTGCTCCTTGTTTTCAGTTCACAATGATACATAACTGTTAGGGAGTTTCAGTTTACTAGAACACAAACACAAGCTCTTGTTACTTAATGTGGGGTACTCTGGATAGAAGCAAAATGTTTCATAAAGCTATCATAGAAAGTTATATGCATTATAAGTTATGTCCTCAGTGATAATGCAAAAAACAATCAATTTACTGTATAGAGCACCAAGATTTCTTATATTAATTTACACAGAAGATGTCAGATTCAGTCTTTGACTTTATTAGATGAATAAAAAAGTAATATAAAGTGAGATGATTGATTTGTAAAGTTAGAGTAATATCTGATGAGAGTACCAAAAAGTAGCTGTGTATTAAAGTATTAAAAAACAGCCAATTTCTGAAGATTTTAGTATTATTAAAAATAGCTTCTTATAACTACAAGAAAACATATTTATATGAGTATAAATTTATTCATTTGATTTTTTAGAAAAATTAATATTAACAGGAGCTGGAGTTGTGTTGTAGTGGGTAAAGTTGCCACTAACAATGCTGGCATCCTATATGGGTGCCAATTCGAGTCCTAGTTGTTCTACTTCCCATCCATCTCCTTGCTAAACAGGAGAGGATGACCCAAGTGCTTGGGCCCCTGCACCAATATGGGGGACCCAGAAGAAGCTCCTGGCTCCTGGCTTCAGCCTGGCCCATCCTCAGCTGTTGGGAACCTTTAGGGAGTGAATCAGTTGAGGAAGATTTCTTTCTTTCTTTCCTTCTCTCTGTAATTCTGCCTTTCAAATAAGTAAATTTATATATATTTTTTAAAAAACCTGGGCAGATTCTAAATTTATTTGGTTTTATATTTGCATGAGAGATTTTTGGTTTATTTTAAAAAATTATTTATTTAAGAGGCAGAGACAGAGACTAAAAGAGACAAATAGTAGAGAGTCCTCATTTATTGATTAACTCCTTAATGCCCTCAATGGCTGGTGCTGGGCTGGGGGTGAAGCTAGGAGCCAGGAACTTAATCCATGTCCTACATGTGAGGACAGGAATCCATCACCACTGCCTCTCAGGGTCTGTATTGGTAGGAAGCTGGAGTCAGAAGCTGGAGCCAGAAACAAAACTCAGGATTACTCCAATATTGGATGCAGGTGTCTTAAACATTAGACTATACAGTAGCTTGCTCATATAAATTGTAAAAGACAGGAGGTTAGTGTGGTAAAATTTTTACATGTAATGATTATTTGTAATAAAATTTTTAAAGAAATAATTTTAGATCCATATAAATGTGCAAAAATAACACAAAGAATTTCCATATACTCTTGACATAGTTTGTCCTGTGCTGTATATGAGCATGGCTCACATGTCAAACTGAGACATCAACAGTTGTGCATTGTGATTAACCTATACATTTCATAAGTTTTTCCATTAATGTTAATACAAGAATTTTTAAAATAGAAGAAACGAGGATTAAATTTTGCAATGGTAACTCATGAACCAGCAAATGATATTCTTGAAAAACTTCTTGTATCAATACCAACCATTTGAATAAAGATTTTTCTGCATTAAATGATGTATGTGAAATATGGTAAATGACTGAATTAATCAGTTTTTCTTCACTACCTTGAAATACTTAAGGTGCCAGCGCTGTGGCATAGTGGACTAAGCCTCTGCCTGCAGCACTGGCATTCCATATGTGGTACATTGGTGCCCCTGCTGTTCCTCTTCCAATCCAGCTCCCTGCTGATGGCCTGGGAAGCAGTGGAAGACATCCCAAGTGCTTGGGCCACTGTACCCATGTGGGAGACCTGGAAGAAGCTCCTGGCTCCTGGTTTTGGATAGGCTCAGCTCCAGCTGTTGTGGCCACCTGGGGAGTGAACTGTGGATGGAAGACCTTTCTCTGTCTCTCTCTCTGTCTATAACTCTACCTCATAAATAAATAAACAAAACCTTTTTTTAAAAAAGAAATACTTACAAAACTTAACTTTATAAAGAGAAAATGTTTATTTAGCTGGTAGTGTTTGACGTTCAAGTCCAAGATCAAGCAGACCTGTTGGTTTATCTTTGATGAGGGTGGCATTGTTGGAGTGTGGAACATGGACTGAGGAAGGATCACAAAATAAGCCAGGAAGCAGACAGAATGGCTGAGCCCAGTCAGCCTTCAAACCAGCTTTGTCATGAGAACTACTCTCCAAGGGCACCCTTCAGTAACCTAAGGATTTCCCAATAGGCCTACCTCCCCAAAACCATATTAAATTAAGTTTCCATCTTCTTAGTATCATTAATTTATGACTATAGGGCTTAAAAATCTGCTAGAATTCAGGAGCCAAATCCCATTCATATCATACATAGCAGTGACAATGATAATCAGTGCTAAAATAGCTCAAGATGACTGGCACCGCGGCTCACTTGGCTGATCCTCCGCCTGTGGTGCCAGCACCTTGGGTTCTAGTCCCAGTTGGAGTGCCAGGTACTAGTCCCGGTTGCTCCTCTTCCAGTCCAGCTCTCTGCTGTGACGCGGGAAGGCAGAGGAGGACGGCCCAAGTACTTAGGTCCCTGCACCCACATGGGAGACCGGGCAGAAGCACCTGGCTCCTGGCTTCAGATCAGTGCAGCACCGGTCGTAGCAGCCATTAGGGGAGTGAACCAATGGAAGGAAGACCTTTCTATCTGTCTCTCTCTCACTGTCTATAACTCTCTCTCTGTCTCTCTCTCTCTCACTGTCTAACTCTGCCTGGCAAAAACAAAAAATGAATAAATAAAATAAAATAAAATAAAATAGCTCAAGATAAGGACTTCATTTGAATAACATACTTCTACAATATAAATAAAAACACAGTAAGACAAAAATATTGATGTGGTAATTTTTTTTAATTCTCATTCTCTGTGGGTATACAGACATGAAATGATCACCAGAAATGTATTATTTCAATATTTGTTTCTAAATACTCCAATATGGAAAATATCCAAATTAAACACTGATTTTTGAGCAGTTGTGCTTTTCCATCTGGGGTATATTTTTCACACTGAAAGATGGTCTTGCTTGAGGAAAAAGATGCAGGATTAGGGGGAACAGAACCTTCCATAAAAGAGAATGCTTTTGGTTTTGTTGTGTCTGATGAAGAAAAGGAATGGGTGATCTACATTGAATTCAATGGAGGGGATTCGAATTCGAAAACGCACCTCACTTGCAGAACCAGCTGCTGCCTCTGTACCTTGCTCATTTATTTCCACAAAAGCCTTGTGGAAAACATTGTACAGAAATAGGTTTCTCCCCAAAGACATTCCTGAGAAATCAGCTTTGCCCTGGCTAAAGGCATCGCTCATCCCCATACTGGTGAGGGGTGACTTGAGATCATAACTCTCTTCCAGCTTGAATTTAGGAAGATGAAGCTGCACATCATACAACTCCATCATTTCTTCACTGGTCCACTCATTCAGCTTCTCATGTGTCATTGTCTTTTCAAGCTGCAGATTTGGAACCAAGGAAAAAGAAATCAGCAATTCAAAAGTGCATTGAGAAAAAGTGGTTGAGTGAGACCACTAGGAATTACATAGAGGAATTATGGTTGCTCCTATTATGCAGGGTAACACAACACACACATTTAAGGACCCTTTTGTTGTGTAATGGGGTCCCTGACACTGTTGATCTTCAGAATTTTGTTTGAGCTTCAGTAGTTCTTGGGATATAGGGGAATTAGACTTTGTTTCAAAAAAGAATAACTTCTGTGATAGTGTGAAAGACATTAACTATATAGAAACACAAATGCATCAATATAAATATACATTAGGTGTTGTCTACACAAAAGCATATACTCTAGTATAAGCTCTATGGTGTGGTATAGAAAGATTGATTTTATCAACATGAGACAATTCTTTGAAAAGAAAACCTGGGATTATCTAAAATGTCTATATTCTATAGTGACAACAATATGAAATTAACAGGTACAAAAGTAATAAAAAATCAAAATCTTAAGAATAATACTTTTATGGTGAGTTTAAAGATTCCTTTCTCCTCTTCATATATAAAAATTTAGATAATAAAAAAAATTTAGAGTAAATAAAGGGGAGAGTGATCCAACATGGGAAGTGAGATACTCAGCAGACTCATAGAATGGCAGATGTCCTAAATAGCACTCTGGCCTCAGAATCAGCCCTAAAGGCATTCGGAGCTGGCTGAAAAGCTCATGAGAGTATTTCAGGCATGGAAAGCCAAGACACTCTGGCAAAAGATCTCTGCGAGTGAGATCCCAGTGGAAAGAACAGGTCATCAAAGAAGGAGGTACCTTTCTCTGAAGGGAGGAGAGAACCTCCACTTTGACTATGACCTTGTCTAAACAAGATAAGAGTCGGAGAACTCAGAGGGCTTCCATAGCCTTGGAAACTCATGACTGGAGCATAGGGAGATTACTGATGCCATAGACAGGAGTGTCAATTGGTAAAGTCAACAACAGGAGTCACTGTGCACTTACTCCTCATGTAGGATCTCTATCCTTAATGTGCTGTACATTGACATTTAATGCTATAACGAGTACTCAAACAATATATTTCACTTTGTGTTTCTATGGGGGTGCAAACTGTTGAAATCCTTACTTAATGCATACTAAACTGATCCTCTGTAAAAAAAAAAAAAAAAAAAAAAAAAGAGAAATTATCAATTCCCAACTTGACTCTCACTGGGATTAAACATGACAATAGGTCTGCTCTGATTTCATCATCATTTAGAAAAAATCATCTATTATTTTTCACTTTATGTTTCTGTGTGGGAGCAAACTGTTGAAATCCATACTTGATGTATACTAAGCTGATCTTCTGTATATTAAGATAATCAAAAATGAATCTTGATGTGAATGGAAGGGGAGAGGGAGTGGGAAAGGGGAGGGTTGTGGGTGGGAGGGACGGTATGGGGGGGAAGCCATTGTAACCCATGAGTTGTACTTTGGAAATTTATATGCATTAAATAAAAGTTAAAAAAAAATAAAATTAAATTAAATTTAAAAAAAAAAAACATGGTTCATTCAGCAGAACCAAATAAACTGACAGGAACCATTCCTGAGGGACCCCAGATATCAAACTTAATAAACAAAGACATTAAAACAACTGTCTTGGGGGCGGAGCTGTGGCGTAGTAGGCTAAGCATCCTCCTGCGGTGTTGGCATCCCATATGGGTGCTGGATCGAGTCCTAGCTGCTACACTTCTGATCCAGTTCCCTGCTGATGGCCTGGGAAAGCAGTAAAAGACAACCCAAATGCTCGGGCTCCTGCACTCACAAGGGAGACCAGGAGGAAACTCCTAGCTCCTGGCTTCAGATCAGCTCAGCTCCAGCTGTTGAGGCCATTTGGGGAGTAAACCAGTGGATGGAAGACCTCTCTCTCTGTCTTTCCCTCTGTAACTCAAGTAAATAAATAAATATTTAAAAAAAATTTAGATAATAAACATATGTATACATACGCATGTATATGTTTTTTTAAAATGGCATATGTTTCAAAGCATAATTTTTGATATTTTGAGAGTTTGCTGGACCAAGTGTTGATTGTCAGTGACATGCATGTAAACTATGTACATTAAGAATGGAACAACACTTTGAACTCAGGCACCTTTACTCTGAAGATGAATGCCTTATCTTGACTCTAATGGTTATTTGTCTACACTGGCCTTATTTTTACCATCTTCTCCAGTTTCACAAATTTTGTGTACAATTTAGAAATCTTTTCCACATCTTATTAGAGTCATGGAAACATGCAAGTATTAAGATGGGTGCATACGCAAAATTAGGCACTGTGCAAAGAAATGCTAATTATTGCATGGTAAATCAATATTTAATTTAGACAAATTGTTCAAAATCATGGCGTAGCCAATGTATGTCAGGCTTAAGAGAAATTTGGCTGAGAAGTAGATTGTATCATACTTACAGATGATACTGAGATAGACATTTTCACCTGAGGTTTCCTAACTTCATGTGTGATTTTTGACACTTCTTTCGAAAGACAATTTAATGTGTTTAATACACACATGTACACACACACACACACACACTAAAGTGATTAAAGTAATTACCCTCAAATTACCTAAGTCCTACCAGATAGAGAGATCCCTGACTGGCACAGAGAACCTGTCTCTATTAAGCTTATTGCTGTATGTATGACCATCCCAGGTTAGGTATATATGTATAGATTACCTAACCTTTTGAAAGGGTAACATCGACTTTATAGCATTTCACACAATTTAGATGATAGCATGAAGATAAATACATAGGGCTCAAGGTATGTTCATCACCTCCCTCTATAAGAATGAAACAAAACAGGGAGACCATGTTCTTAGGTTTTCTCAGCAAGACACAAAAAATGGCAACATAAAACCTATCATTCATTAGACAGACTCCTGTATTTACCTGTTCCAGTCCACTGATGTCTTCTGGCAGCAGTATAAACAAGCTGAGATCACGGTTCTCATAGTAGAGCTGAAGGCCTGTGGCTTGTGGATTTTGAATGTGAAAAATTAGAAGTTCTTGTTTCAAGGACATCATTTGCACTGGTTTGCTTGTAGTCTATAAAAACAGATAGAAAAGTCACTAAAAAGGTTTCCACCAAATCCTTTATTCTCCATCACCATTGGTTCTTAGTTTTCTGGAACACTGATGAAATGGGTGATCCTCTGATAAGAGACAAGTAAAATTATTCAAACCTTGCTTTGTAGAAATACATATTCTACTGAACAATATCACTAAGACAATGAATGGGAATTTGTTTCTATCTCTAACATTATTGTGGCAATCTCTGCAAATCTAAGCCAGGTAATTACTAATAAACACACACAGACACACACACACATACACATTCTATGCAAACTCTGTAAATGACCTTGAACCAGAAGCTAAGGCACACTTCACATGCAAATGCTTGAGAAAGTATTTTAGTGCCATAAAAACTGAAATCCACTAAGACAATGAAAAGCAATAGAGAAAACATCTGCAAAACACATACCTAATAAAAGACTAGTATTTGAAATATATGAAGACTTCTTAAAACTCAACAATAGCTAAAATTTGTTAAATGGGCAAAATATCTGAACAAAGACATCATCGATAAAGCATACAGCATATGAAAATGGTTAATCAAATGTGATTACAGGATCAAAAATCGAGCGCATCTATGAGAATGAACAAAATCCAAACCTCTGGCAATAACAGCCAACCTTGGTGAGGATGTGGAGCAACAGGAACTGTCCACTCTGCCAAGACAGATGCAAAGCAGCACAGCAACTTTGGAAGACAGCGTGTCTGGCTCTTTCCAGTAATTTTTCTAGATATAGGTATTGCCCAAATGCATCAAAAACTTGTGTATACATAAAAGACTCTTGTCCACAGCTATTTATAGCAGTTTTAATCATTATTATTGAAAACTGGAGCAGTTTCTCTGGGGCAGAGAAGGTTAAGCTGCAGCTTGCAATATCAGCATCTCATTTCTGATCGTCAGCTAGACACCTGGCATTTCCAATCCAGTTCCAGCTCATGTGCCTGGAAGGCAGCAGACGATGGCCCACGTCCTTGCATCCCTGCCACCTGGATGGGAAACTCAGGTGTGGTTCCAGGCTCCTCATTCTGTTACTATGTCTTTCAAATAATGAAACAAATCTTTAAAAAATACTGGAATGGAAAAATTTCAAGTTGATTTTTATTAGGCTCTTACCTTGTTTATTCTGAAAGGCTTTTCTGTGGTGTTTTTCACTGAGAATTGATGTTCCCAAGTACCTTTAAAGTACAGGGCATTCACCAGAACCATCTTGGTGGTAGAATCCACAGAGTCTTCAGGTAGGAGATTCAGGATTTTACCTACAGGAGCACAAGGACAGTTCCAATGGCTAGCAGAAATGTGTATATTTCAATTGAAAATAACCAAGCTTTCCGTTTTTCTGAAACAAGGAAAGTGTTTCTTTTAAACTTCTGGTTTCAGATTTTCCAGAAATGATACATTGTAGGGATGAGTACTATTCCTTCCCAGAAACACTGAGGAAAGAGTGAGACCCTGGAGAAATAGATTGACTGGTCCATAGGTGTTCATCACAGTAAGTATAGATTCACATTTTGATTATGAAAACTTTCCCTCCAGGATGAGTTCTTTCGCACTTCTATTTTGAGGAAACTGAAATGCTTCCTTCTCTTTCATTTGTGTTGGTAGCCCCCAACTGTAACCTGCTCTGATTAACATCTGAAGGTTATGCCAATATTTCCCCATTGCCCAAAACACTGCTTTTTCTGTTTATATCAGATCGTTCTGGTTCCTGTTTAAACTGAAACTCGTCTAGCAGCCCCCAACACATTTTCTCCAAGCTTCTCAGTAAAGCACCTCGAAGTACTGAGCAAAAATATTCAATCAAATCAGGTATTAGTGTTCAGTTGAAGGAGCAATATATTTGATGACTGAGGTAGAAGCAAACCTCCTCTCTAATCTAGCTTCACCCTGAAATAGCATCCACGCAAAGTAAAAGGCTGAGCTTTAAAATGCAAAAATATAGACATGCAGGAGATTTAAAATCGTAAGGGATATCTTGTAGCACTCAATTAGAAGATGACATGGATGATTCTCAGGAAATTATCACCAGAAATTCATGAATCAGTATGAAATCTGAATCATAAAATCAGATGGATGAAAGGAGAAAACTGTCAAGTGACTACTTTTATGCAAAGAAGAGTCAATCCTGGACATTTAGACAGGTGGATTCTTTTAAATATTCAAGTAACTGACTAAATTCTACATTATTAAAGCAATTTCAAAGAGTAAAATAGAAAGTTCTTTGATTACTTTTTATGAAAGTCACACACGACAAAGGAAGCACAAAATCCCCACCTGTAAACCAATCCATCTTAGGAATATAAACCACAAAAACCCCAAATTGAACTTTAACCAATAAATTTAATTACTATTATTTTAAGAATGTAAGAAACACGTATCAGGAAATCTATTAATATAGTGTATTACTGCTATAATCTGAATATTTGTGTCCCTCTAATATTCACTTCTTGGAGCCTAAAACTCAACATATTAAGAGGTCGGACCTTTGGAAAGTGACTAGATAGATCACAAGGACTTGCCCTCACAAATGGAGTCAGTGCCCCTGATAAAGGGGATTGAGGAAACCTGTTTGCCCCACCAGTCATGAAAGAATGGAAGGCTATGTCTCCATGCCAAGGAACACCAAGAATTACCAGCCAGCACCAGAAACTAAGAAGGGAGCAGGACCCAGCTGACAGCCTGAGTTTGACTCCTAGCCTCCCAAACTGTTGAAATGAAACATTTCCTATCCCACACTCTAATGCATGATCTCATTTTAAAAAATACCTAAGATTATACAGCAGAGTTAATGCCACGTTTTTTGTCACTAATTAATATCTATTTTTCTTTAAAAACTACAAATGCAACCACATCTTATATTTCTTTTTGCATGTTCCTGCTTCGTATCCTTGAACTCTGTTTTGGAATTGGTGCGATGTGATCATTTTCTTGTCTCCTTGGTAAAGTGATGGTTTGACTTATGTGTTTTTCTTAAGACTTATTGGAAAAGCCGTGAATCTAAAAATTATGGGCCTGAATAGAAGAGATGCTTTAAATATTTAGAATGTATCCAAAGTTCTACTTAATAATTACCTATACTTACACACAGCACAAGTTAGAGCAGATGAAGCAATGCTTAGGGAGAGGTCTCTGCTGAGACCCTGCTGACAGCTTACCATCAGTTTGGCTTTCAACCCAGGAGTTGATCTGCTTTCTGATTTGGTCAGAAGCTTCCATAAAGTTAACAGCCTGTGGCTCTGCTCCAAAATATGTTCTAATGTCATCTAAGTATTTCTGAAAGACACAGGCAAAATCCCATTTTGTACAGCTTGTCCAAAACTGAGAACTCAAATCTATTTAGATCATCAAAAGAGCTAGGTTGATGGACAATGGCTGATTCCTCCCTCATCATTCACTTTCTTTTGTTTCCCCACTCTCAGTTTTGCTTTAGATTTCCATCTTCAGACTTAGCGGGGAACCAACCATCCATGCAGAACTTCAGTTGTGAAAAGTCAGCCACCCACAATGCTAGGGCTTTCATATCCTCATCTTGTCTATTTTTATTCAGGCCTGGAAAACAGCAAGAGTGGAAAGGGAGGTCTCTCTGAACCACAGGGCTGACCCCAGTGGCAAAGATGTATTGGTAGTCATGGTTGAAAGTGATGAGGACGTGAAGCCTGTGGATCTGGTAGCTTCCTTGTGTGGACCCTAAACATCCAAGAACCTTGTGTAGGGCTCCTGAAGAAAACATTCCTAAGCCCATCAAAAGCTGGTTCTTCTGGTCTTTTTTGATGTGTGCCAAAAGATGTGATAAATTACAATGAAAGAGTTAAATGGTCAACCTGGTTTGGGCTGTGCCACTCTCAAGAGTAGCTGAGTCTTAACAGGTCATAATTCTCATGAACTGTTTTAGTGGAGTTTTAATCACTAGTGAAGGGAAGAAGTAGATAATATTTCATGTTTCGTATTTCCAGGGTCTTTAATGTCATGATATGAAAGTGCACATTTATCTCATGCCAAGGTCAGCTTTGCTGTATGGGACATTGTCTCAAGCCACAGCCCCATGGTGAACAACCCCTGTTCCTCTGTGTTTTTCACTCTGTTTCTTCTTAATCAAATGTTCTAGCCTTAGGATTAGACAGATCACATTTCCAGTTGTGTCCATGGGCCATTCCTGATGGAAAGGGAGTGAACATAGCCCCGTTATTCTGCACAGAAACATTTGATCATTACATCTTGTTTGAGACCCATTAAGGTTTTCCTTTATAGCTAGACAATTATTGCTTAGTCTAAATGATTGTTTGCTGGGAAGTAATGACCATGGTAAGCTTGTCCCAGGAATCAATGCACAATTTATTGATCAGTCTCACATGGCACTTTCTTTCCCATTAGCTTAAAAAGAGACATTTGCACTTACGTTGTGAAACGGGTATGCCTTCTCTGCATATATCCTATTGGCTGTTTTAAGTATGTAGGAATTGCTGGGCTTGACAATTTCGGAGATAAGCATCTGGAAGTGAGAGTTTATTTCTTCAACTTTGCCCAAGTTGAATTCCTTTAAAACAAAAGAAATCGGTAAAAAAAGAGAAAAAAGTTGAACAACATATATGTGAGTAACCCTTAACTAGTTGAAATAATTTAGTGTGTTGCAAACAAAAGTTAATAATGGTTCTAAGATAGATACAATTTTTTTCTCAATGTTATTGGCGCAAAAAAACGTTATCAGGGCATGGCTTTCTTCACATTTAGTTTGTAAAGGCAAGCAAGAGCAAGTTTGAAAGTAGAGACACTTTCAAAGTTGTCAAAAGGGGGTGGTAACAAGGGACAAGAATATGACTTTCCAAAAATGTGTACAATTCATAATCTGAAAATTTTTTCTATAATTTTAATATTCAAAGAGACTTTAAGAAGTTCATGGAAATGATATCAAAGGTATTTGGGTACAAAAATTTTAAAATCCATGCACAGCATTTTCATTATACATATCTTTTGTGAACTTTTTGAAGACTCTTGTATGTTTCAAAGAAAAGTTACCCATTAAAATTTGCTTAAATTAACCATTAAAATACAAACGCTAAAAGTGCTTTCTCCTTAATCATCAAATGTATTAAAAGAAAAGTTATACCATTTTCCTTTTCTTTTCATTTTCAGGGCATTTCATGTCCTGGTCTCTGTTGAATTGAAGCACCTGTTCAATAAAAAGACAAATATTTCATTAAAAAGACAAATGAATATACATTGCAAAAAAATCAGATGGAATCTGCATCTGTAAGTGCAAATCGGTCATTCCTATACTTGTAGGACATATAATTAATTGAACAAGGGAGCTCTGATTTTACTTAAATGATGTGTTAATTGAACTGAATCAAGAACTACTTTTAAGTGAATTTTTGAAAGTCTAATTTAAGTTGCTAATTTCTTTATTTTAATACTTTTTATTGGAAACAGAAGATGCTGTTGGGAATCTTCTAAGGCAAATTTCTATTATTTTCAATATTTCATTTTTACCCATGGTAGTTTTGAAGTCTATGTGTTCCATTGAGACAATCTTTTGATGATTTAAATAAATCCACCACCACTCTAATTATATGACAAATTGGGGGACTTTAGTTGTTTTATTTTAATTAAGTGCATCAGTCTCATTGTCTACCAACACTTGACATATATAGACATAATCTTTGTGACCAACCCAGCATTACATTGAAAGTCAACAGGAAGGATGTGGATAGCTCTGCTTCCCTTGACTCTTGTAACAGTAGAACAGAAGGTGATAATTCTTTCCCCACATTCTGTACTCAGCTCACAATAAGGAATAAAGCATAAATTATCAAGGGTTTTACTGACTCATGGTAACAGAACAAGAACTCCCTGTCACAGAAAAAAGGAGAGCACAGGGAAATTCATTAGGCTCATTTACAACTGAAGCTGCTAATATTTAAAATGAGGACAAACAGCGTCTAGCAACATAATTATACAAATATATGCAAATTGGATCCCACTTAGATTAAGTCTCTGTTAATGACTAAGCCTTTTTAATTAATTCACCAATAATTAACTTGTTGTGAGCCAGAAGGTTTTTGTTGTTGTTTTTAAACCATACAATATGTTGTGAACTAAAAGAGTAAGGGTAATATCCTGCATCGAAACCAACAAAATGTATATTCTGCAAACCTCACTCAAAATTCCTGGCAATTCCCATCTCTGAACTTGACAAATGGAGCTCCTTTTAAGGTGAAAATTCTGTCTCTTAATCTTGTGATTATTACAAGAGTAATGTATTTTAACTGTTTTTTTCTTATTATTTTTATTTAAAAGCATATTTATATGTACATTTGAGTGTTTAGGCATCTGTACTTATGTGCACAAAAGTACTTCAAAAGTTTGTGAAAAGAGAATTTAAAGATGTTTATTTTAGAGAAAATATTTTTGAAGTTTATCCACAGTTTTCTCGTAACATGAATTTTCTGTGAACTTTATGAAGTTCCCTGCTGTTAAACACACATACACATGGCTGTTTACTGCATACTTTGCTGTCAATGGCTATTTGTATATATTTATACTCCCAATGCTTTAAGGACATTTACAGTAAATCAATACTTCTTTATGCAAAATATTGTTTGCCTATTGTAATGATCTTAGTGGGTTCAAACCAAATGTTGAAGAATCAAATGAAACATGAGGAACAGAAACATTTTAGTTATCTTTTTTGTATCTTCCATAAAATCCTCATAAATTAGAAAGATGCTAAATAATTCCAGCATTTAAAATGCGAACCATTACTTCTTGACATAGCTTAATCACCAAAATAAAATAAGTTTTGGTATTGAGCCAAAAATTGATAAAGTGATCATTTGTCCATTTATTTTGTTAGAAGACACAGGTTCTTAAGTAGGTTTCTGCGTAATAGTTTTCAAATGAATTTCTTTCTTATTTTCCCTTCTTTGGTTTATCACTTTTTATGTTTACCTTTTGGACTAGGATTTTGTTGGAAAACGTTGGCTATTGGGGTTTAAGGAGAAAACAGAAGTCAAAAGGCAAATAAAGCATTCAGCTCTGAGACAACAGAGGATGATCAAACTTTTTCACTCACCTGGGCCACTTGGGCTGCAGTAGACCCCTTGGTGCCCAAATACACCATGGCCAAGGAAGTTGAGATGCCCCAGGGAGAAAAGAAAATGTTTTTACCCTCAGCAGATTCAGATAGCTTTTTGCTAAACTCAAGGGCAAACTGGTTGATTGATGTTGCTAGGGAGTCCATTGGGAGAATCTAAGAAAAATAAAGTGTAAGATAAAGAGAACATTAATAATCCTTTCCATTTATTTCAGTTTTATAAAAGCATTCAATCATATACAAGGGGTCTTCAAAAAGTTCATAAAAATGCATATTATGACAATCTTATGCATGTGTTTTGAAAACTATTTCACTCCAATGTAAGTTTATTGTATTATTCTAGTTTCTTTTAACTCAAGAACCTTGTATGTATGTATACCCACATACATTCACAAGAGTTGAATGGACTCTAGCAGAATTCTAGTCCTAACATTATTATTTCATAAATTAAAACACTGATGTCCAGAGAATCTAAGAGATTTGTCTGAAATTTCATGACTATTGCACTTCTGAGAAGAATTGGATTCTTGTCACTTAGCTGCTGGATTCCATAACAATTTTTGGCACTAGCCTGACATTTATCACATCACTAGTTTTGTTTTCTTGTTTTTTTTTTCCTAGTATTATGAACTCCACAATGGCTTCTGGAGAATAAAACTTCCTCTTTAAACTGCTTTGAACATCCAACAACATCTCACCCAGGACTTTGCACAAAGTGAATGCTTAAAATACTATGTTCTCCCATTTATAGTGTTCATTGTTTGGTCACTAGTCACCAGTTTTTAGTTATTTAAACTTAAAACCATGCACAATTACATGAGAAATGATTATAGAAAACTTGAAAAACTAACATTAATTTGCCTTTTTTTTCTCCTTTAATGGAAATACTCTGAAAATCTTCCTTTGGAACAAGAGGATTCAGACTTTTCTTATCATTTTTGACATTATATTCAGCTTCTGAATTTCACCTCTAATTGCCCTGATATTTTAAATTAAAATATAAATGTGAGTCTGTATCAAAGACATAGCTAGTTCAACCCATCTGGAAAAATAATTCCTCAAGCTGAGTAAATAACTAAGAACAAATCAAATCCCTTAGAATTGGAATTCATTAGTGCCAATGTATAAAGTTTGGTCTTACCCTGACTTAACCAGGATTTTTCTTCCAGTCACAAAGAAATAATGTTTATTTAGTAAGGATTACCTGCACAGACTTGACCTTTCAAGAAACCCATGATGAAAGCTTTAAAAAAAGTCATGAATTCTCTCTAGTCAAATAATTGAATCTAGGGAGTGGTATGGGTAGACAAAGTGTTGGTTTCATCATGACTTAGAATTAACAGTCATACTATTGAAATCCCTCCTAACAATAAGCTTACACTTTCCAGCCTCTACATCATGCCCTAGGTGTGGCCTCTGCCTACCATAACAGCTCAAGTTGATCTCAGGCTAACACTATTTGACTTGAAAAAGCTCTCTAATTTTGTAGTAATTCTACTTGTTCATAAAGTATACAAAAGTTACATGTGAGTATGTTTTCTTGACAAATCAAGTGTCATCTTGGAAATAACTTCTCCAATTCCTTTAACACTATATTTGTCCACATGACAATTTGCTTACTGTCTATACAGATTTATCTTTTTAAAAAATGTATTAATATAAGAACAGATTTCAGGGCTGGTGCTGTGGCGCAGGAGGTTAACACCCTGGCCTGAAGCACCGGCATCCCCTATGGCACTGGTTCAAGACCCGGCTGCTCCACTTCTGATCCAGCTCTCAGCTATGGCCTACGAAAGCAGTGGAAGATGGCCCAAGTCCTTGGGCCCCTGAACCCACGTGGGAGACCCAGAGGAAGCTCCTGGCTCCTGGCTTCAGATCGGCACAGCTCCAGCTGTTGTAGCCAATTGGGGAGTGAATCATCGGATGGAAAACATCTCTCTCTCTCTCTCTCTCTCTCTCTCTCTGCCTATTCTTCTCCCTAAGTCTTTCAAATAAATACATAAATCTTTAAAAAAAAGAACAGATTTCATATTTCATAGATAAAATTCTGAGAAGACAACTATATTTTCCTCTGTCCCTCAATCTTCTTTCCTTCCTTCCTGTTCTGTTTTTTGACTTTTGCTAAAATACAATTTTCTTTTTTTAAAAGATTTTTTTTTGACAGGCAGAGTAGACAGTGAGAGAGACAGAGAGAAAGGTCTTCCTTTGCTGTTGGTTCACCCTCCAATGGCCGCCACGGCCGGCGCACCGCGCTGATCCGATGGCAGGAGCCAGGTGCTTATCCTGGTCTCCCATGGGGTGCAGGGCCCAAGCACTTGAGCCATCCTCCACTGCACTCCCTGGCCACAGCAGAGAGCTGGCCTGGAAGAGGGGCAACTGGGACAGAATCCGGCGCCCCGACTGGGACTAGAACCCAGTGTGCCGGCGCCGCTAGGCAGAGGATTAGCCTAGTGAGCCGCGGCGCCGGCCAAGATTATTTATTTATTTGAAACTCAGAGTTACACAGAGAAAAGGAGAGGCATAGAGAGTAAGAGAGGTCCCCCATCTGCTGGTTCACTCCCCAACAGACCACAACAGCTGGGGCTGTGCCATTCTGAAGCCAGGACCCAGGAGTTTCTCCTGCGTCTCCCACGTGGGTTCAGGGGCCCAAGCACTTGGGCCATCTTCCACTGCCTTCCCAGGCCATAGCAGAGAGCTGGATCAGAAGTGGAACTTGAACAGGCACCCATATGGAATGCCAGCACTGCAGCCAGTGACCTCACCTCTATGCCACAGCACGGGCCCCTAGCATATAATCTCGATCCACTCTGAAATCACAGGATTAATGCATCACTAACCATAATAATCAAGTAAAAAGTAGAAGGACCACAGTTCCACGGGAGTATAAACAGAGCTAAAAGCACCAATCAGTCACAAGGTGTCCCTTTCATTCCTATACATTTTTTTTGTATTCTGTATTAACTACCACATATGAGAGAAAACATATGATATTTGTCTTTTTAGGACTGGCTTATTTCACTAAGCATAATGGTTTCCAATTGCATCCATTTTGTTACAAAAGACAGGATTTTACTCATTTTTTTTTGGTTGAGTAGTATTCAATAGTATTCTATATATATATTTTTTTCTTTATCTAGTCATCAGTTTATGGACAACAATCAGTTGATTCCATATCTTAGCTACTGTGAATTGAGCTGCAATAAATATAGGGGTACGGATAACTCTAATGTGCTGATTTCATTTCACTTGGGTAAATTACCAGGAGATAGATGTCAGGGTCATCCAGTAGACGTATTTTCAGGTTTCTGACAGACCTCTATGCTGTCTTCCATATTGGTTGTATTAATTCACATCCCCACCAACAGTATACTAGGGTATCTTTTTCTCCACATCCTCACCAGCAGTTATTATTTTTTATTTATCTTTTGAAAACTCATGAACTGGGGGGCAACACTGTAGCATAGTGGGTAAAAACACCTTCTGGGATGCCAATACCCATATAGGTGTGGGTTCAAGTCTCTGTTGCTCCACTTCTGATCCAACTCCCTACTACTGGCCTGGGAAAAGCAGTAGAAGATGGCTGAAGTGTTTGGGCCCCTGTACCCATATGGGAGACCTGGAGGAAGCTCTGGGTTCCTTGATTTGGCCTGGCCCAGCCCTGGCTGTTGTGGCTATCTGAGGAGTGAACCAGAAGATGGAAGATTTCTTTCTCTCTCCTTCTGTAACTCTGACTTTCAAATAGGTAAATAAAATCTTTTTTAAAAAACTCATGAATTATTTTCATGTAGGAAATATTTGACTCCATGGCCAAATTATTACTCATTATGATGGGGGTGGAGTATAACATCTTAGGGCCTAGCATCCTTATCTTTTCACCTATAGGTTATGGTAATACTGAAAAAATTAGGGGCCGGCGCTGTGGCGCAGCGGGTTAACGCCCTGGCCTGAAGTGCTGGCATCCCATATGGGCACTGGTTGGAGACCCAACTGCTCCACTTCCAACCCAGCTTTCAGCTATGGCCTGGGAAACTAATGGAAG
Organism: Oryctolagus cuniculus; assembly: GCF_051225735.1. Taxonomy (NCBI): domain Eukaryota; kingdom Metazoa; phylum Chordata; class Mammalia; order Lagomorpha; family Leporidae; genus Oryctolagus; species Oryctolagus cuniculus. The sequence continues at coordinate 14,896,148 of NC_142876.1, forward strand.
ATGGCCCAAGTCTTTGGGCCGCAGAACCCACATGGGAAACCTAGAGGAAGCTCCTGGCTCCTGGCTTCAGATCGGAGCAGTTCTGGCCATTGTGGCCAACTAGGGAGTGAACCATCGGATGGAAGACCTCTCTCTCTCTCTCTCTCTCTCTGCCTCTCCTCTCTCTGTGTAACTCTGACTTTCAAATAAATAAATCTTAAAAAAATTATTCTCACCAAATTAAGAAGGTAATTTTTTGTGAAAGGTTAATATCCGATTATCTTCAGCTTCATTAGTAGTCTCATTGATTTCATCATTAATATTTCAGATATAGATGAAAACATATAAGAGGAACAATTCATTCCTTTAAAAAATGAAATTTAAGGAAATACTAATCCATACATTAGAAATATTGAACCCAATAGTGAAAAGTGTTTGCTGAAGGATGTAGAATTTTGGGATGAGAGTTAACAGGAAATAATATATTCACTCAAGAGTTAGACAGTTGTCTTTTCAAATAAGTGTGTAAATATTTAGATCTGAAGCCAACTATGCTGATTTTGAAATGAATTGCCCTTTCACAGTTTTCAAAAGCCAAAAACTGTTGATTTATGTACATATATATGCCCTAGCATGCATATTCACATTGTATGCTCAATATAAAATTAGGCTTAGGGAAGAAGCTGAAAAGAACTAGGTAATTAAGAAAAGAATTGTGTCATGTATCAAAATTTCTCAATAAGGGTATACATACTCCTAGCATAACAGAGTTGGAAAGATTCTAGAAGTCTCCCTAACTCAATTCTCCCATTTTTTTCTAAGTAACTGAAGCCCAAGGATGCTGAAAGAACTAAGGAACAGAGCCGAAATTGTATCCCCATTCTCTTGACTTGGAATGCCTTTTCCATTGTATCTTACCATCTTTAATATTTTAGTGGAAAAAGAGAGATTTGATAATGAGGGGGGACAAACCTGAAAGGGAAGGAAATCAGAAGTTAAGGAAGAAAAGGAGGCTGGGGAAAGGACTCTTGTCCCTTTTTCCATGAGAGAATATCCAAGCCCTCTTGACATGCTGATGATACTGATGATGTTATCCACTTCATGGATTTCTACACAGAAGAGAAGAAACCCAAGGGCCCATGCAATAGGGCTAGGACAGGAGAGTGGGGTGTTGGGTGGTGAAACAGAGAGTCAAAACATAAACTCCACAGATAAATGACCAGAGTCTAAATTCATGTTGCCAAGCCCACTGTTCTGCAGAATAGGAAAGATTTGGGCTCAGTTATCTGGAGAATATTCTATTTCCTATATTGACAAACACGAGTACAGAAATAGTAAATCCACGAACACGACTGAAGGCAACTCCACTCATGGTTTCACAATTCTTGGCAAAAAAATTCTCTAACTTCATTAGAAATGGTTCTCTCTTCCCATTAGACTCCTTTGAGCACAAGTGTTAAACCACATCAGGGTTAAGTCTCCCTAACTTGTATAGAAAACTCTTAGAAGCTGAGCTCCTTTCTATTACTTCTGAGGTTTTCTGTAGGAAGAAAGTGCCTTGATCATTTGTTATTCAGTTAGACACCTCAAGAAAAAGGGGGAAAAGCATAAGTAAACATTTTTAATCAAAAAGTATTTACAATACCTTGTGTTCTTCCACTGGAGCAGAATTGACAATTGTTCCTTCAGAAAGGGACTGAAGAATCTGTGAAGTTTTAACTAAAGGAAAAGAAAATTAAGTTCTAGCACCTCCCTCTTTTTAGCCCCACCCTAGATTCTCTTTCACAAGCCAATACACTCTTCAGGTTTATCTTGGCCAAAAATTCAAATAAAATAACAGGAGGACAGTTGGCTTTTTGCCTGAATTATTTAATTACTCATATTTTCTGTGTCTGCCAGCATGTGGAGACCTGCATTCTGACAAATTGTAACTCACACTTTCCTTCGTTAATCCTTTCTCTCAATTTAACTCATACTTTCCTTGCTAACATCTTCTCTGCTTTGCCAACTCACAACAATTTGCATGGTCTTCCCTGGTAGCTTTTTAAAAAGAGAAATGGAAAGCTTCAAATTAGTAAAATAGTAGTAGGCAATGAAATGGAAATTTCATTGAAAGGTGAATTATCTTTTCTTTTTTTCAACTTTTATTTAATAAATATAAATTGCCAAAGTATCTGTTCTTTACCTGTTAAAGTGCTTGGAGCACGACTGTAAGGAGCACCCAGGAGTTTTCACTATTCTCATCTGAGGTGCTGGTGGAGAACTCACACTATACTTCAATGACCAGGATGTCGGTCCTCCCCATCAGCAAGGATATGGGATTTAGATGAACATATTCGAGATAGTCATTGAATAGAATGCAGATTTATTATTTTCTGGTTCTTTTATTTTCCCCTATGAACTTTCCTTAGCTTATCTTTATTAATTAAAAAGGAAATATAATAGGTCAATTATTTGACTTGCATGTGCTTGAAATGAGGGGAGTAAAAGTAGGAAGAAGGAGGAAGGAGGGAAAATACAGAGGGGATGAAAGCAAAGGGGATTTCTCCATGCTGTTCCATTTTTCCTCCTCATATGAGCACATGTATCTTTTGGGAGACTGCTTCAGAGTTTAATACTTGAATGTTGGTGCAGAACTCAGAGTGCAATGTTATTCTAGACTTGGTTAGACCTCTGGTAGGAAATTCTATGGTGTCTGCCACTCACAGGCTGGGCAGATATTGTTATCTGAGGATGCCTCCATAGCTATTCTTAGCTGGAAGTGCCATATGGAGGCTCCTGATAGAAAGAATGCTTTCCTAGAATGATGGCATTTGCCAGATAGTGGCTTGGGATGTGACACTGCACAGCATGAAGTCCTGTTCTAGTTGCCTATGGTACTTTAAAGCATCAATATATACTCTCTTGAATCATCCAAGAAACTGTCTCATTCTCTTTAAGGTCATAGACTAAGCTTTACACATTTCTTTTTCCAAAACCTTCTTTAGATTCCTTTCCCACCTGCCTACTGATGAAAAGCACTATATGCAGGTATACTGCCTATATAAATAACGTCATAGGTATGCATTATTTTTCTGCCAAAGTGAAATAAGTACTCATGTCTTAAGTGAATGAAATAGTATTGTTAGCATAATTTTGTTCATTTGTTGCTAATTTTGGCCTGCCAGGTATATAATGGCAATATGTACAAACAATACTAGTAGAAATGGAGGAATAGTAACTAAATAAATAAGGAATAGGAGTGGGAGGGAAAATTTTTCTGTATTTTTTTTATGATATTGATGTTTGGGCAGTGTGATTTTATTAGGCATTCAACAAACTTGAGAAACAGCAAGAAGAGTTCCAGGTACATTAAAATTATTCTAGTAGGAATAGAGAAGAGAATAAATAGAAATGGAACAGAAGCAAATTGAGTAGATAAGAGCTATCTTAGTCCATTTAGGCTGCTGTAACAGTGTACCATTCACTGGGGCTGGTACTGTGACAGAACAGATGAAGCCATCTCTCATTGGAGTACCAGTTCAAGTCCCAGCTACCTGATTCTGATCCAGCCTCCTTCTAACTCACTCGAGAATACGGAGAAAGATGACCAAAATGCTTGGATCCCCGACACTCACATGGGAGAGCTAGATGGAGTTCCTGTATCCTGGCTTCAGTCAGGCCCAGCCACAGCTGTTGTAGCCATTTGGGGAGTAAATCAGCAAATTCTCTCTCTCTCTCCTCTCTCTCTCTCTCTCTCTCTCAAAAAAAATGTATATATAAATCTTAAAAAGACATTCACTGGGTGACTGAAATGAAAATTTATTCTCACAGTTCTGGACAGTGGAAGTCTGAGATCAAGGAACCAGCGTGGTTGGGTTTTAGTGAGGACCTTCTTGCTGATTCACAGATGGCTGCCTTGTTGTATCTTCACGTGGCAGACAGAAAAAGCTCCAGTCCTTTCACGTCCTTAAAACGGCTCTAATCCTGTCATGAGGTTCCACCCTAGCAACGTTATCTAACTTTGAGAATCTTCTGAAAACCCCTCCTGCAAACGCCATCGATTTGAGTATTTTTCATTACATGGGTTTGTGAGTAGGGGAACAAATGTTGAATCCGTACCAGTGACTGACAGTTTCCCAGAACTGAAGCAAAATGCCAGTCTACAGATGGAAAAATTGGGGGTAGAATTGAACAGTATAATTTTTTTAAAGAATATATTCTTAGAATTGTATCTATGGGCCGGCGCCGCGGCTCACTAGGCTAATCCTCCGCCTAGTGGCGCTGGCACACCGGGTTCTAGTCCCGGTCAGGGCGCCGGATTCTGTCCCGGTTGCCCCTCTTCCAGGCCAGCTCTCTGCTGTGGCCAGGGAGTGCAGTGGAGGATGGCCCAAGTGCTTGGGCCCTGCACCCCATGGGAGACCAGGAAAAGCACCTGGCTCCTGGTTCCTGCCATCGGATCAGCGCGGTGCGCCGGCTGCAGTGCGCCGGCCGCGGCGGCCATTGGAGGGTGAACCAACGGCAAAGGAAGACCTTTCTCTCTGTCTCTCTCTCTCACTGTCCACTCTGCCTGTCAAAAAAATAAAAAAATAAAAAAAATAAAAAAAAATAGAATTGTATCTGTGAACTATATTGAATTTGCTAAAAACTAAAAAAAAAAGAATAAAAAGGTAAAATAGAAGTTTCATGTGTAGAAAAAAAATTGGAAGCAAAATCTTTAGTAAATAACAAAAACAAAAATTGTTAAAAATTCAAGGTGCAAGAATTATCTTGACATCAACTTTCTCATCAATAACATTGAATGACAAAAATTTATAAAATCTTACCTTCAAAGTGCTTAGTGCTTTTGAATCTAGAATTCTATACCCATAATTGAACTCAATAATGAGAGTGAAATATGAATTTCTTTGAAGATTTATTTATTTGAAAGTCAGAGCTACAGAGAGGAGAGACAGAGAGAAAGAGAGAGAGAGAGAGAGGTCTTCCATCCAATGGTTCACTCCCTAGTTGGCCACAACGGCCAGAGCTGCGCCAATCCGAAGCCAGGAGCCAGAAGCCTCTTCTAGGTCTCCCACGCAGGTTCAGGGGCCCAAGGACTTGGGCCATCTTCCACTGCTTTCCCAGGCCATTGCAGAGAGCTAGATCAGAAGTGGAGCAGCCAGGACTAGAACCAGCACCCATATGGGATGCTGGCACTTCAGGCCAGGGCATTAACCGCTGTGCCACAGCGCTGACACTGAAATATGAATTTTTTAACACTCACAACTATTCAGAACGTTAACAACTACCACCTCATTGAGTGAATGATTGAAGTAAACAAAAAATGAATATTCATATAAAAGTAAATAGGACAATGCAGGAAGCGAGGCGCTTAATATCCAAGAATGCATGATTAGAGGAATTAACACTATGATTCGAGTTTTTAAAAACTAATTGAATAATTTTCTCAGATTCTAAGCATATGTTTGACTAGCTGACAGCTTAATTAATGACAAAGAAAATAATTATCATATATTTGTTAAATAATGTGTACATATCATGCAATCACTAATTACATTTAATCATCATATCAATCTTATGAAGAAATGTTTACACTGAAACAAAACCGAAGCAAAGAAAAGGACCAGAGTTAGCTCCTGGCTAGAACACATCCAAATGTTAGAACCAGGATTTGGGTGTGGATAGGTAACATCCTGAGACTACTTCTCCAGCCACCACATTCTACAGGGCCAATCACCCCTGAGTTCCAGAGGTAGTGCTGTGCCTGGTGTCCACTTCCAGGATCTAGCTACACTCTGCAGTCAGACTCTGCTCCCCGTCCAGGCTCCCCACCCTATGACTTGCCATAATTCTCTGGTCTGAAATGATGTTCTTCTTTGGCTCTGTTCCATTCCAAAGCTTTCAGTGCTTTGAAACAAACACCTTTAACAGGAACCAGCTTAAGTTTCCCCTCCTGTCCTTGTACCCAGTCCATCTCTGCTTCTCTGAATTCTCAGATCAATGGCTACAACCTTGTTTCTGTGTCTGGACCAATGAACTTGGAAGTTTGGAAACTGGTTTCTCCAAAGAACTGTGACCTCAACTGTTCTGAATTACTAGGCCTTTGACTATTTTGGAAAAAAAGCTCCAGCCCGTTTTTCTCACAAGCCCATCCCATTCAACCTCAACACTGGATCTTCTGGTAAGAGGGGTAGTTGTCCTCTTGGCTCCTTTATTCTGTCTTGTTTTTTGGGAAGGGAGTTGCCACAAATGGTCTATGACGTGAAACTCCTGGGAATCAAAATATAACAGGTCTTATGACCAACAGTTTTATGGAAACATGTTCATTTATTGTATATTTGTAATTTTACATGAGTTACAAAAACAATATGTAATGCTAGTAATGGACATAACATATTTGCATGTTGTTCAAGCCCTTTCTTCAAGATATTTATTACAGAGGGTATGGAGAAACACCTACTCGTTCATTACAAAAACAAATAAATGTATTTCTTTAGAGAGAAAATTAACTGATCACTTGCTTGTGTAACTATTAGTTACATTGAATAGGTAGTTAATAATTTTAAAAACCCATTATTATATAAAATAATAAATAACAAAAGAAAAGTTAATGCTATAAAATAAAGGAAGAGTAAGAAAGAATAAAATGGACATCATCTTATTCAGGGGATCAAATGATTAGTAGAGGAATCATATTATGGTTGACAGGTGTCTATTTTTGCTTTTATATTTAGTATGTTGAAATTTTTTCAGAAAAACAGAAACATAGAAAAAGTCTCTAAATTTTTGGCACTTGAGATAGCAATTCTGAGGCTTATAGCTCATGCTACAAAATACCGTGTAGAAATGGAGGCTTTCAATTTGAGGGTGAGGAGAATCTGCCCAAAAACAGGATGCTCTTGGCTACTTTGTGCGTGATCAGGAAAAGGAAAGGATGATCTGCCACAAACTGAGGGCCCCCATGACCAGTTCTCCCTGTCATAGTGCCCCCAGTGCCAGCAGTGGCTTCAGTGCCCTCCTCATTAACATCCACTGTTGCTTGATGGAACACTTCAGAGAGAAACAGATCATCTTTTTCCGACATTCCTTGGAAATTGGCCTGGCCCTTGTTGAAGGCATCCTCCATGCCCATGCTTCTCAGAATGGATTTGAGTTCATAACGCTCTTCTAATTTGAACTGGGGGAGATATACTTCAACATCATCTTCAGCCATTGTGTCTTTGCTGGTCCATTTTTGCAGTTTGTCATAGGTGATTGCACTTTCCAACTGCAAAGCAAAGCAAAAGTCAAAGTTGGTGTTAGAAATCTAATGTTAAAAATCATAGACTTTATTGTGGGTAATATAAAAATTTAATAGAGTGGCCAAATTTTTGCAAGAAGTTAACATGTATGATGTATCCTTAATGAAATTTTGAGATATGCCACATTTACTATTCACTGAATAACATTTCTGTAGGAAAGCATAGAGTATTTTCTAAGATGTAGATGTTCATCTCTTGAATGATATGTTTGAAACAGTTGAAGTGGGAATGCCTTACCAGCTCCAACCCAGTGCTAGCATCAGCAAATTCGTCTGGAAGCAACAGGAACATGCTGACATTTCCAGCATATGGGAGCTCAAGAATCTGAGCCTTTAGGTCTTGTATGTATCCAATGTTCAGCTTTTCACGCAAGTACATCATTTGTACAGGTTTTCTCTCAGTCTGAAATCATTAAAAAGTAAAATATGAAAGTCAAGTCTAAGAGGTCAAGAGATTTGCAATGGGGCCAGCTCTGTGATACAGCGGGCTAAGCCTCCTCCTGCAGCAGGAGCAACCCATTTGGCGGCTGGTTCCAGTCCCAGCTGCTCCACTTCTGATCTAGCTACTGGCTAATGCACCTGGGAAGGCAGCAGAAAATGGCCCAAGTGTTTGAGCCCCTGCCACTTATGAGGGAAGACCCAGATGAGGCATTTTGTTTGCTCCTGGCTTTGGCTTGGCCCAGACCTGGCTGCTGTGAACATTTCGGAAGTGACCCAGCAAATGGAAGTTTCTCTCTCTCTCTCTCTCTCTGCCTTTCAAATAAACAGGTAAATCTTTTTTAAAAGAAAGATATTTACAACTATACAATAAATAGATTCAGAATTAGTGTTGAAGAAATGTATTTTTTAAATCAACAAATTAAATTATTTGTATACCCTTATAGAGGGTACTCTGTCTTAATAGCCTTTTCAAGCTTATATCCTTTGTTTAGTAACACACCACAATAACAAGAACAACACAAAAACATTTGTTCAGTACCAGTCATGGGCCAAGAGCTTATAAATCTCACTGAATGCTTGCAAGAAATTTTTGAATTGGACATTAGCTTAGTTTTGTAGAAAAGACGTGGAATGCATGGAAGATGAGTTAGGTCTTAGCAGATAAGTGACATATCCAATATTTGAGTCCAGGCACCCATCAATATAAAGCCTGTGGTCTTCAGCTCTACTCACACAGCCTTTTGGGAAACCATTGAATGCTACTTGGTAGCTTGAAAGTCAATGCCTAGCACATATAACTTGTGACCTAGCAAGTCATCTGGAAGTATCAGTAAATGAGCTCTAATTTTTTGTTCCCATCTTGTCTAAGGTCCTAAAATATATATTTAGACAATGCATCTTCTTTTCTCATACCAAGTTCACACGGAAAGGATAAAGCCCATTCAGCTTCTTCTCAAAGGGAGTTTTCCACTTTCCTTTGAAGTAGACAGCATTCACCAGGACCATCCTGGTCTCTCCATCTATAGAACCTTCAGGTAACAGATTTGGGATTTTGCCTGCAGAAAACATAACATCGACTAAGATTTCACATTCACAAACTACGAAGTTATGACAACTTGGATCTTTCCATTAAGCTTCATACTCGATGTCCACATTTGTCAAACCCTGCAGGGATGATGATCTTCAAGATCAAGTTTTTCTCTAGATATAGAGCTTAAGTAAAATGGGAACGCATTTCTCAGGTTTGCAAAATTCAAGAGAAAATGAAGAAAGCTTTAAATTTAGGATATCAAATTGGGAAGGGAGATTTTCATTTCCTTTTTATACTGCTTTCTCAAAGTTTTGCTGTGGTATGAACGTTATTTGAGCAGAAGGAAATGAAAGTCTCTTAAGGAGCGTAACGGTACATCACTTAGTTGTCCTAATATAGCTCATACAATCTGTGGATTTAACCAACTTTTTCATCCAAAATGAATAAATTCATCAAAATCTAAATTCTGTAAATCTTTCTTAGGTGTAGGCTAAACCTAAGCTTTTGGGCAATGAAGCTGGTTGATTTACAGCCATTCAACATTGTGTTTAAGAAAAACACAATTCACATTGTTCTTTAAAGGAAACAAAGCTCTCAAGTGTATTTTTAATTTTCTTTCCTGCTTTCACTTCACTTATGTTTATTTAATATTCACTTTTCCTGCTTTCTCTGTTTCAGTGATTTGGAAATATTTTAGATTAGTAATTTAACAACCCTTAATGGAAATGAAAAATCAAAATCAACTACTTTTAGATAAACAAAAAAAATTTTTATCATTCCAAAAACCTTAGTTTCTATTTATTTGCTACTGTGAAAACAAAAGACATGGAATTAAGATACTGAACTATTTCTTGAAATATTGTGTTATGCATAAATGTCAAATGGAAACACTTATTTCTCATTGTTATCAAAATATTTAAACATGTAATTGAAAAATTCTGGAGTTAGACTATGGATCAGAAGAAGAGGTAACCACAGTCAGTGACTGAAAAGTGGGAATCTTGCCTGAGCCAACTAACCTCTTGGGGGTGAAGAGTCCATAGTAATAACATGGTTAGGTTGGACAGATGTTGTCTAAGGATGCTTTCAACCATAACAGCTTATAAATTTTGCATCCAAATAACAACAATTTTACATCCAAAATAACATATTCCCCCCAACCTTTAGATACTAATTTCATGTAATTATCCAACATTTCTTTCAGAAACATGAAGGATTTAAATTGCTAACCACGGTCAGTGTTACCATCTGTGGGAACATAGAAGTGTGGCATACTGGCTCAACATACAGCATAATGGCTTGATCCTATGTCTGGGTGGAAAGGCAAAACAAACTAAAATAATTTTATAATAGTTTTCTATGTATGATAAACATGAACATGAGTCATGAAACTTAAGAAGTAACAGACGAATGGAAAAGAGAAATTATCAGGAAGTGAGTGGTTGGGAGACACTTCTAGGAAGAGGTGGGACTTTGATTGCTGCATAAATTAAATCCTGTAGTATTAGAGGTAGCAATGAGTATGTTGCATTTGTGGGAGTCCAAGGATCCTGCTGTAAAGTGCAGTCTTCCAGATTATTGAGAACATCAAAAGTTGAGGTGAAGCATGAGAATTTCTCTTGAGGACAATAGGACGTCGCTGAGTCTTGTTTTTAGGGTGAGAATGGCATAACAAACCAGCTACTTCACCTTTTTGGTCACCACCTTCTTAGACCAAACTCCATTAACCTAATCAAGAGATCAGTTCTTTCATTTATGGACCTTTGCATATCCTGCATACCCGGTCTGTAACACCTTCCCCAGGTACCATGGATGGCTTCTGCCCAGACAGTTTCAGTTCACCTTCCCAATCAAAACTCAAGCATTTTAAAAATTCTAGTCAAATACTTTTTTTATGTGTTCCAATGTAATACCTTGAACTGCCCCATGAAAGCACTTATCACTATGTAACAACTGCAAATTTCATTGAATGTCTTCCCAAGATGGAAAATTCTATGGTGGTAAGGGATTCCATTTATGTTTTCATCTCCACTACAGTGCCTGGGACATGGCTCAAGGTGGATGAATATTTGGTAACTGATGAATGAGTTCAACAAGAATGGATGAGTTCAACAAGAATGGATGGATCATTTAATTAAATTAAATGTGAAAATATGAAGGGAGGCAAGAACCTATGAAAAAATTAAGGGCATGAGTTAAAATGGTAGAAGAGGCTTAGAAAATCAAGGACAGATGAAGAGACAAAACAAAATACAATGTATTAACTTTGAATGGTGAAAGAGAAGAAAGAATTAGAATATTTTATGGTACTTTCCTCCTGCATTGCAAATTGCACATTTGCTCATCTTGGGCTCAAGCATGTTTTTCTTTCTATTGCTCCACAGTGGACATAGAGTCACAATTATTTCCTACATTTTGAAACATCTACCTTTCATATTCTTTTTGAAGGTAATACACAATATCAAAATATTTAAGTCCAGCGCATGCATTTTCTGTTAGTGAACCTTGGTTATTTTTTTCTCAATTAAAACACCACTCAGATAAATGAAAATAAACTTACATTAACAAAACTAAAGTTTAATAAATCATAAGGGAGTAATGGCCTAGTTCAAGGATTGTTTTAAAAGATCAGTTTTCTAAGTGGAAAGAAGGGAAGATTTAATGATTTTACCTTTGGTTTGAGTGTTGACCCAGGAATTAATTTTTTTTCTGGCTTCTTCTGCACATTCCAAGAAGTCTACTGCCTGGGGTTCTGTGGAGTAGTATTTCTTAGAAAGTTTCATGTATTCCTTTAAAGCAAGAGAGCGCCAAATGTTACAAAGAACAGATTGCAAACAAGCTATAGTGTAACTGCAAATTATGGGCTGCCCTTAAAGACTGGAGGCCTGTGGTAGGGGTTGGAGTTGGGTAGGGGTGCTGAAGGAGGAAATAGTAGAGATTACACGTTCTCCATCAACTTCCTTCCCCACACTCCAGCCCCAATTCCATCTGCCTTCTCGTATTCTTTGCATTACAGACCCTAAATTAGAGAAATTTGGCTTAGGGGATAGAAGTGCTGGAAGGCAGTTTGTTGTCCAGATTTCTAACTCTATAACTGAGACATTTATACTAGGAAGTGAACAACATACAGAAAGAACAAAAGGGACACTAGTTAGGGGAGGGCCGGCCTTGGGAAACCTGTATCAGATTCTGACTTTACTTGTACAAACTGTACAGAATTATTTTGTAAATGGCCTGATTGCTGGTTTGGGGTGCAGCCATTTCAATTACAGGTGCCACTTACGTCCTTGAACCTCGCAGACTTCTCTCCAAACAGCTTGTTGGCACTTTCCAATAGATAATCCCCTGTGGATTTGTTGATTGCAGAGCTCAGAGAGTTGAAGGAGGAATGGATTGTGTCTCTGACTTGTGCCTTAAATAGAAGGAAAGAATTATCTTTTTATGATGAAGAACTACTAAAAAAGATATTTCTTAAGCAATGACATATTTCTTCAACATAACAATAAATGCTGTATTAATGCATGCTTTTTTCTGGTTCCCTAGAAAAACCTTTGAGAAAGTGATCTTGATAAGGATGTGGAGAATTATAACTAACAATATAAGTTTTAATTTGTTCCAAATTTTACGTGTCTGTGCACTGTATTTAGCCAGGAAGTAGACAACAGTCCTAGAAGAAAGGTAAGTTCTTCTATAGTTCCTTAATTTAAGGTAACTAAGTAATTTTAGCTTATTTATAAGTTTAATAAGTATTAAGGATCTAATGTACAGGGGAGAGGATTATGGATTAAAATTCCATATTGTTTATTTGAAATTTTCAAGGAGAGTATATTTTGTGTCCTTACCACCACCTCCCATGACCAAATAACTAGTTGTGGTCATGAAGTGTTAATTAATGTTCATTAATTAATGTTAATTAGTGTTAATTAATGTTCATTCCTCAATTATTTGTCACTTCATAACCTCTCAACTTTGGAAATCCTCATCCATGAATGTGTGACCTAGGGGTGTCTGCCATGGTTTTAGAATACATTTACCCAACTAACATCAGAGGGGCGTGATAGAATTTAGGATTAGCCTTGGCCTCAAGTCATGTAGTCCAGATTCCCCTGGCTCTTCCGTCTGTTAGCGGTATGACCTTAGGATATTTACTTAATGACACAGAATCGTAGTTTTCTTTCTGTGAATGGGAAAGTGGTACTAGGTTCCTTTCCAGTCTAACACTGTGGTATTTAAGACAAGAGGATTCTAGAAATGACTTTTAAAATAAATGTGAAGAAATGAGTCAAATACCTGCAAAATAGCACTGGGATAAGGACCCTTCTGGACCTGCTGCGTGAATTCACAACCAGCAAAGTTCTCTGGGGTCGCTGGGGTGACATCACGACCTCCAACTTGCTTAAACTGAAGCACCTGTAGTGGGAATGAGAGAGAATGATTGCACTTTCCTGCTGAATTACGTAACATTTAAGACCAATGGCTGTCAAATACCTCTAAGTAGACCTTTAACTAGTGCCCCACATTAATTCCCTTTACAAGAACCTTCAAGAAGTATTTTCATACCAATTCATATCAGTAATTTTAGAAAGCATTTTAATGTTATGAGATGATTTATAACTCATTCCCTAAATTATCTTTTAGTCCATGTATCATCTTGAAACAATACTATTATTTTGAAAAAAAACAAAAGCAATAAGGTCAAGTCAGAACCTTCTAGATCTCTGTCTTTTCAGCAGGCTTATATACAAAATACATTTCCAGCCTATCTAAAACTATCAGCCAAAGTCAACTTAAGCATAAAATTTGGTCACTTTATATGCACAAGACTAGCCTAAAATATTTACACATGCCGTATTCACACAAAGAAATCAATGTCCATTTGTAGGAACAGATTACAGGGGAGAAGTGATCAAAACATGAATCTCTACTCAAACGTGGGCAGTTCCAGACAACACAGTGAAGCAGGTGGAAAGACTGCCCCTGGGAAGCTGCCTCAGTCTCATCCCCCAATTCACACACACCAAGCATTGTTGCCTGCTGGACACTGCCACATCCACTCCACCCAGATATTTGCGGAATCCAGGGGGCACTGCAGAACCCTCCTCGGGGCCAAGGGTAAGGAGGGAATGATTTAAGTCAGTTGGTGTTAGGGCCTGCTAAGGCAGAGGCAGTCTTGGCCAGTCAGTTGGTGGTTTCTGGTCTGAAGGGAAAGGGTTGGGATTTGTGAGGCTTTTCCCTGCTCTTCAAGGCATACATCAAGAATCAGCCCTTAAGGCATGCGGATCTGGCTGAAGAGCCCATGAGAGTATTTCAGGCATGGAAAGCAAAGACACTCTGGCAAAAAAAATAAAATAAAATTAAATTAAATTTAAAAAATGACCTAAATGAAAGATCTCTGTGAGTGAGATCCCACTAGAAAGAACGGGCCATCAAAGAAGGAGGTACCTTTCTCTGAAGGGAGGAGAGAACTTCCACTTTGACTATGGCGTTGTCTAAATATGATCAGAGTTGGCGAACTCAAGAGGCTTCCATAGCCTTGGCAGCTCATGACAAGACCCTCGGGTGATTACTGACGTCGTAAATAAGAGTGTTTATTGTTAAATCAACAACAGGAGTGCACTTACTCCCCAGGTAGGATCTCTGTCCTTAATGTGTTCTATTATGTGAATTAACAGTATAACTAGTACTCAAACAGTACTTTATACTTTGTGTTTCTGTGTGGGTGCAAACTGTTGAAATCTTTATTTAGTATATACTAAGTTGATCTTCTGTATATAAAGATAAATGAAAGTGAATCTTGATGAAGAATGGGATAGGAGAGGGAGTGGGAGATGGGATGGTTTTGAGTTGGAGGGTGGTTATAGGGGGAAAACCGATATAATCCAAAAGTTGTATTTTGGAAATTTGTATTTATTTAATATAAAAGTTAAAAAAAAAAACAAAGTAAAAAAAAAGAATCCTGCCTAATACTCTATGAAACGAAGTGGTTCCACTCTGCTCACATACAAGCAAAGAATATTTTCTATAAAACTTCTCTGTTTTTCCTCCCTTCCTAGAAAACTGACCCTTAAGTCAGCACCCCAGGACTGACTCCATTGCAAAAACTCCTTTGGGAAAGTGTCTCTGCAAGAATGGAGAAGTTGAGGGGACCCTGGGCCATGCTGAGGCCACAGAGAAAATAGCAAGGCAGGCAGGGACAATGTCCAAACCAAAAAATATATATCAACAGCAACAACAAAAGCTAGCAAAAGTATTCCTTGCCAGCACACTAATTTCATATGCCCTGTGCTCTCTAGGACCGTATGCCTTCTGTTTAGTCCTTTCTTTCACCACAACTACACTTAAACTGCTTCTCACAGCTACACCAATTCCCAACCACGTGCCCCTTCTGGTCCAAATTTCCTGATCTGTGAAATGAGTATAATAGTCATAGCACCTACATCAAAGGATTCCGTATTATGCAAGTAAACTATTCAAAGGTTCTCATAAAGGTGGCCACTAGTAAGTGCTTTACACGCTATCTCTGATCTTCACAGCCATCTGGAAATTTCTGAATTTTTATTTGCCTTTTATAGATGAGAACACTGAGGCTCAGGGGATTTGTATACCTTCATCCACATGCTTAGTAAGCGGCACGGCCATGACTCAAACACAGAAGGGTCTGTACCCAATGCCCATGCATCTTCCTCCCATCCAAGAAACTTCTCTTTATCTTTAGTTGGAAAGCAATCAAATTCATATTTGAAATGTAAAATGTGTATATAGTCCTAAGGAGTTCAAGCCCTTTCTGGAAACAGAGATCAGTCTTGTGTCCAGAGTAATCAGTAAATTAATTTGTCTATGGTATAAAAATCAAAGTCTTTACTTTAATAACACATAGCACTTCCTTTAGCATTTGCCTCAAAATTCATTGCTCTGGTTCCTTTAAAAAATTAAGACTCACATGTTTCCTAAAGTTTTCAATGCAGCTCACTACATTTTTTTTTAAGACAGAGAAGATAAAGGGGAAGGAATGTTGCAAAAGACTGCTGGTATCAGGGTTGAGCAATTGAGTTTTGCTGTAAGCTTCAGTGTTCAAACAGGCACCAGCACACAGTGTAATTCATCCATCCCTGTCCTCCTGCAGTGAGATTGGCCAACATTCTCTCTTCGAAACTTCAGAACTCAAAGAAGGCCAACCTTAAATGGTCACTATGTCTCTAGGAAGGTCAGATTTATACTCAGATAAAATTCTCATGGGAAACGGAAAAAGCCAGCGGCATTTTGGTGTGACTGAAAGCACACTACAGCTTTGTTCTTAAAGCATTCGATTTTAGTGTGTGTATGTATGGGTATGTGAAGGAATTTTAATTACATGATGACCATGTCTAGGTCATTGACCTAAGAAACTGCAGGATAATGATAATTTTACAGGTGCAAAAAGAATCTCTGAGGAATATTGCAGTGTGCAATTGCAGAATTTCAACCCAATTTCAAGCCCCTAGTGGAAAGAGCACCCTAAATGAAGCTCTCCAAAGTAGGAAAGATGGAAGGAAGGAAGGAAGGAAGGAAGGAAGGAAGGAAGGAAGGAAGGAAGGAAGGAAGGAAGGGAGGGAGGGAGGGAGGGAGGGAGGGAGGAAGGAAGGAAGGAAGGAAGAGAGAGAGTCAGTGAGGGGAGGAGACCTGGATGCAGAAATACCTCAAATGCTACCCTGCACCCTGTCCAGCTTGATTCTGAAGACTGGCCACACATAATGCTGGGCCCCACCTTGTGGATGTGACCTTACATGCTTGATGGATAGAGGTTCTCTAAAGTGGTATCTAGTCGTGTATCTCTGAATATGGTAACCACAGTTCTAGTACATTGTTTCTCCTTGTCACCCTCTCTAAAACCATTAGGGAAAATTCTTTATATGGATGGGAAACAAACACAACAGGTGGCAGAATGATGGAGAGTCTGAGTTAGGAGGTAAGAAATGGTGCTGACTTCATCACACTTGCCACTGTTCTCATCTATAAAATGACATTTGTCTTAAAACCAAAAGAGATAATGTGATGCAGAACACTAACTTTGGGAAGTTTGAACATTATGGATGAGTATATTATTAAAATATAAGAAGATGTCATTGCAATTAATTCTACCCTTTCAGGAGAATACACTCCAATGTGTCTTCTGTGATCTACAATTGAGTGTTTTCATGGTGGCTGTTTTGCAAATTTGAGTCTAAGAAATCCATGTTAAAACAGTTTGTGTCTTATTAGCATGTGATGATCACTACCTTCTTATAGTTAACACAAGCTGGACATAAAACAAAAGGAATCCCACAATTCCATTCCAAAATCATCTGTCCTAACGTTGAGAATAACACAGACTTGCCTTGGCCATCTGGTCTTCAGTGCTGCCCCTGGAACCCAGGTAGACCATGGCCATGGTGGATGAGATACTCCATGGAGAGAAGAAGAGGTTCTGGGTGGGGTTTGCTTTTGCCAGATGCTTGAAGAAATTGAGGGCAAAAATTGTGTTCGCAACATAAAGATCTTCCATTGTATCAACCTAGAGGGAAAGCAATAAAAGAAATCTTGGATGAGTTCAGTAGAGTAGGACAAGCTATACTCTGCCCAGGTAGGGTTTCCTTCCCTGTTCTCCCCATGGAACAAAGAAAGCAGGGACAGCTTCATGCTCCTGAGACCTGTTCAGTCACAAAGCTCTCAGGCTTGAATTTGAAATTCTCAATATTTTAAACAATATTTTAACAAGGGCTTCCATGTTTTCGTTTTGCATGCTGTAAATCACATAGCCAATCCTGAGGTATAGAGATAAGTTCAATGATAAGCATTGACACTTTATGTCACTGCAAATATGAAAATGGCAACAGCACTAACAATAGTGTTTATTGAGTTCTTATTGTCTAACGGTTGCTGACATAAACACTTTAGCTTTACTAACCATTTTATATTCACTAAACCCAGTGAGTAAGGCACTGCTATCTCTGTTTTACAAAGGAAGAGACAGTTGTATAGAAAGATTCAAGAAAGAGATCATTGCCACTCAGCTGTAAGGTGTAGGAGTAGGAACTGAAGACAGGTAAGCAGCCTCTGGGGTCAGGCTTGCAATCTCTTGCTGCACCCGTAACTACACTGCAAACACCCACATATAGTATAATCCCACACACACACAGGAAAGCGCACACTAATTCACTTATTCAGATGTGTGCCACATGCATGCCTATTCTTGTCAGCTCCAGGTGAGACAAACAATCTTTTCAGCTCTCTGCTTATAGAAGTCACTCAGACTCATTGTTTCAGGGTTGGTACTTTCGCTCAGCCTCTACTCATGCCTTTTCCATACCACAAATACCACAGACTTGCTACATACAAAGTACTTCCTGTGCTAGTGAATTCATTCATGGGAATACTGGAAGGGATTCTTTCTCTGACACAATCCCCAGTGGGGAAATCAATTCCAGGCAAGAACACAAAGATAATCTAAGGTAGATGAAACATACATGTATACCCAGTTTATCAACCTCCAGAAAATAAATGACAGACATGTCTACCACAACCAAAGGCTATGTATAAAGGTGAATCTTTGGACACACTCAAGGTGTGTGTGCGTGTGTCTGTCCTCATGGTACTGGCAAATGATCATTTTTCCAACTGTTTTGCCTTCCTCATGGCTTAAAACACACCCTATAATTATAAAAGTACACCAAACAACACTGACAGTCATCCCTCTGTGACAATGGTTTCCAGAATGGGGGAAGAGCTGGGAAAGTTGTCTGGTTGCCTACAGTGGCCTCATACAGTAGACCTTGTTTCTCGACCATGTGGGTGTCTTGTGTAAACCCTTACTTCTTAAAATACTTTTCTTAAGGAAGTTATTGGAATTTGTATCAAAATTTCTCATTTGAAACACAACTCAACTGAATTCTATCAAGACAATAATAGTAAATTGAATAAAATGCATTCCTGCAACTCTCACCTCCTTTTTGCCCTCATTTAATCTTTGTAGGAACAGTGCAAAGGAGGTATGATTATCTCTATTTTATAGATAATATTCTGATGCACCTAAGTGTTAAATAACTTATACAAGGTCACACAGCTCCTATGTATAGTGCAGGCATTCAAGCTCACATCACATTTTGGAAGCCCACTTTTTCCCACGTCCCTACACTTGCTTGTGTATATCCTCACTACAGTATGTAAGAATTTGAGCAAGTTACAGCTTCAGAAATGTCAGAAAGGGGAAATACAAGAGGACAGTAGCCAGTAAGTAATGCTGTAATAGGCTTATTAAGTTAAAAACAAGTTACTGTTTTTTTTCTTTTCTTCCTGACTTCATCAGAGAAACTAGATTCATTAAGGTAGTTCAGAAACTCCTTTCTTCTACCAACTTAAAATTGTTTTTATAAATAGACTTGTTGTATAGGTTTTAAAAATAGATTGTCTCAGTACTATTTGGAAACAAGCTAAAGGGTATAAAATATTTCTCTATACTTGTGTGGAAATATAAGTCAGAAAAGTAAATTGAAACTTCTGCATCTAATTCTAATAATCTGCATTGTCAGTCACTTTGACATGACAAAATTTAAATGTCAACACAAATTATTAGAAGGGCTTTTTAAAGTTAGGGTTTCAGGTAACTTGAAAAAGAAAAAAAAATTCAAGTTAAACAATGAAATTGTCCCACATGAACTTACTTCTTTTAAAAATAGTCTGAATTTATTTTTTTAAATGAAGTACTATTAATCACACTTAACATAAAAATGGCATTTGGTGCCTCTAGCGCAGTTAAAAGTTCCTTTCAATACCTTTGTTTAATTTGCATAATGATTTTTCCAGTAAACTTGGTAATTCCTATTAGATGAATGAAAACACGAAGCTGGAGATGGCACTGCTATCTTAGTTAACTAGTTAGTCTCAGAACCTAGGCTGGATCCTAGCCTTCAACACCAAGTCTAGTGCTTTTTCTACCAACTTTTCAAACAAAGTATGAGATGTTCACAATTTTAGAAAGCTATGAAGGTACTTTCTGACCATTAGACAAGTCCATGCCTTGTGTTTGGATAAGAATCTGTCAAAACAATGGGAAATTGAAGTCAGGGGATGACGTCAAATAATTGTCAGATCAGATACACATTTGTTGTGAATTCCTTAACATGATAGTAAGTTACACAATTTCAGCATGTCCCTAATTGATGTATAACACTTTAATATCCTTGAGATAAATGAATAGAAAACATAGGCGGGGCTAGGCTTCTGATGTGGTATTGGTTCCTGCAATACAAGTTGACGAATGCAATACTGAAACTTGGCACAGGCAATGAAACACTGGGGAGGTGCCACTGGGCACACAACCACAGTCCATCTTCTCACTGTCCCTGGTTCTTAGATTGGGGCTTACTGTCACATTTAAAGCAATTCCATTTCTGTAACTACACAGTGCAAATATCTTGAAATTGATCACAAAAATCAGCAAGAACAAAGATGAAACAATAGTTTCAAAGAAACTCATTAAAAACTGCCACAATTTTCTCCACAAAGTTAAAAGCAGTTTCTTTTAGTTGCTGACACACATAATGATTAAGTGTCTCTATACAGCACATTAAAATCACTTACTGAGCTGTACTTCAGTCAGTTCAAGCAGAAGTGAAGCTGATTTTCCTCTCATTAAACTGACCCATTATCCAACTGAATACATGAATGCATTCTTGTACTCGATTGACCCAACCCAAGTTTGCTTCCTAATTTATGCAGTTTCTGGTTGTTCATTTTAAATGACAATTGAGATTTTTTTCCTTTTATTTATAGAAAAATTATAAGTTACTTTAAATTGCTTAAATGGAAATATTTTAATTTATGTAACTATCTCCACGAAATTCAGTGTCAGAATGGCAACTAAGATTATGTATATTCTAACATTTTTGTAACACCGACACCTTGAATGAACACACATTTTGGCTTGGTTAATGGCATAGAGGTATTTGCTCACTTCTGAGATTCACAATTACATTTTACCACACATTTAGTTTTACCTCGAACTAAAATATTTGCAGTAAACTACTAAACAAGAAAACACCATTCAAGTTCTACTAACCCCCTACAAACACCTCACGTCTTAATTTTCTATATAATGTTAATACCAGCATGAAAGAAGAACAAAAAATAAAGCCACATTTTCCATAGAGATGGCTGAAATACCTTGTGATTCTCTGGGTTGCTGTCTGACTGGAAATGCTCCTCTGAGAGTTGTTACAGCCCTGACATGGTAATGACTGCTTTTATAACACTGTGCCCCTCCCACACAGCACTTTTTTCTCTCTCTTTTTAATCTGTATCCTTTGAGTGATTCAACAGTTTACTCAGAAGGACATCATTAGAGTAGAAATGATTGTCTGTAAAGGCACAGTTTGGGAAATACACTGGGCAGATGACTTCACCTAGAAACTTGAGAATTTGGAAATGAGATCTACACATGCTTGTCAAAATGAACTAAAACCTATCAGCCCCAGTCTCAAGTCTTCCTGCTCCAACTGCATTCAATGATAGTATCAGATTCCAGCATGGTCCTTGTACCTGTGCACAGCCGCAGCCCCTGGGCTGAAGGGAACTTATAAAGCCAATGAGTTAAACTCTGGTTCCTCTTCATATCTTATAAATCTTTTGCCTTTTAAAGACAATGAGAGCCTTCTTGTTTTGAAGCATGCAGATCCAAGTGACCCTTTGGGCATGGGAATGAAATGAAATCCACTGTTTCTGTTTCTTACAAATTCTCTATTTCAAAATATCCTATATTTTCTCTAGTTATAATATCGTAAGCAATTCTGGGTTCCATCTTAATCTCCTGTCAAAAACCACAACGGAAGAGTTTCTCATTTGCCCTGATTAGAACATAGATCCTATCTCAAACGGTACTAATTCACTTTTTACTTTAAGTTGATTTATAATTCTAGACAAATAACACATGTTGATTGGAAATGTCAAAACCATGACAGAGAAAATCACTAGACTTTTAGGTACAAGCAATGTAATTTGGAGATAAAATTAAACAAGAGATATCCCTAACTAAATATAACCATAAGAAGACATTCATGTGGTTAATGCTCATTGGAATGTGTCTTTGAAACATCATAAAACCGCCTCTATTCTCTTTACTTTTACACACAGGTAATTTCCAAGGTTGAGTTAAGAGAGGAAGGAAAGACACCGTGTTTCTTCTGGACTGTGCAGCAGGCTGGGTACCCAATCCTGGAGAACTAAACTGACAGTCGGAGTTGTCGGTTAAGCCAACACAGTGGATTGGGGCCCTGCCTGAACTTCTCAGCACGCTGTGGTCCACAGCACTGGATTGATTCTTACTTTGTCTCACAGTTGTGAGACTCTGGTCACAAAGGAGTTGGTGACTTAATGAAATCCCTTGTTCTTTTTAGAGAAATAGAGGTATAGGCACATCTTTGATAATCTGTGTTGAGCAGTAAAAAACTACATTATTTTGTGTATTTATTGCTAGATGATCTTAAGCCACGTATAGAAAACCTGGAAGCTCACTCCCAACAATGACCTTTCAAACCACTCAATTGTTCTTTGGATTGAAGGAAAGTTTTATGTAGCCACTGAGCCATTTAACAACTTTTAACTCCCCACTAATCCAAATCTGTGAGGTTCTATTTATGTCCTGTACTTCCCTGAAGTCCACACTGCCTCTCACAACTCTCGGTGAACTGCAATATTTAGAGCTGAGTTTACAACATATTAATTTTGGTCTTTCTGAGTGAAGCTTTAGGTAATAAAGCAGCAAGAACGGTACTGAGTATTGAGTGCATTCTTGCTAAATATTTTTGATAAATCAGATAAAATGCCAAAATTCTATAGAAAGGTCCTATAGTGTGGTGGGCAAGGATGTGGATTCTCAAAGATTTAGAAATTCCGGTTCAAATCCTCTTTTTGCCACTTACTAGTCATATAAGCTTGCCCATTTTTTCTCACCCTCTCTAACCTTTATTTCCTAACAATGCTACAGAACAAGTACCGTTGATTTCCTAAACCAAAGTAATCCCCTTCTGTCATACTCCTTCCTGAATTTGTTCAGGTATTATTCACGGATTACTCAGTCTCCGAGAAGGAGGGCCCAGCTGATTATCTGGGGACTACACATAGAAACCCAGTTCCGTGAAAAGCCTCTTTGGAAATATCTTAGGAATGCTTTTCTCCTTCATAAGAAGGAAGCATACAAGGGGAACCTCCTTATCCTATGCTATCTCCTCTTATCTGACTTACAGCATGTTTGTATGAGGACGTGATGTTCGAAGATGCAATAGCCAGGCGGACAGGAAGGTTAAGAAATGTGCAGATAGCAAAATACATCACTGATATAAGAGGACCTAAGCCAGTGCCAGAAACCACCTACTTCTAGTTTTTATTTTTATTGTTGCTACTTTAGATATAATAAATAATAAGTTGATATTGTTTTAGCCTTGTTAGGCAACTTGGGTCTCCTGTCATTTGTAGTCAAAAGCATTCCTAAATAACACAGACTTTGTGAAGAACCTGTGACATAATGTCTGTCTAGTACATCACAGATTGTCATTCAGATAGTAATTGCTCCATAGTATTAGCTAGTATAACAGAGTGGCTGTAGGTGGCCAGGTTTGGGAGTTGCCTTCCTGCCTAGATTAGAGCAATTTCTCAAGTTCACAAGTCAGAGAGGGGCTGGCACTGTGATATAGCGAGTAAAGCCACTGCCTGTGACCCCAGCATCCTTTAATTGTGCCTGTTCATATCCCACCTGCTCCACTGCCAATCCAACTCCCTGCTAATGACCTGAGAAAAGTGTTTGTGTCCCTGCTACCCACATGGGAGACACAGATGAAACTCCTGACTCCTGGCTTGATCCAGGCCCAACTCCTTGCCATTGTGGCCATCTAGAGTGAACCAGCACATCGAAGATTTCTTTTTATCTGTGTCTTCCTCTCATTCTGTAACTCTTTCAAATAAGTAAATTAAAAATCTTAAAAAATAAAAAAACACAAAAACTGTAGATGGAGCAGGTGCTGTGGCACAGTGGGTTAAAGCCCCGGCTCGCCAGTTCAAGTCCCAGCTGCTCCTCTTCTGATCCAGCTCTCTGCTATGGCTTGGGAAAGCAGTGGAAGATGGTCCAAGTTCTTGGATCCCCTGCATCCACGTGGGAGACCTGGAAGAAGCTCCTGACTTCCAATCAATTCACCTCTGGCCGTTGTGGTAATTTGGGGAGTGAAACAGCAGGTGGGAAACCTTTTTCTCTCTGTAACTCTTTCAAATAAAAAGAAATCATTTAAAAAACTATAGCTAGAGAAAGAAGCAAAGGACAACATATAAAAAAGCAGCAAACTGAGAAGTACAAATCATGAAATCATAGGAGAGAGGGGAAAGAATTGATAACATGTATTAGGGCTTTGAGGAAAGGGTGGAGATAAGTGAAAGGAAGGAAAGAAAGGAAAAGGCACTGAAATCACAGGGGTTGCAAGCAGAGATAGACATTGCACACCTTCCTGAGGGCTGCCTGGGGCAGAGTTGGCGTTACAGGTGATGTAGAGAGGAATGGAAGGAGACAGAAATGTGGAGAAGACTCTGGACCCACACTGAATTAACTATTAAGAAGGGAACTAATAAAACGTGTTGTTACAGAAGAGGAAGAACTCCAAGAGGGGAGATCTATTAGGAGACCCAGCTATAGGAGAAAGAACACAGCCACTACAAACTGTTCGTGACCACTGAAAGATAAATAGGATTAAGTTCTCTTAAACAACCTGAAATATTACATACCACAGCTTTAGAAAAGATCACATCTTTGGAAGCTCCTCTTCTATGAAAATGTGCATGATATACTCATAAGAGGAGAAAGGAAACATATATTATGATCTCTTCTAAATGAGTAAAATATGTACAGAAATATTTTAAAGTATAAACCGTGTTTATTGCTGGGTCGTAACTTTACATATATTTGTCATTTTTCCCTTTTTACTACAGAGATTTCTCATGGGTTTTCTAAAAGAGATGCATTACTTTTTTTAGATTTATTTATTTGACAGGTAGAGTTATAGACAGTGAGAGAGAGAGAGAGAGAGAGAGAGAGAGAGAGAGAGAGGTCTCCCTTCCATTGGTTCACTCCCCAAATGGCCGCCACAGCCGGCGCTGCACCAATCCGAAGCTAGGAGCCAGGTGCTTCTCCTGGTCTCTCATGCCAGTGGAGGGACCCAAGCACTTGGGTCATCCTCCACTGTCTTCCCGGGCCACAGCAGAGAGCTGGACTGGAAGAGGAGCAACCAGGACAGACCCTGGCGCCCCAACAGGGAATAGAACCTGGAGTGCCGGTGCTGCAGGTGGAGGATTAGCCTAGTGAACTGAGGCGCTGGCCCTGAGATGCATTACTTTTAAGGTAAGAAATACACCATCAAAGTATCTGTTTTGAGATGTTTTTTCCTCTCCCCTCTAGGGCTACAAAGAATCATGTATAAAGGAGAAATAATGTCAAAAGAAGAAAAGCAACTTCATGCATAAAGTTATAAAATTCTGATTGGGAGACTTGAATACACTGTGCTTTTCTCTTAAACATCTGTACAGTGGTTACTAAATAGTCTGTTTGGTTAACTACTCCATGTTAGATAGTAACAAATATAACTTACTCAACCATGACATTCATTTCCAAAGGCTAGGGTAAGTTCTTGGCTCATATTAAGTGTTCACTGTTTACTATATAAATTTTATGTTCAGCATGTTGCAATGCATTAGTATTCTTTCCTCTACTTTGAGTGAGCATCCACTGGCAGTTCTATAATTACTTATGGTTTGCTGATAGATGAGGAATATATGAATCAGGAAAATATATCTGGGGCCAGCGCTGTGGTGTAGTGGGTAAAGCCACCTCCTGCAGTGCCAGCATCCCTTATGGGCTCCAGTTCGAGTCCTGGCTGCTCCACTTCTGATCCAGCTCTCTGCTGTGGCCTAGGAAAACAATGGAAGATGGCCCAAGTCCTTGGGCCCCTGTAACCCACATGGCAGACCCGGAAGAAGCTCCTGGCTCCTGGCTTTGGATCGGCACAGCTCCAGCCACTTCAGCCAACTGAGGAGTGAACCAGAGAATGGAAATCCTTTCTCTCTCTCTCTCTCTCTCTCTCTCTCTCTGCCTCTCCTTCTCTCTCTGTGTAACTCTTTCAAGTAAAATAAAATAAATCTTTATATATATATATATATATGTATATATGATTTCTACATTGGTAATACCATTCAAATTATCCAAAACATGATACAATTGTAGGTCTAAAAGGAAGTTCTGTTTTTACATAAAATAATCTCATTCTATTAATGACTTTCTATTCATATATTGACACATCATTCATTTATGGCAAAGACAATATTAATTATCCTTCTTGTTTTGATAATATGGCTTATTTTGGAAATGTAAGTAGCTGTTACTGTGGGCAGGTAAAGCTGGAGGTAGTCATTTCTGTAGAGTGAATTTGGAACATATAGGCTAAAACGTCCTACGATGCATTCTTCTTGAGATAACTATCAGAGCATAAACATATCCTTTTATTTTAAGTGACAAAACAGCAAATCTAAAACTCTGGGAGAAATATTACATGTGCTTGAATTTCTGAAGAAAGTTTTTGATGAGGAAGGTTGGTCAGGGAAGGAGTTTCAGGGTATATGTGAAGAGAATAAGCAAAAGAATGACAGGGCTTTGAATGAAGGTAGGTCTAGACCACAGAGCAGGAAGGTCCCCAAATGCAAGACAACAGAAACCTCATCTATTTTAAGGTATAGCCCTAGGCCAGCCATAAGTGTGAGAAAGTCTGCACAAGAAACAAGTTATGTTTGGGTGTGTAACGCCTCTGGTTGAGTATTTATCAGGTTACCAAGTGATAATCCCAACACAGATGCCACAGTGGCAGGCAATTAGAACAAAGATCCAGTATTCTGTGATTCAGCTCTTTGAGAAAGCAAATAATGTTCCTAAGACTTGTCATGCCAGAAGCATGCAAAGAGAGATTGAGTTTTAGGAGCAGTCTCAGGATGCATTGTGAGTCATGAATTTACTCATCACATGTACCAGGTGAAATTCTATGCTTACAGTGATAGGTTTCTGTAGAGTGTCTAGTGATATAATATCGGATTCATTTAACCTCACCCAACTCTCAGTAATCCTTGCAGATTATTTATGGATAAGTGAATTATCCATGCTACTTAGCAAGTCTTAATTTAGTCTCACTCTCACCTAATGTGTCCTTAGTACCTCTTGGCCAATGTCGGATACCTAGGAAAAGTAGCATATTCAAATGTTAACTTACATAAAACACACTCACAAGATAAACACAAAAGCAAATAATCATAAAATATATTCAAAATCCAGATGTCAATTACTTTTGCTTTATCCTCATGAATTTGTCTGTCTTTTTTTCTTTAAGGATAAATAAAAGACCAGAGATCAATCAGCAGTTGCTACTAACAGATTTATTTGGTCCTCTATAAAATGACAGGAAAAATACCATGATTTCTAGGAAGGAAATGACAAGAGGAAGTATATGAATTAGGAAATAGTCACATATTTCATCTCAGAATTGTACCAGTGAATTTATATTGCTATCCATTCATGATACCCTTATTTAGAATCATATAGAAATGAAGAGGAGGGGGAAGAAATGATTGCTCAGTTCTTCCTGTGTTAATTAGTCATAAAATACTGAGTACATTGACAGGAAGATGAGAATGTAAATAGATGTAGGTGATAGGTGATGGAGACTAAAAGAGGACAAGAAAAACTCCTGCAGCTCTTGACCACTGACCTGGCTGCCAACTCCACCTCTTAGTGGACATCTCCAGTTTCTTGTCCCATGGCCACTTCAGTCTTGACTTTCCAAAGCTGATCACATCATATTTCCATCAGTTTCCCAGACCTATTCCTCTTCATCTCCTTCCTATCTACTAGTCTTAGACAAGATAAAATATGATAAAATCAAAGCTATTTCCTTGACTCTTTTTAACTCCACTTTCACATAGACATTTAACAAGTCATGCAAATTTTAGTTTCAGGGTATTTTGACTCAATATGCTCCTCTTTTTTTTTTTATCTAAAATCAATGTTCTGATTCTTATCTTCATAATTGCTATTGCTTTTACCTCTACTACTGTATCTAGAAAATTTTGTCAAAGTTCTTCTTTTGGCTATAGTTTCATCTGTAAAGTCCTTGAGAAAAGAAGCTCTGTATTTCATTTAACACACATAACAATAGGATGCCTACTTAATTTTTTAAACTAAACTTAAAACAAATTTTTGTATCCTAATTTTCATACTCCCTAGCACTACTAATTTAGCCTCAAAGTATGGCCTTTCTCCTTTTCCACTTATGAGGAGAGAAAACTATCTTCTGGGACATAGAGCAGTGAGGAGAGACCCTAGAAATTGGATATGAGGCAAAGCTTTAGATCCTGAGTCTAGCAGCTCAGAGAACATTAGGAACAGGTGTCATAGTGAGACTGCATTGCCAAAGGAACAGAAGCCATGATCTTGGCTGGCTTCAATAGGCACAGATAACATCAGGTCAGCCACAGAGGAAGCATCTCTAACTGAGGGTTTGGATGAGTGGCTCCCAGGAGCCAGGACCTCCGAGAGTTTTAAGCAGTGAGAAAATATCAAGTAGTAAGGGAAAAGGCAAAGAAAAGCTGGTAAGAGTTAGAGAGGAGCATCACATGGGAGAAAGCTTAATCCATTTGGCTTAATTTTCTAATTGTGTATGGAGCACTTAGCTACAGACTGAAGTAAATAAAGCTTTCAACGGAAAAAACGAATCAAGGTGCTGCTAAACACCATGCTCCAGGTAATAGGTTACATAAGATGTGCAAGAATATTGGGCCTCAGAGACAGAGTTTAAATTATTTATGCATTTGGCATTAAAGTGACTAGGCTAATGAGATATATAGTGATCAGGACATCTCAGATCTCCATCAAGGCAGAACCTGTGGTGGCTCATTTTTTCTTCCTGACATTTAGTTATACATACTTACTCTATTCTTTTGAATCTATTACTTATCTGGGTCAAAAGAATGAATATTCCCAAAGCATACTGTTTCTCAGTGATTTTTGTTCCGATATCCCTTCTAGTATTATTTCAGTCCGATTTCTTGGTGATTTCAGTATTTGCGTTTATATGCTTGCTTTCCTAGTTTAAAAGTACTGCTCATACTTTCAAGGCACACACAAGGCATGGCATTGAGCATAACAATTTTACTTTTCTTTAGTCATTTCTTAGTGTTCCACAGCTCTTTGGCTTGTCCATTACAGCAAGCTCCACATTGTGTTAGCTTCATGCTTTATCTATCAACATTAAGAAATCTAAATAAGTGCAGATAGAAGGAATAAAATGACACCATATACTAAAGATAAGGTGAGGACTTCCCCAGGACTCAAGTATGCCTATCTTTGTGACCACCTCTTAAAGTTAAAAATGCTTAAGCGTTCTCACTCTACAGCAAGTTCGTATTTGCCTAGATCTGAGTACATAAAGCCTATTTCACAACCTTTTTGGGGGCATTTTAGCATCAGTAAAGAACCTTTGGTCATCAAATTTTTTAAATCAAGAGTCATGACCCCTTAGCCTGCATCTGTGACTCATACTGAAATTACATTGTATGATTTTCTAATATGGCACAATAATCTTAAAGTATGATCCTCTTCATTTCATATCAATGTGGAAATATAAGCATGTGTTCTACATTTCCAAAATTATGGATACAATCGTTTAAAATATAATAATGTTTATAAATTCTAAAAGCTTTGTATAAAATTATGACATAGGACAAATTTGAAAAGTCATACACTACAAATTTAAGACTAAAACAGGTGCTGTGGCATAGTGGGTAAAGCCGCAGCCTGCAGTGCCAGCATTCCATATGGGCACCAGTTCGACTCCTGGCTGCTATACTTCCAACCTGGCTCTCTGCTGTGGCCTGGGAAAGCAGTGAAAGATGGCCCCTGCGCCTGCATGGGAGACCAGAAGAAGTTCCTGGCTCCTCGCTTCTGATTGGGCAGCTCTGGCCATTGTGGCCATCTGGGGGTTGAACCAGCAGATAGAAGATATTTCTCTCTCTCTCTCTCTCTCTCTCTCTCCATCTCTCCCTCTCTCTCCCTTTCTCTCTCTGTAAGTCTGCCTTTCACATAAATAAGTACATCTTTTTAAAAAATTGCTAAAACATTGTTCTTATAAAAGAAATAATATAGATGAGGTTTTGGGCAGAATGTCTAATCATAATAAGCATGTACCCTTGCTATTATTACAAAAATACCACTGGACATTGTGTCTACTTGAGTGCCACAGTGAAAGCTGGTAATAGGTGTGCTATCAACTTCCTTGGTTTCCTTTCCTTCCACTGTAATGGCCCCACACAATTTATGAAACACTTTCAACAGTTCCAATAAGATTAATGATTATTTTGCAGCTGAGAAAATAGATATATACTCAAGAAATGTGCCCCATTGGTAGTGAACTAAGGTTGTTTCAGGCTACTTTCCAAGCTCTTTCAGTGGAAAGTTTGTGATTCTGCTTCTGCAATTGCTTCTGTAGCTGTTAGGACCTCAATAGAAGCAATGAGACTATTGACTGCCCCAGAACCCAGCAATGCAATTATCAAATGATTAGTCTGTGATAAAAGTGCTATTTTGGATCTTCACCTGAAAAAGTGGCCTGCAACATCCCAACCCCGCTATGGCTGGAATTTGCTCTACATTGGGAGTTGCCAGAAGCAGGAGTAACCCTTTGATAAAACTGCTGAATTGTCTTAAGGGCAATCCTTCGATTGGCAGCTTAATAAGTCATATGCAGGGAAGGAAGGTCAGAGTGAGAGTAAATTTGGAAGCGGGTAAGAGCAGCGGTCAATTATTTTTGGGTGAGAGAGTGGTGCTTGGTAGTTTATAGGTAGCATAGCAGCTTTCCTTTTAACTGAGTTCAGACAAAATTCAGAAATGACCTTATTTTGTCTCACATTTCTCCAGAGTGTTTTTGTCTGAGGTTGTTACCCCATGACATGGAGAGAGAATTTTCCATCTGCTTGTTCACTCCCCAAATGGCCACAGCAGCTGGGGCTGGGCTAAGCCAAAGCCAGGAGTCAGCAGCTTCATGCAGATCTCCCACATAGGTGTAGGAACACTTGGACCATCTTCCACTGTTTTCCCAGGCACGTTAGCAGGGAGCTGTATTGGAAGTGGAGCAGCCAGAATTTGAACCAGCTCCAGTATGCAATACTGGCACTGCAGGTGGTGGCTTAACCCATTGCACCACAATGCCAGCCTCCCAAGCAGTGTCTTAATGGCTTTGCCAAACACATACTCCTGGTTATTGTTTATTAAATTTCCATAGTTTTATACATACTTACCACCAACCCAATCATAAAGCCTCTCCCAGTAGGATAAATCTTACTGTAAATCCATTGAAACACTTGAGAAATTGAAACCAATTTCATTTTCTTAAAATAATCATATTTAGAATTCCTGGTCTGCTCCAGACTACATAACTTACTTTCTATACTCCTAAGAATCTGACCTCTTGTGATGGTTCTTGGTTTTCTTCTCTCCAGAAAAGCTCCCTGCAGCACCTGCCTTTTCTGTGGGGTAGGGCCAGAACGTAGACTACGGCCCATGGATGGGGAACAGAGAGCCCAACTACTTCAATAATCTACCAGTCTTGCTGTTTTTGGCTTGTTATCAATCCCCCCCACTCTTGTGGAACTTGGTGCTATTTATTTATCTTTTAAAGATACTCAATGGTTAAGTTAAATTAATCTTCATCTTCCTCCACAGCCCACCTTCTGGACTTCAGCTTTCTTGATTCTGCTAAGTTCTTTATCACACACAGTAACCTAAATACTTTGCAGCATCCAAAAATACAGTGTTGTTGCCTACTCTTTGATTCCCTTTGTCTTCTAGGTTAATGTTATAAAACAACAGTACAATGATAAGAAAACTTTGCTATCTTCTTGTATGTTTTTAGGAGGGACACAAGGCTAAATGAGTGTGTTTAATCAGCAAACTTTAATCAGACTTTCCCAAAATTCTACACAGCAGCCACCACCCACTCAAGATAATGATATCCCTGTTAGTTGAATGACCACACTGTGACTCATGGCAGTAATTTTCGACATTGTGGAAGAGACATTTTTGTACTGTTGGGGGCTTTACAATGACCAGCGTATTTTTTATGAGAGGCTGACGCATATCTGAAGCAAGTGATTTATCTTTGTCTTTTCAAAATGTTTCTCAAGCTTAAATTATAGGGTCACCTCTAAACCTTGCAGGATGTTACATTTTGTTCTTTTTTAAGCACACACCCAAACCAATCCTCCATGTCTGACTCCGTAGTCTCCCCTCCTCCACCCATACGATATTAACTCCAGGTGAGCGGGTGGAGACTGCAGAGTCATGGAATCTGATATCTGCAGACCTGGAATTAGCCCACTGGACAGGGAAGCGGGCAATACCCTGCTTTCAACCATGACTGTGTCTTCTGTCTCCTGGTTTCATCTGCTAGGCCAAGGAGTCTGCAAACTGAGACTGTTCAAAGTCCACCATGTTGCACCTCTGATAAAATGCGTATTCTTCCAATTCAGTGCAGGATCTCAGCACATCATTTTTTCTAACACATTGTGGGTGAGCCTATTAGAATTTAAGAGGCATACAAATCTCTGGGAGGGCCTCTTAACACAGACTTCGAATAACTACGTCTGTGGTAAGGGCTGAGGTCCTGCGTTTCTCACAAGCTTCAGGTTGCTGAATCACCGTGCCACCAATGCTGCTGGTTTGAGGACCACACTTTGAGAAGCAAGGCTGTGAGCACTCTAATGTCATTTTTATCTTGCATACAATCTCTCCCAATGGTAGGATGGAATGGCCAATGCTAGTGCTTTGTTCACAAGTCCATCTTCCAGTTTCTGTAGAATTTGGTGCTAATGGCTTGCACATGCAACATTCAGAAAACTTCCATTGGGTGCTAGAGCCATGTTTTCAGTAATGAGATCCAGAGGTACCTGGGAGTATTATACCCATCCCCAGCCCCCCATAAGTCCTTAGCAAATGGATGACTGATTTGAGAATGCAAAAACTCAACTCCTGTTCTGAAGTGGTGCAAACTCTGAGGTGTGTTAGCCCCTGAGCCATTCCTACAGATTGGCACCCTAGTCTGCAATTTCACCTGAAACCATACCCTTGCTTGGCTGCTTCTTCCCCTTCTTGCTTCCCTCACTGCACTCTTCTTCTCTCATGCCCTTATTGGATTTTCCTAGGAGCATTTGCTTAATAAATTATGTGAATCCTATGTTTATGATCTGCTTTTGAGAAAATTCAACCTAAAGCAAGTGGCCTCTTCCAAAGTGGTTTTTAGATCCTAAAGAAATCTGAGGGATAACAACAGGAAAACTGCACAGTAAGAGACTTTATGCCACTGTTTCCCAGCACGCATCATGGTGCCTGGCACACAGCAAGTGCTTTATCAGGTTGGATGACTGAATTCAATTTGCAAATAGCATTGATGTAAAGCATTTCATGGTTTCCTAATCACAGGGCCTCATTGTAATCGACCCTGAGCCCTCCACATGCCTGAATACTAGCCTGGCCAGGGCAGCCCATTTGCTCCTCCATCTGTCTGATATTTTGGGCTCTCTAGTTGATATAGAATGTTCAGCAACAATGTCCCCAGGCCCCACTTCCTGAACCATAATATCCGTGATGAAGGCACTGGATTGTGGCACCCCAGTCCTTCCCATGGCCCATCCTCCACCCGTGCTCTGAGAAAGAACAGCAGAGCCTTCTAGCCATTGCCACACTGACACAGAGCTGCTGACCCTGCATCCTCCCTAACATCGTATCTTTCTAACCATGAGGAAAGACAGGAAGACCACTCCACACGCAAACCTCATTTCCTGCCTATTTGTCACGACGGCACGTCCCACAGCTGCCAAGCCATGTGTGGCAACCCAGCCATACACATTCTTGCATCATTTTTGGAAGTCAAGCCCAGAAGATACACATCTGAGGTGCAGCGTCTTCCTTCTGGGAACAATGAGTTTACATGAAGCATTCGGAAGCAAAGATTCACAAAATCATATTTTTCATGGTTTCCTTCAAAGTGTTGCAGAGCATAGCAGTAAATGGAGGAGAAACTGAATGTGTATCATGGTCCATATGGACACAATATAAAATATAAGAATTCTGGAGAAGGCAATGGCAAAGATGTTTGCTTATGATTTTTTCCTACACACTTGAGTGGCAAACGAGTCTCTCCAGTTTGTTTTCCTCTACTCTCTGTATCAGATGATTCTTCTCTTATTTTATTGTTGACTTTTAACATTTTGACAAATTTTAATTCTTTTCTAATTATTGCTTACTGCTTTTTAAAATTTTTTTATTAATATAAAGAGAACAGATTTCATGTATTTCAAATATATAATTTTAAGAACATAAGGACACTTTCCTCCCTCCCTTCTCCTTCTTTCCTATCTTTTTTTCTCTTAATATTTTCAATAACATAGTTTCTGTAATCATACGCTTATCCTCATTACTGTTAATCTAAAAATGTTCTTAAAATGAGTTTCAAAACATAGTAATGAAAAAAATATAAAAATTTTCTAAAGTTTATGGAAAATGGAATTTAAAAATAAAGCAAAATAGGCTATAAAATATTGTTAGTGTATATATGAAAACTACACCTTTCTTTGCCTCAAATATGATTAAGAATTTCATGTACAGGGAAAAAATGTATCTTGAAACAATGAGGTGATCAGATCTGGTTATGGTCCCTTAAGTAATAAAAACTTGAATGAACCTGGACCCTCTATTTCTTGTTTTTAAGATTTTATTTTATTTATTTGAAAGGCAAAGAGAGAGAGAGAGAGAGAGAGGCAGAATCTTCCACCCACTGATTAACTCCCCAAACAACTGCAACAGCCAGGGCAGGGGCAGGCCTAAGCCAGGAGCCTGGAACTCTGTTTCAGTCTCCCACATGGGTGGTAGAGCCCCAAGTATTGGGTCACCTTCTGCTGCCCTCCCAGAGACATCAGCCAGGGAGCTGGTTGGAAGTGGAGCAGCCAGGACCAAACTGGTGGTTTGATATAGAATGCTGGCATGGCAGGCAGCCAATTAATCCACCATGCTACAATGCGGGCCCCTCTCCGTTTCTTATTTTTGCTTTATTGACATTTGTAGCTATGTCATGATCTTGTGAATATGCATGAAAAGTGTTGATTTTTCCACAGTAAATGGATTAACGTGAATTTGGAAACCTTGGTGATTTTACACATTTTCCCTTTTCTGAAACCTAATGTTAACTTGTTCTTTCCTTTTCTAGATATTTCTGCCTCTGAGTTTTTCTCTGAGACGTATTCCTCAAGATTCCACCCACGTCTCCATGTTTTCATCAGCAGAAACCTGGAGCTGACAGTGTATTATGGATGACCCAGCAAGGCAGAGCTAATAAAAAAATAAATCGAATACTCAGTTCCATCTCTTGAAAGAAAATTAAAGGTTTTCTTTCTTTTTTAAGATTTATTTATTTATTGAGCCGGCGCTGTGGCTCAATAGGCTAATCCTCCGCCTTGCAGAGCCGGCACACAGGGTTCTAGTCCTGGTCAGGGCGCTGGATTCTGTCCCAGTTGCCCCTCTTCCAGGCCAGCTCTCTGCTATGGCCCGGGAAGGCAGTGGAGGATGGCCCAAGTGCTTGGGCCCTGCACCCGCATGGGAGACCAGGAGAAGCACCTGGCTCCTGGCTTCAGATCAGCGCGATGCACTGGCCGCGGCGGCCACAAAAGTCAGGGCTGAACCAGATGGAAACCAGGAGTCAAGAGCTTCATCTGGGTATTCCACATGGGTGCTGAGGCTAAGAACTTAGGGCATCTTTCCCAGATTTTCCAGGCACATTAGCAGGGAGCTGGATCAGAAGTGGAGCAGCCAGGTCTTGAACCAGCATCCATAGGTGATGGCTTTACCAGCTAGGCCAGAGCACTGGCCCTGAAAATTAAAGGTTTTCATTTGGGAACCCACAATGCCACCTTGTAAATCTTTACAACTCTTCCAATCCTCTCAAAGTCTTCCTGGATCCAAGATCCTTGTCTCCTCCTCTGGCCTTTGTTCTCAGCTTTCAACCTTTGCTCTGCGCTCTCAAACTCCCTCTCAGATATCCAAGTTGTAGTTTCTCTCTGTTACGTGCATTGTACTGTTTATTCTGCCTGGAAGTTAATCCAAGAAGCAAGAAATCTCATATGCAATGGAAGCCAAGGGAACACAGGCAGGCAGGCTGGGGAGATTGTAAGCACTCTCATTACTTATTCACTTCAATTAATGTAGGTTAAAAATCATTAACAACTTTTAATTCCCTTTAAAATGAAGATTTACATTATATATTAATTTATGTTACCATCCTTTTTGTATGTGCTATACTTTTTTAAAAAAAAAATTTTATTTAATAAATATAAATTTCAGCCAGCGCCACAGCTCACTAGGCTAATCCTCCACCTGCGGCGCCGGCACTCAGGGTTCTAGTCCCAGTTGGGGCACCGGATTCTGTCCTGGTTGATCCTCTTCCAGTCCAGCTTTCTGCTGTGGCCTGGGAAGGCAGTGGAGGATGGCCCAGGTCCTTGGGCCCTGCACCTGCATGGGAGACCAGGAGGAAGCACCTGGCTCCTGGCTTCAGATCCGCACAGTGCGCCGGCCACAACACGCTCGCCTTAGCGGCCACTTTGGGGGTGAACCAACGGAAAAAGGAAGACCTTTCTCTCTGTCTCTCTCTCTCTCTCACTGTCTAACTCTGCCTGCCAAAAATAAATAAATAAATAAATAAATTTCAAAAGTACAACTTTTGGATTATAGCGGTTTTTCCCCCCATAACCACCTGCAAACCATCCCATCTCCTACTCCCTCTCCCATCCCATTCTTCATTAAGATTCATTTTTAATTATCTTTGTATACAGAAGATCAACTTAGTATATACTAAATAAAGATTTCAACATTTTGCACCCATGCAGACACACAAAGTATAAAGTACCGTTTGAATACTGGTTTTACTGTTAATTCGCATGGTTCAGCATATTAAGGACAGAGATCCTACATGGGGAGTAAGTGCACAGTGACTCCCGTTGTTGATTTAACAATTGACACTCTTATTTATGACGTCAGTAATCACCCGAGGCTCTTGTCATGAACTACCAATGCTATGCAAGACTCTTGAGTTCGTGAACTCTGACAAGGCCATAACCAAAGTGGAAGTTCTCTCTTCCCTTCAGAGAAAGGTACTTCCTTCTTTGATGGCCCATTCTTTCCGCTGGGATCTCACTCACAGAGATCTTCCATTTGCCACCACAAAATACCTTAGGATGAGTAGTTCATACTTAATATGACTGATTTAATTCTGTAATTAATACACAGTTATTCTTAAGTGTTGAAATTTAACTGAAATGTGATCCCTGTTAAACATAAGAGTAGGAATAAGAGAGGGAAGAGATATATAATTTGGGACATGCTCAAGCTGACTTGCCCCAAATGGTAGAGTTAGAAACATACCAGGGGACTCCAATTTAATCCCATCAAGGTGGCATGTACCAATGCCATCTCACTAGTCCAAGTGATCAATTTCAGTTCGCAATTGATCATAATGAAAGGACTAAGAGTCAAAGGGAGCACATAAACAAGTCTAGTACCTGCTAACACTAACCGATAGAATAAATAAAGGGGAGAGTGATCCAACATGGGAAGTGAGATACTCAGCAGACTCATAGAATGGCAGATGCCCTAAATAGCACTCTGGCCTCAGAATCAGCCCTAAAGGCATTCAGATCTGGCTGAAAAGCCCATGAGAGTATTTCAGGCATGGAAAGCCAAGACACTCTGGCAAAAGATCTCTGTGAGTGAGATCTCAGTGGAAAGAACAGGTCTTCAAAGAAGGAGGTACCTTTCTCTGAAGGGAGGAGAGAACCTCCACTTTGACTATGACCTTGTCTAAACAAGATAAGAGTCGGAGAACTCAAGGGGCTTCCATAGCCTTGGAAACTCATGACTGGAGCATAGGGAGATTACTGATGCCATAGACAGGAGTGTCAATTGGTAAAGTCAACAACAGGAGTCACTGTGCACTTACTCCTCATGTAGGATCTCTGTCCTTAATGTGCTGTGCATTGAGATTTAATGCTATAACGAGTACTCAAATAATATATTTCACTTTGTGTTTCTATGGGGGTGCAAACCGTTGAAATCTTTACTTAATGCATACTAAACTGATCCTCTGTAAAAAAAAAAAAAAAAAGAAAAAAGAAAAAAAAAAAAGAAAAGAAAAGAAAAGAAACTATCAACTCCCAACTTGACTCTCACTGGGATTAAACATGACAATAGGTCTGATCTGATTTCATCATCATTAAAAAAAAGCATCTATTATTTTTCACTTTATGTTTCTGTGTGGGAGCAAACTGTTGAAATCCTTACTTAATGTATACTAAGCTGATCTTCTGTATATTAAGATAATCGAAAATGAATCTTGATGTGAATGGAAGGGGAGAGGGAGTGGGAAAGGGGAGGGTTGTGGGTGGGAGGGACGGTATGGGGGGGAAGCCATAGTAATCCATTATTCGTACTTTGGAAACGTATATTCATTAAATAAAAGTTAAAAAAAAAAATACCTTAGGATGAGTAGTTCATAAAGGAAAAAGCTTTATTTGGGGTCACCGTCCTGAAGACCAGAAACGAATCCACAACTTCCTGGCTTGTGCTGAGGGCATCATATTACGACATATTGTAGTGGAGAAGGAGAAAGAAGAGAAGAACACGTGTGTGAGTGAGGAAACATGAAAAAGCCAAGGAACCCAAATTTCCTTTATCGCAAGCTGCTCTGCTGGAACTACGTTCATCTCTCCTGAGAGTAGAGCCCCCATGACCCAGTGGCCTCTTAAAGGTTCCACAACCTCTCTGTGACGGTGGGGACCAGGCCTCCAACATAAACCATGTAGACCATAGCAGCGACTGTCATAAAACCCATCCATGAGCAAGCAGCTTTGGAAAGCAGTTGCCTCTTGTTCTTCCCTACCCCATCCACTTACTTTCTACTTGTTTCAACATCTTTATATCTTCCTGACTTCCAGTAGAGTGACAACAAATGAAAAGTTATGGGAAGTTAGGCTTTAGATAAACGTGAAGAAAAATTTTCTAACATTAGAATGTTCCACCTGGTCAAATCCATTTACTGAACATACTTAGGTGCCTTCAAAAAATGATAATCTACCTGATTTGACCCTGTTCTTCTCTTCCGAACTGGCTTACTGTACCTGATTAGTGCGATCTCTTAGGGAAATTCACACACACACACACACACACACACACGCTCAGAAATAGTCTGGAGTTAGACATGCTAAAATGTTAGCAATGAGTTGTCTAAACATTGTAAAACTATGATTAATTTTTTATTTTCTTCTTTATAGAGTTCTGAAATTTCCAAATTTTGTACAAAAACATCTATCATTTTTATAATCACAATGAGGAAAATATTACTTAACACAAGTGTATCATAACTGCCAGTACTTGCCCTCTTGTATCATTCACAATCAATATGTTGTATCCTTTTTCCTAATTCTCTCCTATCCTTGGAGTCATAGCTCAGTCCTGTTCCCCTGAGTCTATGACTTGGTCTCTTATTAACACTTTGCTGGTACTGATTCTGGTTTCTCTCCAATGGTTACAATGGTCCTTAACAGTTTATACATGATGAGTGCAGACATCACATTATCCTGGAAAGAAAGCTTCAGACATGGACTCTGCCTGTGAATACCTTCAGCAGGATTCCTCTGCTACATTAAACTAGATGATGTGTAAAATCCCACCATGCAGTGTGGCCACAGTCTACCTTTCTCCACTAATCCATCTGTGCATCTATGTGTGACTCTCCAGGGTACTGTATTGCATTCTGGTAGAGCGATGCCCTAAACCCACAGATTAAGGCCATGCCTCTGTAAAAGGAGAAGCAATCTCAAATGACATGCTTGTCATTGGGAGGAGAAAGAGGTACTGGAGCAAGAAACATAGCTCAGAGGTAGTCTACGGATAAGCAGGAAAGAGAACTTTATTGGTCTCTAGGCCTAGAATTAAAATTGTATAAATGCTTGGGCTTTTCATTTATTTGTTTGTTTTTAAGGTTTTATTTATTTATTCATTTAAGGGGTAGAGTTAGAGACAGAGAGAGGTAGAGACAGAGAGAAAGGTCTTCCATCTACTGGTTCACTCCCCAAATGGCTGCAACAGCCAGAGCTGGGTCTATCCAAGGCCAGGAGCCAGGAGCTTCTTCTGGGTTTTCCACATGGGTGCAGGGATCCAAGCAGTTGGACCATCTTCTGCTGCTTTCCCAGGCCGTAGCAGAGAGCTGGATCTGAGAGGAGCAGCAGGGACTGTTGGGACTGGGACTGTGCCCACTATGCCACAGTGCTGGCCCAATACTTGATTTTTAATCATTAGCTGCAGGTATGAAGAGACATTCCCCTTTGTAAAGGAATACCCAAGATCAGAGTGCAATACGCCTTCAAGCCCCAGAGAGCAAGTACGTTTTGTAAAGTATCATCTGGATTCAAATTGCTCTGATTGACTCCACTGCTTTTAGCTCAGTCTTGTTGAACAATTTCTGCTCTGACCTGTTAGGCCTCAAAGTTAAAAAAAGATAAAGCTGGAAAACAAAAATTACCTTCCGTCATCAACCTTGAAAAGCCAAGTTTTGTTCTTATTAAGAAGAGTATTTCTGGAGGCTGGCATTATGGAAGAGTATGTTAAGCTTCTGTCCGCGATTCTGTCCCAGTTGCTCCTCTTCCAGTCCAGCTCTCTGCTGTGGCCCAGGAAGGCAGTGGAGGATAGCCCAAGTACTTGGGCCCTGCACCCGCATGGGAAACCAGGATAAGCACCTGGCTCCTGGCTTTGGATCGGCACAGCGTACAGGCCGTAGTGGCCATTTGGGGAGTGAACTAATGGAAAGAAGACCTTTCTCTCTGTCTCTCCCTCTCTCACTAACTCTGCCTGTCAAAAAAAAAAAAAAAAAAAAAAAAAAAAAAAAAAAAAAAAAGCTACCATCTGCAATGCCAGCCACCAATATAGATTCTGGTTCAAGTTCTAGCTGTTCCATTTCTGATCCAGCTCTTTGTTAATGCATTAGGAAAGCAACAGAAGATGGTCCAAATATTTGGGTCCCTGCACCCACCTGGGATACCTGGATATAGTTCCCTGCTCATGGCTTTGGCCTGGCCCAGTCCCTGACATTGCTGTCATTTGAGGAGTGAATCAGCAGCTGGAACACTGATCTCTTTCTCTCTCTTTCTCTCTCTCTCTCCTTCTCTCTCTCTCTCTCTCTCTCTCTCTCTCTTTCCTCCATCCCTCTGTTAACTCTGGCTTTCAAATAAATAAATAAATAAACAAACCTTAAAGAAAGTATTTCTCCTGTGACGTAGCAGATAAAGCCTCCACCTGCTGTGCCAGCGTCCCACATGGGCACTGGTTCAAGACCCTTCTGCTCCATTTCTGATCTAGCTCTCAGCTATGGCCTGGGAAATCAGTAGAAGATGGCCCTAGTGCTTGGGCCCTGCACCCACATGGGAGACCCAGCAGAAGCTCCTGGCTCCTGGCTTTGGATAGGTGTAGCACCAGCAAATGGAATACCTCTCTCTCTCTCTGTTTCTCTCTCTCTCACTGTCTGTCTCTCTCTCTCTCTTTCTGCCTCTTCCTCTCTCTGTGTAACTCTGACTTTCAAATAAATAAATAAATCTTTAAAAAAGAGTATTTCTGAACCAGATTCTCACTGGATTTTCTTATCAGTTTAGCCTTGTTTGAAATCTTAAGGTATTCTGTTACTTTCTATGTTAATACTTATTATAATAAAAATGTTAGACTTAGTGGTGATTTTGTTTTATTTCCCTCGTTGGATGGGAAACTATGTGACAATCGAGACTAGGTTTACTGCCTCTTTGATTTCCTGAGGACTCTCATTATTCTCAGCTGCTATCATAAAATAATAATCCTGCACACCTGGATGAAGTGAGCGTTCCCAACTTCAGCTCTGTTGACATTTGGGGCTGCATAATTCTCGGTTGGAATAAAGGCTGTCCTTGCCATTGTGGCATGTTTTGTAGCATCTCTCACTTTCAATCACTAGATGGCAGTATGAGGCTCACCCACCCAATCCGGCACCCACCACATATACCTCGATGTTGACCATCAAAAAAAAAAAAAAACAAACAAACAAAAAAAACCCCTCCAGATATGGCTTCATGTGACCTGGGGAATATAATCACTCCTGGTTGAGAGACCTGATAAAGAATATCACAGCATTTAAAATGTTTTCACATAAAAGATGATTATTGAAAGTTGAAAGAAAGGAGTGACAAAGTCTGACTTAAATTTAGCTAAATCATGTAATTTTCAAATATTCATTTTAATAAATTAAAAAGATATCAAATAAATGGAAGAAAAGTAACCAGTATTTATATGGTATACCCACAAAGTATTAGGTACTCATCTTATTATGACTTGTGTAGTGATCCACAAAATGTAATGAAATAAGGTAATACCAGAATGCAGAGGTCTTGCTCTTGATATTGTCCACTGGAGACTCACAATTACTTTAATGGTAAAGGATTAGCATAATAGTTAGACTTATGGGCTACAGAGGTAGATGGAGAGTCCCAAGCCTGGTGCCACCACTTTATAACTGTGGGATTTAGGTCAAGTTACATGAATTCTCTGAGCATCAGTTTTCTCATTCATGAATATGGGTTTAATCACGGTGTTTGCCTCAAAGGATTTTGTGAGCATTAAATAAAATAATGCATAGAAAGTGCTTAGAACATTTCCAGACCCTAGTACTGTCAACCTAGAAAGCAAAGTGAGGCATTCAAATATGAAAATAGATTATTGGAGCCATCCAGGAATACATATTCTGGTTGCCCAGAATAGTTCTCCTAAAAGATGTATGTGCAGTTTAACATAGAAACCAAAGAAAGGAAGGGAAATAGGATAAGCAGAAGGAGTTACCACAAATGGCTTATTACAATTGCATTGGTTGACAAGAATAACACAAGATGTTGATTGCCTATTCATGGAATAAATACCAGGATAAATAGCAATAAGTGGAGACATTCACTTTTCTTGAGTTATTTACTGCCCACTTTGCATCAGCAACTTAGCTAAAATAGCCAATTAGGAATGTATGTGACTGCTCTTACCTAGTTTGGCTCTTGATGGGATCCATGCAACTCCTGTCCTCTAGAGGTCAGCCTTGTCCAGAAAATAATGCATTAAACTGGTAAATACACTAGCTCATCTTCACCATGGAAATCAGCCTTACAATATATTGGAGAATGTGTGTGTGTGTGTGTGTGTGTGTGTGTGAGAGAGAGAGAGAGAGAGAGAGAGAGAGGGAGGGAGGGAGAGATTTACATCAAAAACTGGTGTGGTTTAATATGGCAGACACTCACACCTACACTCAAAAAATTTTCCCTAGAGTGAAATGGTGACAATAAACATTTGATGGAGGGGAGAGCCTATTCAAGAAGTTTGAGGGGATCTAAAATTAGCAGATCCTAGTTCTATGGAGTTAATAAGTCACAGGCACTTTGGGAAAAAATGGGCGTCGCTAGTTACATAGGTCAGAAGTGAACTGCCAGACGTGAATGCTGGAACAATTGAGTAAAGGCCACTCACTCCCTGAGGGTCTATGTTGTGCCTAGGAGATTACAAGGTGCTTTATATACAGCCTCATATTAATCCTCTTAACGACTCTCTGTGGCTAACACCAGAATTAGTATTTTGAGTGGGGAGGAAGCAGGGATCCAGTGAGGCAAAGTATTCGTTTTCCCATGGCACTGGAGACTGGCTTTGAGACCAGATCTTGTTGCCACCAAAAACTTAATGTTATCACTGTGCTGCAATATACTATATTTTAATGTCATCATGACTTCTCAGGCCTTAACCCCAAGCATTAATATAAGCAATTTTCAGCCATGGCTGAAGTTCTTGACAGAGGCTTTTTTTTTATAGGCAGAGTTAGAGAGAGAGAGAGAGAGAGAGAGAGAGAGAGAGAGAGAAAGGTCTTCCTTCCATTGGTTCACCCCCCAAATGGCTGCTATGGCGGCGCGCTATGCTGATCCAAAGCCAAGAGCCAGGTGCTTCCTCCTGGTCTCCCATGCAGGTGCAGGGCCCAAGCACTTGGGCCATCCTCCACTGCCTTCCCGGGCCACAGCAGAGAGCTGGCCTGGAAGAGGAGCAACCAGGACAGAATCCAGCGCCCCAATTGGG
The DNA here is from genome assembly GCF_051225735.1 of Oryctolagus cuniculus. NCBI lineage: Eukaryota > Metazoa > Chordata > Mammalia > Lagomorpha > Leporidae > Oryctolagus > Oryctolagus cuniculus. The sequence goes on from NC_142876.1 coordinate 14,940,176, forward strand.
ACTAGAACCCGGAGTGCCGGCGCCGCAGGCAGAGGATTAGCCCAGTGAGCCACGGCACTGGCCTTGACAGGGGCTTTTAAAAGTTAATCATATCACACTGTAGGTCAGTCACTGGCTATGTTTTAATAACGTAGTTGAAGACATGAAGGACATGTTGCTTGAATTTTTATATGAAAAGAATATAGAAAGAAAAGTTTGGATAATACATTCAGGGTACACCAAATCAAAAGTGGGGCAATACATGTTAGGATGCGAATCTGGTAGCCCACGCTAGAAAGAGACTATCCAGGGTTCTCATTCATACTATTTGGGGAAGCAAGGGAGAGGGGAAGTCAAAGAAAACTTACCTATGGTTTTTGTTTTCAGAGATTAAAACACATGAGGTGTGTGATGGAATTTGGAACCAGTTGAAACCCTGTGTCACGCAGACAGAGCTAAAGGGCCTGCTTATCAAGAGCTTCACCCCCTGGGGCCAGTGCTGTGGCGCAGCGGGTTAATGCCCTGGCCTGAAGCACTGGCATCCCATATGGGTGCCAGTTCTAGTCCCGGCTGCTCCTCTTCCGATCCAGCTTTCTGATATAGCCTGGGAAAGCAGTGGAAGATAACCCAAGTCCTTGGGCCCCTGCACCCCTGTGGGAGACCCGGAAGAAGCTCCTGGCTCCTGGTTTCAGATCAGCACAGCTCCAGCCGTTACAGCCAGTTGGGGAGTGAACCATCAGATGAAAGACCTCTTTCTCTCTCTCTGCCTCTCTCTCTGTGTAACTCTGACTTTCAAATAAATAAATAAATCTTAAAAAAAAGCTTCACCCCAGCATGGAGCACAATGGATATGGAAATCTGCAAGGGCCACACAAATGTAAAAATGACCTGCATGTACCACATAGCTTAGAATCACAATGCTGAGGAAATCTGCTTATAATATCTTATTCTTCTCAAACCATTCTATAAACAGTATTTTCTACTCAAGAGGAGCCCCAGCCTGGATCAAACAAACCTCCAAAGTCCTGATTTCTATGCTAAAATACTGGTGATCTCTTTGTTTCTTTTTATAAAATTCCACAACTGGGTAGTACTTCCACTCCTTCCTCTCCAAGGCAAAGATGGTATCACCTCAAAATTTGGGAACAAAGGACAAAAATGTAATTCCAAAGACTCTGGTTGCCCTAAAACTGGCCTGAAACATGGTTTGGAGGACAGCCCTGATATCCCAAAGCACCTAGGAAATGACCACATAATCAGGTAGCATTCAGCTTGAGGAATTCAGGTGTCAGTGACCAGTCAATTAAATCTGTAACCATTGGTCACAGCTGTAACTCATTGTATGCTTCCATTAAGACTTAATAGATTCATTTTATTATATTGTTACTCAGAGCTGATATTATTCTGGTCTGCAAAGTGTAGCAGACCAGTAGCAAAAACCTTGCAGTTTTTACATACCAATAAATTACTGACACACCAATTCTCCAAATACCACCTGTCCCTGCCCTTGTCCTTCCTGCAGGACTTCCTGGTCACTCTCTGATCCAGTAACTACTGGGTGTCATATCAGAGGCCTCTGGGATGAGATTCTGATGCAAAGTTACAGCGAGGGTCATTTTGATGGGTTGATACCCATTGGCAAAAGTAATTAAAGAATTGACTTGTGTAACACCAGTTTCCCTTTTCTTGCTCGATTCAGTCACTTAGTGTAAATTATGTAAAGATACCATAACTTTGTCTACTAATTCAAAATCAAAATCAAGTGTGGCAAGGCACTAAAAATCTAAAATAGCTGTTCTAATCATTTTTTCCTGCCACCGTATACAGGATAGTGTGTGTTTTCAACACATGCTGAGGGACTGTGGCACAGATTAGACAGGCTGAGTGTTATGCCAACTACAACTTGGTAGTTCTTGGTCTGCTGAGCTCTTTTTCCTTACACAGATGGAGGCCACCCATGTGGCAGTATCCCATGGTTGAGCAGTGCTAACCTGGGGAATTATGTTCATATTAATTCCCTGTCTATTTCCTCTGAAGTCCTTCTACCATATAGACTACAAAGCAGTTTATAATTCAATTACCTCCTCATTTTACTGGAATAGACAATACATAATACACCATATTGTGTGATGCTCCTGGCTCGTGGCTTCAGCCTGGCTCAGCCTTGGCTAATGCAGTTGTATGGAGAATAAACCAGACCATGGAAGACCTGTCTCTGTCTTTCCATCTCACAGCCTCCACACCTTCTCAGAGGCAATCTCGAACCTCCCCTGTACACTCACATTACTGGGCCTTTGTTCTGGGTGTTTCCTTGGCCCTTGGCCCTGGACAGCCTTTCTCACCTGCCACTGCCTGTGCCAGCGCAACTTCTCCTTCAAAGGTCAGCTCAGTCCCAGTGCTTCCATGACAGGTACCCTGATTTCCACATGTGGCCATCACCCCTCCACTTCCCAAACTGAGATCCAATCTCTCTTTCACTCACATGTCAATTATTTGACTTTTATTGTATAGCAAATTACAACGCCTATCTTGCCAAATAAACCATGACTCCTCAGAAATGGGAAATCTCTACTTATTTCAACCTCCTCCTTGTATCTCACTCAGTGCTTTTCACAGAGCTATTTCTTAGTAAACGGTTCTTGATCCAAAGCTAACCTTTTACAACCTCCTGGTATTGCTCACATATGTTACTAGGAGAGATCACCACTCCTCTTTACCTCCTCTGGTTCAGGTTGGTGGTTTGCTTCTTTCTGCTCAGTGACGTCAATCAGTTCTGAAGGTAAGAAAAGAGGCGACTTTGTGATTTCCTCCTGGATTTGCCCTTTACAGCATGATACACTTATATTTCTTATAGTTTATTTTCTATCCAGAATATCAAAACAGTTATAACAAGATATAATAAAAATGTATGCATTATATAAGCTGAAAAAACAAAAAGGAGATTTTTATGAATGCACTTTGAAGGGTAACCACACTGATATTCACTGGGAAAGATAATTGTTGAAAAATCGTATTTGTGGTGCAGCAAAAACAAAACACACCAGCTGTGCCTGGCTCACTTGTCCATTTTAGTGATGAAATATACTTTCAGGCTATATTCATAATCCATAATTGTCATAATTGTTCTCATTTCAATATGTTGTAACTGACAACAGCATAGCAAGTGATCAGACTATAGGAAAAAGTTGTATAATCCTGGACAACTTGGAAAAAAGATCAATAAATCAATCAAACTGAAAAATTCTAGTAGGAGAAGTGGATGTGTGTATTTCAGCAGTCTTTGTAACAGCGTTACTTGACTGAGTGTTCAGGTAGAACATCGGTGCATATTAAAGCATTTAGGAGAAAATATTCTGGTACACGTGAGTTTAATTTAAATTGTGCAGGAGAAAGATGATAGTTACATTGATAATGATGACCATTATGAAGATATATAGATGATGGTGATGATGACGATGAAGATAGATAGTAGATGTAACAAAATGCTAACATGGCGAATCTGGATGAAGTATATGCAGATGTCTACAGTATATGTCTTTCAACTATTCTGCAATTTTGATACCTCACAAAATACAGAAGGAATTTTTGCACCAATGATAATATTTTTAAAAATGAAGACAATTTTCACCTTTAAAGAACTTTATGTATAGTGCATTTGTGAAACAGAGGACAGTGCCCTGCTCCCCATTCTGCCAAAGATAAATAGCCTTATGTTTTAAAACATTAAGTGAGGTTTTCAAACTCATGACCTTTAAGTAAGTTTCAAACGCTCCGTCTGTGACACAGCCTTCCCGGTCATATGCACTGTGGTTATAGTTTCGATAGGGACACTCTGCAGGGACTTAAACAAAGGGAGGAGACACAAGTCCCCAACAAGCACAGAAGGGACCCTGCCACAACTGGCTGCTCACTCAGATGTATGTTCAACTCAAGTTGGAATTGACAGGGCAGGGGGAGGGACTTACAAACAGATTAATGCTATCAGTTGCTTGCTATGCATGGCACATGCACACAGGGAAAGTGGTCTTATGGTAATACTCATGCCAAGGCAGAGGCCTGACGTTCACCCAAATTAGGATCCTGTTTCTTTCTTTCTTTCTTTTTTTTTAAAAAAATTTACTTATTTGTTTGAAAGGCAGAGTTACAGAGAGGCAGAGGCAGAGGACAGAGAAATTTTCCACCTGCTGGTTCACTCCCCAGATGGAAGCGCCAATCTGAAGCCAGGATCCAGGAGTTTCTTCCGGATTCCCAAATGGGTGCAGGAGCCCAAGGACTTGGGCCATCTTCCACTGCTTTCCCAGGCCTTTGCAGAGAGCTGGATTGGAAGTGGAGCAACTGGGACTCTAACCTGCTCCCATATGGGATGCCAGCACTGCAGGAGGCGGCTCTACCCGCTATGCCCCAGTGCAAGCCCCAGGATCCTGTTTCTAAACTCATGTATTTTCGTTGCAGACCCCTCTAGGAGGAGTCACTTTGAGAAGATTCCTAATCTGGTTTCTCCCCTAGATTGTAAAACCTTTGCTTCATATTTTTCAGCTCTGCACAGGCAATAGTTGGGCCTGTTTTGTTGTCACTTTGTAGCCAGGACCGTGCCTGTGACTGGCACCACACAAGCATTAAGTATCTGTTGACAGAACGATGGTTGAGGTTGGCCACCCTGCACCTGAGTATCCACAGAGGAGAAGGCACTGTGTTTGGGATCCAAGGTGACCCCAGGTATGGAATCATTGCAGTTGTGGAAGCCACATACCAGCATTTACACCCTAGAAAGCAAGTGAAACTGCTGAAATCATGGGACACACTCCACAAGACGAATAAGAAACTTCCTATGATTTTATTCTGGGTTCAAATCTGCACAACCCTGCCGTCACCCCAGGAAGTCAGTGCACTCTGATTAGTGTCTGTTAACTGTTTTTCATACAGGCTTTTGCAGAAGCCATGACAGCAAAGTAGATCAATGTTTGGGGCAGAAACTCATTGTCTTTAAAACATTATGAGAGGCTGGCGCCGCGGCTCAATAAGCTAATCCTCCGCCTGCGGCGCCAGCACCCCAGGTTCTAGTCCCGGTCGGGGCGCCAGATTCTGTCCCGGTTGCCCCTCTTCCAGGACAGCTCTCTGCTGTGGCCCGGGAGTGCAGTGGAGGATGGCCCAAGTGCTTGGGCCCTGCACCCGCATGGGAGACCAGGAGAAGCAACTGGCTCCTGGCTTCGGATCGGTGTGGTGCGCCGGCCGCAGTGGCCATTGGGGGGGGGGGGGGAGGGTGGACCAACGGTAAAGGAAGACCTTTGTCTCTGTCTCTCTCTCTCACTGTCCACTCTGCCTGTCAAAAAAAAAAAAAAAACATTATCAGAAAATAAGCCAGTTAGCAACATATGCTAGATTCATGAGGAGAATTCTATCAATGTTTAGCTTCTTTACTTAGAAGAACATTTTGAAAGTATATATTTTTGGGCCTGGCATTGTGGTACAGGGGGTCAAGCTGCCTCCTGCAACAATGGCATCCTTTATGTGGAGTGCCAGTCCCAATCCCAACTACTCCACTTCTTGTTTTTCTTTTCTTTTTTTTTGGGGGGGGTGGGGGGGGCAATGGATTTTTTTCATTTTTAAAAATTTTATTTATTTTACACAGGTTTTGTATATTTCATATATACAGATTTAGGAACTTAGTGGGATTCCTCCCACCATGCTCCCTCTCCCCTATACTCCAACTCTTCCTTAATTTTTACCATGATCGATTTTCAGTATACTTAATGATCATGTAGTTAACCGTACTCTAAGTAAAGGAGTTCAACAATAGCATGAAGAGAAAGAAAACAAAACAAAAAAACACTGCTCCTAAATGGCAGAGACAAGGGCTATAAACAATCATCTATTCTCAAAAAAGTCTGTTTCACTCTAAATACTGGAAACTACTCCACTTCTTACCCAGCTCCCAGCTGAGGTACCTGGGAAGCAGTGAAAGATGACTCAAGTCCTTGGGCTCCTGCCACTCATTTGAGAGACCTGGATGGGGTCCCAGGCTCCTGGCTTTGTCCTGGCCCAGCCAGGGCCATGAGGCCATTTGAATAGAGACACAAGATGGAAGACATCTCTCTCTCTCTCTCTCTCTCTCCCTCCCTACCCTCCCCCATCTCTGTCACTTTCCTTGAAAGAAAGAAAAAAAATAAAGAAGAAAAAGCAAGGAGAATGGTAAGAAAAAAGGAAGGAAGGAAGGATGGAAGGAAGGAAGGAAGGAAGGAAGGAAGGAAGGAAGGAAAAGGAAAATATCAATTTTGGTAAATAAATGAGCAAGCGGTAAAGAACTGCTAAAAGAAGAACTTGTGGCAACTAACTGTATTTAATTTCACTATTCTTTAGTGATGGGCATGAAAGAGATTTGTAGATAAAATATACATATATTCATAGACAAATTTTTGAGATTGCATGGTGAATTAAATATAGACAGTAGTAAACAAAGATTACCATAATGTTCAAGTGCACTGACACCTGGATGGGCATGGGAACCACAAACATAAATGTATATGTATGAGTATGTCAGGGTATCTGATCCTGGGATCCACTGACAATTTCAAGAGGCCCGGGAAATCGTGTGAAAGGTTGTGTGTGAACGTGCAAGGGTGTCTTTTTTTATGGGGAAATATAAATAACTTCCGTGAGACTCTCAAAGGATTCATGACTCTAAAAAGTCTCCTAGAATGAAGAGAGAGATTGCACTAATGCCTGCTACACTTATGTGAAGAGTGTGTGTGTGTGTGTGTGCACGCGCCAGTTCAAGCACTTTGCTTTATGAATGTATAAACGCAGTATTTATTTAATGGAGACTCTTGGAGCAAAACATATTACTGTTCATGACAACTATACCATTATGTCTTTTTGCTAATCCTAAAATAGTAAGATTTTAAGATATTCTGTATTTGTCCTCCAGTCCATAATCCTTCACTGGAGATGTTCTGATGACGGGGTAACTTTGAAGGATCCTCAAAAAGATCATCCAAGTCCATTTTGGGGGCCCATGATTTCTACCTGGTCATCCTGTGAGTCTAAGAACATAAAAACAAAGCAAGCAAAACTTGCATCATTTCTGTATCTGGCATTTTTAATAGAACTGCTATGATAAACAGGAGAGTGAGTTAATAGCAGTAAGTTTTCTATTATTATTTTAAGAGCTAGTGGGCATCTTGATGCCTACCCTCTAATTGTGTTAAACTTTTTTACTTATTTGAGTGAGAGAGAGAGGGGGAGGGAAGGAGAAAGAAAGAGAGCTAAGTAGTAGTTCCACTCAATTTGCTAACTTTGTAAAATATATGCAATACTAATACAATGCATATAATATATACATTAAATAGTAATTTGTGTAACATATTACTACAATGTCAAAATATCAGATTACATAGATTATTATTTGCAAATTCTACTAGAGTCTGTTTATGGAAAGAACTATATAAAAATAAACCACTTGTAAACTGAGAGTCATCTCGGAAATCTGTATGCTAAAGGAAATATTAATTTCAATATCTTTCACAATCTTTCCTCACTTTATTAACTAATGCTTTATTATCTCATTATGAGCAGTTATAACATAAAGAATAGAACATCATAACCTAAATAAAGATCTCCAGTCAATTTGAAAATCAAACTTATATGCTTGGATTATGCCTTTAAAATGATGAAATATCAGTAGTCCAAACTAAACTAACAATGTGGTCAGTATACACTGTATATGTGTATTAAAGTATCACACCATTATCACACATGAGTGCAATTGTTATGTGTTAACAAATTTATTTGAAAGTTTAAAGAGATGAAAATGCTTACTAACCTATTTGATCATTCCAGTTTATGTACATGTATCAAATTATCACACTGTACCTCATAAATATATAAAATTTAAATAATAATAAATTATGATTAAAATAATTAAGTCAATGGTTTTGAGAAAGACTGCAACCATCATGAAGGTGACAGGTCACCACAGGAGGCACATTCAGCTCCTCAGAAGAGTTGTTAATTCAAGGCATTTACCTCATTTCACATTTTTAGCTTATTTCCTTTGTGTTTCTTCTTAGATTAAAAGTCTTATCCAATTTTAGAAGTAATAATGACATCTGACCTAAAAAACCATGACCCAGATGAAATTGTTAATAAAGATTGGAAGTAAGTAAATACCACTCCTCTTATTTTAGTGATTTCACTATTATTGTTGCTTACTAAATACTACTGCTTCCAAATGTAATAATGGTTATTGTTTATGCTAAAATCACCACCAGTGTGGTGGTAGAGAGTGGGGCATGGTTCGTTATGGTGCTGTAGAACAGCAACAGCAGTAGGGAGATTTTTTTTCTTTTAGAAAACTCTATCTCAATAGGGAAAAAGTGAGAGTGTACAAGTTGCAGTCTATATCTTTTATGCTTCTGTTTTAGGAACAAGCCTAAATAGAAAACTTCCTTTTAGACAACAATTATTATTTGTGTCTAAGGCTTTTACACTCCATGTAGAAATGTAGGCTTTTCTATTCTGAACTTCTAATTATTCCCATAAAATTAACTACAAGGGTTTGCTCCCATATTTTGACAGTCTAGAGGTAGCACAAGGTGGAGCATGTTTTAAGAGTTCAATTTAATGATTTATTCACTATTTTGACATATTTTCAGCCCTCATTCATTTTCTGAATTTTAAATGTCAGATCAAAGAGATTAACATCAACACATTTAATCTCAAAGTTTATCTTTAATCTTATGCCAAAGTTTGCTTAAAACAGACATTCAAGGATTCAGTGAGATCTGCTGGAAGTGTTGCACCCAGAACAGCCCTCAGGCAGCCTCTCCACATTCCACCCCAGAATGTGAGCTGTGTGTGCAGGAGCTGGCACTGCCTTGTGCAACGAAGTCTCCTTGTTGCTGTGGCCGAGACTGAGAATCTTTGAGTAGCATCATGGTCCTGATGGATTCTCAAACAACAGGTTGGGGATGACTTTCTAACATCAATAGTCTCATCTTCTCTTCAATAGATTCAAGTATAGCCACAATGAAGAAAATGAGTAAGCTACATACAAGGTGAGGCATGTAAAGATGTAAACACTGAAGAACAATAGCGAAATGTTATCACGTGCAAATTAAAGAATGTCTTTGAATCAAAGGCATGAGACAGAGGCACCATACAGTTGTGCAGCCCTGTGATTTTTGTCTGTGTATATTCCACACACATTGCAGGTTCTTTTAAAATAGGTTTTCTTTATTTCAAGTAAAGGCATTTTTCCATATGCAATATCCACTAGAAGTTGCTGTAAAGTTTTAAAAGTATTTATTTTTAAAATTCATTGTTAGTAGGGATAATTCTAAATTATATTTAACTTTCTGAATCCTCTTAATTACCTTTTAATGGTTGGCTTTGCCATTTACACATGAGTTCATTCTCCTCCACCATACCCCTCCCTTGGAGGGATCTGTTTTTCTGTTTCACTTTTCCTGGTCCTCAAATAGGCATGTGGAATTCATAACACCATATTTATAATTTCAGTCTTTGGGTGTTAAGAAGTTTAGTGTATCCATGGGTAGTGGTTAGTTTATATGACTTCTAGTGTATCCTGCATGCAATACTGTTATCTGTTTTCAAAACATAGAAACTGCAATTTAATTTTAATTGCAGTGCATTTTCTTCTATCCAATGAATCTTACGCTATTTAAAACAATATATATCAATAAAAGATGTACAACTACTTACACATTTATCAATGACTTTATGATTAAAGTTAAGCTCTAATATTTTACAGGGGAAATAAAATTCCCTTATGCTTAGCATCATTGAGTTCTTTTTCTATAATGGAAGTACTGACATCCTAGTAGGTCCTGAGCAATCGCCCTTTCCCCAAAGAAGAAGCTGAAAGAAGCATAGTGGAGACAATGGAAATGGAAGAGTGAGAGAGGCAGGAGACTGGTGTGAGATGAAAACAATGGCAATGTTCTTGGTACTAAGGGATGGAGTGATGTGTTGTTTGGAAGGAGAAAGTAGGGGACATTGGGGAAGAAATTATGAATATAAAGACCAATTTACAATCCCTAAACTGTCCAAACAACACTGAAGTGTAGGTCCAGGGATAAAATCAACAGAGAAAATACAGTGATGGAAGAAGCAGCCTCATCGATTAGCTTGTGACAAAAACCAATAGATTTCAGAAATATGAAAACCAGTGGATTCATTCAGGGACACATACAAGCACCTAGGGAATTCATCTGCAAAAAAAATCTAAAATTATTTCAGTATCTTTTCATCAGTAATATTTATTTTTTATGTGACTAGAACTGAAGGCACCACGTAAAAAGCCATGGCTAATTAGGCTTCATGATTCTACTTGTTGGGAAGAGCAAGGGCTGGCACCCCAGGACCACAAAGACAACTTTCCCTTCAGCAGAGACGGCTGCCACACCCGCCAGAAACATGTCCTTGGCACTGCAAGCCTGGAGGAGGGGTACATTATTATTATCTTTTGCCAGGTGTGGCATTTTCAGTATCATTCAGTTCTTGGGAATCTGCTTATTCTCTTTTCTTTGTTCTGTTTATGTTAAAGAGAGAATGACTTAGTACCCAGCCTCTGTGTGCCCCTTTTGAATGAATTAGACACAGGATTTTATTGTTATGGGAAGAGTTTCTGTAATTATGAGTCCCAATTCCTCCAATAACATTTTTATGTTTCTTTTATTTTTTTTTCCTTTAGAGATGACCACAGGCAAGAGTGTAAAATTTTTAAAAGAAGAAATAAATCTCTCAGCATTAAAATGCAGATTAAAAAATTAAAATATTTCAACATATTTCATCATTGCATGCTTTACTCTTGCTCCCTCCCTCTGCCCCATCTTTTTTTTTAACTTCCTTGGGTCAGCTAGCATTAATTGTCTTCTTGTACTTCTGTGGCTGCTTCTGGAAGGACTTAATCTGGAAATGGTGTCTACTTAGATAGTAGAAAGTATTTACACAAAACACCAGAAGTATTTCTCCCACCACCCTTTGTTCTGTTTCAACACCTACTACAGGGTCCTGGCTCTGGGTCTGTGACTAGGCTAGGGTTAGACTGTGGCTAAGGACTAAGGTCTTACATCAAAATTTGCAGGTTTGAAAATCTACCACTTTCCATCTCTGTGTTAAATTACTAAACCTAAGCCTCAGTTTCCCACCCTTATAATGGAAAAAAACAATGAAGGCTCTTGATGTTTGGCTGAGAATTTTATGTATAAACAAAATGGGTGAGATTTTGCTGCAAACTAAAAGATTCTGTTTTATTAACTATTTCCTGTAGCACACATCTGGCTTCTGTCAGTGTATTTACCTCTTTAAGTATCTATCCATGGATCCTGCCAAGAGATACATTCCATTTTCCATACACTGTGATTCCCAATGGGACTGACCCTTGATAGCACTTGCAAATCAGAATAATACATTATATAATAGTGTATTACACTATTATATATATATATATATACTGTAATTTCACTATTTTTCTTTTAGCCTCAAAATTTGACACCACTATTCTTTGCAAAAATATTACTACATACTTCCAGATGTGACTAATATGTTTGGCTAGGGGCTTATTTTTCCTCTTAAAGCCATTCATTTTATTTTATATGAAAATTTTTTATTCAGAAATAGAAATTCTATTTCACAGTTGACTAAAACAAACATTCAGTTTACTACAATTTCAAGTTCCTGTGGTAGGGTTGTGGGGCTGGCAGAACTCGTGTTGACTTGCTGCCTTCCTTAAGTGGCTGCTCACAACCACAGAGGGCTTAGGAACTCCAGGCCTTTTCAGAGGAGATAGCCCATGTGAGAGGGCAGTCCCAGGAGGAAGGACATTTTTCATTTCTGTCTTCCTTCCTACATTCATCAAGCTCTTCCTTGCTCTGGACACTGACTGGAGCAATGAGGCTAGAGGACAGTTCAGAATCCTCGCATTTCTGCTTCTGCTGGTATCTGTCACTGAATTAGCACCAGGTGGAATTAGGTGGTAGGAGTCCAGTCCCTGCAGAATTGTGTTCTCAATTCCCTTCCCTGTGTTGGGCCAGTCTGAAGAACCACAGTGGAGTTTCCAGCCTCTTGGGGTTAGTGCTGAGATTATGATGACAGAAGAGCCTGGGGAACAAATTTTAAGGAATGCTCCGCAGATAAAAGTCAGTACTTGCAGGACCCTGAGACCCTGGCAGTGAGCTTCCGTTTAACAATGAACCACCTTTTTGTGCAATTTGAGGAAGCACTTGTGCTCAGGGTCATACAAATACAGAGCTGGCTCCTTAAATTTGGCATCCGTGGGAGCCTTGTTGGCCTCCCCCTAACCCTGGCCTCGCTTGGGACCCTAGTCTGGGTTTTGGATACACCAGACAGAGAGCATATTTTTGGTGACTGTGTTGTCATCTTGTATATACTATAAGTACTTTAAGGGGCTTCTTCAAAGACATTTGAATTAAGAGTGATTCTCACCTCTGCTGTTATACAGAGCACCTCGGTTAAGGAGAGCAATAAGCTTCAGGAAAATGCTCCTGCCTGTTCTAAAAAGGGCACGAGGTTCTTTATGATAAGTTTCCTAAAAGAGCACTTGAAAAGGAAAACTTGTGGTAGCTGGGTTTGGATAAGAATATTAATAGGAAAGTTGTAATCCTTTCTTCTGAAAGATTTGATTTATGTGATGTCTTGCCAATACCCATAGGCCCGGCAGCCAGCAATTTTCCCAGCCTAGAGATGTGGTTCTGATAAAGTAGCCTGAAGAATTCCTACACAGAAAAGAGTCACCTAAGTACTTTGGCTGGCTGGCTGACCTATCATAAAGAACAGAAACGTCACCATTTGCGTGACAGCCTCCCACACTCTTCACACTGCACAAAAGTAAAATCCTGTGAGAGTCCAGTGTGTCTCTGTTCCCAGTGCCATCTGACTTGAATTTTTATAACTGGAGAACAGGAAAGAGAAAAAAGTGGGGGGGGGGGTGAAGCTCAAGTCACAAGAAGATAAAAATAACTATGGAGATGAAGATATTTCTTTTTTTTTAATTATTTTAGAGAGTTAGAGAGAGAGAGAGAGAGAGATTTTCCATCCATTGTTTATTCCCCCTGATGGCCACAATGTCCAGTGCTTGGCCAGGCTGAAGCCAGGAGTCTCATCCAGGTCTCCCTTGTGTGTGCAGGAATCCAAGCACCTGGTCCATCTTCTGATGTTGTTCCCAGGCCATTAGCAGCAAGTTGAATTGGAAGTAGAGCAGCAAGGACACGAATCAGTGCTCATAAGGGATGCTGGTGTTTCAGGCAGCAGCTTTACCTGCTGTGCCACTATACTGGCCCCTGGGACCTATTGTAAGACTTTGTGACACACTGACCCCTTCCTTAGATTTTTCTACCACTCATCTCTTTGGGAAGATTGTGCCCTGGTAATTCACATGATCACCCAGCAACCAAAAACCACCCTCTGGGATACACCAGGTAGTTCTGATCACATGTATAGAACCCAAGGGACGTATTTGCTCTGATGATGGGATAATCCATTGAAATGGTCAATCATACATCTTGATAACAGAGAGCTTGTATACAAATTCAGTTCTATTATGAACTTTGTCTTTCACTATATTTCTAGTGAGTTATTTGATTTCTCTGACCCAGTATTCATAAACTAGAGATAATAACAGATTTTTAAACAATGAATATAGAAAGTTCTCCTTCTAAGAAATAGAAGGATCACAGATTTGAAAAGGAAACTATCAGTCCATAAATTCATTCTACGAAATGAGAAAACCTGAAGTAAGCTTAGCATGATTAAGAGTGGCTTGACTTGGCAAATTCATGCAGCTAGAAAACATCAAATGTTTCAGAAGCTGTTTTGAGCCTGAGAAAGTTCCCACCAATTGCTGCTAGATCACGATTACGTGAAGAGCCCTTCTCTGGATGAGATGGGGCCTTGAAACATGAGATGGACTTACGAGCTGGACCAACAAACCAACATTGTAAGGAACATTTGTATTTAGTTGTTTTAAATAGTGCTGTTGTCTGAATGTTGGAATCTTCTCAAAATTTATCAAGTCTAACAACCATCACAATAGTGCTAAGAGGCGGGGCCAATGGGGTGATTAGATCATGTGGGCTCCACCCTCCTGAATGGGGTTTGTGGCCACATAATAAGTTATCAGAGGCCGGTGCTCAATAGGCTAATCCTCCGCCTTGCAGCGCCGGCACACAGGGTTCTAGTCCCGGTTGGGGCACTGGATTCTGTCCCGGTTGCCCCTCTTCCAGGCCAGCTCTCTGCTGTGGCCAGGGAGTGCAGTGGAAGATGGCCCAAGTCCTTGGGCCCTGCACCCGCATGGGAGACCAGGAGAAGCACCTGGCTCCTGCCATCGGATCAGCGCGATGCGCCGGCCACAGCGCGCTGGCCGTGGCGGCCATTGGAGGGTGAACCAATGGCAGAAGGAAGACCTTTCTCTCTGTCTCTCTCACTGTCCACTCTGCCTGTCAAAAATAAAATAAATAAATAAATAAATAAATAAGTTATCACAGCTGTCTTGCCTCTTCCACCCTTTCTACCACTGAGGGTAAAGCAAGAGGGAACCACGTGAGGAGCAATCTCTCACTAGACACTGAATCTAGTGGGACCTTAATTTTGAACTTCAAGGCTTCATAACTATAAGAAACAAATTCATATTATTTATGAATTACCCAGTCTATGACATTTTGTTATAGCAACTTGGAGGCACAAGGACATAGCTATTTCCTTACAGCTCTCACTTTTACTCTCTCTGATGTGTACCTAAACCCCAGTGGAGTGGAGTGTCACCTCGGCTGCCCAGAGAGTCCTATCAGCAGGAAGAGTGGTCATGTGTGTGACTCCACGGCTACCATCAGAATGCTCGCTCCTTTCTTCCATCCACTGAGTGTTACACTAATTTTGATGGCATAATAGATGGGAATGGTAATCAAAAATATCAATTAATCCCCCAAAATATGCAACTGCATACCAGTAAAAGTTATTCCCATAAAGGTCCTTCAGAGATATAATAGTTACTTCAGGTGTTGCATAGTTGTATTTGAATTATTTTGATGAGGGAATTTTCTACATATTTCAAATCATGCCCTATCTTCTCATTTATATCATGTTAATAGATTCTATAGCATTTGTTGAAAATCAAACATCTGCCAAAAACAGACCTAAGCACCCCAGTGCTGTATCATTGGCTACCCCCTATGTAAATCATTCTTAACCAAGTGTAAGTTTTTTTTGTAAATTTACTTATAACTTGTTTGGAATATTCATACAGGTGAATCACTTCTATTCTGAATTTAAACCCTGGCATTTAAAATTAGCTCGTCAACTTATACAAGTATCTGTATAAACAACTTTCTATCCAATAAATAAGCAACATTGAGGCATATTAAGCTTATTCGTATTCTATTATTTCTTCCTTTCATTGCTTTCTTGGTTTGGAAAATTAAAGGTTTTGGTCTCATAATTGGTCAGAGTAGAACAAACACATGTACCAGTATATTGTATTTATTCTGATAAATAGGAAAAAACTTGTAAACTACATAGCAAATGATATAATATATTGTAAATAATAGCTTCCAACAGTTGAAAGGTTTTTAATGTCTGAAAAACTATGTACACATTAAATCTTTTCAAGAAAAATCACAAAATATGTCAACTTAAAATTATCTTGCTTGGTTCCCAATTCCAACTCCATATTTTTTAACATCTAGAGTATACACTGATTTAACATCAAATGTTTTAAAGTAAACTATCATGTCTTCTTGGGCCAACCAGGAAAACTTACCCTTCATCCTTATTTCCAGGAAACAGATGATCTTACTCCCCAGATCCTTTACAATGAAACTGTATATCTGTGATAACTGCAAAAACCCAAGAAGATTCCTAGGGCTGCTGCTACATTCTCATTACCAATGGAACCCTCTCTATAATTCCCAGGTGGGCCATGGGGGAGAATAGTAGAGATGAGTGTGCATAGAAAGACAATGAAATCAGAAATGGGTGAGGCTAAGAGCAGGGATCAAGACAATCAACCAGGTGTCCAAGAGGAGTCAAGTCCCAATATCATCTGCTGGCCACTGTCAGGAAAAAATCAACTCAAGAGCAACACCACATGCTTCCAACTAAATCTATTCACTTGTGATGTTTCTTTGCTGTGGCAGGGACTACAAATAGAAACTAACAGGATTTTCAAGGGCAAGAGACTTTGCCACTAAACAAGATGATGTCATCTTTCCTGATGACAAATAGGAATGGGTGATCAGCTCTGAACACTGTAGATTCAGGGAGTTGCTTTTCTACAATGTTGTTTCCTGTGGCCGCTGTTGCCTCGGTTCCCTCCTCAGAAACCTCTATGAATGATTTGTGCATCAGTTTCGATATGTAGAGGCGACCTCCCGAGGCGATGCCAGAGAGATCAGCTCTTGATTCATCAAAGATATCACTCAGCCCCAGGGCTCGCAGGTGTTCTTTGATTTCATAATTCTTCTCTATCTTGAACCGAGGAAGAAACACCTCAACATACTGAGATTTCATTCTTCTTGGACTGGTCCAGTCCATTAGATTCCGAAAGGTCAGTTTGTTTTCAACCTGCAGAAATAATTTAAAAGTAATTGAACTTGTATGATTAGGAACCAGATGAAACAAAATCTGTAAGGATATGTGGTTTTCTAAAACTACCCTTCCTGGAATTTTTTGCTTATGTTTGAGAATGGGTCCTGGGGGAGTCTGGAAAGGGAAAATGATTTAAATTAATAGGTTCTAACACATCCATGTTTGTTTTGTTCTGCTGTGACAAAGCATAACTTGCTTGCACTTCAGGGCATTTTTGCTCTCTGCCCACATGTGAACAGACATAGCCACCATTGAGCAACGGGAAATGAAGGAATACAGGAATCAGAAATCATTGTAGAGAATAAAGAGCTCTGTTGTAAAATAAATCAATGTTTTCTGATGATCCTCTCATGAAAAACATAAAAATCCTGCATGGATTGCAGGAGTAAATTAATGGAGTCCTAGGAGATCCTAGTGTTGGGAGCGCAGAGCACCAACCTCAAAAACGTGGGTGATCAGTATCTCCTAGCAAAGCCACCTACGCTGTCTGGGAAACTTGGATCTGAACTGGCTTTTTTATGCCATGGAGGAGACTACTGAAGCTCTAAAGGATGTAGGGAGATCCACTTAGGCTACGTAACAAGCCACCCTAGTTACATAGTTAGGAACCTGAATCTCTCTAACATCTTACCAACCCCAAACCATTCACAAATCGAATTCACCAACTCCTGAATACCGATAATTGATCATAGATTCTCCCAGATTTAGAATGATAAGATTTTCTTGAAGACTGCTTAGAAATATTATATATGGGCATTTTTCTCAAATTCAGGTTCACTGGAACTCTAATAAAGCTTTTCATAAACTTTACTTGTATTTGTATCAAGGATCTAAATCTGTATAACCAAATTTACCCTAATTTCAATTTTCTGCATGAAATTTTTCCAGTTATAAATATATTACAATGTTTTATTCTGAGTTTTAATTATTTTTCCCCATTTAGCCCACTGAAGAACTAAGTTCATAATAAGTATCTGGCTTTGCAGAATTAGATAAGTATTTAAGCTTATATAGTATGCAGGCTTATATCATTATGATTCACATATTGTTAGGTAAATCTATTATAGAAAAGAAAATTCAGACAAAAAGTACAAAAAAATATACCTTTTGAGCTATGTACTGTTTGTTTTATCTGGCTTACTTTTCCTATTAACACAGATTATTTTAGATTAAAATAATTGATATTCCTAATCAAATTGTTATGGAGAGTCTCTAATTATTTATTTAATGAGTATCAATATTTAATAATGTGACTTTAGATTTAACAGCGCCAACTCTGTGACATTTCTCTTGCTTCTCATGTCAAAAAAGATCTTTAAAATGAAAATCATTTTGAGCCTAAATAAGTAAGCTTGATCTTTAGCAAAAAAACAAACAAACCGTATTTCTAAAGCTTGAATGTTTTTAAGCCATAGGAAAGACAAGTAAAATTAATGTCTCTGGATGGTAAGAGCATCAGTTTCTTTATATTCTTTCCACTTTCTAATTATATAATAATAAATATGTATTATTTTATAAACCAAAACTTAACAAATATTTAAAACTGTAATTGTAGCTTTTCAATGTGGCTGACATACACACACACACACACACACACACAAATACATTTTCGTATATAGGTGTCTATCAAACAAACTAACTAAATTCCTGGAGCCTCCTTTCCTTATCTAATATGGTTGCTGTTGATCAAATCAGTGAAATGAAGAGTACATGGGCTAGCATGTAGCAGGGGTCAATAGACAGTGTCTGCATTTCTTGTTATTGGAAGAACAGAGAAAAGTAGATAATATCTATGCCTCTGGATTACAGATAACAGACTTAAAGAGTCAAGTTCAGGAGGAGAAGAGAAAGAAGACCAGGATTTGAGAAGTGTGAAGGCATCTTTCTGGCATGGCCCCTTGCACTGTGCTGCTCTGTTCCTCCCCTTATCTTAGACACAGGGAAGACCCTCACTATTGCTTCATGCTGGAGACAAAGCAGCACAGAATGGAACCACACATTTTCATTCTCAAGAGCTCAGGACTCCATGTCATACCTGCCATAAGATTCTTAGTCTATTACGAGTTCAATAACACCTAAAAGACCATTTTCAAGGCCAAGCACAAAGATCTCAACTCTTGCCTTCTGAACCCAACAGCTGAGATTTGAGAGGATTCAACTTTACAGCTACTCAATTAAAATTATGCAAAACAGAACTAAGTCAATCTATGATGGTGTCTGGTACATAGTCGATATCCCTTAAATATCTATCAAATAAATAAATAGATAAGATTCTAATATCCCAACAACTTGAAATAATAGTCAGTAGATGAAAACACAATCAACATTATCCCAAAAGTATTTTTATTCCCCAATAGTGAAAGTGACAATGATAACCTACTTGTGACAGGTCAATCTCAGGCAGCAAAATGTACATGCTTATGCCACCATGGTATCTGAGCTCAAGAACTTGCATGGCTGGGTACTGAATGGCAGACAAATTGAACCTCCGTTCTTGATGCATCATGGCCACTGATTTCCCAGAACACTGAAATTTAAACCACAAAATATTATTTATAATCCCAGCTCATTTAGCTTATTGTCCATGGACTTATAAGGTCATCATACTTGGTCAGTAAGATTTTGCACATTTGATCCTATGCATCCCTTTAGTTGTTGCACTGGGGGTACATCTTAGTGGTAAAATCATAGACCTTGCATTTTGTTGAATGAGTATAAAATTTCCTAACTGTGACTTTGGTAAGTGAGTTCACCTTTCTGTGCCTCCACATTCTCAACAATATAGTGGGAATGACAATAGTACTTGCTGCCCAGAATTACTGTAAGGATTACATACATTTTCTCTCTAGCACTTGGAACATTGTCTTATACTTGATGCTTAATGGAAAATTTTTATATAATAAATAATTGACAATTATCAAACCATTAAACTGAAAAATGAATCTATAGTTTTTTTTTGACAGGCAGAGTGGACAGTGAGAGAGAAAGAGAAAAAGGTTTTCCTTTTCCGTTGGTTCACCCTCCAATGGCCGCTGCGGCCAGCGCACTGCGGCCGGCGCACCGCACTGATCCAAAGCCAGGAGCCAGGAGCTTCTCCTGGTCTCCCATGCAGGTGCAGGGCCCAAGGACTTGGGCCATCCTCCACTGCACTCCCGGGCCAGAGCAGAGAGCTGGACAGGAAAAGTAGCAATTGGGACAGAATCCGGCACCCCAACCAGGACTAGAACCCGGGGTGCTGGCGCCACAGGTGGAGGATTAGCCTATTGAGCGGTGGTGCTGGCCGAATCTATAGATTTTTATCTCTTAGAAATAAAATGCAGACTAGTAAATAAGAAATATTGGGGCCGGCGCCGCGGCTCACTAGGCTAATCCTCCGCCTTGCGGCACCGGCACACCGGGTTCTAGTCCCGGTCGGGGCGCCGGATTCTGTCCCGGTTGCCCCTCTTCCAGGCCAGCTCTCTGCTGTGGCCAGGGAGTGCAGTGGAGGATGGCCCAAGTGCTTGGGCCCTGCACCCCATGGGAGATCAGGATAAGTACCTGCTCCTGCCTTCGGATCAGCGCGGTGTGCCGGCCGCAGCGCGCTGGCCGCAGCGGCCATTGGAGGGTGAACCAATGGCAAAGGAAGACCTTTCTCTCTGTCTCTCTCTCTCACTGTCCACTCTGCCTGTCAAAAAATAAATAAAAAATAAAAAAAAGAAATATTGGAAATTAATAAAAATATGTTTTGTAAAGGTCAGTAATGTTTCAGATAAAAACAGATTTAAATGAATAAAGAGATATAACTAATATTTGGAAATGTATAACATTACCAAATATAGATTTATTTTCTTGTGAAAGGAAAACATATCCTGGCTCTGACTGGCAAGAATCATTGATGGCAAATGATTCCAACTGTAGATTCTATAATTAAAATCACAAAATATTAAAGGTATGTTTTGTCATATTTTCTTTTTATGGTCTGAAACTTTAATACTTCTTTACATTTTAAAGATTTTTTAATAAACACCAATTTTTGGGACTTTTTTTGGTTGTGTTTCATAGGTTACTAGCAGGAAAATTAAAAGTTTGCTTTACAAAGCAACTGAAAATATAGTAATGGTAATGCTGAAGAATAAATGAGGAAAAAAAAAGATAAAACCAGCCTATGTAAATTCCAAAATTACTTGCAAGGCATACTCATTTTTAATTTTTATTTAATGAATACATTTTTCATAGATATAACTTTAAGAATATAGTGGTTCTTTCCCCCATACCCCCCCCCCCCCCCGTCCCACACAAGGAATACTCTTAAGAAAAACTTCCCAAATTAAACGGGAGATTTGCATACCTTGGGAGATCTGAAGCGGCAGTTTAATGTCTCACTCTTGGTGAAGGCAGACTTCCACTTGCCTTTGAAGTATACAGCATTCACCAGCACCATGACAGCAGATGAGCTTATGCTACCATCAGAAAACACTTTCTTAATTTTGCCTTTAGGAAAATAAAGTGGTAAAAATGATAACTTTTAAAGCAAAAATTTTAAAATATTTTTCAGACCATTCATGAATCACTTTTCTTATGCAATACCTATAACAGTAATTAAGATATTAGTAACAACTTATGAGTAATTAATGTGTCCAGCATTTCCTAAACCCTTTAGAGGTAATATTTTGTTTAATTCTCACAAAATTCAAACAAGGTAGGCTCTATTATTGCTTCTGTTTCCTGTTGAAGAAGCTGAGGCACAGAGGAAGTGAATAACACATACAACATCACACAACAAAGCAGTGGTAATCAGGAAGACCATCCCCAGAGCCACTACTCATAGGCACCAAATTTTTTTTTTTTTCTAATTGATTAGTCCATTGTGAATCATTGCAACACCACAAGTATAATTCACCTGTACTCAGTTGAAAGAACCAATTCCCTCCTTAATTAAGAAAATTTTTGCCAGATGCCATGTGTGTCAAATTAAAATTAAAGACAAAGCTCATGCCATTATTGGGCTCACAATCTAGCACAAAGAAGTCAACAATCACCAGATTGGATGTAACACAAATAGCACACCATGGAGGTGTGATGAGTGTGTTGTGGGAGCAAGACTAAGGGCACTGGACTCTTTCTGGGGCTATTTGCTATTGGTTAAGTCGAGGAGAGTTGAGTGGTAGGGAAATTTCCAACAAGCAAGAATTAGTTATTCAAAGACACAAAAATCTGGAAGACCAAAGTGCATTTTGGGAAACCCAAACTTATCCCTGTGTTTTAGGGATGATAAGGCAGGAGTTATATAATGAAGAGCCTTGAATATCTGGTAAGGATTTTGGATTATTCTAACAGTAGAATTGGTTCGTGATTCATTAAAAGACAAGAATGGCATGGTCACTAGCCTTTCAATGGGATGGCTCTAGTAGAGGAGAGGAGTCGTAACACCTGGTTGGGGTTGTTCACAATATTGGCAACAGTTCCAAATGCTTTCTCAAATAAGTATTGAGAACATACACTTTCATAAATTTCATAAAAGAATAGTTAGGGCTGGCACTGTGGCATTGTGGGTAAAACCGCTGTCCGCAGTGCCAGCATCCCATGTGGGCGCTGGTTTGAGTCCCAGCTGCTCCACTTCTGATCCAGCTCTCTGCTATGGCCTGGGAAAGCAGTGGAAGATGGCTCAAGTCCTTGGGCCCCTGTACCCACGTGGGAGATCCAGAAGAAGCTCCTGGCTCCTGCCTTCAGATCAGCACAGCTCCGACAGTAGTGGCTATCTGGGGAGTGAACTAGTAGATGGAAGACACCTTTCTCTCTCTCTCTCTCTCTCTCTCTCTCTCTCTCTCTCCCCTTCTCTCTCGCTCTCTGCCTCTGCCTCTCTGTAACTCTGCCTCTTTCAAACAAAATAAATAAATCTTTTTTTTAAATGTGAATAATTACACATGCATTCACATGAGTAAGGAAAGAAGATAAATAAAGGATCCAAATACCTAAAAGTGTTAGTAATCTGATATCTGTAAATGCTAAATAGAATCTCACTCAGTTATTAGTAAAGTAACAATTAGGTTCTCTTGATTTGTGAGTTCTGTATTTGAAACACATGGTGGCTACAGATCAGAGTAACCCATTGCTGGTATAACAATGAATTAATGAACAAAATGAAATTTGAAATAATGTATTTTTATTCCCAGGACTAATTGTATGCCTTTAAAGGTTTGCACAGGAGAGTGCAAGTAACAATGTCTCACATTTCTGGAACAGAGCGAGACCAGAAAATGCATGCACAACATTCAGATTAAAAATTGAGGCCAATAATCCTCCACCTTGCGGCGCTGGCACACCGGGTTCTAGTCCTGGTCGGGGCGCCGGATTCTGTCCAGGTTGCCCCTCTTCCAGGCCAGCTCTCTGCTGTGGCCAGGGAGTGCAGTGGAGGATGGCCCAAGTCCTTGGGCCCTGCACCCGCATGGGAGACCAGGAGAAGCACCTGGCTCCTGCCATCGGATCAGTACGGTGTGCTGGCTGCAGCGCCCTGGCCGCGGCGGCCATTGGAGGGTGAACCAATGGCAAAAAGAAGACCTTTCTCTCTGTCTCTCTCTCTCTCACTGTCTACTCTGCCTGTCAAAAAATAAAAATTAAAAAAAAAATGAGGCCAAATGTTCAGTAAGCAAATAATTGTCTTTGTAATCAGCTAATAAACAAAAGCAGAGATGAATAGATTTTCTGATTTGTTTTATACCAAACCAAA
This sequence comes from Oryctolagus cuniculus, assembly GCF_051225735.1. Taxonomy (NCBI): domain Eukaryota; kingdom Metazoa; phylum Chordata; class Mammalia; order Lagomorpha; family Leporidae; genus Oryctolagus; species Oryctolagus cuniculus. The sequence continues at coordinate 14,963,481 of NC_142876.1, forward strand.
ATATTGGTGGGATTCAGTTTTTAGTTTTGAGAGACTTATCAACTAGGATTTGCACTTTTTGGAAGATACTAATTTGGTCACATATATTATTTTGATAAACATCAAGAATTTTAAAAGGAAAGATAAGCTGTATACATCCTTTAGAAAAAGCAATGACATGAAAACATGTCTGGCAGGAGAATATTATAACTTAGTAAGGATCAACCCAAGAAGGATCAATAAGATATTAAAATCTGCACAGCAGTATAAATATGAATTTATCATTAGAATGAAATATTATGTTGTGGTTGTTAAAAATAATGTTATATAAACCAAGCTTAGTTTTGTTCATTAAGAAGGGTGAGAGATTGAAGTTAATTCAGTAAATTACCCCAGCATTCTATTAATTTATGAAATGATCCTGTTTGTCTTATAGAGTTATTACTCAATAAAAGGAGATCATGTAAAAGGTAAAATCTTTTTAAAGTATAAAACATTCAAATTTTTAAGATTACTCAAAATCACATTGCAGACAAATACTAAAGTAATTTTTAACATAGCAATCATTATTTTGAATTATATGTACAAAAGACATCCAGTATTGAAATTCTCAGCATTCACTCATAACTTACAAATGTCACAGAAAAATATTGTACTTACCATGTGTCTCATTTTCAATCCATTTATTAATTTTATATCTAGTATCCTCTACATCATTTGTAAAGTCAACTCTTTCCACTTTGGCATTGTACAGTTTTTCAGCACACTCGATGTAATTCTATAAATAAGAACACAATTCTTGTATTTATAGATCATCATTGATTAGTCAGCTACAGCCTTGGCTTTATCATTGCTAACTGGTCTCACTTTCTGTGCCATCCTCTTCCTGCCGGAAACCCTTCAGGTTACTCACTGCACTTCAGCCAAAGCCCGAGCCCAGAGCACCTAGCTTAGGAGACAGTGCTGTTCCACAACTGACACCTCATTTCAAGCCGCTTCCTCCTTCATACTCTCTCTCTTTCACACCCAGTTCCTTACAGCTCCCCGAAAAGTTCCATGTATCTTTTCTCCCTTGAAGCCTTTGAACACTATTTCTGCCTGGATCTGCCACATTTCTCATGGTTGTCTCTTACTCATTTTCAGGTTCTAAGCACTGATCTCTCCTTGATAGATGTCTTCCTTACATTTCTCCTATGTCATCTAACAGTCCCTTTACCTTCACTTTTCTTTATAGCTGTTATTTTAACACATCTTACTTATGAGCCCTCCATACAACAGTAAATTCTGGGAAGTCAAGTCCACTTAGGCATACTTAGTGCTTTATTCCTAGCACTTAAAACATTAGGTTGTACATATTAGATTCTCAAGAAATATTTTTAATTAAAATTATCTAATTTATTAATATAACAGTAGTACAACAAAAGCATATATGCATGTTTTGGAAGAAATATTTCATAGTTGAGAAATAAAAGATTCATTACAAATCATGTATTGTCAGAGATCATCAATAAATTTTATAAGATTTTCCACTATGATAGTGAGGACTGGCGAGGCATCTGCTATCTATCTGCAGGAAAACACCCACAGAACATTCATAAACTCATTCTGGTAGGTGTGAGGTGATATCTCATTGTAGCTTTTAATTTTCATTTCCCTGATGATTAGTAATGTTGAGGATACTTCCATATATCTGGTAATTTGTATGTCTTCTTTTCAGAAATGTCTCTTCAGATCTTTTGCCCATTTTTGACTTTTTTTTCTGGCCATTGAGTTTTTTTTAAGCTCCTTATACATTTTGAATGTTAAGCCCTTATCAGAAATGTGATTGGCAAATATTTTCTTCCATTCCATAGATTGTCTCTTCTTTCTGTTAATTACTCTCTTTGTCATGCAAAAGCATTTACTTATATGTAATCCCATTTATCTATTTTTATTTTTGTTATGTGTGATTTTAGGGTCATATCCAAGGAATCATGGTCTGGTTCAATGTATTTGAGTTTTTCCAACATGTTTTCTTCAACTAGTTTTATCTCAGGTATGAGGCTTAATTGATTCTTTGTTACCTCGGATGAGAAAGGAGTCTAATTTCATTGTTCTGTATTTGCCTATCTAATTCTCCTCATTCCATTTATTGAATATGCTGTCATTTCCACATTGTATGCTCTTTGAAATGTCAAAAATAAACTGCTTGGGACTCATGTTCTCGCGTAGTGGGTTAAGCCACCACCTGTGACACTGGCAATCTATTTGAGCACCAGTTCAAATCCTACATGCTCCACTTCCAATCCCACTCCCTGCTAATGCATATGGGAAATCAGTGCAAAATGGCCTGAGTGCATCCAGATGGAGTTCCAAGATCCTGGGTTCAGCCTGACCCATTCCTAACCATTGTGGCCATCTAGGGAGTGAACCAGGTGATGCAAGACCTCTCTCTCTCTCTCTCTCTCTCTCTCTGTCTCTCTCTCCCCCTCTGTAACCCTGCCTTTTAAATAAACAAAAAAATTTTTGAATATCAATTGTAAATGCATGAATTTATTTCTGAACTCTTTATGTGATGCTGTTTGTATTACTATAACTTTGTACGCTATTGTAAGGTCAATGTGATGTACTTTTGACTCGAGGATATTTTGGCTCTTTGTTGTCTATATGGCTTCATCTGAATTTTATGATTATTTTTTCTATTTCTGTGAAAAATGACATTGTGATTTTAATTGGGATTGTATTGAATCTGTAGATCAGTTTGTATAGTATAGACATTTTAACAGTACTAATTTCTAATATACAAACACAGGTTATCTCTTCATTTATTTGTATATACTTTCAATTTCCTTCATGGATGTTTTACAATTTTCAGTATACAAATCTTTAACCTCCTTAGTTAAGTTTATCCCTAAAAATTTTTTTGGTACCTATCGTAATTGTGAATGTTTTCTTGATTTTTTTCAAATAGTTCATTTTGAGTATATAGAATTGATAGTGACTTTTTGTAAGTTAATTTTTTGTCTTTCAACTTTAATTTGTTTATTAATTCTAACAGTTTTTTGATAGACAACTGAAGATTTTCTATTTGTAAGAGCATGTTATCTACACACAGGGACAACTTAATTTCTTCCTTTCCAAGTTAAATCCTTTTATTTCTCTTATAAATTTCTTCATCTAAACTTTCCAGTGATACTATATTTAGTACAAGAGATGAAGGTAGGCATCCTTGTCCTATTCTTGATTTTTGAGGTAAAGCTTTCAACTTTCAATGTTGAGGATGTCATTAGTTGTATGCTTGTTATATATAATTGTTACTGTGTTGAAGTACATTCCTTCTATATGCAGTTTGTTGAGAACATCTTGTCAAATTTTGTTGGATGAATTTTCTGCATATTTTAAGGTGATAATAGGATTTTTGGCCCTCACTCTGTTAATAGATGACAATTATTGATTTGCATATATTGAATCTTCTTTGCATCCCTGGAATAAATACCACTTTGTCATGATGGACGCGATTTTAATGCACTGCTGAATTCAGTTTTATAGTATTTTTTCAAAGAGAATAGGTTTCATGCATTTCATATATACAGTTTTAAGAATGATACTTTTCACCCTTTCTTTCTCTGTCCCTCACTCCCACCCTCTGTGGGGAGCAACTCGGACTAGACTAAGTTACTGGAATTAAGACTTATTCTATGCATCTGCTCTCCCACAATATGGCGCTGGGAGAGGAGTAAACAACTTCTACACAGCTGCCTCGAGTTCGACCAATAACCTGCAGGAGCTGATCCTGCTCCTGATTGGAGGAGAGCAGCGTACTCGGCGTGTGGGTAGCAGAGTTGGGATTGGTGGAAGAGAACTATAAAGGAGGAGAGAGACAACATGCACCAGGAACATCTAAGAGGAACATCCGGATAACATCTGAGCAGCCCCCGAGAGAGCCAGCCAGTTGTGTGCCGCTCCCCCGTGGAAGTGGGGAAAGTGGCAGGGGGAGCCGCCCTTCCACAGAGGTGGAAGGATCGGCAGCCAACCTGGGAAGGACCAGCAGCAAACCCGGGAAGGGCCGAGCAGACAAAAGAACAGCGCAGGGTCCTGTGTCGTTCCTCCACGAAGAGGGGGAGCAACATAATGGTGCCATGACTCGAATATGAAGCTTAGGAGGGATAATGGTGCTGTGACTCGGATAGGAAACCTAGGCGGGAAGAAGCGGGAAAATACCGGAGAGAGAGATTAGAAAGAGCCTAGGGAAAACCCAGACAGAAAAAGTGCCAGAAGAAGTTAGGATTGAAAGCAAAAGTGAAAGCTGGAAGAAACATAGACTTGGATATGGACTATGGCGGGGAAGTTAGGAGAAATCTATGGTTGAAAGCGAAAGTGAAAGCTAGAAGAAACTTAGACTCGGATACGGACTGTGGGGAGAAGCCAGGAGAAATGAGAGGGGAATATTGTTGGAAGAAAAGTTAAGAAACATACCGGGTAGAGAAAAATATGTTAGGGAAAGTGAAGCCGCCGGGGCAGGCCAAAGCGGAGACGTAAGCTAGGTTGGGATTCGTCAAGTCAGCCCGGGGAGCAAAAGGCGAAAAACTAAAACCAGAAGCGGAGACGTAAGCTAGGTTGGAATCCGTCAGATTAGCCCGGGGAGCAAAAGACAGGAAGCCAAGCCGAAAGGCGGAGACATAAGCTAGGTTGGATTTCATCAGGTTAGCCCAGGGAACTTAGACTGAAAACCGAGAAGCGGAAACGTGAGCTAGGCCCTGATTCGCGGAAGCCGCCGCGTGCAGAGAAAGCACGCGGGGCACAAGCAGAGAGAGCGCACAGGGCACGAGTAGATAGGAAGTGCAGGGCTGGCGCGGAGGCCGTGGTGCGGGCGCAAAGGGCGCTGAGACCGCGGAGCGCGCGCGAAGCCGGGAAGCCGCGCAGATAAGAGAAGCAAGGGCTGAAGCCGCGCAGAACTGGGAAGCCGCCACGGGGCGGGCGCCGGGAAGCCACAGGGATAAGAGAAACAGAAGTATAGAAGTAAAATGAGAGAAATAGGAATGCTGGCAGATAGAAGTAAAATAGGAGAGATAGGAATACCCGGAGATAGAGAAATAGAGAAAAATAAGGCCTCCCCACAACACGGCAATGAGAGAGCTTGGATTCGGTCTGCCTGATTAGTAAGGCGATGAGCACCTGTGGGCGGCTAGCAGCTTATCCGCTGCAGGTCACCGAAGACAGGCATGTTATCAACACCAATAAATCTCCCCACAACCCTCCATCATCTTTCTTATGTTTCCTTTAATTTTTGACAAACCTTTACCTAGCCAGAAAAAAAGACTAAAATAAATAAAATAAGAAATGACAAAGGAGACACTACAACTGATACAGAAATAAAAAGGATTATAAGGGACTAATATGGACAATTGCTCACCAACAAATTGAATAACCTAAAAGAAATGAATAAATTCCTTGGCACATACAACCTACCAAGGTTGAATGATGAAGAACTTAATAATCTGAACAAATAATGAGAAAGAAGACTGAATTGGAAATAAAAAGACCCCATCAAAGAAAAGCTTGATGTTTCTACTAATTAACTCTGTCAAAAATTTAATGAATAACAAATACAATCCTTAGCAAACTTTTCCAAAAAGTGGTAGATGAGGCATTCCAAACCCATTTTATGAAGATGGCATTATCATGATACCGATGTCTCTCAAGGACAGTAAATGAAAAGAAAATCACAGGTCAATAGCCCTATTGAATACAGATGAAGAAATTCTCAGCAAATGTGGTACACACACACACACACACACACACACTTCGGGTTTAGTTTATTCTTCATATTCCTTCAAATGTAACATCAGGATTTTATTTGAGAGCTTTCTTCTTTTTTATTTAAGCAGCAGAGAAATAGAGAGAGGGAACTAAATCTCATCCATGGATTCACTTCCCAATTGCATTCTGTGGACAAGACTGGGCCAGACTGCAGCCAGGAGCGGGGAGCTCAACCCAGTCCCCCGACATGAGTGTCAGGAACCCAACTACTCGAACCTTCACCATTCCTTCCTAGACTCTACACTGGCAGGAAGCTGGAATTGAGAGCTGGAACCAGGATTTGTATGTAGGCACTCTCATGTGGGATGCAGGTTGCTGCTTCTTTTTATTTTTAAATTCTTGTATAATTTATTTTCCTTAAGTAACAATTTGCTACAATCACAAAATTTTTAAAAAAATTAGCACAATATTCAAAAAGGCAGAATTATCTAGGACAATCAAAATCATGGTGTTCTTGGAATAAATTAACATCAAACTGCATGTATATTCTGGTAGGTCTTCTCCTTTGAAGTGAAAGGGAGACATTTGTAACCAAGGGCAAATGCATAATTTTGTTTTTCCATATAGACTCTCTTTTTTTAAACATTTATTTAATGAATATAAATTTCCAAAGTACAGAATATTGATTACAATGGCATCCCCCCCATAATGTCCCTCCAACCCGCAACCCTCCCCTTATCCACTCCATCTCCCCTTCCATTCATATCAAGACTCATTTTCAATTCTCTTTATATACAGAAGATCAGTTTAGCATACATTAAGTAAAGATTTCAACAGTTTGCTCCCACACAGAAACATAAAGTGAAAAATACTGTTTGAGTACTAGTTATAGCATTAAATCTCAATGTACAGCACACTAAGGACAAAGATCCTACATGAGGAGTAAGTGCACAGTGACTCCTGTTGTTGACTTAACAAATTGACACTCTTGTTTATGGCATCAGTAATTAACCTAGGCTCTTGTCATGAGCTGCCAAGGCTATGGAAGCCCCCTGAGTTCACTGACTTTGATCATTTTTAGACAAGGCCATGGTCAAAATGGAAGTTCTCTCCTCCCTTCAGAGAAAGGTACCTCCTTCTTTGATGACCCATTCTTTCCACTGGGATCTCACTCACAGAGATCTTTCATTTAGGTTTTTATTTTCCCCCCGAGTGTCTTGGCTTTCCATGCCTGAAATACTCTCATGGGCATTTCAGCCAGATCCTCAAGACTTAAGGGCTGATTCTGAGGCCGGAGTGCTGTTAGGACATTTGCCATTCTATGGGTCTGCTGTGTATCTCACATCCCATGTTGGACCATTCTCTCCCTTTTTTATTCTATCAGCTAGTATTTGCAGACACTATTCTTGTTTATGTGATCCCTTTGGTTCTTAGTCCTATCATTACGATCAGTTGTGAACAGAAATTGATCACTGGGACTAGTGAGATGGCATTGGTACATGCCACCTCGATGGGATTGAATTCGAATCCCCTGGTATGTTTCTAACTCTACTGTTTGAGGTAAGTCAGCTTGAGCATGTCCTGAATTGCACATCTCTTCCCTCTCTTATTCCCACTCTTATATTTAACAGCGATCACTTTTCAGTTAAGTATCAGCACTTAAGAAGAACTGTGTATTGATTACAGTATTCAACCAAAAGTATCAAGTAGAACAAACAAAAAAATACTAAGAGGGATAACATATTAATCTGCTCATCAACAGTCAGGTTGAAGGCTGATCAAGTCACCATTTCTCATTTCACTTTAACAGGTATCCTTTTTGGTGCTCAGTTAGTTGTCACCTATCAAGGAGAACAAGTGGTATTTGTCCCTTTGGGATTGGCTTATTACACTCAGCATAATGTTTTCCAAATTCCTAACAGGGATCACTTTTCAGTTAAAATTTAAACACCTAAGAATAATTGTGTGTTAATTTACAGAGTTCAACAAATGGTACTAGAACAAAAAAAAATACTAACATGGATAAAGTATTACATTGTACATCAACCGTCAGGACAAAAGCTGATCAAGTCACTGTTTCTCACAGTGTCCATTTCACTTCAACAAGTTTCCCCTTTGGTGCGCAGTTAGTTGTCGCCAATCAGGGAGAACATATGATATTTGTCCCTTTGGGACTGGCTTAATTCACTCAGCATGATGTTTTCCAAATTCCTCCATCTTGTTGCAAATGACTGGGTTTTGTTGTTTTTGACTGCTGTATAGTATTCTATAGAGTACATGTCCCATAATTTCTTTATCCAGTCTACTGTTGATGGGCATTTGGGTTGGTTCCAGGTCTTACCTATTGTGAATTGAGCTGCAATAAACATTAATGTGCAGACTGCTTTTTTGTTTGCCAATTTAATTTCCTTTGGGTAAATTCCAAGGAGTGGGATGGCTGGGTTGAATGGTAGGGTTATCTTCAGATTTCTGAGGAATCTCCAGACTGACTTCCATAGTGGCTTAACCAGTTTGCATTCCCACCAACAGTGGGTTAGTGTCCCTTTTTCCCCACATCCTCTCCAGCATCTATTGTTGGTAGATTTCTGAATGTGAGCCATTCTAACTGGGGTGAGGCAGAACCTCATTGTGGTTTTGATTTGCATTTCCCTGATTGCTAGTGATCTTGAACATTTTTTCATGTGTCTCTTGGCCATTTGGATTTCCTCTTTTGAAAAATGTCTATTGAGATCCTTGGCCCATCTCTTAAGTGGGTTGTTTGGTTTGATCTTGTGGAGTTTCTTGATTTCTTTGTAGATTCTGGTTATCAACCCTTTATCAGTTGCATAGTTTGCAAATATATTTTCCCATTCTGTTGGTTGTCTCTTCAATTTCCTGACTGTTTCTTTTGCAGTACAGAAACTTCTCAATTTGATGCAATCCCAATAGTTGATTTTGGCTTTGACTGCCTGTGCTTCTGGGGTGTTACCAAGAAGTCATTGCCGGTACCTATATCTTGCAGGGTTTTTCCAATGCTCTCTAATAATTTGATGGTGTCAGGTCGTAGATTTAAGTCTTTCATCCATGTTGAGTGGATTTTTGTGTAAGGTGTAAGGTAGGGGTCTTGCTTCATGATTCTGCACATGGAAATCCAATTTTCCCAGCACCATTTATTGAATAGACTGCCCTTACTCCAGGGATTGGTTTTGGATCCTTGATCAAATATGAGTTGGCTGTAGATGTTTGGATTGATTTCTGGTGTTTCAATTCTGTTCCATTGGTCTATCCATCTGTTTCTGTACCAGTACCATGCTGTTTTCATTACAACTGCCTTGTAGTATGTCCTGAAATCTGGTATCAGGATGCCTCCAGCTTTGTTTTTGTTGTACAAGATTGCTTTAGCTATTAGAGGTCTCCTGTGTCTCCATATAAATTTCAGCATCATTTTTTCTAGATCTGAGAAGAAGGTCTTCGGTATCTTGATTGGTATTGCATTGAATCCATAAATTGCTTTTGGGGGAATGGACATTTTGATGATATTGATTCCTCCAATCAATGAGCATGGAAGATTTTTCCATTTTTTGGTATCCTCTTCTATTTCTTTCTTTAAGCTTTTGTAATTTTCATCATAGAGATCTTGAATGTCCTTGGTTAAGTTTATTCCAAGGTATTTGATTGTTTTTGTAGCTATTGTGAATGGGATTGATCTTAGAAGTTCTTCCTCAGCCATGGCATTGTTTGTGTATACAAAGGCTGTTGATTTTTGTGCATTGATTTTATACCCTGCTACTTTGCCAAACTCTTCTATGAGTTCCAATAGTGTCTTAGTAGAGTTCTTTGGGTCCCCTAAATAAAGAATCATATCATCTGCAAAGAGGGATAGTTTGAGTTCTTCCTTCCCAATTTGTATCCCTTTAATTTCTTTTTCCTGCCTAATAGCTCTGGCTAGAACTTCCAGAACTATATTGAATAGCAGTGGTGAGAGTGGGCATCCCTGTCTGGTACCAGATCTCAGTGGAAATGCTTCCAACTTTTCCCCATTCAATAGGATGTTGACTGTGGGTTTTTCATAGATTGCTTTGATTCCATTGAGGAATGTTCCTTCCAAACCCAGTTTGCTTAGAGTTTTCATCATGAACGGGTGTTGTATTTTATCAAATGCTTTCTTGGCATCTATTGAGATAATCATATGGTTTTTCTTCTGCAGTCTGTTAATGTGGTGTATCACATGGATTGTTTTGCGCACATTAAACCATCCCTGCATACCAGGGATAAATCCCACTTGGTCTGGGTGGATGATCTTTCTGATGTGTTGTTGCATTCTATTGGCGAGAATTTTATTGAGGATTTTTGCATCTATGTTCATCAGGGATATTGGTCTGTAATTCTCCTTCAGTGCGGCATCTTTTTCCGGCTTAGGAATTAAGGTGATGCTGGCTTTATAGAATGAATTTGGGAGGATTCCCTCTTCTTCGATTGTTCTGAATAGTTTGAGAAGAATTGGAGTTAATTCTTCTTTAAATGTCTGGTAGAATTGAGCAGTGAATCCATCTGGTCCTGGGCTTTTCTTTGTTGGGAGGGCCTTTATTACTGTTTCAATTTCTGTCTCAGTTATGGGTCTGTTTAGGTTTTCTATGTCTTCCTGGTTCAATTTAGGTAGGTTGCATGTGTCCAGGAATCTATCCATTTCTGATAGATTTCCCTGTTTGCTGGCATACAAGTCCTTGTAGTAATTTCTGATGATTCTTTTTATTTCTGTGGTGTCTGTTGTTACGTTTCCTTTTTCATCTCTGATTTTATTGATTTGGGTCTTTTCTCTTCTTTTTTTTAGTTAGTTGGGCCAATGGGGTGTCAATTTTGTTTATTTTTTCAAAAAACCAGCTCCTCGTTTGGCTGATTTTTTGTAATGTTTTTTTGGATTCAATCCTGTTGATTTCTTCTCTGATTTTAATTATTCCTCTTCTGCTACTAGATTTGGGTCTGGTTTGCTGCAGTTTTTCTAGATCCTTGAGATGCGTTGAAAGCTCATCTATTTGGTGCCTTTCCAACTTCTTGATGTAGGCACCTATTGATATAAACTTTCCTCTTAACACTGCTTTTGCAGCGTCTCATAAGTTTTGGTATGTTGTGCTGTTATCCTCATTTACTTCCAGAAAATTTTTGATTTCTCGTTTAATTTCTTCTATTACCCATTGTTCATTCAGGAGCATGTTGTTCAATCTCCATGTGTTTGCGTATGCTCTAGGGATTCCTGAGTTGCTAATTTCCAACTTCATTCCTTTCTGGTCTGAGAAGCTGCATGGTATGATTCTAATTCTTTTGAATTTGCTGAGACTTGCTTTATGGCCTAGTATGTGGTCAATCCTAGAGAAGGTTCCATGTACTGCTGAGAAGAATGTAAAATCTTTATCTGTAGGGTTGAAAGTTCTGTATATATCTGTTAGATCCATTTGTGCTGTAGTGTCATTTAAATCTACTGTCTCCTTGTTGATCTTCTGTCCTGTTGATCTGTCTATTTCTGAGAGTGGAGTATTGAAGTCCCCCAGTACTATTGTATTGGGGTCTAAGTCTCCCTTTAAGTCCCTTAACAAATCTTTTAGATAAACCGGTGCCCTGTAGTTAGGTGCATATACATTGATAATTGTTATATCTTCTTGTTGTATTGATCCCTTAATCATTATATAGTGTCCCTCTTTGTCTCTCTTAACAGTTTTTGTGGTAAAGTTTATGTTGGCCAATATTAAGATGGCTACGCCTGCTCTTTTTTCATTTCTGTTGGCATGGTATATCTTTTTCCAGCCTTTCACTTTCAGTCTGTATGCATCTTTGTTGGAAAGATGTGTTTCTTGTAAGCAGCAAATAGATGGGTTTTGTTCCTTAACCCAATCAGCCAATCGGTGTCTTTTAACTGGACAGTTCAGGCCATTAACGTTCAATGTGACTAATGATAAGTGGTAACTTTGCCCTGCCATTTGCCAAAGATAAGTTCTAATATATGCTTTGAATTCCCTGTGATCTTTTGCTGTGAGGTTTCCTTCCTTTACCTTCTTTCATATTGATGACCGTGTTTCTGTGTTTCAGTGTGTAACACATCTTTAAGCATCTTTTGCAGGGCTGGATGAGTGGCGACAAATTCTTTCAATTTCTGTTTGCTATGAAAAGTCTTTATTTCACCTTCATTCACAAATGATAGCTTTGCAGGATATAATATTCTGGGCTGGCAGTTTTTCTCTCTTAGTACCTGGGCTATATCTCACCATTCCCTCCTAGCTTGTAGGGTTTCTGATGAGAAGTCAGCTGTGAGTCTGATTGGAGATCCTCTGAGAGTAATCTGACATTTCTCTCTTGCACATTTTAGGATCTTTTCTTTATGTTTCACCGTGGAGAGTTTAATTACAACGTGTCGTGGTGAGGATCTCTTTTGGTCGTGTTTATTAGGGGTTCTATGAGCTTCCTGTACTAGGATTTCTCTGTCCTTCTCCAAACCTGGGAAATTTTCTGCTAATATCTCACTAAAAAGGCCTTCTAATCCTTTCTCCCTCTCCATGCCTTCAGGAACTCCTAGAACCCGAATGTTGGTTTTTTTAATAGTATCCTGCAGATTCCTGACAATATGTTTTAGATTTCTAATTTCCTCTTCTTTTCTTTGGTCTGACTGTATCCTTTCCTGTTCTCTGTCTTCTAAGTCCGATATTCTCTCTTCTGCTTCACCCATTCTGTTCGTAAGGCTCTCTATTGTGTTTTTCATTTGATCTATTGAATTCTTCCCTTCATTATGATTTCTCGTCACTATCACAGTTTCCTGTTGTACTAGTTGTTTTGTTTCATTTTGATTCCTCCTTAATATTTTATTTTCACGAGAGAGATGTTCTATCTTGTCCATTAAGGATTTCTGTAGTTCAAGAATTTTTTTTTGAGAACTTCTTAATGTTCTTACCAATTTTTTGAGATCTGCTTCTTGCATTTCTTCTAACTCATCATCTTCATAATCTTGAATTGGGGTGTCTTTTTCATTTGGGGGCATCATGGTGACTTCCTTGTTTTTGTTGTCTCGTTTTTTGCGTTTGTTATTTGGCATATTGGAGATATTTTGTTTCTTCACTGTCGTGCTTTTTCTTGTTATACTATGACTCTAGATTAAGTGGACTGTCTGTTTTTGATGGAGCCTTAGAGGCTTGAGATGGGTGTGGCCTGAGAGCTCTGTTTGCTGTGCCAAAGGTGACACTCCCAGGTTAGGCGTGGTAGATTTCTCTCTCTCTCTCTTTCTTTCTTTTTTTGATTCAAAAGGGAAGTAATTCCACACAGCTGAATGAAGTTGGAGGTAGTTAGCAGGCAAATGATATACCCACAGGAGCCAGAGATCGGAAGCTCTTTCCCAAGGACCACACAGGGAATCTGTTCTGCCCTCAGGGTGGGCTCAGATTCTCCTTCAGTCTCCCACTGGGTTGCCAAAGTTACGGAATTGTAGCGTCTCTGGAGAGTACTCACGTGAATTCTGTGAGTTCTCTCCCCCACCGTCTCTTTTTTCAAAGTCTCAGTTCAGTAGCACCACAAATTTACTAGGTCCTAATCTCCTGTTAATTCGCCTCGCCCAGAGTCAGGTTTTTCTGCTAGGCTCAGGGCCGGTGCAGACCTGAGGTCGCTCTGCTTATGACGTATGTCCAAGATGGCGCCTGCTCTTTGTCTTGCTCGCCCTTGAGAGGTGAGCGGAGAGAGAGAAACCCGTGTCCGTACCAGTCACCTTTTTTTTCTCTCTCTCTCTCTCTTCCAATTAGCCTGGTGAACTTTTCCCCCCCGGGGGTCGTTCCCTCTAGTCTCCTCTTTCTGCTTGCCTGCCGGTGTCTCGGGCTATTGAGGTTCGGCTCACCTCGCGTTCCAGTGCTGGTGTGTTGAGTCTGCCGCTGGTGTCCCGAACTGTGGGCTCCCACGCTCTCCACACAGGTCCACTGTGAATCACGCATTCCGGAAGAGTTTCTTCTGCTGTTTCCTCCCCTACTCTTCTTTGAATCTGCAGTATCTCCACTTTTATTAAACTGTCCCTCCCAGGACTATCAGTGTGCTCCCTTCCTATTCCACCATCTTGCCTCCTCTCTTATTTCTTATTTTATTTATTTGAAAGGAAAAAAGAGCAAAACAGATCTCCCAACTGCTCATTCACTCCTCAAATGCCTGCAACAGCCATGGCTGGGCAAGACTAAAGCCAGGAGCCTGGAACTCAATCTAGGTCAGCCGTGTGGGTAGCAGGGACCCAGGTACTTGAGTAATCCTAGACTCTCTTTTAATTCATAAACTCAATGTTAATTTGAATCATGTTAACCAGTGTCTTCTTTTTCTCACGAAGGTAGGAATTTCTGTAAACTGGTTTTGCTGCATTCATAAGTTTGCATGTGTCATGTTTCCATTTTCATTTTCCTCCAGTGCTTGTTTAATTTCCCTTTTAATTTCTTCACTGACCCAATTTTTGTTTAGGGAGAAAATGTTTTTTCTGTGATACTTGCAACTTTTCTGTGAGTTTGAAAATATAAGGAAGATCTAATAGGTCTTTGTCACTGATGGACTGTGAAGGTTAGGAAAAAGGGAAGTCAAAGATACCTGATGAGACATTCACTGAAAGACAATAAAGATCGGGAAGATCCGGGGTACAGGTAAATGTGTTGAGGAATCTGCAGATCCCACATGAGCACTTTCACTAGGCAGGTATAAAGTTGAGGCGAGAGCTAAGTGATAAGGTATGACTGATCACACACCTTTAGAGAGCTGCACAGATACGAAGGACACTGCCACAGGACTGTAAACTGTCTCAGTAGATAAATTCTTTCTGAGTAAGGAGGTAAATTGAAAATGGAAGATGGCTGAGTCAAAATCCTAAAGAACCACCAAATTTTAAGGATGCTTGGAGGGATAAAGAAAGCCAAGGACTCGTGATATGAGCCAGCCAGAGGAGAAGGTAGAAAAACTAGAGAAACACCATAGAAATTGCAAGGGGACAAAATTCTGAGCAGCATCAACCTGTATTGACCACTTGGTGTTGGGAACCACTGAGGGTGTAACTGGGATGGTAGGCCATGATCTTGCAGTAGTAATGATACACTTTCAACCTTTCAACAAGTATCATCTAATGGACCAAGAACAATCCCTGAGGAAAGGCATGGCATTGATCTAGATTTAGAGCCTGGCTGGAGGAAGAAGTATGCTGGTTAAGAGAGTGGTTAAGGAATGAATCCATTGGTAGTTTGGAGCGATGATGACTATGTTGAAAGAAAGTAAAGCAGTCAAGAAATTCAATAACTTTATACTTGAATAACTAAAAATTGAATAACTCCATTGAAGAACAGGTAGAATGTGAGTGAAAGAATAAGAAGTGTGGACCATTGTGGCCACAAAATGGGAAACCGGGTTTGTGTATTTCAAAAAAAGTTAAATGCATTGGATGTTGATGAGATTCAAGACATGGTCTGGGTGTCCGTTTCTAAAATGGTAACTAATACCATGTGAAGAAAGGGTCAGGAAATTGTAAGGAGGCAAGTGGGTGGGTCATCCATAGGAACTTTGAAATTACCCAAATAATGGCAGATTTGAGAGAAATACATAATGACACAGGCATAGTTCGCCAAGATTGGAACAGAAGGGATAAACAGGGATAAAGATGTAAGAGATAGTAGTTGAGTCTTCTACAATATCATGCTTCTTATAAAGACAATTTTATGATTATCATCATCATCAATTCTAGCAGACTCATCCATATTTAAATGTGAGTAAAAAAGAGAATTATAAACAAAATGTAAGTATCTTGGAGATTATCTAGCTTTCTGTCAATCTATGATTGAAAGTTTACAACTCATTGCATGTAAAATCAAAAACAGTTTTTAGAGTAACTAACTGTCTTATAATTGAGAGGGAAAATAGCAGTGGCTCTATTTTCCATGTCTTTTATCAGATTTTACCCTCACTATGCTTCTGGCTGCATTGGTTTTTACACATTCTGAGTGCCGGAGGTTGGGGGAAATAAAATAGAACTCTGCAATATCTAGAAGCACGACAGACAGATCAAACTTCTAGTTGAAAAGAGTTTGCAATACCTAAGGAGCACAACAGGATGCATGGGAGTAGGGAAACAAAATATGAGGCTGAACACCCAGGATGGTCTTTGTAAAACCTATGCAGGATTCTCTTGGGAAGACTGAAAAATGAAAAATGGCTTCATGCTTCATAATTGACAGGCTACCAAAGTATTTGGGAGTGGTGCTGGAAGGTGCAAAGAATTTGAGTGGGTGACATACAGAGGGAACCCTAATGGTTGGGTGGAAGACAGACAGAAGGCAAAATTGCAAGTGGTGATTAGCTTGAGATGTCATTGAGGTGGAGTTTTATATCTATTTTGGGAGTGAACAATTTAGGGGGAAAAACATGCCCAGAGAACCATGTGTTCATTTAATAGTACCAACCAGGTGAGCAGCCTCTGGTACCCATAGTAACAAAGCCCCCAAAACACAGACTACATATAGTGGCATGGAGACTGTATTCTAAGCCTCCTGGTTCTTGGGGTAGGCAGGGTGCTGTGATGAGTGCATTGTCAACACAAACACCACACAGAAGGATGAGAAATTAGGTTGATGACCTCAAGCAAATCCATTTGCCACCTCTTTGTTAGGTCTGAACTTCTCATCTTTAAAAGACAAGTATGTGACTACTAGAGAGATGAAAAGTATAGCAGAGAAAAAAAAAGACTAAGAGGAAGAACTCACATTAGGAGTACCAAGCTGTCAGTAGACCTGGAATTTGGGAAATCCAGATGGACATTTTCCTCTGCTACGATTGAGTCCTACAAATGGGCTGATTCACTAACCATTACAGCTCCTACATTACATTATATTACATGTGGGCAAGTTCTCTTCTGTTTTGAAACTCATCAGTCTCGTGACTGAATATGTGAGTTAAACAGAGGGAAAATTAAATTTGAAAATGGTGATAATTTTTTGAAGACACCTGGGAACATAATTAACAGCCAAAAAAATAAAAGATCAACTGAAGCAGTTTTACTTACCTTATGAATGTCAAACACCTTTTCTGCAAAAAGACCGTTGACAATGCTGAGTTCATAATCCTTGTGAGATGCATTTATATTAGCAAGGGCCCTTTTCAATTGAGATTGTAGTCCTGGCTGTAATTTTAAAATATGTAAAAGATTATTCTTTAACTGCAAAGATATGGACAATCTCATTTACACTTAAAGTAAATCATGCATATTATATTACAAAAGAATTAAAAAATAATGATGCTATAAAAGCAGCAAAAATGCCACATACAATGTCTATCTTTCCTACAATATCTTACCTTTCCTACAATGTCTTACCTTTACTTTGATCAAATTAAATAATTTACTCAAGTAACCAATCTTTGAATAAAATTGTTAACTGGATAATGAATCTGCCTAATATTTATATCAAATTATTATGTTTTACCAATGTAGTTGACTGTGAATATCAAAGGGGGAAAGGGAAATGTTTAGTTCTATGCTATCTTGCCAAAAATCCATGAAATATGCAAATAAACTATTAGCAAATTATTAGTTAACAAGCAAATTAACAAAAATGTTATTTGAAATATCCACAATCTGGAAATCTAAGTGAAATTTGTTCTTTTAACTTAAAAGGCTAGAGAACAGATTTAAATATATTCATGAGAGTAAGTTTTCTCAATTTCAGCTCTTTTTCTTAAAAGAAAACCATGTTGTCTTTACCTGACTATTTGAAGAGTTTCTGTGTCTTGAGACAGTGTTGAAATAAAGCATCTGCAAACAGGATGCAAGCAGAGGTTATCAGAATCAAAGGTTTTATGGGAAACAGCAGGAGATTTTAACAATAAAAATGTTTCTTTCCCAATACGTGAATGTAACTGTTACTCCCAGCTCACTAATACCCTAAAGCTAATACTCTCCATGACTCCAGGTGCACATTAAGAGGCTCAAAAGGAGAGAAATTGCTTTAATATTTATCCTATTTCCTCTTTCCCATGCCTGTTTTCTTTTAGGTTCACCATGATTTTGGAATAGGTATTATTTTACTAAATAGTATAGTAACATTATTTCCACTAAAACATGCTTGTATGGTGGTCCGTCCACACACAGACATTAATATTGCATTGTATATCCCTCCCAGCTTAACTGAATGAAAATCTTATGTAAGAATGATGCAGTTTCCAGTATTGTCAATGAAATGTAATCATGGTGCTCACTCACACAACAAAACTCAGAATACTTGTAGACTGTCTTGTGCCTTTTTAAAAATGATGTGGCAGCTATAATTTTACAACTGGACCAATGCAGATGAGACCATCAACTCATGTGTTCATTTAACATTAATTTAAGTTTTACTTACCAGGTTTAGCCTTTTCATTTTTTTCATTATGGAATCACAAAACCCATCAGCATTTCCTACAAATTACTACCCATGAATTTCTTAAAATTTTTATATAGAATGGCATTAAGTTTTAATTAAATAAGTACAGAAATGCTATATCGTCACCATTTGAATACTTAGTCTTTCTCCTCCCGTGCCCATCCCATATTTTATAGGGGTCTCAAGATGTAGAGTTCCTCCTTTCAAGTTATCAATAACATGAAATTCAAAATTATTTAATATATGCCTTATTTTACCCAATATATTTCTTTGAGCACAGAAATTCAGGTTTTTGCTAGCATTTCTGTCTGACTTTTGATCTATACACACTGACTCACTTAAATGATGCACTAAACAAATTTAATTCGGGTAATCATTTGTATTTATTGAATTTTTAAAACTATATTTTGTGTATCAAAGCATACATGTAAGAAAAATCCTTTTAAATGAGGAGAGGATTTTTTCATGGTGATAGCTATAAAATATCTCCGCCCAAAGCTAATTGTTTTAAATGAATCCCACTGTCACTGCTGTCACCTCCTCACCAATACTTGCTGTCCAAGTAGTTGTGGAATCTTAACTTGATGTCACACTTCAGTGGCTTCTGGCAAAAAGAGATTTCAGACGCTAGGTCCTTCTGTTCTCCTGTCTCAATCATATCTACTCAGTGTTTCTTAAAAGTTAGTGTGCACCTGAAGGCTTATTAAGCCCCATACTGCTGGGCAGCACACCCATGTTTGAGAGGGAGTATTTCTGTTGTGGGGCCCTAACACTCACATTTCTAACAAGTTCTTCAAATGATGTTGATGTTACTGGTCTGTTAAACACTCTCTGAGAACCACTGCACTAAGGAAAATAATAAAGGCTGTGGTTCTGGGAGAACTCCCGGAGTATCAAGCTCATAAGCAAATACAACCAGCTGCATGCTATCTTCACATCTGCACATCAAGATGTGAGAAGTGACATCTGTGCCTTCCTGCTTCCTGGCATTGACAGAGACCATTGCTGTGAGAACAATTTCCCCCCACAGTTTACTGTAAAAGCCAAGGCTGACCTTATCAATCTGAGCTGCACAGTCACCTCTGGCACCCAAACGGACCAGGGCCAGGGCAGTGAAGAGGCTCAAAGAGGAAAAGAACACATTTCCATTGCCGTGATTGTTATCCATCTCTCTGAAGAGATTGAAGCAAAATTCTGCATTTGCTGCAGCAAGGGAGGCCATGGCGAAACAGAGTGCAGCCTAGGGAACAACGAGAAAATTAAATTAGCTCTGAGTACATTTCCTGGGAATGTGGTGGTTTTTATTTCCATTTTTTTCTTTCAATTTAAAGTTTCAAAGCTTCAGGCTTTTTCAACCTTGGGTGTAATCATTGAGTAACATAACAGAAAGGAAAATGTTTCCTTGACCCAGCCTCCTTGTCATACTCTGAAACTATCTCCTCTGGAAAAAGAAATGACTCTAATACTCTTATTTTTCTCACACTGATATCTCTTAGTGCAACATTTCTACCAATGCTCTCCTATTCATATCCATGACATAGCCCTGATTCATCTTGATGTGGCCTTTCTATATTCAAAGGCCTTTTAACAAAAAACATCTTGTATTTATTTGTGTATTTTACTTGAAACACAGAAGACAGGAGAGACAGACAGAGCTTCCACCCATTGGTCACTCCCCAAATGTCTTCAAGAGCTGAACCCAGGAACTAGAAACTCAACCTAGGTCTCCCACACTGGTACCAGGGACCAAAATACTGGAGCTATCACCGCCCCCTCCCAGGGTGCACTTAATCTGGAAGCTGGGACCTAACCCAGGTGCTCTGATGTAGGACGCAGGTGTCCCAAACAGCCCCTTAACCACTACGCCAACCATCTGCCCCTAAATGGCCTTTAAACTGCACACATAAATAGTCATAGGGATTACTAGTTCTCAGATCATCCCATATTTCTACACTGAAATAGAGTGAAAAATCCTGCTTAAAGTAAATATTACAATATTAGACAGACTTTTCTTTCTTTTCTTTTTTCGAGAACAAAGCTAGATTTATTGATCCCACTACAAGGAATCAAGAAAGCAGGTCAAGTAGGCACTGACTATGGTTCCCTGGACAGTTTTTTCAAGGCATTATATAGCCTAAACCATCTGATATTCAATAAGATGGTAAAATTTGGAGGTTTAATACCATCATGGCTAATTACTATTACGGCTGCTATATACATTCTTACAGTGATCATACAACCAATTTATTTGAGGACCAATCTTGATTTCAAATATCATACATCTTTGTACCTATAAGCATGTTTATTTTGTTGATAGTCTTCTAATTTTAACAGAAATTGTGATTATCATAATAGTAATTAGCATAAACATGCACACAACTTTCCCCAACACAGAGTTTTAGTCTGTGCTAGAGAAACTCAGTACAGTGAAGAATTTAGAATAAAGGATTAAAATGAGATTGCCTTTGAATTCTTGGCAGTGTTATTCCTGAAATTTAGAA
Organism: Oryctolagus cuniculus; assembly: GCF_051225735.1. Lineage (NCBI taxonomy): Eukaryota > Metazoa > Chordata > Mammalia > Lagomorpha > Leporidae > Oryctolagus > Oryctolagus cuniculus. The sequence goes on from NC_142876.1 coordinate 14,984,077, forward strand.
GGCTACCACCACTAAGGAATTATTCAGGGACCTGCTCTTGTATTTCTTTGCAGAATTCCTCCACAGTTCAAACTGATCTTTATACCATAGTTAGGGCTGCCTCAGATTAAAAAATGAAACTCTAGGGCTGGTGCTATGGCATAGGGGGTAAAGCTACCACTGGCAGTGCTGGCATCCCATTTGGGTGCCAATTTGAGTCCCGGCTGCTCCACTTCCAATTCAGCTCTCCGCTATGGCCTGGGAAAGTATTCCTCGGGCTGCACCCACATGGGAGACGCAAAAGAAGCTCCTGACCCCTGGCCTCAGATCCGTGCAGCTCTGACCATTGTAGCCATCTGGGGAGTGAATCAGCAGATGGAAGACCTCTTCTCTCTCTCTCTCTCTGCCTCTCTGTAACTTTGCCTTTCAAATAAATAAATAAATCTTAAAATAAATGAAATTTCATGCATTGTCCAATTTTAAAGTTGCCATTGGGTTGACTTTGTTTACATCATAAATAAATACCTTTTAAAATTACAAATGAGATTGAAGTGAATTTTTTCCTTTTTATATTTTATCAAATGAAAGTTTTTGTTGAAAACAATGCGTGAAACCAAAATTCTTGTATAATGCCTGATCCGAAGTACACATTCAGTGGATTGAAGCTGCTGCATGTAGTATCTATAAAATGCTAATAACCTGTTCTGTCATAAAAGTCAACAAATTGGACATTTCCAGAAAGAGTGTTTTTGAGAAACTCAACACCCTACACTCCGAAATTCGAAGTCTGAGAATGTCATTGAGCCAGGAGACCATAACCAATGCTGTTGTTCAGCTATTTATAATTCGTTACGTCCCCTATTTCTCAGTTACAACCCAGGAACAGAGTAAGAAAGTTGCTCACAATCAACAAGTCTTTTACTCCAAGAAAGAATATCTATGTGCTTTTAAATTAAGTTTATTTCCTATCATATCCGCATATCCAAGGTCAAGAGTGGCAGTTGGTGGGAGCTACAGGAGAGACCTGACTGATTGGGGGTACACAGGCTGGAGGTGATAGGCTCCAGGCAGCTTAGTGGGTGACATTGGCAGAGTCTAAGGTGTCCCCCAACTTTTCAGAGACCTAAATCATATTTTAGACCTAAAAATAACTTTTTGATGAAATATAGAAAAAATAAGATGAAAATTAACTAGTGTACAATTCAATATATGGAGATGAAACATGAATTGGTTTTACAGAAAAGCATGAGCCAAGACATTCCTAGACAATTATGAATTCTTAGGCGGTAGCTTTTATAATATGGGTAGCACTAAATAGTATATGCTTAAACACTCTTCTACGGACATGTGCGTGCATGTTGGAAATAAATTCCAAGAGATATGTTCCACTTCACATACTTGCTTTTATTATTTTTCTCTATGAATGTTCACTGTGGGTTCCAGAAATGAAAGCAAGACTTTTTATCCTTCTCATCAAATATAAACTCTAAATCTCACTGGAAAATAGATAACTATATGAATTGCTCTACATTCCAATACTCACCTGGTAACAGCTGAATAAAAATTATCATGGTACCAAAACAGTGATTTTCTTTTTTCCTATAATTACTTTCATAGCAACTAAGAAATGAGCAAATACAACACCAAAACAAATCAAATGTAAGCATGCCAACCAATACCAAATGACTTGAATCCTGGTTAATTAACTAAAAACAACAAAAAAGGAAAGCAAATTACATTAAATTTGCAGAAGATGTCAGTGTGACACTACATTATATGCACCTGTTCAGAGATGGAAATAAAGAAATTACAGAACAACTGGCCTTAGAGAATAATTTTTCATTTTACCATAAATGTGATATATTTTATGCTTCTTGCATAAATATTTTATCTTAATATAGAAGTAAGTAATTAATTTATGATTTTCAAGTTAACACAAATTAGAAAATATTCATAAAGTTTTTAAAAACCCACACTTCAGACTTTAGAATTTAAAATCCATGGCATCATGAAGTCTGATTTTTTTGGTAGTTTATTTAAATCTGAGAATGCTTTTGTCCATTTGTTCCTGTCACCAATATAGTATTTGTGTCAAAATAACAACAGAGAAGAATACATTCCTCACTGAAACATTTTTAAAGTCTACTAAAAAAGTCAAGAAACAAAATTATTAAAATAAGACATAAGAAAAACTAGAGATGAAATGCATTCAATAAAACATAAATTACAATGAAAATATTGCATAAACATAAACTTATTATACCAAAAGAAAATTATGTACCTTACATGCTTAACAAAAACATCATCTTACTTAGGATAATTCTGACAGTACAAGGAAAATGAATCCTAGTTCATGGAACATTTCTGGAAATAAAGCTTTTATATTCGCTGACTTAAAATACACATGGAGGAAAGTGAGTAACTAATTATCGAACATGCTTAGTTTTTATTCCTATCATTAAATCATATGCAATGCTCTAAAGATAGTTACTGCTCTATAGAAATATTTTCAAATCTTTCCATTTCTTTTAAAAACATATTTTCAAAAGTTTATAAATCGCTAATCTGATGAGTACCTTGCTGTGTAATTTAAAAAGAGTTCAATTCTAATTTCAAAGATTAGTATACTCCAACCTTACTGCCTTATATAACAATATTGGCAATACAGAATTTAGATTTGTAAATAATTCCTCATTTATAGGCTCAAAGATGGAATCCAAAGTTCCGACTGGGGGCTGCTGCCCTGCACCGTGGTATGTGCCATTCCCCCACTGTTCCTCTTAGCTTTAGTCGCAGGCAAGCCAAAAGGGAGAGAAGCACACTACGAGAGAGTAATTCCATTAATGTTTGAGGAGTTTAATATCTCAGATACAGAGAAGCAGCCAAGATTCGTTTGTTTCTCTCTTCCTCTTTCCCTCTCCTGTTCGCTCTCGCTCTCTTTGCTTTCTCTCTCTCTCAGTGTCTTGCCAGACTTTAAGTTGTGGGCTTTAGAAATATTTACCTTCCTGTCTTCATAGAGGGAGTTAGCAGCTGGTTGGGTGAGTCTGAAAGAGTTCCCTGCATTACTCTGAAATATAAAGCCTCTGACTCAGACACTCCCTACGTCCCTTTGTGATGACCATGATAGTTTTAAATAATGTCATTAAAGTGAAATTATGTTCAGCCCCTTTATAGTGAAATTAAAAGATATTTTGGAGTATTAGCTATGGCTCCAATTCAAGGTATTCAAAATAGATATTACAAATGAGTCAAACTCTGGCATAACTTTTTTGTATTTCCTATCATATGGTATTTTTGTATGGTTTATGTAGAGAGTCCTACAACGTGGCACTACTGGCACTTTTTATGTGTGGAAATTCAGCCACTAATTTTGGTTATTGTTTCTTCAATCCTTCTCCCTCTGATATTGATATATTAAGAGAAATGGGACAGAACTCCACCTTCAAGAATTTGTACCCTAGTGCCCATAAATACAGCCATCATAGAGAAGCAGAAACGTAGTGCTGAAGTGTGAAGAAAACAAGACACACAAAAGAGCCAGCATGGTGCTGGGGCTAAGATCCGGGGAGCCACTGCATTTAGGGAGCCAGGTGATCCTTTTAGGAACCACAGCGTTCTGCCTGACTTGATCTCTTCACTTCACACATCATTCCTACAAATGCTTGTCCACTCTGCCCTCCATTCAACTGTATCATTTAGTGTGGAAACTCAGTATCTTAATCATTTGAAGGTCTCTAAGATGAATATTCTATCAGAGGGGTAGCTGAACATGGTGATCTATCTCCTTCAGAAGAGGAATATATTAATTATGGAAAGATGAAAACTCCATTTTAATGCACTTTAACACCAAAAATATTATGCTGTGAAATGTGTATCATAACACAATATTTAGCTCAACTGTGAGTACAATTCTTACTTGTAATTACTTAACTATTGAGCTAATAGGACCATATGATATATCTCTCTGGATGTGGGATAGGGAGCAGAGTTTTCAAGAGGCACATCAATCTTCCATGAAAGGCAGTCTATAGATAATCTCTAAAAGAAAAAGGCAAAACAGCAAAATGAGCATATTATTTAGGCACTGGGGAAGGGACAACTAGAGGCATTAGAAGCAGGTGAGAGTTGCCATTCCTGTTACAGGGGAAGCAGAGAAGAGGCAAGGGAGTGGGGGGATGGGAGCTGTAAGCAGTGAGCTGTTTTACACAGGCTTTGCGGTCTCATGGGGATTCCTTACTACTGAGATCATATACTAGCTGGAAATAAAGTAAAGGACAAATTACTGATCTGGGGACAAATCCAAGCTCAGCAACTCTACTAGCAACACTACTACCTTCAGCAGGTACCTTGATTTCTCTGTGCCCCCATGTTCTTATCCATAAATTTAGAGCTCATATCAATTACAACTTCATTTTATGCGTGAGTATATAATCACCAGCATGGGTTTTGTTAAAGGATAGGCCCTCAACAATTTTAATTCCCCTCTTTTACCTCCGCTCCAACACCTCTTTGCCTTTATTAGGTAGTATATTGTATATTATTACCAAAAAGGTAAGAAACTGTGTCACTTTGACCTTTGATATACAGCTCTTTACTTTCTGAAATATAGGGTCTTTTTGCTACTATCCCCCAGTGTTAAAATTCCATTCTTCTGAGACATATAATGCCACGGTTTCTTTGTGGCAACATTGATCACAGGAGGAGTGGGAAGGGCTTTTGGTAATAATAGGCATTGAGGAGTGAAAGCTCAGAGTCAACAGTTGCAAGAAGGAGTGATGGATTTGAACATGTGGAGGGAATGGCCAGGGTAACCAACTTGCCCGAGTTTTCCTGCAACCTTCAAGGTTTTAGCATCCTGGGAGCCCTCTCAGTACTTGTTACACGCTCCATGGGGTCCATTTCCTTCCTTCAGCTCCAGTTCCCAGAGCTTCCCACAAGAGGTTTGCCTATCTAGTATATTTCAGAACTGTGCTCCATACCAGGACACAGTCACTCAATTCCCATGATCTTAAGGCACACAGAAAGTATTCCTGACCCTAATGTATGCCCTCATCTACTCACTGATGCCTGAAATCACCATGACAGTAGACAGAAGGTTTAGGAACCAAATAAATGAAGCACAAAAAAAGACATATGATATAATTCCCTTATGAAAAACCCAAACCAAGCAAAACTGTGTCTTTAAATATACTTCCTTATGTGGCCTAACCATGTCAAAAGAACGAGTCCTTAGGACCTTTTAGTGGAAGGAGAAGTTTTGTCAGTAAAGAAATGGGAGAGAGATGATTTAGAGGTTCTACAAATATGCTCTCTGTTGAATTATATTCATATGTTGAGAGTGCCTTTGTGTATCCAAGTTATGCTTCATAATTTTAGAAAGTTATTCAAAAATATAAATAAATCAAAAGCCTTAGAGATAGGATCATGCCATGTTATATATGAGAGGTCTTCAAAAAGTTCATGGAAACATGTATTACAAAAAAAGTATGTGTGACTTCCACAGTTTTGCTTCAAAATAAGCCTATATTTTAGATCCATTTTCCCACAAACTTTTTAAAGTGTGCTTATATATAACTGACAAATGACCCACTTTTGAGAACAGAATCAAATGGAGAATGGCTGAGAATCCATGCTAAAGATAAACAATTAGCAATTGGGTAAAGAATAGGATATAAAACAAGACCTGGAAGGCTTGTAACTGTAGCCCATGATGGAGATCAGGGGTCAAACACAGTCTTTCTTCCTGCAGCCTCCAAACTTAAGCAGATATGTTAATGGGGGAACAAGCAGTACCAACCCAAGATAAATCCTCCAAAGAAGTGAGTTGGAAAGATTTCAGGGCTCTATGCATGGCCATTGGCCATCCACATCATTCTTGAAATTCAAAAGTGAATGATCTCTCATAACAGCAGACAGGTGAAGCAGACTTGCATCACACCAGTGTCCTTACACTCAGAGGCAGTGATGCGAAATTTATCTTCCTTCTGTAAGTGAGCAGTGCTCATTCACAAAGAAAGTGTTTCCACATAATTCTGGGCAGTGAAGTCCTAACTGTTCACCCCACACACTTAGGAAGATAACAAAGAAGTGAGGTGGGAACATGGTTTTCCACTATCTGAAGCACCCAAGTAAGCATTTCTAGATAAAATGGTTTTGTTCTAAGATCCTTAGATTTGTATTAAAAGTCTTTGCATGGGTTCAATCTGCTCCCTGACCAATTACCTGATTACTGATGTGTAGACCTAGCTCCTGGGATGATTTCCCTATGACTCAGAGCACAACACTGTCCTGAAAGAAGTTTACAAGCATTGAGCTTTTGCACCAGGTTTCAAAATAGTGTCTGACTAAGGCAGTCGTTATGTGGTTAATTTAGTTTGTATGTGAATCAGATTTAAAGAGGTAATTTTCCCATCTCTGTCTCTATCATGAAAATTTTTTAAATGTATTTTTAAAATTCTGTATTAAATGAAGCTATTTTACTGTAATCATCCAAACAAATTTCAGAATCAAGAGAATTTATCACCTGTCTCAAAATATATCCCTTTATTTACAGAAGGGTTTATCAATAAAATATGTACAATTACTAAATGTTCACCAAAAAATATGTCTGTTATTGTGATTATTTGTGCTTTGTATATATTATGAAATGTTACACTGTAACCCATGAAATATGAAAGTATGTCAATCCAAAATTTTTAAAAAGAAATAATTTTTAAATTTTTGAAATCAAAATACTAACAAACTGATTTTTTCTTTACATATTGCATACATGTATTGAGTGCCCCATAAATAGGTACTCCATACTGTACCCAGTGAATATGTATAATTAAAGTAATAAGTATATAAATAATGGTAGGATAAAATAGTTATTGATAGACCAAAGCAAGACAGCAGTGGTTGTGAGTTTATTATCCAGTTTTATTGCAAAATATCACTGACCTCTCATAACCAAATTTCCTTCTATCCTGTCCTGTGTAAATTTGCTTTTAATAATGACCTAAAAGAGAATTTGCTATAATGTCCGTCATTCTTCAAGCTCAGATATTCCTCTGGATCCTTTACTTTCTTGGATGTCTTCAATGTGTACTGTTTCCCATGCTTCCCTCTTCCCTCTTTTTCCCTGTTTTCTCTGGCTTGGAATTTTCCACGGTTACATCTGTTGCACTAGTTATTTCACCTGACTTCTCAAGATACCTACCTGAACTATGTAGCTTCAGATGGTAGCTGAAACTTGGGGTGTCAGTTCATTCTTGTCATCCTGCCAGCCTCTCCTCCACCCTTGTGATCTGCACCACCCAGATTCTGTCTGCTCTAACACAGGCTCAAGTTCGTTGAGGTGGGTTTGACCTTGAAAAGTGGCCAGATGGAAGGGAGGTAGATTGAGCTCAATTGATTGCTTATACTTTTGTCTTCTCAACACACCACAGAGGGGCAATAAGGTATTTCAGTCTCATCCCTCCTGTCGTGATGTCAAGCTCTGTGTTGCACTCACCTTCACCTTCTGTGGACAGAAACCTGGGTCTTCTAAATTTCCAAAGTTTACCCAAATGACTGGCCTTTTACTGTAAAAATCTATTGCTTTAAGAGGTACCATCATAGAACTGTTTTTTGGCTCAATCGTGTCTAGTTTTCTGTCTCTCCCCAAAAGAAGAGAAAGCTGCTAACTTATCCATTATCAAAAAGAGAAGTTACTGATCACTCCCCTAACAGTTTATGTATAATAATAGGGAAAAATGGAGTTACGGAAATCCCTGAAACTTAATTTGATTTAGCAATTGTAGTTGCAGTAAAGCTTTTAATGGAAAAAAGTCATTGTTAAACTGTTAAATGTTTAAAATCTTTCATGTCCTCTGTATTCTAACTGCAGTGATGAGAGTTAGCTGAAGTATTTCTAACCCCACAGGTTTTCTATTTTTTATCCATTATAAGGATAAAGTACTTTCAAGTGGCAAAGTAGTCAGCAGATTAAAAATTATGGACCCAAGTGACACACAAACTGGATAATCCTCCTGAATTACTGAGAGTCAAACCATAATTAAAGGTCTACTCACCATTGTTTTCTTCTCCACTTAACCTGAGACATGCCTCCCACCTTCTGTGTGCAACAGTTTATTTACAACTAGCCAACCACAGAGTGACATAAATCTACAAAGGAAACTAAGCTATGGAAATTGGCTTGTGGCAATTCTTTTTCCTTGCCATAAATTAGTGACCCAAATTTCCACAGACTTTCCAACTTCATGAGCACAGATGAGGCCTCAAGATTGTAATTATCTAAATTTTATATCTGTTGTCCTCACTTACATACCCAGAGCTGAAGTGTGCTATAAAATATGATGGTTCCCAAGGAAATAAACATGCCCACTGGCTACAGCCAAAATATGGGACATCCATCTTTATTCCTTGCTGGCTCCATATCAATGTTCTTGGTACCCATAAAGCAGGACTGTCATTGCCAAGAATACCAATTCCTGTGCCCTCAAAGATGTCAGCTCATGGAGGATTCGCACCAAAACTTGGTCTCACAAAAAAAAAAAAAAAAGGGAAAAAGGGCATTCCTATACTTGGAGTACTGTGTTGTCAGACACCTAGTGGGGTTGCCTATTGTTCCTGTATCTTTTACAGCTTCTCATCTAAACCATTTCTAAGGCTGATGCTTATTTTGGGCCAAAAGAGTAACAAAGACTTTTCTATGTTTCTTAATCCACTCCCTCCTGTACCCATAGCTAGTCAAGCATAAACATTTATTTTATTGTTTCTTGCCTGAGTTAAAATTAACAATTATACATAGGCACTTTGAGGGACTACCAAATCATTAGGATTACCAAACCATCATATGACTTTCTGTGTGTCTCTATTGTTACCACTGATTTTTTTTTTTTTGACAGGCAGAATGGACAGTAAGAGAGAGAGAGACAGAGAGAAAGGTCTTCCTTTGCCGTTGGTTCACCCTCCAATGGCTGCCGTGGCTGGCGCGCTGTGGCCAGCGCACCGCACTTATCCGAAGGCAGGAGCCAGGTGCTTATCCTGGTCTCCCATGGGGTGCAGAACCCAAGCACTCCACTGCACTCCCTGGCCACAGCAGAGAGCTGGCCTGGAAGAGGGGCAACCAGGACAGAATCCAGCGCCCCGACCGGGACTAGAACCCGGTGTGCCAGCGCCGCAAGGCAGAGGATTAGCCTAGTGAGCCACGGCACCGGCCACCATTGAATTTTATACCTCTAAAATTTTATCTGAAGCATATTCTCCTATAATTATCCCCAAATGAGTCACTAACTATCCATTTTATTTTGTTTTTAAAATTTCCATCTTTTTAAAATTTATTTGAGAATTAGATAAGGACAGACAAAGGGAAACATTCTTTCTGCTTGTTGTTCACTTGCAAAATGCTCACAACATCAGAGCTCACAACATCCAGGCCAAAGCCACATGGATGACAGGGACACAAGTATTGGACCATCACTTGCTATCATCCAGGATGTGCAAATGCAGAAATCTGAAATCAGGAAATAGAGCCAGAACTTGAACCCAGGTATTCCAATATGGGATGTGGGCATCTCAAGTAGCATTTGAACCATTGTGCTAAACACCCATCCCTACCCTATATTTCTTCTTTAAAGATATTACATAGAGTGATTTTTAAATTTTCACACCAAAAAGTCTTGAAAATATTTATAAATAATTAGAGGAATGCATCCTGGGTCTTCCACATGGTTGGCAGGGATTTGAGTATTCAATTATCATTTTCTGCCTCCATGAGTGAGCATTAGCAGGAAGCTGGATCAGAAGTGGAGGATCCAGGATTTAAACTAGACACTCTGATATGGGATACAAGCATCCTAAGTAGCAAATAACCACAGTCCCAAATTCCTACCCCTTACAAAGTTTTTATACCTAAGAGTGCACAAGATATCTAAATATTAAAATAAAAAAACTAAAATTCAATAAACAGGGTGCCCACAGTTGTAAAACTGTATGCTAGACACTGGGAAATATAAACCCCTTCAATCCTAAAATTAATCATATTCTTTTTTTCTTCTCCCATATTTAATAAAAGGATTATTAGATACAGTTGAATTAATGAAATTATCTGGGGTAAAATGGAACAAGTGTTAGGACAGAATGGCAAGCAAATGGAAGCCCTGAGAAGGGAATAATTAGAAGAGGAAATCTTAAATTAGATCTGGCCAAGGGAAAGGAAGACGAGAGGCATTATAGCGAGAAACAGCGGCACAAGTAAAAGTCCACTGGAATTAATTTACATATATTCCAAGAATACTTGGCAAATAACAACCCAATGCTCAGCAGTGGAGGCCCTTCAAGTTCTGTTTTCTAGGTGGATGATGATATCATTAACACAGAGAGAGAATTCAGCAGGAGTATGCATGATGGAGGTAGGAAGAATATCAAGTTGGGCTTTGAACACATTGAATTGGAGATGTTCATAGGACATCCTGTTGGAAAAAGTAGTTGAAAATTCAGGTCTGAATATAAAATCTGGCTAGAGCTTTATGGTTCAGCTGAGGATATAAAGTTCTTGGTGAAAGGATCTAGGAGAAGGGACATGGCAAAGTGTGCTAGATTTGAAGTGGTGCCAAAAAAGGATGACCTGGTCTTCTTAATTATTTCAGATTAAGAGAGATTCTCTACACACCCCAAAATATGTTAGCTTATTCCCCAAAAGCTGAAGTCAGTTGTGTTTTGCTTGCTTGATATTTTTTTTGTTACAAATTCCAGGCATTAGAATGTTTTATACAATCTCTGCTTACCATACCTAATGCTCTTAATCTATTTATTTGAATAAAATCTTGTAGCAGCAAGTTCCATGGCTTAATTGTATGTTTTGTCATGGTTAATTCATTCTAAGTGATTGCATGTTAGTTCTATTTTTATTTCTTAATGTATTATTTGTTGTTTTAATGTGGGAAGGGCACAAAGGAATTCAATTGGTCTACATCTTTTGTTTACATGTAAATATTTATCCTACCTGTTCTTCTTGCTCTACATTTTCGCTCCACTTTCTTCTTCTCTTTCTCTCCTATTTGCAAAGTGAATAACCTTAGCTTTCACTTCATGATAAAGACTATGATAAAGTATTCTCAGATATTGAATGAATGCAATCATTGAGACTTCCTATAACCTCCTCTCATTAGAATTACAAATGCTGGAGGCCTTCTTGATTTCTACTTATCTGTGCTTTGTCATTCTAACATGCTGCTATGGTCATATTCAATAGAATAATGAATGATAAATTCCCAAATAATTAAGCCATCAATGTTGCTTATTAGTGATCTTTTCTATTTGAACATTTTAAGCTATACGATATTTACAAACAGATTGATAAAGAGAATTATCCAATTCTATCCTTGTTTAATTTTATAAAAATATTTTAACTTAGCATATAAAATTATACATATTTCTGGGATTCTATGGGATATTTTGCCACATGTATACATTGTGTAATATCCAATCAAGTCAATATATTTATCTCTTTAAACATTTGATATTTATGGCAAAACATCCAAAATCCTGTCTTCTAGTTCATTTTGTTTTGTTTAGTATTTTATTTTATTAATTAATTTTTTAAGGAATACAAATTTTATATGTACAACTTTAGTAATATAGTTACTCCCACCGTACCCAACCTCACACCCACATTCTCACCTTCTCCTCCTCCCTCTCCCCTTCCCAGTACCATTCTCCATTAAGATTCATTTTCAATTAACTTTGTACACAGAAGACCAACTCTACACCAAGTAAAGATTTCAACAATTTGCACACACATGCACACACACACAAAAACAAGTATCGCAGTTAATTCTCATAACAACTCATTGAAGACAGAGGTCCCGCATGGAGAGTTAGTGCACTGACTCCTATTGTTAATTCAGCAACTAACACTCTTGTGTATGACATCAGTGACCACCTGAAGTTCCTGACATGAGCTGCCTAGGCTGTGGAAGCCTTTTGAATCCACAAACTCTGTCAGTATTTAGAGAATACCATAAACAAAGTGGAAGTTCTCTCCTCACTTTAGAGAAAAGTACATCCTTCTTTGATGGCTACTTCCTTCTGCTGAGATCTCACTCACAGAGATCCTTCATGTAGGATATTTTTGGCCGCAGTGTCGTGGCTTTCCATACCTGAAATGCTCTAGTTTATTTTTAATAGAGAAATACATGATACATTGACATTATCTATAAAACACTACTATGTAATAGAAACCCAGGACTTCCTATTCTTAATTAGCTATAATCTAACACCTGTAATTAGCCTTTGAGGTTTTCTACATACAAGAACATGACATCTTCAGACAGCAACCATTTAGTCTTCCTCTTTTCTTATTTGGCTGCTTTTTTAATGCTTTCTCTTGCCTAATTGCTCTGGCTAGGATTTACAGTAGTGTATTTAATAAAAGTGGTAAAAGTGGGCGTCCTTGTATTGTTATAGTTCTTATAGCATTAAGACTTCAAGTTTTCTACCTTCAATGGGATGTTCACTTTGGTTTGTTATATGTGGCCTCAATATTTAATTTGTTCAAAATTTTTATCATGAAAGGATGTTGAATTTTGTCAATTGATTTTTCTGTATCTATTGAGATGACCACATAATTTTTATCCTTTATCCTGTTGATGTGGGTGGCATGCTTATTGATTTGCATCTGTGAACTATCCTTGCATCCCTGATATGAATCCTACTTGATTATGGCAAATAATCTTTTAAAATCTGTCATTAGATTTGATTTGCTAGTATTTTGTTGAGGATTTTTGAATTCATACTCATCAAAGACATTACCTGTATCTTTCTTTTTTGGCTGAGTCTGGTTTGGGTTTCCAGGTAATGATGGCCTCCTAAAATGAGTTTGGAAGAATTCCTTCCTGCCACCTTCTATTTTTGAAATAATTTAAGGAAAATTTGTATTCATTATTCTTGAAATGTTTGGTATAATTCAGCAGGTAAGTCAGTGGGCCTGAAATTTTCTCTGATGGAGTTTTTATTACTCATTATTGGTCTGTTTATATATTATATTTCTTCATCATTCAGTCTAGGTAAGGTATATGGTGATTTGTCCATTTCTTCTACATTATCAGATCTGTTGCTGCATAATTTTTTGTAGTAACCTCTAACAATCCTTTGCATTTCTGTGATATCGATCACAATGTCTCCATTTTCATCTCTGATTTTAAGTGTTTGAAACTTCTTTTTTTCTTAATCTAGCTAGTTATTTAATTTTCTTTATATTTTCAAAAAGCCAGTTCTTTGATTTATTTTTTGTATTGGATTTTAAGTCTCTATGTCTTTTATTGGTGCTCTGAAAGTTTTGTTTTTTCTTTTGTTCTATTAATTTTGGATCTGATTTGGCTTGTTTTTCTAATTTGTTCAAATGCAGTGATAATTTCAGACATTTAGTTGCGACCTTTGTGCTTTTTTCATGGAGACATTGATTGCTATAAACATCCCTTTTATTACTGCTTTTACTGCATATTATAGATTTAACTATGATGTGTTTCCATTTCTATTAATTTCAAGAAGTCTTAATTTACTCAATTCTTCCTTGATTCACTGCTTTTCACAAGTTGTTTATTTCCATGTATTTGTGTAGTTTCCAAAATTTTTCTCTGTCAATGATTTTTAGTTTTATTATACTCTGGTCATAAATAAATACTCAATGTGATTTCTAACCTTATAAATATGTTGAGACTTACTTTGTGACCTACATTATGATCTACCCTGGAGAATGTTCTATGCATGCATTGTTGAGAAGAGTGTGTATTCTGCAGCTTGAATGGAATATTCTGAAGATGTCTGGTATGCCAAATTGACCTACAGTACAATTTAACTCTGATGTTTCTTTGATGATTTCCTTCCTAGATACATATCCATTTCTGAAAGTGGACTGTTAAGTCTCCTACTATTATTTCATTGGAGTTTATACCTCCTTTAAATATTAATATTTCCTTATATATTTGGGAATTCTGAAATTGGATACATGTATACTTCATTTCATCCTCACTTATAATGTTTCTAGTGTTCACACAAAATATATGAATGGTGTACACAGCATTTTTACAATACTAGAGCATTCTGAGTTTGTATAGTTACTCTAACCAGAGAGTTTTCTGATATTTCTTATTTGTTAGCTTCTCTTTCGGTTTGAATGAGTCCCTTTAGCATTGCTTGTAACATAGGTATGATGGTGATAAATTCATCAGGTTTTGTTTGGGACTGTCTTTTCCTTTCCCTATTATCTGAAGGATAACTTTATTCGGTACAGTACTTGCTAGTACAGTATTCCTGGCTGGTCATTTTCCCCTCAGAACTGTGGGAGACTCATCAGACTCAGCTGGGAAGGTTTGTGCTGAGAAGCAGTTTGCAGTCCAGTGAATTAAGACCCCTTTGTGTTTCAGTTGCTTCCTTTTTGCAGCTTTGAGAATCCTCCTTGTCTTACCTTTAGAGAATTTGATAATGATGTGTCTCGCAACACATTTGATTTAGGGTGAATGTGAGTGTACCTAGACAGTTGTATCTTTCTCTAATTTTGGGAGGTTGACTATCATTATCTCTTTAATAGCTTCTTTACCCCTTTAATATTCCCAAGTCACTCTTAAACCCCAGTATTTGCTATTTTTATGCTGTCCCAACATTTCAGCAATTGTTTTTATTCCTCAATTCTTTTTTCTTTTCCAGTGTGTGTTTTCAAATGCCCTATCTTCCAGCTTACTAATTCTTTCTTCTATTTCATCTGTTCTGTTACCGATGTTTTCTACTACATCATTAATTTTTGTTAGTGTACTCTTCAGATAAAATATTCCTGTTTGATTTTGTTTCATTACTTCCACCTCTCTATCAATTCTCTATGTTAGAATCGTTGCTCCGTGTTCTTCTGAAGTCTATCCAAGCATTTGAAGCTTCTCAATTTCTGGATGACTGGTTTTCTGGCATCTTATTTTCTTCTTTAGATGAAATCATGTTTCTCTCAAAGTTCTTGATGCCTGTTGGTATACAACATCATCCTCACATTGAAGAATTGTATGCATCAAGCTTTATTTGTGGTCATCCCTCCGGAAACTCTAAGCAGTCTGTTTATTTTCTCTGAGTCTATAGATACTTCTGCTATGCCAGCAATAGATAGGACCCTGTGTTTTCAATCCTGTGATACTATGCAAGCTCAATTTTTTTTCTAAATATTAGTTGATGTATTGTACAGAATGAACTAGGAGAGTGCTAAAAATGAGCAATCTGTTCCTACAAATCCCTCTGGGGCCTGCGATAAATTCAAATGTGCCCTGTGTTCACCAATGCCATAATCCTAGCTCACTCCTGAAGTCAACAACCCACTGAGACCAGTACAACCTGGACTCAGGACCAAAGTCTACCCTGCTATGGTCTATTTGCTACTGCAATGAATTCATTGCCTCACATCCCTCCTATAAGCCACTGATACTGTTGGTCAGATATAAGACTGATCAACTGGAGCCAAGGTACTCTGACACTGAAGCAGGTCCAGAGGCTCTATCTGCAGGAACTGGCCTGGGGACAAGGACCAATAAGATCTGTTTAGTATTGTACATTACCAGTCTGGAACTGAATCTCAAAAGTCCTGTGACTCCTTGCTGCAGGTGCAGCCTGGAGGCAGGAGCCGCTTGGCTCAGTCTGACTGAATTTTATTATAGTGCACCTGGCACTGAGAGTCAAGCCCTTCTCCTTCCCCAGGCAGAGGCATCTTCCTCCATGCTGCAATCAGAGCTGGGGAATCAAGACTTACACCACTAACAATAGAAACATTGATATCATGAACGTTACACCATTTCTGTGGTGTTCTTACCCAAAGTACATGACCTCATTCTGATGAAAAGCATCATAGAAGCCCAAATTGAGGAACGTTCAACAAATAACTGGTCAGTAGTTTTCAAAAGTATTAAGGTCATGGCAAAAAAAGAAAAATAATGAAATGTCAGACTGCAAGAGTTTAAAACTATAAACGCAATGTGGGAGCCAGGGTAGGATTCTAGTGAGAAAAACAATGTACTAACTGGTGAAATTTTGCCTTGTGGATTATCGTATCAACTATTTACTATTAATATCAACACTATTTACTCAGTTTTGCTCATTGTACTATGCTTATCTAAGATATCAGCAGAAGAGGATGGTGGTGGGAGATGTAGAGGAGCTTTCTGACCTGATTTTTGCAAATTTTGTGTAATTTTAAAGAAGTCAAAATAAAAAATACTTTAAGAGAAAAGCAAATTATTCTGGTTGTTATATGAAGATTGGATTGGAAAAGACGACAATGGAAACAAGAACCTTGGGCATCTAGCATGTTCAAATAAGAGGAATGATCATGACTTTGAACAGAGTTCTAACAGTGGAGATGAGGAAAAGCAGGTGAATTTACTCAATGTTGAGGAATATTCAGCAGAACTTACTGGAAAATTGGATGTGGAAGGTGAAGGAAAGAGTAGAAGAAAGAAGCACTTCAATCAAGATTCTCTGGTTGAGTAACTAGGTAGATAAATGTCATGCTTTTTATTTAAATAGGAAAAACTGGAGAGAATTAAAAGTTCTGTTTTGATAATGTGATAATTTGAACCATCATCTAGATGGTTATGTCAGTAGATAGTTATTCCCAGTCAGGTTGTATATCAGAACTGGAATTGGGAATGTAGCAATTAGCATACTGATCATTGCAACTCCCTGGCACTGAATGATGTCATGTAGGAACAGACACCAAATTGGAGTAGAGGACCATAGGAGGAGCTTGGAAGTCCTCCAAGTTGAAGGAGGTGAAGAGATGAAGCCAGTAGAAAGTACTAAAAAAGAGTCACCAGGAGAAAAAGGAAGTCATTGGTCCCAGAAAGAAACACGTGGAGAGCGTAGTCATCTGGGTTAAGTGATTCTGGGAAAGCAGTTCTTGTGAGCATAGAGGAGAGATCATGAACTGAGTACTAAATATGTAGCTGTGAGGACCGAAGTCCTGAACAGTGAACCAAGAAGAGAATGGGAGGTGAGGAGACATTATTATGGACACCACTTTCAAGAAGTTTTGATATTAAGGATATTAAAGCAATGTAGGATCAGTATTTTTTAAACTGAAAGATACTGAAAGATCTTGTTTGCTCACAGGAATAATCTAATAGAGGGATAAT
Source organism: Oryctolagus cuniculus (assembly GCF_051225735.1). Classification (NCBI taxonomy): domain Eukaryota; kingdom Metazoa; phylum Chordata; class Mammalia; order Lagomorpha; family Leporidae; genus Oryctolagus; species Oryctolagus cuniculus. The sequence goes on from NC_142876.1 coordinate 15,001,203, forward strand.
TAATAGGCTAGAATGGTGATGGAATCAAAAGAAAAATGCTACAATGGACAGGCTATAACATGATTCAGAAGAGCACTAGCAGAAGTGTAGCCTTTAATAGAAAAATCTGCCCAATGAATCATCCCTGGACTGGCATGTTCAGGAAATGCTATACTATAATCGCCCATTATAGTTTTTTATTCAACAATTTATTGAGTGCTTAGTATAGTGTGAGTATGCATTTTTTACAAAATAAAACATAATTCCTTGTTTAACAAATTTAGGATCTAATGCAAAAAATAGGCATTTTAATAAATATAGTCCTGTGGCTCAGAATGTTAATTGCCTACCCAATATTTTTTTATCTCTTTTCCTTCTAAATAAACCAGATTTTTTCTTTTGACAGGCAGAGTGGACAGTGAGAGAGAGAGACAGAGAGAAAGGTCTTCCTTTGCCGTTGGTTCACCCTCCAATGGCTGCCGTGGCTGGCGCGCTGTGGCCAGCGCACTGCGCTGATCCAATGGCAGGAGCCAGGTACTTATCCTGGTCTCCCATGGGGTGCAGGGCCCAAGGACTTGGGCCATCCTCCACTGCACTCCCTGGCCACAGCAGAGAGCTGGCCTGGAAGAGGAGCAACCAGGACAGAATCCGGCGCCCCGACTGGGACTAGAACCCGGTGTGCTGGCGCCGCAAGGTGGAGGATTAGCCTAGTGAGCCGCGGCGCTGGCCCAGATTTTATAGAGGGAAGCCTTTGTGTCCAGTTAAACATTCTTTATTTCCTGCTGTCCTTGCAGATGAGGTGAACATGTATCTACATTCTGGTCGATAATAATACAAGTTGATGCTGCTAGGTGGGGCTTCCAGTAGACTTTTGGAAAATAAAGATGATTCAGTTGTTGTGTGCCTGTCTTGTTCTTTGCTCTTTTCCTGCCTTCTTGCATGGAATGTAGGATGCTGGGGGTAAACAACCTCCTTGTGATCAAGAGGCAACCATGCAAGAAAGAACAAAGAAATCAGAGACTGTTATCCCCATAGCTTTGAGCCACTAAATGGAATGCCAGAAATCTCTGCTCTGACTCTGAACTTCTACTTACATGAGAAAACACTGTTTATCAGTAGCTCGAAATGTGCCAAATTAATCCTAACATATGAAACACAGTCACACACTAATAAGAGTGTACTAAAGTTTTAAAAAAAATGGTTTCTAGAAAAACAATAATGGAATGAGAATCACTCATTTAGACTGCACAGTCAAGGGAAGCCTTGCCAAGGAAATAATAACCACTGAATGGGGGCCAGCGCTGTGACGTAGCAGGCAAAGCCACCGCCTGCAGTGCCAGCATCCCATGTGGGCGCTGGTTCGAGTCCTGGCTGCTCCACTTCTGATCCAGCTCTCTGCTATGGCCTGGGAAAGCAGTAGAGATGGCCCAAGCCCACATGGGAGACCCGGAGGAAGCTCCTAGCTCCTGGCTTCGGATCAGCGCAGCTCCGTTGCGGCCAGCTGGGGAGTGAATCAATGCATGGAAGACCTCTCTCTCTCTCTCTCTCTCTCTCTCTCTCTCTCTCTTTCTCTCTTTCTCTGCCTCTCCTTCTCTCTGTGTGTAACTCTGACTTTCAAAGTAAATAAATAAATCTTAAAAACCACTGAGTTATGATTAAATTGTGAGTAAATGTAAACCAGGTAGTTTTGTTGGGGAGGGAGTAGTGAGGTGAACTGGAAGGGAGAGAGTATCTGGAAGGGAGAGAGTATCTGGAAGGGAGAGAGTATCTGGAAAGAAGGAGCAGCAAGAAGAGCAGCATGTGATATAAAGGGCTCAGAGAATGAGGCTCAGATGATGAGAGGCTGTGCACCATCAGTGGAACTTGGATTTTATCCTCAGTGGGAAAGGAAACCAGGAAATATATTAAGAACGAAAATGGCTTTTTCTTATTTTATTCTTTATTTATTTACTTGAGAGACAGAGAGCTCCAATTAACTGGTTTAATATTCAGTGTGGGTCTCTCACTTGGGTGGCAGGGACCCAAGTGTTTGAGCCATCACTTGCTGCTAGCCAGGGTACACATTAGCAGGAAAGTAGAACTGGGGACAGAGTTGTGACTCAAACCCAGGAACTTAGTCTTCCTAAATTGTGTTTTATATACCATGTCAAAGGCCTGCCTCTGTTTTGCTTTATAAAGAACACTCCAGCTGTTCGTAAAGAACAGATCAGAATTGGACAATAATTAAAGCATAGCAAATAAAGTGAAACAAGCCGGTGTCGCAGCTCACTTGGCTAATCCTCCGCCTGCAATGCCGGCACCCGGGGTTCTAGTCCTGGTCAGGGCACCTGTTCTGTCCCGGTTGCTCCTCTTCCAGTTTAGCTCTCTGCTGTGGCCCCAGAAGGCAGTGGAGGATGGCCCAAGTGCTTGGGCCCTGCACCCGCATGGGAGACCAGGAAGAAGCACCTGGCTCCTGCCTTCAGATCGGCGCAGCGTGCTGGCCGTAGCTGCTATTTAGGGGGTGAACCAACAGAAGGAAGACCTTTATCTCTGTCTCTCTCTCTCTGTCTAACTCTGCCTGTCAAAAAAAATAAATAAATAAACAAATAAAAAATAAAGTGAAACAAAACAAAATAAGAGGTTGTTTTTAACAGTCAAGAAAAGACATAATAGTGATGTAGCCCAAGGAATGACATTAAAGATGGGGGGAAGTAACAGTACTTAAGAATATTTTAGAGGTAGAATCTGCAAGCAACATTGAAGGATTTGATATAGGAAATGAAAAATATGGAAGAAACAAGACAGAATTTGGATTTATAGCCCTAATAGTTGAATAAGTGTTCAAACATTTATTAACATGTGGGAAATAATGGAGAATACTGTGATTTAGAGACTTAAGTTTGAGGCACTTGTCTTGATAGTCTGGGAACATAAGAGAGTCTTAATTTGTTATGCAAATTTGGTCCTGGAAGTTCCAAGAACAGCTGCCATCATCGAAAGTTAAAGGAAAGGACCCAATGCAGAGTACAACCACTCCAAACATTTGGGGGTTGAACAAGGGGGTGTGGATCCATCACAGGAGACTCAAAAGGAGAAATCTAAGAAGGAGAGACCTGGGTGTGGTGGTTTCAGTGAGTTCAAGAGTTGAGAGTCTTTTGAAAAAGAGGGAATATTTAGGATGTTCCAAGAGGGCTGCTGGGAAACTTGTCTACTGGACTCAGTAATACGGTGCTGACCTTACAGCGTTTAAGTTTGGGCACAACAGTGGAAGTGAGGGCTATTTTGGGGAAGGATAAAGATCGAATGAGTTGAAGATATGAAGAAAGCACGTGCTTGATCACTCTTTCAAAAGGTTTGCTACAATCATAAGCTGAAAGATTCACTGCTCCCTGGAGGGAATACGGGTCAATGATCAATGTGTGTTTTTAAGATGAGTGTCAATAGAGCACAATTAGACCTTGGTAGGTAATGACTGAATCAGCAGAAGGAAGTTAAAGATGAGTAAGAAAGGAGCTGAAAAAGCTGAGTATTTTTATTAATCATTTATATTTGACCTTTCCTCTGTTTTTCCACAGAATATTTAGCCTTTAATTTATGCTAATTCTTTAGAAATATAAGAATAAGAAATTTTATTTACCATAAAGAGATTGTTCCAATTATTATTTGCCTTTTAATTTTTCAGTGATAATTTTTGCATGAACATAATTTATATTATGTTAGTTAATACACATATGGTTTACTGTATACTATCTTTAAAAACTGCTTCTTTGCTCTGTGATTTGATGCCTAATTATTCATCCAGGTGTTTGGTTTATTCTTTTTTAATTTTGTATATGATACGATTAAATATTCATATTAGTAACATTCATAAATAATACTGTTATTATTTATTTAAACCTCCTTTTCCCTCAAAAATCTGTGACATTCATTCTTTACAAGCTAAATTTTAATTACATAATAATCTATTTCTAAGCTATGCTCTGTGCCATTTATATGTCCACTTGTCGCCATTAGAATAGTCTAGTTAAAGTATGTTTCAGGGATGGGTGTTTGACACACTGGTTAAAACATCACTTGGAATGCCTGCATCCCATGTTGGAGTACCTGGGTTCAAGTCTTGGCTCCACTTCTAGTTCCAGCTTCCTGCTAATGTGTATTCCGGGAGGCAGCAGATGATAGCTAAAGTACTTGGATTCCTGCCATCCACATGGGGGACCTGGATTCCCTATCACTACTCTACCCCAGGCATTTGGAATCAAGGCTGTAAATGACTGAGACACATTCATCCAAGCATATCCAATCAGCCATTAGTCACTAGAGTCTAGCTCTTGGAAGAACTCATCTCTTCTCCTCTGAAGGTTGGGTAAGTTTCTCTGTAGAGCCTGTCTTTAACTTAGCTCATACCATATAAATGGCATGCGGAGTTTCTGCTTTCATAACTTGTGAAATGCTACACAATTGTAATTGTAATGCAATTCCTTATTGTGACCTATTTAGTAACACAGGTCAAACTTGTTCTTTTCTGGGCTCCTCAACCTGGAAGAATTTCTCAAGTCATGGAATTCTCAAAGTGTCACATGGTGAGATGTAAGGACTTAAGATGGCAAAAATTAATCCTTGCTTTAGTAAAATAACCTAATTAGTGCATGATGTGACAAAGGACATGGTCCTTAACAAAAGAAACTAATTATAGTATTTCTTTGCCCACTGGCCAGTAATTTCTCGCTCACTGAACCCAAATCAAAAGAAATGAAAACTGTGACTCACCCTAAGTTATGGTTGTTTTGCCCCTATCCTCCTTCTCTGACTTTCTAAAACTTATATAACTCCTCATAAATCCTTTATAATCCTATGATGACTTCTAATCAGCTACTTAAATTTTAGTAACGATCCTTTCTTTTAAGCACCTGATGAATTTGAACACTACCAAATTTAGTTTCTGGATTACTTCAAAACAGAACTATGGTTAGACATTTTATAAATATAATGTGTGTTATTTACCAATTTTTAAATACTAGAAAATTATATGAAATTATCTTAGGTTGAAAAGCTTTAAATAATAACAACAAAAACCCTGTATAAGTTTATTCTAATGACAAAATTACTTTCTGGAGAAAGCATTGTTTGTTTCTACTTGATAGCATACCATGTATACTTATTTAAAGAAATTACTAGAAGGGAATATTGAAGCACAAAGCTACAGGGTAGAGATACAGAATTTTCGACACTCCCTGTGACAACTCAGAAACAATACATAAATATCTTGATAATGAAAAGCACAAATTTGTGTTATAGCAACAGTGGTGCTCAGTCCTTGTCCCCAAAAGGTTTTCACTCATCCTTTTACTTTAACCAACCCAATTGCATCCAAATCCCAAAGTGACAAATGTGCTTAATACCAGATAACAATAGCACAAAATCCCCTTTTATCTTACACAATCTAAAAAACAAGGATAAGGCCTAATGTTAATAAAATACCATTTACATCCTAATCCACACTTATCTTCCAATAGTACTGGCATGAATGTAGTTATATTCAATATTTAAGCAAAATTCTTGCCTTCTGACAGATAATGATAATAGAGAAATAAGAATGAATGTATTGCTGAATGCAATGAAAGACGTCATATATTAAATGACTTCTCACAAACATTTGTATACAAGAAGGCCAAGGTTAATAAAACACAGGGCTGGCACTGTAGCATGGCGGATAAAGCTGCCACCGGCAGTGTCGGCATCCAATATGGGTGCCAGTTCTCAAGACCTGGCTGCTCCACTTCTGATACTGCTCTCTACTATGGTCTGGGAAAGCAGCAGCAGATGGCCCAAGTCCTTGGAACCCTGCACCCACATGGGAGATCTGAAAGAAACTCCTGGCTCCTGGCTTCAGATCAGTGCAGCTCCAGCCGTTGCAGCATGTGGTGAGTAAACCAGCAGGCAGAAGAACTCTCTCTCTCTCTCTCTCACTCTCTCTGCCTCTGCCTCTCTGTAACTCTGCCTTTCAAATAAATAAATGAATATTTTGAAAAAGATTGATATGCAAATTGGTTAAGCCACTATGGAAGTCAGTCTGGAGATTCCTCAGAAACCTGAAGATAACCCTACCATTCAACCCAGCCATCCCACTCCTTGGAATTTACCCAAAGGAAATGAAATTGGCAAACAAAAAAGCTGTCTGCACATTAATGTTTATTGCAGCTCAATTCACAATAGCTAAGACCTGGAACCAACCCAAATGCCCATCAACAGTAGACTGGATAAAGAAATTATGGGACATGTACTCTATAGAATACTATACAGCAGTCAAAAACAACGAAACCTGGTCATTTGCAACAAGATGGAGGAATTTGGAAAACATCATGCTGAGTGAATTAAGCCAGTCCCAAAGGGACAAATATCATATGTTCTCCCTGACTGGTGACAACTAACTGAGCACCAAAGGGGAAACTTGTTGAAGTGAAATGGACACTATGAGAAACAGTGACTCGATCAGCTCTTGTCCTGACGGTTGATGTACAATGTAATACTTTATCCATTTTAGTATTTTTTTTGTTCTAGTACCATTTGTTGAACTCTGTAATTAACACACAATTATTCTTAGGTGTTTAAATTTTAACTGAAAAGTGATCCCTGTTAGGAATTTGGAAAACATTATGCTGAGTGAAATAAGCCAATCCCAAAGGGACAAATACCACTTGTTCTCCCTGATAGCTGACAACTAACTGAGCACCAAAAAGGAAACCTGTTACAGTGAAATGAACACTATGAGAAACGGTGACTTGATCAGCCCTCGCCCTGACTGTTGATGAACAACTTAATACGTTATCCCTCTTAGTATTTTTTGTTTGTTTGTTCTACTTAATACTTTTGGTTGAATACTGTAATCAATACACAGTTATTCTCAAGTGTTGAAACTTAACTGAAAAGTGATCGCTGTTAAATATAAGAGTGGAAATAAGAGAGGGAAGAGATGTGCAATTCGGGACATGCTCAAGCTGACTTACCTCAAACGGTAGAGTTAGAAACATACCAGGGGATTCCAATTCAATCCCATCAAGGTGGCATGTACCAATGCCATCTCACTAGTCCCAGTGATCAATTTCTGTTCACAATTGATCATAATGATAGGACTAAGAGCCAAAGGGAGCACATAAATAAGACTGCAAATACTAGCTGATAGAATAAAAAAGGGAGAGAATGATCCAACATGGGAAGTGAAATACACAGCAGACCCATAGAATGGCAGATGTCCTAAACAGCACTCTGGCCTCAGAATCAGCCCTTAAGGCATACGGATCTGGCTGAAAAGCCTATGAGAGTATTTCAGGCATGGAAAGCCAAGACACTCTGGGGAAAAAAAAAACCTAAATGAAAGATCTCTGTGAGTGAGATCCCAGTGGAAAGAACGGGTCATCAAAGAAGGAGGTACCTTTCTCTGAAGGGAGGAGAGAACTTCCACTTTGACCATGGCCTTGTCTAAATATGATCAGAGTCGGTGAACTCAGGGGGCTTCCATAGCCTTGGCAGCTCATGACAAGAGCCTAGGGTGATTACTGATGCCATAAACAAGAGTGTCAATTTGTTAAGTCAACAACAGGAGTCACTGTGCACTTACTCCTCATGTAGGATCTCTGTCCTTAGTGTGCTGTACATTGAGATTTAATGCTATAACTAGTACTCAAACAGTATTTTTCACTTTATGTTTCTGTGTGGGAGCAAACTGTTGAAATCTTTACTTAATGTATGCTAAACTGATCTTCTGTATGTAAAGAGAATCGAAAATGAATCTTGATGTGAATGGAAGGGGAGAGGGAGTGGGAAAGGGGAGGGTTGCGGTTTGAGGGATGTTATGGGGGGGAAGCCATTGTAATCCATAAGCCGTACTTTGGAAATTTATATTCATTAAATAAAAGTTAAAAAAAAGAAAAAGAAAAAGATTGATAAAACACTATTTTACATATCTTTTTCAAAAGGTAATGATATCCAAAGTACTTGGTTCTGAAGAAAGCAGGTGCTCAAAACCGCAGAAGTGAGGGCTGACTTATGAACAAAACAGGCCTTCTAGTGCTTATTTTCCTGCTTTTCCTGTTGCCACACACAAGATTCCTCTGAGCCAGATAAAAGGCAAATGGGAGCTACACTAGGTCCTTGCAGTATCTTTGCTGCCTCCTCTTGATCCCTTTACGCTGCAGATACCTGTGCCTCTCCTTTTCTGAATCTCACCTGAGAAGACTCACACACCCCCAATAGTTACAGTCACACTCACCCTAGACGACTCCCAAATCCATATCCCCAACCTATGCTCTCCTTGGACTCCTATATCCAACGTGTTCTTAACATCTCACAGGAGTATCAAACCCTCTCACGTAAAAATACGCATTTGGATTCTTCCTTCCTACTTGCTCCTCCCTCCAGCCTCCCTGTCTCAGTAAAGTGCACTTCCATCAGCCCAGTGGTTAGAGTATGAAATCTAACAGTGCTCTTTCATTCTCTTCTCTCCTGGTCTCATGAAATCCACTGCCAGCTGCTTCAGATTCCTCCTCCAAAATCTGTCTCAGTTCTGGCCACTTCCCATCATCTCTCCAGAGACTTAGTCTCAGTCACAACCACTTTCACCTGAATTCTTGCAATGTCTCCTCACAGGACGTGCCTCTTCCTCCCATACCCAGAGTGATCGTCTTTAGACAAAAGGTAGATCTTGTTACACCTCTCCTGGGAGCCCTTCAAACACTTGTCTGTATTCTCCTTAAAGTCCTTGCATGATCTGACTGTGCCCACTCTTCTCCAACATTGTCCTCTTCACTCTGTGTAACAGGTCAAATTGTGTCATTCAAATAGATATGCCCAACACCAACATGCCTGTGAGCATGATTTGACTTGGAAATAAGGTGCTTGCCAACTTAAATAAGAATTTTGAGATAAGATCATCCTGAAATACACAGGTGGGCCCTGAATTCAATGACTGGCACCCTTATAAGGGAAGGAAGAAAGAAATATCAGACTCAACGGGGCAGAATAAAAGATGCATGAAGAAAGAGACAGACATTGAAATGATATGTTAGCAATTAAGGAAGCTTGGAGCCACCAGAAACTCCCAAAAGCCGTCAAGGAAGTTTGCTAGACCCTTCAAGGGAAGGTTAGCTATGCCAACTCCTTGATTTCAGTTTTCTTGCCCTCAAAATAATAGAATAGATTTCTATTGTTTTATTTTAAAAACTATATACTCCCTAAAGCTCATCTAGACTCACCTTACAATTTTTGAAAAGGTCCAGCCTCTTTTTGTTCTTAAGACCCTGTCACAGGTTGTCACCATCAGGATGAAAACTGAAACTTTGTTATAATTGTTAGGCCCCCTATCTAGGCACAGAGAAGACACTAAAATAGTTCTTAAATAAATGAAATTGCAGACATAAAAAATGGACTAAGTGATCTCATTTCACTGATGAGAATCCTGAGATCCAGAATTGTGAAGCATTTTGTCCCATGTTGTGTTATCTGAAATTCATTGACCATGTTAAAGTTAACGTAAGATAACAAGTTATAACCCATGGATATAGGATTATTCTGAAGGAATCTGTGTAGATTTTGCCTTGAAATACCATTGTGGGAAAAGAAATACTTCCTCATGGATAGTTCTCCTGTGAGGAGACATCTGTTGGAGAATCAAGGCTAATTGCTCATTTGCATCAATCAAGTGCCCTGTGAACTGGCTAAGACAGCCAAAATGCACAATTCAGAACCACGTCAGGGAAAGCAGGCACACTGGATCCCTGGCACGTATGTTGCTGTTTTTCATAAAAATACCTAAAGATAGGATCCTTAATCCCTTCCCATACCCTTTATCCCATAAGCATACCCATGAGGCCTCAATGTCTCCTGGCACCTGATACTCACACATAACAATCTACAAATCAGACTCAATAAGAGTGGACTATATTAGGCAAGTGAGTTCTGAATCAGTACAAAGACCATATTTCCAGAGATAATAAAAAATGCCACCAAGTTGTTTCAAAGGGAAATACCATAGACATTCTTGGCTATGTACAGGAAGCCAAAAAATATTAACTAATAGAATTTATTTTAGTAAGTCTCCCATTCTAATCCTTCATCTGCGGACTTTCCCCCTTCCTGTGAGTAGACTCATTCCTCCACTCATGCAATGAGCAGATTTTCATTATTGGCCTAGTAGGTGCTGGGTTTTATTCTTCAGTGTAAGGATGCTGTGGAGAAAGAGACACCGTGCTTGCCCTCCAAGGGCCCAGAATCTGCTAAGGGGGCAGTTTACAAGCAGTGACACATCAACATGAAAAGTACCACAGGGGATGATGTTTGGACACCCAATAAATGCAAACCATCACATCCTAGAGGGGCAGCCAAGAAGCAGGGACAACATTTGCTGGCTTGGGGACAGCAGAGAATAAGGCAGCCCTTAAAGATACCAATGGAGCTGGTGGTCAAAGACAGAAAAGGGGAGAGAAAGAAAAATAAAAGCGGGCTAACAAAATAAAAATAAATAGGATCTGTTTTAAAGAAAATGTCTTAGAAGGAAAACAAATGTGCATGCCCAAAGTGGTCTCAGTGCACTCAGTTAAGTCCCTGTGTTATTATGAGTGAAGGAAAGTAAAAATTATTTTGGAATTATCAGTTTTAGTCGGCAAGAATTAGTAATGCTCATATGACTTTAAACCTTATTTTTCAAACTGCAGGTTACTATCCATTGGAAAGAATGAAATAAATTTAGTCAATGGGTGCTAACATTTTTTAATGAAATACAAAAATAAGACAAGATGGCAGGCAGGGTATGAAAATCAGAACAGAAGGATATAATAGAACAGTTGGTAGAGCCTGTTCATAGTAATGGCAAGTATGGGTTAGCGTACACTCACTATGCTCGGGGTCAGTTACACTGGTACTGGGGGCTGTCTGTGGTCAGACTCACTCTCCGTAGCTACTCACCAAGAACTAGGTTTGCTTCCAGTGATGATTCTACTCAAGTCTTGACATTCCTTTGAATTTTTTTCTAAATATGTATGGCTTCATACTAAAACTCTTGGACCTTAGCCAAGTAGCAAAATTCCTGCTCTTTGCTTTCAGTAAGCGTGGGTCCTGTGTGGAATCCTCATGGGTATACCCTTTTTGCTGAAAGAACTGGTGTTGGAAGGGAGTGTGCCTAGCACAAATTGCCACCAGGGATGCTGAGTTGTCTACTATTCTACATGTTATAAGAGGAAATCATCATTTGAGGGGGAAGACCCTAAAATATTGTTTCCTTATAATTACTCTGGATGCACCTTCCTATTGTCAACCACTGCTTCTCCCAGACCCAGCTACAGAAGGTTTGAGAATGGCTGACAATAAGTAAACACTGAGGCCAGCGCTGTAGCGTAGCAGATAAAGCCGCCACCTACAGTGCCGGCATCCCATATGGGCGCTGGTTCGAGTCCTGGCTGCTCCACTTCTGGTCCGGTTCTCTGCTATGGCCTGGGAAAGCAGTGGAAAATGGCCCAAGTCCTTGGGCCCCTGCACCCGCATGGGAGACTTGGAGGGGGCTCTTGTCTCCTGGCTTTGGATCCGCGGAGCTCCGGCCGTTGTGGCCAGCTGGGGAGTGAACCAGCAGAGGGCATATCTCTATCTCTCTCTGCCTCTGCCTCTCTGTAACTCTGCCTTTCAAATAAATAAATAAATCTTTAAAAAAATAAGTAATCGCTTTCATTTAGTGTGAGTTTCCAGATGTGGGCAGGTTCCTGAGTGCTCCAGTGAAGCAGAGAGCCTCTTGGAGTTCGTAGGGCAGGCATTGTGATGCAGCCAGTTAAGCCACCATCTGGGACGACCGCATTGGAGTGTCTAAGATCGATTCCCACCTCTGCTTCGGATCCGTCTTCCTGATAATGTGCCTGTGAAGCATCAGGTGATGACCCAAGTGTTTCACTTCCTGACACCCACATGAAAAACCTGGATGGAGTTCCTGGCTCCTGGCCTCAGCCTGGCTCAGACATGGCTGTTGCAGGCATTTGGGAAATGAACTAGAGGATGGAGAGGATGGAAGATCCCCCACCCCGTGTGTGTGTGTGTGTGTGTGTGTGTGTGTGTGAGAGAGAGAGAGAGAGAGAGAGAGAAATGAATAATTTTTATTAAAATAGAAAGGAGCTCAGGGCTTTTTGCTCCACTTGATAATAACCTGTCTGTTTTAGACAGTAAAAGTTTGGCCACTATCACATTTAAGTCCCATGTGGTACTTTTCAAGAAGAACTCATTGCTATAGTGGTATCTGGCTCTAGGCATCATTGGTCAGTTAGGATACATTATGGTCATGGAAATTTTCTGGGGCTTAATATCTGTGAACATATCACATTGGTCATGCCTTTTTTGTCTCCTTATATCAGGCTAAGTTGGCAATACCAGTGATACAGGATGTATGTGTGTCTGTGAGCGTGTGCATGTGCTGCTGTATGAGAGACATAGAGACATAGAGACAGATACAGAGATAGAGAGAGTCTACATGCCCTGAGAACTTAGCAATGTGACAGTTACATTTTGGATGAAGAAATGCTTGCTAAAATACAAGGACAGCACATCTTCCTGGTGAAACTATTTGTGTTTGAAAGAGCAGATTAGGGATGAACAAGTAAAAAGGAGAGGATCCTTGGTAACTAAACCTCATCAAGAAGACAATGTAGATTGTGAGCCTGAAGAGGAGCTCTGCTAATATTCTGCTTAGCATATGACCCAATGCTTACAATTAAATAAAAAAATTAAACAATGCACTGTAGAAGCTTACAGAGTGTTTCATCTGGAAATCCTGATAACAGAGGCTAGCAAACGTTTTCTGTAAGGGACCAAATATACTGGGAGTAAGAGGAGCATTTGTTGTGGTACAGTGGATTAAGCAAGCTCTTGAGACATCAACATCTCATAGCAGCACACCTGGTTTAAGTCCTGGCTACTCTGCTTCTGATCTAGCTTCCTGCAGGTGTGCATCCTGGGAAACAGTAGACAATAGCACAAGTACTTGTGTCCCTGTCATCCATATGGGAGACCCAGATGGAGTTTGGCTCCTGGCTTCAGCCTGGCCCAGTCCTGTCTTCTGAGTGAATAAGCACATGGAAGATTCTCTCTCTCTCTCTCTCTCTCTCTCTCTCTCTCTCTCTGACTCCACCAAATAGATGAAAATAAAAGTAAATAAATATTTTTTAAAAACATTTTTGGCTTTGTAGTCTATAGGATCATTTGTTGCAACTTCATTTTTTGGTTGTGGCAAGAAATCAGACAAAGATAATAAGTAAACACATAGACATATCTGTGTTCCAATAAAACTTTATTTACAAAATAAATGGTGAACTAGGTTTAGATTGAGAACCAGAGTTTGCCAACCCCTACCCTAGAGAATTAAACAGTACTCTGCAAGTCAGGTGTGGGCTAAAGGCCTTGGCAAAGCACACAGTCTCTTCTTGGCAAATCTGTATCTGCTTTGCAATCAAAAACTATTGCACCAATTCAGCCTAGCAAACAAAAATAGTAAATTAGCATCCCAATTGACCCTCATAAGCACTGGCATTATTACCACTATTTAGCTTATGCTATCATTCCCACTTTGCAACTTGGAAATGAAATTTCAAGCTACTCAATTGCTTTTCCAAGGATATGCATGGAACAGAATTGACGTCCAATATAGAATGCAGCATCAAAATTTTCTTTTTGAAGATGAATAAATTTATTAGACAAGAATAAAGAAAATTTCTGTGTTACTCTTATCATGGAAGAAAAACTTTCAAATTGGTAATGGTACTTAATATAGAAAGAGGTAAAGACTTCAAGGGAAGAAAGATTTTAATTCCAATAATTTTAATTCACAACAAAACAATTGGAGTCTTTGTAAGTTTCTCCATTTCATTACACAATGAACACACAGAGTCCATCCTAGGACCCTAGAAACAACTAGCAAAACCTAGAATTTTGGACGACTTTAGCAAGAAGCCAACAAGCACCAGGCCCGCCTGCCCTACATAATTGTTCAAGACTTCAAATCTTGCAGTCTCCTTCATTCACTCTGATCATCCACCCAATTTCCTCCAAGGTGGAGAGGAGACCTGAACCCACTGTCTTATGGGCCACTGACATCCTGTGTGGTTTTAAAGAGCACTGGGCTTTGCAGCCCTGATTTCTGTGATTGCTCTGCTGGATCTTAGAGGAGTGTCTGGAAATGACCCCTCACAGACTGCTGCTTCATGTCTCATGGGCAGAAATGACAAGTCACTTCATGATCTACAGAAAAGTTCCTGTAGTCCAACCAAACACTCCACACACCCAGAATGTAATGATTTTATGGAACCGGCACATGCTAAATTTCACAATTTAAGACTAATACAGGTATCAACGTGTGGGAGAAAATATTTCTTGTCTTTATTTTGCATCCCCTTAGGCATTTTCTTATTACATAATATATGTGCACATTGAGAAAAAGAGTCTTTTAAGTTCTTGTATAAATCCTAAGTATATTGTCATCTCTTGAAATTTGTGAGATAGGTATCGTTTCTAGGAAACCCCTGGGGAACCAAAATTTGCAGGTGCTCAAGTCCTTTATATAAAATAGTGTAGCATTTGCATAGAATCTATCAATCTGTCAATCCTTATGTACACTTCAAATCATCTCTAGATGACTTATAATACCTAAGACAATGTAAATGCTCCATAAATAGTTGTTATTCTGCATTGCTTAGGTAATAATGACAAGAAAAAATGTCAGCACATTTTCAGCTGAAATTTTTTCAAAATATCTTCAGTCTGTGGTTGTTGAATCCACAGATGCTGAGTTCACAGATTTAGAGGACCAAGTTAATATAAATAAGCATATAAATGCGTTGTTATTTGTTTTCACTTGTTACCATAGGTAATAACATAATCATAAGCTAGTATGATTACCTTATATTGAGATCTTTATGCCTTTCATTCATAAAGTGATGCAATTCTTATCAGTAGCTGAATAGATATTTTAAAAGTGCCTCAAATTGCAGATCTGTTGATCTCTGCTTGCCCCACTAACTCATTTTCTAAATGACACTGCTTTGCAACTTAGTTTTGATCAGCTCACCCTAAACTCCAGCGCCTCCCAGGGAAACAAGCTACCAGTATAAGGAAACGAGTAGGAAGAAAGTAGAATCAAGCTATTAGTTTCCCCAATTTTTGTCCCTATTCATGCCTCCTACAGCCCATGAATTTCTTTTGACTTCTCACAGAAGCAAAGAAAGCCAGGGAGTACTGAGGTGAAAAGAAGCAGCAAAGAGTGTTTTTCCATCATTCCATAAAAAATAGGGGAAAAGTTAAAAGTTTCTAGTTATGAAGAAACACCACTGAATTTAACACCTCAGTTTACACACTGCTGAGCACTAGGGAAGTATCAAGACACTTTCTCTGTCCCGCCCCAACAATGGCCCATAATCCAGAAGTAAACTTGAAAGTTAGACTACACTATGAGAAAGTGATGGTGGAAATATTTGTAAGGTGCTTTGGGGAGCTGTGGGCGGGGGGCTGTGAACAGCTTGCTGGTAGACATGATGTCCCAACACCAGCTGGCAGGAGGAAGGGGAGAAGGTAGCAATGGTCACAGAGACGTAAGGAAGGACCCAGATGAAGAACATGCAGATGCTGAGCACTCTTTGTTCCAGCCTCTCTCTGGACATCCTGATGACCAGCATGAGCCACGACCAGCACCTTTGACTCCTCCAGGGAAATCCCTTTGATAGTATCAGGGGCTTGTCCCCACTAAATGTCACCTACGAGATTTTATCTCTTTATTGGTGTGCTACTCAGCATTATGCATGACTACACAACCAAGTTCAGGCAGGAAAACATATCTGACTTGTTCTCAAAATAAGGAGGAAATGTGTGTTTACTTTTACCAAACTCAAGCCCAAACCCAAACCCAGCCTTCACTGATATGACAGCCTTCACTGACATGACACTACACATTCTCCTAGAGTAGAATTGATTTCATCCTGTATCTCCCATCAGCTGACCACTAAAGCACTCAAGACAAATAAGAAACTTTATACTTCTTTTGAAGAAACCTCCTAGAATCATTTTACTTCATCTCTGTCAAGGAATCAATGTGATTTTATGTATCAATATGAATATAAGCTTCTCTTCTCATCAAATAGCACTGAAAACTCTGCTACACACCTTTGATCAAAATCTCCAAATGCAACTATGATTGCATGTGAGGTTTCCTGCTGTTATAATATAATTCTAACTGCTCCAGATGCTAGGTCCCCACAGATATAAATAGTGCTTTTCCTCCACATGAACAACTCACTCTCCAGTTGGTTTGTATTTAGTGGAAAACTACTTGCCAAGATATCAAGGCTATAATTCACTATAGAAACAATAATCATGGTACAAAGACATTCTAAATATCAGCTCTACCCAGCTTTCGATTTATTGAAGGACCTTGAACTCTGAACAAGTCTATCAAGTACTAATTAATATTGATTAATTAATTTGCAGGTATTTATACAATATTGCTGTTACTCCTGGGGATAGAAAGCCCAGCTACAGGTACTACATGTAGTCGGTGTGTAAGTTATCTTTTATAAGCTTCAGGGTCTGTTCAGCAGTTGCTAGGCTTTTTTCTCATAAAGAGTAAAGCTCAATTTCCTATATTCAACACGTTGTCCAGTGTGATATATGCTGCCATCCACTGTCATTCTAATCATGAAGATCACTCTACAACACCTTGGAGACTGGACATCAGATAGGTGAGCTTAAGATGACTTCACGGGAGTACAGGAGGGTATGGTTTACCAAGCAAGGAGGTGTCTGAGTGCCAGGAATCCAGATGCTGGATGCAAAGCTGTCACTTTGACAGTAGAGGAACATTCGCAGCCTACAAAGCCTTGGGCACCAGGGTTGTTCATGCGTTTTTTGGGAGTTTGAGCACATTTAGAAGCCTAGAATAACCCAGCATACATAAGAATGCCACTCACCTCCTCCCACTGCAGTTCTGTGGCCTTCACTGTCGGGCTCCAGTTCCTCCTGCCTCCTCCCTCCTAAGACTGCACTCCTCCCAACATACCTGTGCCAAGGTTCAGAGAAAATTCACCAGACTTCCCATTGGCTCAATTCCCAAGGGAGAGGTTGCTGACAAGCGCAGCGGTGGTGACAGCAATGAATGAAAAGTTCCTCCCCTCCTCCCAGACTGCACTAAGAAAGAAATCATGGAAGGGACACCAAGGAGGGTCTCCGGCATTCCTGTCCAGCTCTGGAAGGCACCTGACATCTCCTCACTCAGCAAGAAACATAGAGCAGTGTCATGGGGCCATGTTCTTCATCCTTCCCCTGCTCATGAGGAAGGAAACCCAGCAAAGAAAAGCAGCAAAAATTTCTGAAGACTCTTTTCACATGCCCATCTGAGTGATGTGGAACTGGACATAGGGCAGGCTCCAGAATGAGAGCCAGCAGAAGAGAACACGGGGAGCAGATGGACATCCGAGTGAGCCAGAGCCAAGAAGGGACAAGCACTGGGTTCAGAATTGGTACAACCCAACCCTCCACCCGAGACTAAGGTTGGATGCCTCTGCTTTATCCATTTCCAGGGCAGTCATTATCTAGGGTTCAAGTGGTATCCCTGAAGGATGAAGTGACTCAAGTCTCAGATCTCATGATAAGCTTGCAACATACGGGTGTTTTTCACAATAACAAGTGGTAACGTGATACTCTGGAGAAAAACTGACAGCCCACATACACACACAGCAGAGACCACCCATTCTGTGTCAGATATTGGGATATATCCTCTGGGAAGTGTATGTTTGATGTCAGAACACAAGAGGTGTCATGTGGTAGTGAAAGCTTTGGAACCACACAGAACTGGGTTCAAATCTGGCTCCTCACATTGTACCCCTACTACCTTTGGAAAGCTACTCTGCACTTCTGTGTCTTTCTTTATTCATTTTATAGAAATGGAGACAATTTTTAGTAACTTTATATTTGTGAGGATTATAATTAGCATGTAAAGTATATAGTACATTGTAGGGACTTGATGACCATAGCTACCATAATGATAGGTTGAGACAGCCCTGGAGCATCCTGGATGTGTAAGTACTCCACCTAGAATGTCTTCTCCCTGTACAGGACCTATTACTCAAGGAACTCCTCAAGTCACAATCTGCACCACCTTCCATGTTATCAAAAGCCCACATTAATTCCTTTATTTCTTAATAATATGTTTGATCATATAATTTTATTCAATTTCCCCCTTGTTATATATAATTTTACATCTTATAAGTCATCTCTATAAGATCTTTTCCTGAACACAGGAAACAGGTCATGGTGTTTTAAATCTCCCATTGTACTGAATATACTATAATAGGTACAGTATATCAACTAGGAAGAATGAGTTCTGCTCTCTTTTTGCACAGTAGGTTAACTATAGTTAATGATAAGTAACTTTTTTTTTTTTTGACGGGCAGAGTAGACAGTAGAGAGAGAGATAGAGAGAAAGGTCTTCCTTTTCCATTGGTTCACCCTCCAATGGCTGCTGCAGCCGGCGCACCGCACTGATCCAAAGCCAGGAGCCAGGTACTTCCTCCTGGTCTCCCATGCGGGTGCAGGGCCCAAGCACTTGGGCCATCCTCCACTGCACTTCGGGGCCACAGGAGAGAAATAGACTGGAAGAGGGGCAACCGGGACAGAATCCGGCGCCCCAACCAGGACTAGAACCTGGGGTGCCGGCGCCGCAGGTGGAGGATTAGCCTAGTGAGCCGCAGCGCCAGCCAAAATAACGTATTTTTTAAAATAGCTAGAAATCTTGCTGAGACCCCTTTCCACATACTGAAATCCCATCGCTCCCACCTGTACTCCCAGGTTTAACCCCTATTACTCTTATAAAAATCCCTTTGCAACATGTTGTCAGTCACATTACCCATGTTATGTTCTCATTTCAAAATCCTTAAATCATCACATCTACAGTATTCTTGTAGGATGCCAGGTACATTTTTACAGGTTCCATGGATGAGGATATGGATATGTTGGGGAGTCATTCTTCTGTCTACCGTAGCGACCTAGAGAAGACATTTCTCAGTCTACATATTCAAACACAAAACACTCTTCCAAACAAGGAAGCTAGATTAGGAAATAAAACCAGGCACACCAGTCTCCATATTGAAACTTGGGGATGGTTACGTCTTGCATTTTGATCCCACTTGTACAGATTTTCCATACTTTATTTCTAATATATGATTTGTCACTTAATATGTCTCTCTTGCTTTGAAATTAAAGAACACTAACTAATTTGCCAAATATATAGTCTAGAATTTTTTCAAAAAGTTCTTAGAATAATTAACGATAAAGCTAGTATTCAAACAGTACTTTATACTATGTGTGTTTGTGTGGGTGCAAACTGTTGAAATCTTTACTTAGTATATACTAAGTTAATCTTCTGTATATAAAGATAATTGAAAATCTTAATGAACATTGAGATGGGAGAGGGAGTGGGAGATGGGATGGTTTGCAGGTGCGAAGGTGGTTATGGGGGGAAAAACTGCTGTAATCCAAAAGTTGTACTTTTTAAATTTATATTTATTAAATAAAAGTTTTTAAAAAGTTCTTAGAATCAACTATACCCAAGTACAATTACTGGTATTCTTGCTGCAAACTGATGGCATTCCAGGGCAGAGTGACAGTGGAACCTAGAAGTTCAAACAGATAGGAGACCAGAAAGCCCCTGAAGGAGGATTCTCTAAGATGCAACACACATCCTCATAGGGAGTGACTGACTGACAAAAGTGGCCTTGAAAGCCAGGGAAACTACAAATCACACTAAGAAATACATCAATGGCAAGGGTGTGTGTGTGTGTGTGTGTGTGTGTGTCTGTAGGGGGCAAACAAATACAAATACAGAGAGGGAGCTCCCATCCACTGGTTCATTCCCCAAATGCCCACAACAGACGCAGTCACGCTGAGGAGCCTGAGTGCTGCTCAGTATCCCACATGAGTGGCAGGAACTCAAGGACTTGAGTCATAACAGCTGCCTCCCAGATCTGCATTAACAGGAAGCTGGAACTGGAGCCAGGGCTGTGAATCAAATCTACTTACTTGAATGTAGACTGTGGGCATCTTAACCATTAGACTGTCAAGATTTTTAAAGTATAAATTCCCAAGGAGGCTTTGAAAATAAGATAGTGAATACAGCAGTCAAAAATGGTTTGCATGCACAGCCTCAGAGGATTCTGCACCTAGCTCCAGGCTTTGCAAAACAACAATCACCAGGAAACCAAGACAGACAGAAGTGATTGCACAGAAATGAGTTCTCCCTACCAGGCTCACCCATGACTGTGAATTTCCATCTGCATCACCAAATTAGCAAATTTTAAATATTTAAATTATAAATATTGATAAAATCAAAGTACGTGTAAGGTTTCAGACAACATTGAAGTTATAATTGAGAGAAATGAAGGAACACTTAAATAGCAGACTATATCACATCTATGAATTGTAACCCTCAACATTGTAAATTTGTCAATTCTCCAAAATTTTTCCATCAATTATTTTCTGCTCCATCAATAAAAATTCAGCATATTTGTGTGTGTGCATGTTTGCAAATTGGCAAGCTGATTCTAAAATTTATTTAAAAAATAAGCCCAAGAATAATGAAGATAACCTTGAAGTATCACAATGACTTTATTTTTTTAACTTTTATTTAATGAATATAAATTTCCAAAGTACAGCTTATGGATTACAATGGCTTCCCCCCCCACAACTTCCATCCCACCTTCAACCCTCCCCTCTCCCGCTCCCTCTCCCATTCCATTCACATCAAGATTCATTTTCAATTCTCTTTATATACAGAAGATCAATTTAGTACATACTAAGTAAAGATTCCAACAGTTTGCACCCACACCGAAACACAAAGTGTAAAATATTGTTTGAGTACTAGTTATAGCATTAATTCACATTGAACAATACATTAAGGACAGAGATCTTACATGGGGAGTAAGTGCACAGTGACTCCTGTTGTTGACTTAACAAATTGACACTCTTGTTTATGGCGTCAGTAATCTCCCTAGGGTCTTGTCATGAGTTGCCAAGGCTATGGAAACCTTTTGAGTTTGCCGACTCCGATCTTATTTAGACAAGATCACAGTCAAAGTGGAAGCTGTCTCCTCCCTTCAGAGAAAGGTACTGACTGCCTTCTTTGATGGCCTGTTCTTTCCACTGGGATCTTACTCACAGAGATCTTTCATTTAGGTTTTGTTTGTTTGTTGGCCAGAGTGTCTTGGCTTTCCATGCCTGAAATACTCTCATGGGCATTTCAGCCAGATCTGAATGCCTTAAGGGCTGATTCTGAGGCCAGAGTGCTGTTTAGGACATCTGCCATTCTATGGGTCTGCTGTGTATCCCATTTCCCATGTTGGAATGTTCTCTCCTTTTTAATTCTACCAGTTAGTATTAGCAGACACTAGTCTTGTTTATGTGATCCCTTTCACTCTTAGTCCTATCAGTATGATCAATTCACAATGACTTTAGAGCTTTACACTAGCAGATGTCAAACTATAAAGCCACAGTAAGACAGTGATAACAGTAATAAACAAATAGACAATGATAGACAAATAGACAAAAGGAGCAGAATAGAAAGATCAAAAACAGACCAGTCTACTTTACATTGCTTAAAAACAAAGTCATCATTAAGTGAAACAGGGGAAATAGAGAGTCTTTTCAATCAGTGGTCTGGATCAATTAGATAGCAGTAACTTTTTAAAAGACAAATGAAGTTTAATCCATATTCAACAGCATTCGCACAAATAAAGTGCAGATGGATTATAGATCTAACGGCAGAAGGTTGTTATCTAAAAGATAACAAAGGGAATATCTGCATCAACCTTACTTAGACAAAAATATGTGGAATAGATCACAAAAAGCATTAGCTATAAAGGAAATATTGATAGACTGACTTCATTAAAATTAAAAAGCTTCTGATCATCAAAAAGACTCCTTTAAAAGAGCAAGAAGACAAGCCACAGACTTGCAGAAGATATTTACAATACATATTTCTGACAAAGATCTGTTATCTAGAGCACATAAGTTACTTCCACAAATCAATAATAAAAGGAAAGAGAACCCAGTACCAAAATGTCAAACAGGAAATTCACAAAAGAAGAAATTCAAATGTCCAACAGCATATGAAGAGTCTCAACGTCTTTAATCACCAAAGAAATGCAAATTAAAAACACAATAATGTACCATTGCAAACCCACTAGAATGACTGTTTTTAATAAAGCTGACATTACCAAGTGTTGTTGAGGTTACAGAGCAACTGGAACCAATTTGGAATACTATTTTTTTGCAAAAAAGAAGTATAAAATTTATCTAAAATCACCCACAAAGTTCTGTGTAATCAGGAATGATACAATTTGCAATAGTTTTTTTTTTAAAAAAACTCATGACAAAGATTTAAAATATATTTTCAATTACAGTATTCATTTAGCCATAATCAGTTAGAACAATTAAGAAAAAGAAACTTTATGCTCTAAACAAATGACACACAAGGAAAATATAATAGACAGTTTCCACAACTATCTTTACATGTATTTTTGACAGGCAGAGTTAGTCAGTGAGAGAGAGAGAGAGAGAGAGAGAGAAAGGTCTTCCTTCCGTTGGTTCACTCCCCTAATGGCTGCCACAGCTGGCACTGCGCTGATCCGAAGCCAGGAGCCAGGTGCTTCCTCCTGGTCTCCCGTGAGGGTGCAGGGCCCAAGCACTTGGGCCATCCTCTACTGCCTTCCTGGGCCACAGCAGAGAGCTGGACTGGAAGAGGAGCAACTGGGACAGAAACCAGCGCCCCAACCGGGACTAGAACCTGGAGTACCAGCACTGCAGGCAGAGGATTAGCCTAGAGAGCCTTGGAGCCGGCAGTTGTGTGTTTTAATACTAGTACCTTTCAATGCATGTTGCTACATAAACATGAAATCATGTGCAACTGCTGTGCACCAAAATTATCTTAGTTAATCTTTCAAGTAACATGCAATTCCAACTCACAAATCTTCAAGTACTGCTAGTAAGTGCTCCCTTGCTGCAGAGGACTAAATACTGATCATGAGTTGAAATCATGATCATCCCTTTCCCTTCTACATGGTGAAATGCTTTTCTTTGAACTGTTTCCTCCATGTATTAAGAACTAAAATGGATACTTGTGGAGTTTTAAAAGCATTTCCTTACTAACTTGTTTCATTGTTGGGAATATTTAATACAGTAGGATGGCAAAAAAAAAATCAGAGGTAAAAAATAAATAGTAAATGCATCCAAGGAGAGAACAGTCAGCTACGGAAAGGAATTATTAATTTATGAAACCGATGTTTTAATTGGGAATTCAGTACTACTCTATTTCACCAGGACGAAGAACCTGTGAATATGTTACTCCCACCAATAAGAATTCTGGCTTCTCCTTTAAACCAACGTTGAGAAACCTGCAGATGACAACTTGAGTTGACTTGGTAGCGCACAAGATAGCATGGGAGAAAACCAACAAACTAGAATTCAATGTTTCTCTTTCTGTAAAGGAGTTTTGCAAGTTTTTGTGTAGGGAACACTTCATGACTTCTTACTAACCCCATTATGACTACCCACCCATACGTCACAATTCAAAACCTGCCCTTAGTCTTTACTATAAAACCGTTTCTGGAAAAAATATTTCTCTTAAAACACCCATCACAATGTCATCTCATAAAAGTTAAAAAAATATGATACATTGCAATAAAAATATTTAATTATTATTTTTGGAAAGTTCCATTGTTATCAGCCATGTGATCAAAACACAAATAAGTGTTGGTGATGAAAGGCAGTTAGTGAACTCACCAAAATGGGGGCTTATTTGAATCTTCAAGACTGTTTTTCCTGAGTTTTTTAAGTGAGACAGAATATACTGATAGGATAGACAAAATATTCTACCTCTTTATACAGAGAGGTCACCAAAATATGTTATATAAAGAGATCACTAAAAACTTTACAAATATATCTGATCACTTTTCATAACTGTCAGGAATAAAGGAATGTTTAACATTGGACTCACAGATTTATGTGGTTAGAAACAAAGAGAATCAAGAAACAAAACAAATTGAAATAAGTGAGAATACTATCTCTTAGAGATGCCAATAATTGTGCATGTTTATCATGAGGGCCTGGGAACTAAAACTGCTTATCTAGCACCTTTCCTTCAGTGCACTTGTATTTCACTAAACTTCACTAAATATATTAAACTTTGATTGCAATGAGTTGATCTTAGTCTTTTTTTAAAAGTAGTATATTAAAAATTATTTAGGTTTCCCTCTTTTATTAGCATAGGGATTTTTTTTTATAAAAAGAGCTTTTCAAGGGAGAAAAATTACAAAACTTCATAAATCAAAGCCCTTACGCAGAAATCCTGGGAATGTGGAGAGACTTTGTTTAGCATGCATGAAAATAAATCATGAAAGAAATAGACTTCAGATACATATTTTGCAAACCATAAGACTTTATACTATCCTTATATCAGCTCTGATAAAATTTCTATGTGGAAACAGTTAAGTGGTACCTGATAATGTAGAAATGCATTTAGCAGTCTTAAGATATTCAAAGATTCAGTCTCAAATTGGCTGGCTTTGCTAAATGACTAACAGCAAACTATTTGCTATTCTTGTCATCTGCAGGTTTCTCAACTATGTTGTGGGAACAAAGTTTGCTAACCTTCAAAAGCTGCACATTGTAACAGTTTGACTACCTAAAACATTATAAAATATGATTATAATATTTATTATCAGATTTTCTTTCAAAATGGTTCTTCATTTTTAACTGCTTTTTTATTTTATTTATTTATTTATTTATTTGACAAGCAGAGTTAGTGAGAGAGAGAGAGAGAGACAGAGAGAAAGGTCTTCCTTTTTCCATTGGTTCACCCCTCAAATGGCCACTACAGCCAGCACACTGTGCCGATCCAAAGCTAGGAGCCAGGTGCTTCTCCTGGTCTCCCATGCGGGTGCACGGCCCAAGGACTTGGGCCATCCTCTACTGCCTTCCGGGGCCACAGCAGAGAGCTGGACTGGAAGAGGAGCAACCGGGACAGAAACCGGCACCTCAACTGGGACTAGAACCCGGGGTGCCAGCGCCGCAGGTGGAGGATTAGCCTAGTGAGCCGCGGCGCCGGCCTTTAACTGCTATTTTAAAAATAAAATTAATGTGGAATGGAGAGAATATTGAAAGTATTTCTTGGTTTTCAGTTGGAGGTGTGAAGACTCAGATGAATGAAATGAATGGAATACTCTTTGGTAGTATCTTCTTTTTTTAAGATTTATTTATTTATTGGAAAGTCAGAGTTATACAGAGAGGGAAGAGGTAGAGAAAGAAAGAAAGGTCTTCCATCTGATGGTTCACTCCCCAGTTTCCCCCAACGGCCAGAGCTGTGCCAATCCAAGGCAGGAGGAGCCAGGAGCATCTTCCGGGTCACCACGCAGGTGCAGGGGCCCAAGGACTTGGGCCATCTTCTCTGCTTTCCCAGGCCACAGCAGAGACCTGGATCTGAAGAGGAGCAGCCAGGACAAAAACCGGCACCCATGTGGGATGCCAGTGCTTCAGGCCAGGGAGTTAACCCGCTGTGCTACAGTGCCGGCCCCGTAGTATCTTCTAAAGCTAATCTTTTGTTTGTTTTTTTTTTGTTGTTTTGTTTTTGTTTTTGTTTTTGTTTTTGTTTTTTTGACAGTGGACAGTGAGAGAGAGAGACAGAGAGAAGGGTTTTCCTTTGCCATTGGTTCACCCTCCAATGGCTGCCGCTGCCGGCGCGCTGCGCTGATCTGAAGCCAGGAGCCAGGTGCTTCTCCTGGTCTCCCATGGGGTGCAGGGCCCAAGCACTTGGGCCATCCTCCACTGCACTCCCTGGCCACAGCAGAGAGCTGGCCTGGAAGAGGGACAACCGGGACAGAATCCAGCGCCCCGACCGGGACTAGAACCCAGTGTGCCGGCGCTGCAAGGCGGAGGATTAGCCTAGTGAGCCGCGGTGCCGGCCTAAAGCTAATCTTAAGACTCACATAGTTGAGCTATTTCAGTTCGCAATAGAAATGTGCTTATATATATATATATATATATATATACACACATACATATATACATATATATGTATGTATGTATATCTCGAATTAACTGCATGTTCTGCTTCTCTCACAGTTTGTGCCCTATATATTTAGTGCCAAATTTCAAATTTGGTATGTGCAAGCAAAGGTTTGACTTTCACAGCTGCTGTCACCACTGTGAGTCCAGTATCTCTTGAGATCCTCTTCTGTCATCTGCCATGTGCCTAGACAGTGGATATGGGGAGTCCAGGAGCGAAGTCTCCTTCAAATATTTTCTCAAAATGCTCTTCATTCTATTTAAAATTTTTAAAGCAAAGCAGTTGATTAGTATATAACAAGGACTTAATTGTATAAATCCTGTGTATGAACATAGTATAGTTCCTAAGAACTATACTAACATGTAGAGAATTCTAACTGACACAAAAATATGTCCAAAATTCATTGAGTAAGGGCAGGCATTTAGCTTAGTGGTTAAGACGTTCCTTAAGGCACCCACACTGGCATTGGACCACCTGCGTCTGATATTTGCTGCCAGTTCCTGACTACTTTCCTGGTAATGCAGACCCTGGGAGGCAGTGGTGATGGCTCAAGGAACTGAGTTCCTGCCACCTCTGGGGGAGACCCAGATGGAGATCCCTGCTCCTGGCATCAGCCCAGTGCAGTCTCAGCCAATGGGAGCGCTGAGAATGAACCAGAGTAAGACCACCTGCCTCTCCCTCTCTTTCTCTCTGTCTCCTTTATCTCGCTCCTTCCCCTCCTCTGCATCTAAAATGCATAAACAAATAAATTTTAAAAGGTGTTCTCACAAAGTACAATCTATTGTTTAAAAAAGAAATATTAAATGCAAAAATCAACTTTAATATGGTGTTTGCGATAAAATATTTTAAAACAAATTGACTTATATATGTATCTATGATTGCAAGAATATTTGCATGATTTTATTGATAGAATTGAGGAGATAATTAAATTATCAATTAAAAGTTTTTGTGATTATTTATGTTTTCTAATGTTTTTATCACTGTGTAAACTTTTGTATATGTAATGTCTCTTTATGCTTTCACAAATTTGAGAGGGAGAGTCTATTCCATTAAAATGGAATTTACTTCTGAAATTTTTTAGGCATAGCAAGAAATATCAGACCAGAGATCCAGAGAAGTTTAATAGGAGAAATTACACTTCAGTAAAGAAAAAATTTTATTGGATAAAATGATTGCACTTCAATAAATTAAAAAAAATGTTTTATTTAAAACTAGTCACCAGAGAGCAGATGTACAGTATATGCTCACTTCATTTTCTCTTACACTAACTCTAGAGGAAGTATTACTGGTCATATGAGCATAAAAATTAAAAAAAGGACTGCAGAATAGCAATTTGGCTACATGGGTAAAAGAGTATAATAATAGAACTAAAAAGATTCCAAAGTTTGGGAGAAAAACTTTGAGGAGAAGTAGGATTTCCATTTCCTCAAAGAATCTTCTCACAGACACTTATTATATGTAAAGTGGAAGGAAAGTAACTTGACAGTACAGAACCCTATTAATCCTCAAATTAACCAAATGGTCAAGGCATCCTAAACACCCTGGGAAAGACACAGCATCATTTATCTGGATGTTTCTTTTGTTTTGCCAAAATTGCATAACCTCACTCCAATTGGAAGAAAACAGCAGACACATCCAAATTCATGGACAAACTGTAAAATAACTGCTCAGTAGTCTTTAAAACTGCCAAACTCACAACACAAAACAAAAGACCAAGAGACTATTACAGAGGAGAAGAGACAAAGAAGAAATGATAACTAGTTCTGGGAAAGATCTCAAAACAGAATAAATCATCAAGTGGGAAAGGAGGTGAAATTCAGAAATGTTTTTAGCTTAATTATTAAGATAGTACTGATACCACTTCTTACTCTGAATATTTGTACCATGGTAATTTAAGATGTTAGTATTATAAGAACTGGAGTAGGAGATACAACAGAACTGCTTGTACTTTGTTTACTACTTTCCTGTAAAACTAAAATTCTTCTAAATAAGCATATTTTTAAATAAAGTGTTTCAAACATGAAAAAAGGAAATAAAAGCTCAAAAGTCCCCCCTGTCAGCCAGATACCATTTGAGATGTGGAGGTGAATGAGGCTCACTGAGCGTTAACTCCTTTTACAGATTTGGTACACGTTGAACGAATAAATAGGAAAAAAGATTAGATTCATACTGAAGAAAACTTTAATGAGGAACCATTTAGCAGAGATTTATAACACCTGGTTTGAATTTCATGAACTGTTTTTACTGGGAAGAATAGAGATATACAAATTAAATCCCATACGTCTACGTCATGCTTCTCTCCCTCCTGCAACTAACTCTGCCATCTAGTGACGGAACTGTGAAATGCCATCCATAGTTCAATAGAAACTGCCCAAAACTTTCCCAGGATTTTAGGCTGACTGTTAGCATGTGTGAATTAAACATGGTAACTTCCTTAATCAAAATGTCAGCTGTTTCCTACTGCTTTCAAATAAGGTCCAGGTGTCTAGGTTTGAAATTCAAGTGAGTACACAATCTAGCCTTTGTCTACCAAACGTAAGAAAATAAGAATCTAGAATTTTAGTACCACTGTATCACTAACTTCCTAAGTGATATTGGACAGATCTCTCATCATAGCGGTGTGGGGGTGTGACGTTAGGTGACTTGTGTCTAAACGAAGATATTAGATCAGATAGTCCTAAAGTAGGGTCCGTCTCAGACATACAATAGAGTATGCTATACCTATTTCACTAGCCTCTCCTTCTGCTCCTGTAGCAATACGCCACTTGAATCAGATGTAAACATTCGCCCATTCCCTGATATCTTGTTGCCATGTGATCTCCTAGTCCTACCCATTACTTCAAGACCATCTAAAGTCCCAACACCTCCACAAAGCCTTTCCAGACAAACACCTCTCTGCATCTGAATTCAGATGGCCTCCTTGACTATATCGTTCAAATCCCGAAATAAGAAACATGAATTTGCAAATTTCTTTCTGACATGTCAATATTACATAAAGTATTTTCAAAAGTGCTCAGGATGAACGACTTTTCATTATGTAGCCAATCAATCACTTGTTTCACAAAATTTTTTATAATATATGTATTATATAATATATTTTATATTACATGTGATATATAAAAAATATATATTGAAGCTACAAAGTCCGGCGTGTGGCTGAAATCCTAGCACCACTTCAGCTGTAGTGCAATGTAGCTGTGTGGGCATAATCCCAGGCTCTGGACTCAAGAGATCTGCAGAAGATTTTATTTTGCAAACTGTTCGTAATAATAATTCCCACCCTGTTATCTTCTAGAATTCTGCCGCTTGTCCTTAAGTGGTAGGGGCTAATTCCCTTTGAACCTGAGCAGGTTGGGAATTTATTTATAACTAATGGCATGCAGTGGAATTAGGCTGCATAATTTCTGAGAGTAGGTCGTTTAAGGCACTGAATTATCTATCTTGTCAGCTGAACCCCATGTTACCATTTTAAAAATCCAGTGCCTGGAAGCTGCCAGGCTATGAGAAAGGCTGGAAGAGTCTATGAGGAGAGAGCAGATGGAGAAGCCCTGAGACTTCATGAAGAGAGTGACACAGCCAGTCCCCCACTTCTCAGATCTCTCTGTCCTCGCTCTTCCAGCTCCAGAATCGTCTGACTGAACTTGCATAGGATCTTGTGAGCCAGAACCTCTGAACCAAGCTCTTCACAAAATGATACTGTCTTAAGTCATGAAAGTTTTGGATAATTTGATTTGCAGCAATAGCAACAAAGACCAGATCTGAATTTAGATTCTGAGTCTTCCACTTACTATGTGAAGTAAATGTATTCTAATCCTAATCTCTGTGCTTACATTTATAAACTTGAAAATGGGATTGATCATATCACCTAAGTTTTTTAATTGTTTTGCAGGAAACATGACTATAAAACACTTAGATACAAGCCAGGCAGAGAATAATATCTCAATAAACATCAAGTTGCTATCATTATATCTGAGTCCCTTATATAGCTCTGAAGATATTTTAATGCATTATTGATTATTTGTATATATTTGGGCACCTACTTTTCTTTGCTTTCTTCACCCTTGGAAATAATAAAAAATCTTAAGTGACACAAGGCAAGTGGCAGAATCTTAGAGGCCCATTTACAAAAGGACTGGTAGAGTTATAATTCCCTTGAGACCGGCTGGCCCTGGAGCTAAGGGTCTAGCTGCTGCTGTCACCAGCTTACACTGCAGCCAGACAGTGCTCTGGCCAGTCCTCCAGCCTGGGTCCGTCTCTCCTGGAACTGTCCACATAGGGAGGAGACAAAGATCCTCAGAGGGACCATCCCCAAGTATGGCAGGTGTTCTGGTATGTTACAAGCTCATCACTTCTGAGAGATCATTTAAACCCTACATACCACTTACTTGCCTTCAGAGCAAGCCTTCCCTAGATCTCCTGCAAACAAGTCCAAGTTCATCCTCTAGCAACATACTTATGTAAAGGTGTTGAATGGGACTTTTTCCACAGCTGAGTTTGACTGAAGGTCCAAAGAGATAGCTGCAGATAAAAATTCTTTATCATCTGTAAAGAGAGCTTCCAGGGCTTCCACTCGAGGTAGATCTGGAGTCCGTGAGCCTGGTCTGGTGACAGTGAGCTCATGCTCTGTATCCAAGGTACTGGAGAGGATACTGAGGGTTTGACTGTGGAGGCAGAGAATGAGTTTTTCCTTGAAGGAAAATGGGAATGGGATGCTTCTCTGTGTGTGGGGAAAGAATGGAAGGGAAATTCCCCAAGCTTCCGTGAAGGGCAGGAGGTTTCATTTAAAAGAAAAACAATCATAGAGAGTAGGTGTTTGCCACCAGGAGAACCTCACATCTTCCAGGCAATTTGGATGGTTTCCGGGTTGTGGAAACCTTGGCCCTTGCGAAATTAGGGAATCAGAGTGAAGTCAGAAAGAACTTCCCAGCACAAAGGCCAGTGGGGTATTATCAGACACAGCAGCTGAGACAGAGAGGATGTGTCTGCATGATGGGCAAGAAAGTGTAACTCTGTGAAAGTCATAGGTTCCATCTCCCAAAGAGAATGGCCTAGACTGGAGATGAGAGGCTCATTGTGCTAGCAGCCCACCTGTGTGCTCAGGTCATGAGTCAGGATGAAAAGAATCCATGGAACAGTTCAGATATTCTTGCCATGGTCTCTGGGCAAGAATAGGAGGAAGGAGCCATAAAGTGAGATACAGCCAGCAGGTGGCGAGAGTCACCCCAGATTCCACTGAGAACACAGAAATACCTGCCCACATCAGATCCTCAGTCCCTGTGGACTGTAGCAGCAGATCCAGGAATGGAGGGAGACATGGTCTGATGTGGTTCTAGATGTGGCACCAGGAAGAGGTGGTACCTTCATGGAACTGTTGGTGACATCACCCAGGCTTCACCACTGCTCCGCAGGAACCAGGGTACAGGAGTAAATTCCACACTGAACTAAGCATCATGAAAGGAAGAATGATGAATCCCAGAGAGAGTCTGGGAAGACAACAGCAGGGAGGAGTTGAATTCTGAAGGACCCACAATTGTCTGTGAGATCTAATCCAGATACAGAGTATTAGCTTGATGTGGTCTTGGAGATAGGTCATTCAAGGTACAAAGGAGCAGAAAGCAATAGTCACAAAAATAAATCTGTGTCTTACAGGTAGCATCTGGAAACCCTGCCATATCCCAGACAGGTAATGCTATCTCAGTAGCCTCATTACTCCTTACCAAAAGGACTTTTTAATATTGTTGGGCAAAGATGATTAGGGACCAGATGGGAATTTTTGTTGTGACCAAGTCATGACTGCAGCAGATGACTCTGACTCATGTCCACATTACTGGACAATTCCATCACCCAATTAAGCACCCAATGGTGCCTGTCACTGTAACACCCAAATTGTCAAAGATGCTATCTACATATAACCAAAATAAATCATGAACAAGTATTTTTATCTACATCATTAAATGATTTTGGTTCTGCCAATGTGATTAATAGCATGGAAAATGCTCCTCTGTGATTTATGTCATGAGGGTATAATTTTCCTTTCCTGTCATACATATGACCACTTGCAAGCCCAAATAACTTTCCTCAGAGGAGAACTTCACTCCCTGAGATGGTTTAATGGACTGTCTACTAAGACAACACTTTCCCTAATAATCTCCTACAATATCTGTCACCCAGTTATCGCTGCTGTTCCAAAGTCTATCTTCTCTGCTAAGACATAAGCTTGTGAAGGCAAGAACTGGGGTTCTGTGTTAGTCAGTGTATATATAACTCAACATGGTGTATGAAACTTAGCAGGTGCTGAAGAAATATTTGTTAAAAATCAGAGTATCAGTGAATTATGAAATCACCATGATCTTTTAAAATTTTTCACTGTGAGGCAGTGAATCTGGTATTGCCTGCAGGTATATGTGCACTTTTGTCTTCTTGAGGTTGAACTGGGAACCACATTGATCTTTGCTTTCTCTATTGACACAAGAAGAAACAACTCCAACAATGGCAAGGATAAAAAGGGGCACTTCCTCTGGGAACGTGAGCCTCAGAGGAAGAAGACAGAAGGTACTCTCAGAAACAGAATGAAAGGAACAGGAGAACAGTTGGCATCAATTTCCAGGATGACTAGAGCCTCATACTACCAGTCTTCATTTGCAGCCTTTGGTAATCAATTTTCCAGAGATAGGGTAGCCTCAGACCATGGCATACCATCTGGTAGTGTTCAGACAGGATGACTGTATAATTCCTCATCCAAATCAGGACACTTCCAAGAGTGAAATGGGAAGCTATTATCATTACACCATGACAGCAGGAGTGGGCCAAGGCAAGGGCAGTTATACCAGGCAAATAGTTGCCTTGTTAATCCAGGCACAACACATGGGGAAGGAACCAGATTCCTCAAATGCAGAAGTTTTGGGCTTTTCCTCCAGAGAGTAGTCTCTGTTAAGTCTTCATTTCTACTATTCCACTTGGCTCCTGAAAGATTCTAAGAAAAAATTAAAAAGACAAATCTAGAATCAGTAAAGAGAAAAAAACTAGACTCTTGGATAAGGACGTAGACAAAGTTCTCACTGTACTGCTGCTCAAATGATGATTTTTTTCACTTAGTCTTAAATTTACAGTAAGTTCACCTGGAAGAGTCACCTGAGCAGAGATTCTGTAATTGCTTCCCATTTTATGCACTATACCCTTTCTACGACCCAGTGACGCACCCTGACTCAGTAACTGGTCTGGTATTACTTCTTACCATGGGGAAACACCATGCTCCTACAGCCATTAAGGGTGTGGATGTGAATGTTCTTAGGAAAACAGCAATTTTTCTGAGTCACTACAGAATGGTAGATGGGCTTGGGGGTTCAGTGTTTGTACAATAAGAGGGGTAAGAAAAGATCACTTATAAACTGAGCAGACGGGCTGACTTGCCCCAATTGGTAGAGTTGGAAACATACCAGGGGATTCCAATTCAATCCCATCAAGGTGGCATGTGCCAATGCCATCTCACTATTCCAAGTGATCAATTTCAGTTCACAATTGATCATAATGAAAGGACTAAGAGTCAAAGGGAGCACATAAACAAGTCTAGTATCTGCTAACACTAACCGATAGAATAAATAAAGGGGAGAGTGATCCAACATGGGAAGTGAGATACTCAGCAGACTCATAGAATGGCGGATGTCCTAAATAGCACTCTGGCCTCAGAATCAGCCCTAAAGGCACTCGGATCTGGCTGAAAAGCCCATGAGAGTATTTCAGGCATGGAAAGCCAAGACACTCTGGCAAAAAGATCTCTGTGAGTGAGATCCCAGTGGAAAGAACAGGTCTTCAAAGAGGGAGGTGCCTTTCTCTGAAGGGAGGAGAGAACCTCCACTTTGACTATGACCTTGTCTAAACAAGATAAGAGTCGGAGAACTCAAGGGGCTTCCATAGCCTTGGAAACTCATAACTGGTGCATAGGGAGATTATTGATGCCATAAACAGGAGTGTCAATTTGTAAAGTCAACAACAGGAGTCACTGTGCACTTACTCCTCATGTAGGATCTCTGTCCTTAATGTGCTGTACACTGAGGCTTAATGCTATAACGAGTACTCAAACAGTATATTTCACTTTGTGTTTCTATGGGGGTGCAAACGATTGAAATCTTTACTTAATGTACACTAAACTGATCTTCTGTAAAAAAAAAAAAAAGAAAGAAAGAAAGAAATTATCAATTCCCAACTTGACTCTCACTGGGATTAAACATGACAATAGGTCTGATCTGATTTCATCATCATTTAAAAAAAATCATCTATTATTTTTCACCTTATGTTTCTGTGTGGGAACAAACTGTTGAAATCCTTACTTAAGGTATACTAAGCGGATCTTCTGTATATTAAGATAATCGAAAATGAATCTTGATGTGAATGGAAGGGGAGAGGGAGTGGGAAAGGGGAGGGTTGTGGGTGGGAGGGACGGTATGGGGGGGAAAGCCATTGTAACCCATGAGTCGTACTTTGGAAATTTATATTCATTAAATAAAAGATAAAAATAAATAAATAAATAAAGTATAAAATAAAAAAATAAATAAACTGAGCAGAACTTCCAAGATCCAGAAGTACTAAAGACAACAAAAATTAAAACAAAACATGTCCAAGAACATCTGAAAAATAATATAGAGACTTTTGTTTCATTTTTTGAAATCCAGATAAGGAAGCTCTACCTCACTGTCTTCTCAATAACCTTTTAAAAATTAATAGTACTTACTTTTTTGGGAGTTTTAGATTTGCAAAAATAGTCACCAGAACTCCTGTGTATCCTCTTGGATCTCTCCTACTGGTGCCATCTATTGTTAACATTTTTCATTATCATGATACATTAGTTACAATTGATAACTCATTATTATTATTAACTTAATATTTACTAATTAACTGAATATGCTATTATGAACTAAATTCTATAGCTTACACTGGGTTTTAGTGGTATGTACAAGAGTACTTCCAAAAGTTCTTGAAAAGTGTCATTAAACAATGTTTATTTTAGTGCAATCCATACATACTATGAGAAAACTATGCATGTATTTTCATTCTTCGCACCAAAATAAATGTGTCTTTTAATTCCAATTTCAATGAACTTTTTGAAGTATCTTCGCATTCTCCAGTACAATATCACACAGAATACTTTCACTTCCATAAATATAGATGTGCTTCTCCCATTTATCTCTTCCTTCCCCCACACTGTGGATCTTTATGGAGTCGCCATAGTTTTGTCTTTCCCAGATTGTCTTAAATTGGAATTATGCAATATGTAATCTTGGCCAGTGCCATGGCTCACTAGGTTAATCCTCCGCCTGCGGTGCCGGCACCCCAGGTTCTTGTCCTGGTTGGGGCGCCAGTTCTAGTCCTGGTTGCTCCTCTTCCAGTCCAGCTCTCTGCTGTGGCCAGGGAAGGCAGTGGAGAATGGCCCAAGTGCTTGGGCCCTGCACCCACATGGGAGACCAGGAGGAAGCACCTGGCTCCTGGCTTCGGATTGGCGCAGCGTGCCGGCTGCAGTGTGCCGGCCAGGGGCCATTTGAGGGGAGAATCAACAGAAGGAAGACCTTTCTCTCTGTCTCTCTCTCTCTCTCACTGTCTAACTCTGCCTGTCAAAAATAAATAAATAAATAAAAATAAAAAAATATGTAATCTTTCAGACTTGCTTTTTTTTACATAGTCATATGCCTTTCAGGTTCTTCCATGTCTTTTCATCACTTGATCATCCATTTATTTTACTGATGAATAATATTGCACTGCAGGAATGTACCAGCATTTTAAAATCCATTCACCAGTTAAAACACATCTTGATTGTTTCCAAGTTTTGGAAATAATGAGAAAGCTACTACAAATATTTGTATGCAAGATTTTGTACAGACATAAGTTTTCAACTTATTTCAGTTATTACCAAGGAGTACAATTGTTGAATTATATGCTAACAGTATGCTTACTTTTTGAGGCAATATCCAACTGTCTTCCAAAATGAGTTTTGTATTCCTGCTAGCAATGAGTGAGAGTTATGACCACTTCACATCATCACCAGCATTTATTGTTGGTGTTTTGGATTTTAGTAATTCTAACAGGTACACAGTGGTCATAACTTGCAATTTTCTAGTGAGATAAGATATTGAATATGCTGTCGTTTGCGTATTTGTCATTTATGTATCTTATTTGGAAATTTATTCATCTCTTTTCCCTTTTTAATTGTTTTCTTGCTATCGAGGATTTTTAAATATTTATTTATTTATTTGAGAGGCAGAGTTATAGACAGAGAGGGAGAGACAGAGAGATCGGTCTTCTATTCTTTGGCTCACTCATCAAATGGCCAAAATGGCCGGATCTGAACCAATCTAAAGACAGGGAGCCAGGAGCTTCTTCCAGGTCTCCCACATGGGTGCAGCAGCCCAGGGACTTGGGCCATCTTCCACTGCTTTCCCAGGCACATTAGCAGGGAGCTGGATCAGAAGTAGAGCAGCTGGAACTCAAACCTGTACACATACAGGAGGCAAGCACCCCAGGCAGAAGCTTAACCTATGACACTACAATGCCAGCTCCCTGTCATTGAGTTTTAGAAACTCTTTTTATATTTTACTTATCAATATTTTATTGAATATGTTTTTAAACATTTTTCCACCAATATCTTGTGGTTTTATTCTCTTCACAGCACGTTTTCAGACCAGAAGTTTCAATTTTAATAAAGTCCAACTTATCTATTTATTCTTTCATGGATTATACCTTTGGTGTTGTATTTAAAAAGTGTTGCCAAGTACAAGACCCTCTAAATTTTCTCCTATGTTATTTTTAGGAGTCTCATAACTTTAGATTTAAATTAATTCTATGATCCATTTAATTCTATGATCCATTTTGGGTCAATTTTTGTGAAAGGTGTTAAGTCAGTGCTGAAATTTATTTTCCTGACATATGGGTGTCCAGTTGTTCTGACACCACTGCTTTATGCTTTTTTCAAAGATCAGTTAATTTTATTTGCATGGGTTTAATTCTGGGCTTGCTTTTCTGTTTCCTGTTTTGCTATTCTTTCAATAAATATCACACTATTTTGATTACTATAACTTTATGACAAGTCTTGAAATCATGTAGCATCTGTTCTCTTACTCTGTTATTCAATATTGTGTTACATATTCTGAATCTGTTCCAACATCTTTTAATTCAATAATACAAGTGAGAGAATTTAGGAGTGTTTATTCTCTTGGTCTTACATTTTGACATGATCTCTGACCAAAAGCTTCTATTCATATGAGTGAGCTAACATTTCTCCACTTCCATCATTTTTCTTCCATATTTTGAAATATTTTATTCTCCAAATTTCATTAGCTTCACAGATTTGCTTTGTCAATGACATCTATAAATTCCAATAAAATGTCCTGGTCAGCATGAGACATTATCAATGATACTTTCTAGACTACTGCTATAAAAGTAAACAGCAACAGGCAATCTGATAAAGAGAGTAAGAGGGTGCCAAGTTCAGGAGAAACACCAAGATAAATTAGACACTGTCTTCCAAAGGAAGTATTTTTGCCAAATATAATCTCCTCTCCCCCCCCAAAAAAAGGGTTGGAGACTCAAATGCCCTTATTTACACTGTAGATAGTAAGAACTTATGGTATAGATACACTATGGAATATTACTCAAAACAAATGAAACCCTGTCTTTTGCAACAAAATGGATGCAACTGGAAACCATTATACTTAGTGAAATAAGCTAGTTCCAAGAAGATAAATAACAAATGTTTTCCCTGAGTTGTGGTAACTAACATAGTACCTAAAATGTAATGTGTTGGGGTGAAATTGACATTTTGAGATTCAGTGATTGTTACAACCCTTGTCTCTACTGTTTAAGAACAGTGTTTTTTCCTTCATACTATTTGTTGAACTCTTTACCTAGTATAGGGTTAATCTTATGAGTAGAAAATAAACTGAAAATAGATCTTTGTAAAAATCAAGAGTGGGAGTAGGAGAGGGAGGAGGTAGAAGGGTGGGAACATGAGCAGGAGGGAGGGAAGGGTGGGAAGTATCACTCTGTTCCTAAATCTGTATATATGAATACTTAAATATGTATACCTTAAATAAAATTTTTAAAAAAGGTCAAGAGGAAGGACATTAAGGTGGGATTCATAGAAAGGATTTCCTTGAAGAGAATTGTGAAGAGACTCACCTGTTCTCCTTGGTGAAGGTCACCTCCAGATCTTCAGAACTGCTTCAACAGCAGTGCCAAGAGGACATGGAATGTGTTCCACCTGGGAGACCCTGGCCTGGGAACACTGCAGTGACACAGGGGGCAGTTTTGCTGAAAGTAACTGCACACACCGTCAAGGACCATCCAAGGGCTAAGTCTCCCAGGGGCCAGATGAAGACTGGAGCAGGAGTGTTGGCCTGGGGTCACAACAAAGGGGCCTTCGACCTCTGTTCTGGCCTTCATGAAGCAACAGATGTCAGATGTACCTTTCTATGATAAACAACTGCAAAATTGGACAAAGTGCAGGGGACTTTTGTCATAGCCATTAGACTAGAAAGCACACAGAACGCAGGAAGCTTCATGTGGGTTGGTTTCCTCTGGCCAATCTTAAGCTGAGCATCCAAAATGAGGTTCCCTCAGATTCAGTAGGGAATAACCACTTGGAAGCTGTGGGACAGATGGAGATTTCAGAGGTTGCAAAGATTTGGGAAATGTTGGAATTCTGACCAGATGCATTGTTGGAACCTCTGCAGAACTGCTCAATAAAGACTTCAGAGTGACCTCTGCTGAGGAAAAGGACTGTTTAGAAGCCACCAAAAAATTTTCAGAAAAGAACTGGAGAGTAAATATGTCAAGCTGAGCTTACTGTTGGGCAAAGTGTGCTTATATAAACTCTGACCTGGCCCCTCCCTGTTTGCTTTGTGTCCGATCAACTACCTTGGGAGGTAACATGATTTGTGCTCAGCTGTCACCAGCTTGAGACTCTTTTGGATGAAAAATGACCCACCCAAGAGGGAGGGGTGGTGGGCCAGGTTGGAAGGTGGGAGGGTGTGGCCACCCAGGTCAATTTCTTTCTCAGTCCCAGCAACACCCAGATCCTGGGGTTTCTTCTCTCCTCCTGGAGGGTGTGGATGTCTCAGGTGAGTCACCGGTTCAGGACATGTTTCTTCCATTCAGTGCAATGCCAGAGAGAGCAGCTTTTGGGAGCAAAGAACAGAACTGAGTGGAGGGACACCCTCCACCCCCAGCTTGATTCTGCAGCCCATAGGACCAGCCTTGTGGCAGTAAACAACAACATGGTAAACTGAGCGTGGCCTTTGGGCTGTGGGTGCTCACCCCTGCCCTTGAGGCAGAGCTGTTCTACATATACCCAACAAAGCCCCAAGTCAAATTTCAATAGGCTCAGATTCTGTTGTCAGCAAAATATTTGAAGGAAAAACTACATATTTGAAGAAATAAGGACTGAACATTCTATAAATCTGATGGAAATTATTAGCCAACAACTCCATGGAATTCAGTAAATCTCAAATGGGAAAAAAGGATCCTGTCAAAAAGGCAAGGGAACATAGTGATTATGTTTGTAGGGTATATCACTGGGGCCAGTAGCTAACCAGTGGGAACAGCATTACCTACAGGAGGGAGCAAAGGGACCCTCAGTTCAAAAAATCCACAAAAGCTCCTAGAAGCAAAATGGCCATTCCAGAGTTTGAGATTCATTCATAAATCAACAAAATATTCCATCCCTTCTTAGCTCCTCCCCACCCCACTCCTTAGAAGCCCACTCATGGCACATGGCTGAGTTCTGGCCCAAAGGAAAAGGAAAGACTCTCACGGGCTTATCCTTACACCTAACTAAACAGGGAATGGGAAGAAGACTTACTACAACATCAGGGTTCCAGTTAGAGCCAGTGCTACCTAAACCTGCATGTGCACACTGAATGCCTGGAGATTTTATCAAAACATAGGTTCTAATTCTGCATTTCTTATGTATGTATGTATGCATGTATTTATCTATCTATTCCTTTATGTGAAAGGCAGAGTTAGAGAGACAGAGGAAGACACAATAAGCTCACAGGTCAGGTTAATAATGTTGGTCCCCAGACCACTCTCTGAATAATGAGGTTTAGATAAATATCTCGGCCTCAACATATTGTAATTACTGCACTGAGACTATGTTTGTGATGTGAAGCAACCACAGACTTACTAGATTTTAGGTGTGACCAGAAAGTCATGAGAACTGCTAGAGTTTTCAAGCTGGGATTAGCATAGAGAAGGATTTCCTGCCAAGCAGTGTTACAGAGATAATGGCAAATACCACTTAGTTTGTTGCATTGTTTATCCTGGTAAAAGGCACAATTTCTGTTAAATCTTTGAAAGCAAGAAAATACCTCCCTGTCCCAATTACATGGCACCTGTGATGGGTCATGTTAGGTCAACTTGGTCAGACCACAGCACTCAGATATTTGGTCAAACACCAGTCTGGATGTTGCTATATAGGTATTTTTTAGATCAGATTAGCATGTAAATCAGCACCCTTTGAGTAAAGCAGGGGGCCCTTCATAGGGCGGGGTAGACCTTATGTGTTCAGTTGAAGGCCTTAAGGAAACATGGAAGTCCCCTGAAGAAG
Organism: Oryctolagus cuniculus; assembly: GCF_051225735.1. Classification (NCBI taxonomy): domain Eukaryota; kingdom Metazoa; phylum Chordata; class Mammalia; order Lagomorpha; family Leporidae; genus Oryctolagus; species Oryctolagus cuniculus. The sequence continues at coordinate 15,041,876 of NC_142876.1, forward strand.
TGAGAATTCTGCCTCCAGACTCAGCTGCAAGATTTACTCCAACATGTGCTTAGAACCTATCCTAAGGATTTGAGTTTTGCCAACCACAGAAATGCATGATCTTTAAACCTTCTCCATTTTGTATATAAATACTAGATTGTCGCTCCCCCTCTTCGTGGAGGAACGACACAGGACCCTGCGCTGTTCTTTTGTCTGCTCGGCCCTCCCCGGGTTTGCTGCTGGTTCTTCCCGGGTTGGCTACCATCCCTTCCACCTCCTTGGAAGGGCGGTTCCCCCTGCCACTTTCCCCACTTCCGCGGGGGAGCGGCATACCGCCGGCCGGCTCTCTCGGGGGCTGCTCAGATGTTCCTCAGGTGTTCCTAGTGCATGTTGTCTCTCTCCTGCTTTATAGTCCTCTTCCACCAATCCCAACTCTGCTACCCACACGCCGAGTACACTGCTCTCCTCCAATCAGGAGCAGGTCCTACAGTTTATTGGTTGAACTGGAGGCAGCTGTGTAGAAGCTGTTTCCCTTCTCAGTGCCATATTGTGGGAAAGCAGATGCATAGAATAAGTCTTAATTCCAGTAACTTAGTCTAGTCCGAGTTGCTCCCCACACTAGATGAATGAATGGATGATAGATAGATAGATAGATATGATAGTGAAAGAGAAATGGAGATACAGACAGAGACAGAGAGACAGAGGTGGAAATGGAGAGAGAAAGAGAGGGAGAGAAAGATGATGAGGATGACGATGATGGTGAAGAAGTAGAAGACATAGATATTGGCAGGAACCATTAAGAGCACTATATCCAGGGGTCAGTGCTGTGATGCAGTAGATTAAAACCACAGCCTGCAGTGCCACATCCCATATGGGCCTTGGTTTGAGTCCCAACTGCTCCACTTCAGATTCAGCTCCTTGCTAATGTGCCTGGTTGGGGGTGGGGGTGGAGAGCATCAGAGCTCTTAGAGTTCCTAGAGCCCTGCAACCCATGTAGAAGGCCAGGAGGAAGCTCCTGGCTCCCAGCTTTGATCTGGCTTAGCCCTGGTTGGTCATTGTGGCCATTTAGGGAGTAAGCCAGCAGGTGCAAGATCAATCAATCAATCGATCGATCTATCTCTCCTTCTCTCTCAGTAACACTTTCTTTCAAATAAATAAATTTTTTTTTTTAAAAAAAGAGCACTCTAATCCATCAGGATTCTCCAAAATACATCTGAAATTGGTTCTGTTTTCTGGGGAACTCTGACCAGTAGAGTGCCCTTAAAGTCTGCTTCCCTCTCTCTGTTAAGTAACTCAAGGGCAAGACCCTAGAAAGCCCTCCAGCTGACCCCAATTTCAGTGCTCAGAACTTGTTTGCACATAGTCCATCCAAGTCCTGTCTCATTATGGCTTGGCACCCACATTTGCACTCTTGATAGCTCCTCTCTATAAGAATTCCCCTTGGCTTTGATTCAAAATGATGACTTTCAACTTATTCCCCACCATTTCCAGGGAACATGGAGATTCTGGAACTGAAACTTGTGATCACGTGTTCTGAGGCTTTTTAACTGGTTGTGGCCAAACTGAGTGAGGGCCACACAGCTCTGCCATTATCACATCCAGGGTGTGTAGACCATGTGGAACTCTGAGCTCCTATGTAGCACAGGCCAAGTGCCACCTAAAGGGACCCAGCATCACTGGACAGACTTCATTCTGGTATCCTGAGGATGTTTAAGGTGAAAATTGGGACTACATTTATATTGTTTTTTACACATCAGCACTGTTTCATGTCTATCCATGTCACCCCCACTAAATCTATGTTAGAACTCCATTGTCTGATTGTTGTTCCATGGTATCTTACATAGAAAATAAAAATATTTATTTATTTATTTGAAAGGCAGAACAACAAAGAAATAGGCAGGGGGTGGTGGAAGAGAGAGAGAGAGAGAGTCTCCCATGTTCTGGTTAACTTCCCAAATGGATGCAAAAAGCCAGGTCTGATCAAAGCCAGAAACCAAAAACTCCATCTGGTCTCCTACATGGATGACAGGGGGTTAAAGTACTTGGATCATTATCTGTCACCTTCTCAGGTGCATTATCAGGAAGCTGGATAAGAAGAGGAGCAGCTAGGACCCAAACCTGTACTCCCATACAGGATACTGGCATCACATTCAGTGGCTCAACCTCCTACACACCAACACCAGCCCTTAGGAAGCTTTTTTAACATAAAAATCTAATGGATATCTGTCTTTGGATATTATGAAATCTCACTCACTGAATTATTTTTAAAAACAAAGAAACACACTATTCAATTTAGTACCTAACAAAGATTTGGCAAAAACTCTACTAAAATGTTCATTCAATAGAATTCTCCTTATCCAAAGTCTCCCTGTGGAAGTCATTTAATTGTGTGTTACAAGTCTTCAAGGTGCTTAAGGCATTGAATGAATTTATTAGAGTCAATATAGAATTTTGAACGCAAATTCTTGATTTTATATTTACATACATGAGTGAAATCAAATATTTAAAAACCCAAGCAAAGTCACGGCCCTTAAAATGGCTTTTTTGAAGGCAGACAAGTCACTTATTCAAGATCTCACTGATATACACAAAGCAAGAGAATCCAATCCTTTAAAACAGTTCTCATTGACTTTGGCCATGTCACTCAGGCAGCACTCAAGTAAAACCCCACAAAGTCAGAACAGAATGTGAGACTGTATCTTCTCCCATGATTACCAATCCAAAGAAGAACTTGGAAGAGAGCCTAGACTTATTTTGCACATACGCAGACTGAGGCACAGAGGTGTGTGAGGTATGAACTGCTTTGGGGCCACAAGGCAGTTCCCTGTTGGCCCCTGCACCTCCTTTGTGACTCAGCCTAACTTAGCCCTGTCTCATGGAGAGGCAAATTTGCCACAGAAGATGATCATCTCAGAATGGATGTCCCTTATAAAGAACAGAAAGGGCTTATTCGCCATGAACTGGTATCGGATGGGCAGTCGTTTCACGGTGATGATGTCCCCGGTGGCGGCTGCCGCCTCAGTGCCTTCTTCGTTGACATCCACGTAGGATTTATGGATCACCTTTGATAGGTACAGACCCTTGGCTGACGACATTCCAGAAAGATCAGCCTTGCCCTGGTTGAAGATATCTGCCATCCCTAGGGATTTTAGCAAGGAATTGAGCTCATACTGGATCTCGAGCTTGAATCGAGGCAAATGCACTTCAACTTCTCTTTCCACCATGTGGGAAGGGCCGATCCACTCCTGAAGTGCGCGTGCGTTCAGCTGCTTTGCTATCTGAGCAAAAACACAGATGAGCCCGCATGAGCAAAGTACCCGGCCTCTACATTGAACACTGTTGGCTTTCATAATTCTCAGTGTGAACGGGTCAATTTCATTACTTTCTTTTCTGCCTTCGAAACATACTCAAACCTTACCTGTGGAGGGGAGAGCTTCTTGCATTTAAACCCACCCTCACTCTCCCGCTTACGGCTTTGCCTCCATAGCTCATCACAAAGCTCAGGATGATCCCCCAGGTTTTGGCCTTGTGTCCCTCAGCGTGTGTCCCTCACCTGAACTTCTTTCTCTACCGCCCCTGAAGTCAGCACAGGCCCATTTTCAGGAAGAATTCAACTACAGCTTCTTGCTTCTCATTTGGCACCCTCCTTTATGAACTCAACCCTCATGCAACTCCAAGGATGCCAGGTCCCCGTTCCACTCTGACAGCTCCAGTCCCCTGGTGTCCTCCTGCTTTGCCTCTCCCTTCTAAGGAATTTGCAGGTGCTCCTTGCTCTGCTTCACCTGTACATCTTCTGCTCAGCCAGAGAAGGGTCATCCATTGTGTCCTCTAGGGAAACCTTCCCTGAGCTCTTCATTGTAACTCAAGCCATCCCCACGTCCACAGGACTTTCCACAGGGGTTAAATGGCTTCCAAACTGCTTGAAAACGCCCATGGAAAGGTATATTGCCACAAAACTATGCATGATTTTTGAACATTTCTGCACCACAATAAACCATCTTTTTAATTTCATTATCCCTGAAATTTTTGAAGTACCCTCCTATTTTTCCAAATATCGTCCACTCCAGCTGACCACAGGCTCCAGGTCCAGATCCCTTCTGAATTGGTCACACCTGTAAGCACACCTGTTCTCATGGCCATGCCCTGCTTCTCTAACCATAGTTCCCTCCAGATTGGTGTTCCTTTTACTGTCTAATCCCCGGCCAAGGCCTTTCAGGAAGCTCTCCCTGTGCTCACCCACTGGAGCCACATTGTTTTCACCTTAAGAGAAGCATTCCTTGTCTTAGGAACCCTCCAACTGGGGCCACCCCACCTGGGTGTGTGTCAGTTTGTGCAGCCTCCCTAAGAAACCATCTGTCATTCTAGCAGAGTGTTGGGAGGTCCCACTTCGGGGGGGGGGGGGGGGGGCATGGTCGCTCCCAGACTGCCAGCCCTGTTCTAGGCAGCTTCAGCTGCAGCCAGGGAGAGGGCATTTGACCCAAATTCTCACCATGAATCTGTTTTCTTTACGGTTGTGGCACGCATTTCCCAAAAAAAAACTAATGACCAGTATGTGTGTATATTTCTGCAAGAGGCTCCTTCTGCCTCCATGTGCCTCTTCTCATATAAGAATAACTTCTTTTCCCTAAGTCCATTGTCCCAAAGCACAGGGACTGTGTGTTGCCCTTTGCTCTTGCTTTCCCTAGGGCAATACCTAGATGGTGACTCAGTGACTAACATCGGCACCAACATCTTGGGATGCACAGAGCGCGTGTGTGCCCATGTGCACACACATGCACAGGCTCTTTCCCTGATGGCAGCATTCTGGCCACTGTACCTGTTCTAGCTTAGTTGTGCCTGTTGGAAGCAGAATAATCATGCTTAGTTTGTTGTTGACGTAGGGCAGCTCGAGAACTTGCATCTGAGGCCTCTTTATGACAGCCAGCTTAAACGTTCCCATCTGGTACATCATTTCCACAAGTACACTTCTGCCCTAAACAATAAAAAATAGAAAGATTGCAATTAAGCCATACAGTTGCAGAGGTACATATGTGAGTGCATATGTATGCGTTCTTGTTTTCTTGTAGAACATGAATGCCTGCATTAACACTCTAAAGGCATGAGTGGACCCTTTTATTTCTTCCCTTTGCAAAAGTTATCATTATTTTTTAATCTGAAGGTAAGTCATGGCTAGAGATTAAGTAATTCTAATAATACAGTCTTGAGTCAACCGAAAACTGAAGCATATTTCTAGCAAAAATTATGCATGTAGGAAAATGAACGTGTATTATTTTCTTTTTTTAATCAAATTAAAGTTTTTCTAGGATAAAAATGGCAGATAATTTTATTGTGCTGCTTGAGAAATTAACAATATATATGGAAAGAGTGGATAGTTCTTCTCTGCCAGGAAATCTGGGAAAGGTTACTGACACTTAATATGGAAAAAGTAAAATTTCATAGAAAACAAAAATGAAGAAACCTATGGAAACCAAGACCATATTTACTAAACCTTTCTGAATTTTCCATCTAAAAATTAACTACTTACCTCATTTAGCTGAAAAGGGGCTTTAACTGTCTCTCTTTCCTGAAACTTGTTCTGCCATTGTCCTTTGAAATATATGGCATTCACCAGGACCATTACAGAGGAAGGGTCAATTGTGCCCTCTCCAAAGAGGTTTGTGACTTTTCCTGGAATTAAAATAAGAAGATAGATGTATTTGGATTTGACCTTAATAATCTAGAGTTGAATAGTCACAAGAAATCTAGAGCCGTTTCCTTTATAAGACTAATTAAAAGTTTGACATGCCAGAAGAATTCCTTCATCTCACAGCCATAGAATCTTTCTTGTTGAATGAGTGCATTAGTATTAAATGCTTTGTTATTTCTAATCAGAAGATGGCATCCAGGGAGTAAGGAGTATGTTAGTGATGGATCAATTAGTCTTATACATAGTTATACCAATGCTCTCTCATGTATTGCGTCTTATTTAGAAAATTCTGTGATAATTTCTTGTGGCTTATCTTTAACAATTATAAGCTTTATAAACACCAAGTCCTCACTGGGGAAAATCAATTAAGTATTTAAAAATATTTGCTAATTCTTTAAATGTGCTAGGATCAGCGTATCTCAAATATACAGTTCACTTGAAGTAAACACATCTGAACATCAAGATTTACAAAAAGTCACCAGGAGGTGCTTGCTTTGTAAATGTAAGAATACTTCAAACAGTTCATGGAAAATGGAATTAAAAGCTAAGTTTATTTTGGTACAAATGTTTTTGAGACCCAGGCATAGTATTTTCATAATACACATTTTCCATAAAGTATTTGAAGACCCCTTATACTAATAAAAATGGAACACCCAACCTCTTGGTGTATTTTGGCACATCAATTTACAAAACCTTTTTGTAATATAGTCACAGAGATATCTGAAGTATCAGACTCCATGCTTGATGAAGGCTATAATTTCCACTGAACATCTGGGCCTCACACAGTAACTAGCTTGTGCTATAAATATCTAACCTGAAGTGCTGCATGCCTAGACTCTTAATGAATGTGTAAGTAAATATATAACTGGGCGATTGAATAACAAGCACTCTAAATAAACATGCACTTATTCTAAATAAATATCATAATGCACACATGACAAAAAATAGCATCAATTTAATTTCTGATTTCAAAAACATTATCAAGGCATTTCAGTGTGCCACTGTTCTAGGGACCACAGCACTGAGCATATGACAAGAACCTAAATACAAATTCCTGTCCCAAAGCTAATATCTCAGCTGAGGGCTTTACTGAGTAAATTTATATTAAACCTCAGACTCTTTTCTCATGATCGGTGGATCAGCGGATCAGAGTTTGGTACATGACATAATAATACACAATGGGATATTATTTAGCAATACGAAACAAGAAAATCCTGTCATTTCCAGAATGGAGAGCATCATAGACAGACACAGTAAGACAAATACCACATATTCTCCCCCAAATGTGGAAGCTAAAAACAAAACAAAACACCTCAATCTAAATGCAGAATAGCGATTATCCCAGGCTGGGATGTGGAGGGTGGATAGAGGGAATCCAGATAGTGGATACCAAGTCAGAGTTAGAGCAAAGGAGTAAGTTCTTACTGCCACACAGCATAGTGGAGTTAGTTCACAATAACCCAGTGCATGTTTTATGAACAAACAGAAGAGCTCCAAGGCCCCAGTCTTAAAGTAAGGTCGAAGAAGGAGAAATGTTTACTACACTGATCTTATCAGTATACACGGCATATATATATTGAAATGCCACACTGTGGCACAAAAATTTGTAAAAATGTTGTCAATATAAATTTTTAATTTATTAATGATGTTTTTGGGGCCATCATTGTGGTGCATCAGGTTAATAAATATGCCTGAAGCGCCAGCATCCCATATGGGTGCCAGTTAGAGTCCCAGCTGCTCCTCTTCCTGTCCAGCTCTCTGCTACGGCCTGGGAAAGCAGTAGAAGATGGCCTAAGTCCTTGGGTCCCTGCACCCATGTGGGAAACCCGGAGGAAGCCCCTGGATCGTGGCTTCGGATCAGCGCAGCTCCAGCCAATGCGGCCAATTGGGGAGTGAATCATCGGATGGAAGACCTCCCTCCCTCCCTCTCTCCCTCTTCCTCTCTCTCTCTCTCTTTCTCTCTGCCTCTTCTCTCTCTGTGTATCTCTGGCTTTCAAATTAATTAATTAATTAAAAAATGATCTTTTTAAAAACACATTTCGCATGTGTGGTTTATTTAGTATGACTGTGCTAAGTAAACTATCATATCTAAAAATATTTGTTTTTACAAGCATTTCCTAATTTTTTAAAAGATTTATTTATTTGAAAGTCAGAGTTACAGAGAAAGAAATAGAGAGAGCTCTCCCATCTGCTGATTCACTGCCTAAATGGCCACAGCAGACAAGGCTATGCCAGGCCAAATCCAGGACCCAAGGGCTTCACCTGGGCATCCTACATGGTGGCAGTGGCCCAAACACCTGGACCATTTTCCACTACTTTTCCCAGGCCATCAACAGAGAGCTGGCTTGGAAGTGGAGCAGCTAGTACAGGAACTGGTACCCATATAGAATGTCAGCGTCACAGGCAGTAGCTTTACCTGCTACGCCACAACACCAGTCTGAGCATTTCCTGATTTAACATCAGCTAAATGGATAACATATTTGTATATGTTTGTCTATGACTAATCAGTCATAATGTCTGCCAATCCATCAGTCAAGAAGAGACCTTGAGAGCTCCTCATTGTTAAGCAGTTTGGTGGGAAAAAAGAAAGCATGGTCCTTCTACTCAGAGAAGTATCTATTTCTCCTACTGACATACTCTACATAAATACAGTTAACTCTGACTTTGTACTTTGATGCTAGCTCATCCTTATTGTTTTTTCTTTGTCTTTTTTTTAACTTTTATTTAATGAATATAAATTTCCAAAGTACAGCTTATGGATTACAATGGCTTCCCCCCCATACCGTCCCTCCCACCCGCAACCCTCCCCTTTCCCACTCCCTCTCCCCTTCCATTCACATCAAGATTCATTTTCGATTCTCTTAATATACAGAAGATCAGCTTAGTATACATTAAGTAAAGATTTCAACAGTTTGCTCCCACACAGAAACATAAAGTGAAAAATAATAGATGATTTTTTAAATGATGATGAAATCAGATCAGACCTATTGTCATGTTTAATCCCAGTGAGAGTCAAGTTGGGAATTGATAATTTCTTTTTTTTTTTTTTACAGAAGATCAGTTTAGTATACATTAAGTAAAGATTTCAACAGTTTGCACCCCCATAGAAACACAAAGCGAAATATACTGTTTGAGTACTCGTTATAGCATTAAATCTCAATGTACAGCACACTCAGGAAAAAGATCCTACATGAGGAGTAAGTGCACAGTCATCCTTATTGTTTAATCAATTCAATTCTCTCCCATATTAGAAAATATGATTGCCTGAGTTCTGAGGCTTCAGCAACCAATGGTACAATGCTACTGGTGGCATGATCTCACAGAGAGGGATTATTCCAACACGATAAAGTTGACTATGCACTTCTAGTGGGATACATCCTAAGACTAAAAAGAATTGCCAGAAATATCTTAAGAACAGCTTTTCATTGTTTTATTAGTATTGTTATTTTAAGGCTGCATTATGGCGTGAGGTAACTGTACCAAATATAGGTGACATTAGAGGGCGGTGATTTTAACACAGGATAAAAGAGAAACAGGTGTAAGGAAGCATCAGGTAAAAATCTCAAGCACTTAAATTAAATAGGAAATATCAGTAAGAGATTATGCTGTAATTTATATATTTTTCTGACAGGCAGAGTTAGATAGTGAGAGAGGGAGACAGAGAAAGTTCTTCCTTCCATTGGTTCACCCCCCCAAAATGGCCTCTACAGCCGGCGCACTGTGCTGATCTGTAGCCAGGAGCCAGGTGCTTCCTCCTGGTCTCCCATGCAGGTGCAGGGCCCAAGGACTTGGGCCATCCTCCACTGCACTCCCGGGCCACAGCAGAGAGCTGGCCTGGAAGATGAGCAACTGGGACAGAATCCGGCGCCCCAACCGGGACTAGAACCCGGAGTGCCGGCGTCACAGGCAGAGAATCAACCTAGTGAGCTGCGGCGCAGGCCACTGTAATTTATCTTAAAATATATATTTTGAGGGACATCATACTGGTGCTGCAGGTTAAGCCACCTTTTGCAATACCTGATTCCCATTTCAGAGTGCCAGTGCAAGTCCTGGCTGCTCTGCTTCCAATCCAGCTTCCTGCTAACATCCTTGGGAAGGCACTAGATGCTAGAAAAAGTATTTGGGTCCTTGCCATCCATGTTGGAGACTCAGATAGAGTGCCTGGTTCCTGGCTTTAGCTTGGCATCGCCCTGACAGTTGTAGCCATTTGGGTAGTGAACCAGTGGATGGAAGGTCTCTCTCTTTCTTTACATACAAATAGATCTATTTTTACAAGATGTATTTATTTTTTAAAGGTTTTATTCATTTGAGAGATAGAGTTACAAACAGAGAGAAGGAAGGGCATAGAGAAAGGTCTTCAATCTGCTGGTTCACGCCCCAAATGGCTGCAAAGGCCAGAAACTGGGCCCATCCAAAGCCAGGAGCCAGGGGCTTCCTCTGGGTCTCCCACATGGATGCAGGGGCTGAAGCCCTTGGGCAATCATCTATTGCTTTCCCAGGCCCTAGCAGAGAGCTGGATCGGAAATGGAGCAGCCAGGACATTAACCAACACCCATATGGGATACTGGCGCCATATGTGATGTAGTCAACTACACCACAACACCAGCATCCTTATTTATTATTTATTTGAAAGGCAAAGTTATGGGGTGGGGGAGAGGAGGGAGAAGGGAGAGAGAGAGGGGAAGGGGAGAGACCCTCCATCTGCTGGTTCATTTCCCTAATGGCCCTACTACCTGAGTTGTGCCATGCCAAAGCCAGGAGCCCAGAGATTCCTCTGGGTTTCCCACATGTGTGGGTTCAAGTCCTGAGCCTAACTCCAATTCCAGCTTGCTACTAAGTTGCACCCTGGGGGGCAGCTGTGATGGCTTAAGTATTGAGCACCTGACACATGAGAGAGAGATCTAGATAGACTTCTAGGCTCCTGGCTTTGGCCTGGCCCATCCCCAGCTATTTCATGCATTTAAAGAACAAATCAGAAGGTAAAAGATCTCCCTACTACCACCCCTCTCACTTGCTTTCTCCCTGCCTTTTATATAAATAAAATTAAATAAAAATTTAAAGTAATAAAAATAGTTCATATACAGGGTTTTTTAAATTGTGAAAAATGCATTTAAAATTTAATTGTAGAACAATACTTACATAAGGTGGAAATGGTGTTCATTCTCATTTTCTGAGTCACTTGGGCATAAACCATTCTGGGAAAATGATTGTAAGAGATATTTCAAAATATAGCCCTACTTCCTTCATTTCTGATCTACCTATGTCAAGTTCAAGGCTTCACTCAGCTTTCTTGTCAGCGCGTTGACCCAGGGAGTTTATCAATACAGCACAGATAAAGTTTGGAGAAACATATGTGACTTATCCTTACCATTTGTTTTACTTTCAACCCAAGCATTAATAGTTCTCCTTGTTTCTTCTGTAGACTGTTCAAAGTCAACAGTCTGCAGCCTGGTTTGATACAATTTCTCAGAACAGGTTAGATATTGCTGTGAAAGAAAGGACAATTAATCAATAACAGAACAGTAGTGTAAGGAAAACAAAAACCTATAGCTCTGAGCCGGCGCCGTGGCTCAATAGGCTAATCCTCCACCTTGCGGCGCCGGCACACCGGGTTCTAGTCCCGGTTGGGGCGCCGGATTCTGTCCCGGTTGCCCCTCTTCCAGGCCAGCTCTCTGCTATGGCCAGGGAGTGCAGTGGAGGATGGCCCAGGTGCTTGGGCCCTGCACCCCATGGGAGACCAGGAAAAGCACCTGGCTCCTGGCTCCTGCCAGGATCAGCGCGGTGCGCCGGCTGCAGCGGCGGCCATTGGAGGGTGAACCAGCGGCAAAGGAAGACCTTTCTCTCTCTGTCTCTCTCTCTCACTGTCCACTCTGCCTGTCAAAAAAAAAAAAAAAAAAAAAAAAAAAAACCTATAGCTCTAAAGCTCTAACATACAGACAAAAGTATCTCATATTTATAGCATGAAAGATGTGCAATCCACATGAGCTTGTTTTTAATAAAACAAAAATGTTAACAAAATCTAAAAAGATTGTTCAGAAATGTTTGCTTATTATTTCTATCATATCATTGGCTTCTTTTTTCTAGAATGTTCCAGGGGCCAGTGCTGTGGCAAAGTGGGTAAAGTCACTGCCTGCAGTACTGGCATCCCATATAGGTACCAGTTCGAGTCCCAGCTGCTTCACTTCCAATCCAGCTCTCTGCTATGGCCTGGGAAATCAGTAGAAGATAGGCCACGTCCTCAGGCCCCTGCACCCACATGGGAGACCTGGAAGAAACGGATAGGTGCAGCTCTAGGCTCTGCAGCCAATCAGGGAGTGAGCCTGCAGATGGAAGACCTCTCTCTCTCTCTCTCTCTCTCTCTGCCTCTCCTCTCTCTGTGTAACTCTTTCAAATAAATAAATAAATCTATTAAAAATAAAATAAAATAAAATGTTCCAAGCAAAATAAAACAAATTGAAGTATGGTGAGTATGGTTTCATCTATCTTTACTCTTTCCTTTTCAAAGCAGACAGATAACAATTTTTACTGTCATGCTATAGACAGAAAAATTTAGAGCCAGAGTGATTAAGTGGCTTGCTAGTTTGAAGTCTACCAGAAAGTCTCTCAATAAGCAACCTTAATAAAATGAATAATAACAACATTCGGGCCGGTGCCGTGGCACACTAGGCTAATCCTCCGCCTTGCGGCGCTGGCACACCTGGTTCTAGTCCCGGTCGGGGTGCTGGATTCTGTCCCGGTTGCCCCTCTTCCAGGCCAGCTCTCTGCTGTGGCCCTGGAGTGCAGTGGAGGATGCCCCAAGTGCTTGGGCCCTGCACCCCATGGGAGACCAGGAGAAGCACCTGGCTCTTGCCATCGGATCAGCGCAGTGCGCCGGCTGCGGCGGCCATTGGAGGGTGAACCAACAGCAAAGGAAGACCTTTCTCTCTGTCTCTCTCTCTCTCACTGTCCACTCTGCCTGTCAAATAATAATAATAATAACAATAATAACAACATTCTCTGATGTAGATAATTGACATTTTAAAAAGTTATATAAAGTGTGAACATATGCAGGACTTTGCCGTTTTTCTCACCTAAAACATATTACCCAAATGAAAGTAGTATATAAATTCCGTATATGGAATCTATAATTCTCTTTTAAAATCCCTTGCACGTAGCATTCTGGAGCCAGTATTAGTTATCAGCTATTGCCCTTGATTCCTAGAACTGGCAACTGCCAAGACAGCAGCCAAATCTACATGAACTCAACTAACCTGCCTTGATTCTGCTGTTGACAACGTGGGAGCAAACCTCCACAGGCCACCAGGACCGTGTCCCACCATAAACTGAACCAGATGATAAGAGACTTACATATATGGAAGTTGTGAAAGTGGCTGCCTGGGGTTTGGTTTTCCATTTGCCTAAATGGTTCTTTTGTGCCTAAATCCAATGTAGAAGGAAAGTGAGCTTAACTAAGAACTAAAAACAAGCCTTAGGATCATTCTTGTCCTAAGTTGGTTCCAATTGCCTCTGGAACACATCCTTTTGTGGCTCCCTAAAGCCCACAAGATAGGAGTTTTTCCAGCCACAATCCTGAGATAACAAGGTCTATCTATCTCATGACACAGGTTACAGCCATCACCATCATGCTAATGAGGAGCACCTCAGTTCAGGAACAGTTGCAATGACCATCATTCCAAATCAACATTTATTATGATTATGTCTGGGTCAGTGTTTGCAGAAGTAAGAGAGAGGGCTCCAACTTAAAGGACCATAATTGTCTACCGCTCCCACTTCAGGAACTCTCTATAAAATTTTCCCTACATTGCCCAGGACAACAAAATAAAATATCCCTGAGATGTTTGTAGAACCAAAGTGGGCTAGCCACTCCTAGGTCAGACCACCAGAATTTTATCAGACTAAGACACGGCATAGGCTATTGGGCTAGCGAAGAGCTTCTTCCTTTCTTTCTCAGCTGGCATTTAGGTTATAGTGGTTAAGAAAAAGCTGCACAGCTGGCCCTAGCATTTCAACCTCAGTCACAGCAGGATGATTTGGCAATTCAAAGCAAGAAGATGAATTTGGAGAGGGCTCACACCCAGGTGTTGCCATTTAATTTTATCTGTGAAACTTGATTTTTCTGCCTCATGATCTAGAATTAATGACAATACTGTACCTGTATCTCAGAATAATGTAAAGATAATACAAGATCATGCCTGCATTGTTGAGGCATTAGAAAATAGTACAGGGATTGGCAAATATTAAACATACAATAAAACTACATATTGCAATGCTGTTGGGATAGGATATAACTTGCATTTCAATTTTGGGGCTAGAATTTAGTTTAATCCTATCATTTTAAAGATAGAAGTGGAAGCAAGCAATTTAGTCCAGCAATTAAAAAGCTTGTGCTCCACATCCTTGTACCTGTATTCAATTCCTGCCTGAGGCTCCTGACTCAAGTTTCTCACTAATGCAGACCTGGGAGGCCATGGTGATGGCTCAGATAATTGACTTCCTGTCTGGATTGCGACTCTGGCTTTGATCCAGCCCAGTTCTACCTGTTGTGGCCATTCATGTAGAGAATCAGCAGATAGGAAATTCTCTCTCTGTCTCTCTGTCTCTCTCTCTCTCTGTCTCTCTCTTTCTCTCACTCTCTCTCAACCTCTCTGCCTCTGAAATAAAATTTCAAAATAATGTTTAAAAAGCTAAAAAGACAGGAGAAATGATCTTTCTAAAGTCATACATCTGAATGAGAGCAGACTTTAGGCCTCTTGGCTACCTGTCCAGAGCACTTTCAACTATGTCTTTTTTTTTTTTTTTTTTTTTTTTTTTGACAGGCAAGTGGACAGTGAGAGAGAGAGACAGAGAGAAAGGTCTTCCTTTGCTGTTGGTTCACCCTCCAATGGCCGCCGCAGCCGGTGTGCTGCAGCCGGCGCACCGTGCTGATCCGATGGCAAGAGCCAGGTGCTTCTCCTGGTCTCCCATGGGGTGCAGGGCCCAAGGACTTGGGGCATCCTCCACTGCACTCCAGGGCCACAGCAGAGAGCTGGCCTGGAAGAGGGGCAACCGGGACAGAATCCAGCACCCCGACCGGGACTAGAACCAGGTGTGCCAGCGCCGCAAGGCGGAGGATTAGCCTATTGAGCCAAGGTGCCGGCCTCAACTATGTCTTGATGCTCTGCCACTAAGGACCTTGAAGAAGATATGGAAAATGTATTTAGTGAATCATTCTTACCTACTTTACTTTATGCTTCATCCCTAACCTTGATTCATGTCAGCTTTAGGGATTTTTGCAGAAATAGGATTTATGTAATATTTCACTACTTTAAATGAGAGTTTGGGTACAATCATTTCACTGAAACTCTAAGTTCAAATTGAGTCTCTTAAAGATAAATACATGACTCTCCTCACTCTTCATTCATTTAATGGTATGAAATTCACAGGGTGTTAAGAAAGCTGTTGACCACCATCTCAGATGGACTTACCTGATGGAATGCTATTTTTTTGGTCCCATAGAGTCTGTTTGCAATGCTGAGGGTATAGTTAGAGTCTAGTTGGTTGATTTGCGAGATTAGAACTCCAAAGTCTGAATGAATCCTTCCAGCTTGGCTGCACTAAAGACAGTAAACAAAGAATGGTGTATTAAGTTGCTTTATTTCTTGCCAGTGGAGAGTTATAAGCAATGTGAAAATAATACTAGAGAGCCTGAGAATAAAAGGTCAGTGGATATAAGAAGTTGAAGAGTTTAAAGCACTTTTCTCCTCTAGATTTCCTTTAGCACAAAAATCTCATAACTCTGTGACTGGCTGCCATCTGTGAGCAGAATTATAACTACTGCAAAAGTCCACATGGACTTGTTAACTCTAATGGTTTAATTCAAAGGCACTTTTCATGAATAAAGAAATTCCAGTGGATGATATTCAAGGCACTAATCCAAAGTTTTGTTTCTCCCTTTATTCTTATGGGATCATTTCTTTTCTCTATCACATGCTTTCCAGTGTCTGTTTTCTATATGGCAATTTAATCAAACACCTCAACCTTTCATTGTATTTACCTTACGCTCTGATCTGTCTCTCAGTGATAACAACTCCACTATACTTGCAGCTTTGATGCTTTTGAAAAACAGTAAGAATTCATGGACATTACAGGGGTTTGCCTAAATTCTCTAAAGCAGTTGTGATCCAACTATGGCCTTTGATCTCCTAAAATAAGTTGGGTTCTGTGAAGCAAGTATTCTGTGAATCTATATGCATTTATGTATTTTCTCTACCAATGACTGCCAAACACAGTGATTTTCACATAGGAGTTCTGTATTACTGTGTTGTCAAAAATCATACTCTTACTTGAAAAAACTAAGCACTAAATTCCCAAAGTGTATGGATTGGGCAACATCATCATAATTCAATTATATGGAAAAGCATCAGGGTGCATTCCAGGCCTTTCAGTGGGCTGAAAAAAAAATCCAACACTGCGTAGATGATGCTGGCAGAGCCTAAAGGGGCACAGTGCATAAAATACCAGAAAAGTGTCAGTAAGCATGACAATAAATCATGTAATAAAATCTGGAAATTTTATTATTTTTATTGTCATTATTATCATTGTTAAGCTCTCTGGGTTGCAGTGCTTATCAGAAGGATTAAAGGGGGAGCCCAGGGATGTCATCACTGGTTCTCTAATGGTCAAAAGAAGGGGCCCTGCTGCCCCATGCCTGGACTGTTATTTTCTGTGTTCTTATATGAAAGAGCACTTGACAACTCTGCAATGGTACTGCCATACCTCTGACGAGTCCTTAAACTCTGCCTTTGCTGATTCTTCATGATTAATGTGAAGCACCTAGAAGAGGAAAAAGGGATTGAGTGGCATCAAAGTCACTGTGCAGCCTATAAAAGGTTAACAGTTATAAATATTTATCTTTCCATATCACAGCAAGACCAATACACGCTAACCTTTGATATGGTTATGCTCCAAGTCCTGAATTAAGTCTTAACCATATCTTACTTAACCCTCCCAACAGTGTCATGAGTAGATTCTGTTAACCCCATTTTCTGTTAGGGAAATTGAGTTCAAGACAGATCAAGCAGCTTGACCCAGGCATTGTATCTCAGGCCCCAGGTACTGAGCTCACATAGCCCTCCTACCATCCTACCCCTCTCCTGCTGTTTCTAAGCCGTTTTCCAGGGCAGTGCCTATCAGAGGCTATCTCAGACACCACTTGGTTTCCAAGAACAGATGATAATAAGATATGCATGATTTCCAAGAACAGATGATAATAAGATAGCTTAGTAAACATACTAAGAGCCATTTTTTCTAGACTTCCACAGCATCATATAACATGTAATATAAAAAAGAAAATACTGATGTTATCCTGTGTAATCTCAGTCTACATTTTCTCATCTATAAAATGGGGTTAACAATTCCTACCCAGGACTATCATAAAGAAATGTAATAATGAGTGTCTTTTAAAATATAGTAACTTCTGGGCCGGCGCCGTGGCTCAATAGGCTAATCCTCCACCTTGCGGCGCCGGCACACCGGGTTCTAGTCCCGGTTGGGGCGCCGGATTCTGTCCCGGTTGCCCCTCTTCCAGGCCAGCTCTCTGCTATGGCCAGGGAGTGCAGTGGAGGATGGCCCAGGTGCTTGGGCCCTGCACCCCATGGGAGACCAGGAAAAGCACTTGTCTCCTGGCTCCTGCCAGGATCAGCACGGTGCGCCGGCTGCAGCGGCGGCCATTGGAGGGTGAACCAACGGCAAAGGAAGACCTTTCTCTCTGTCTCTCTCTCTCACTGTCCACTCTGCCTGTAAAAAAAAAAAAAAAAAAAAAAAATATATAGTAACTTCTAAAATGCCACCAAGTTTTAGTATAAGTTTAAATGTCTAGAGGATAAGAATAAACTCATGCACATGTTCTCTGTCACATTTAAATCATTGAAGAAAGAACTCTAAAACTGCATAGATGTATTTGTGGTACCACTAATAGTAGAGAAGAGACCATTATTTTCATTGCATTACATTATTTAAGCCACATTCTTTTTTTAGAAAAATAAGTTGTCCAAATGTGTGTTTTTTTATTTCACAAGATAGAAAAAAATTTATATAAAAGCAGAAATAATAATTTGGCTGACCCAGAGGGGACTCCTGAAAGACTCCCAGGATCTAGGAAAATCTCCACTGCATTCCATACCTTTTTGATTTGCTCTGCACTGTTTCCTCTGGCACCAAGAAGGATCATATGTAGAGCATAAAGCAGACTCAACGGGGAAAAGAAGATGTTATCTCCTGCATTGTTACTGTTCAGTTCTTTGAACACATCAAGGCAAAATTCAACATTTGCTGTGCTCAGGGAACTCATTTTTATGTTAGGCCCTGCTTGAGAACAGAAAGAGGGGAAATATCAGAACATTTCTTGAAAGAACAGGTAATAGGTACAGTTCAGTTATTACATTTCATGAATTTCGTTGTCTGAACAAAGTTCTTCATGAAAAATTGCCTATGTACCATTACCACATTTTCTAACAAATTAGTAAATGCTAGAAGGCAGAATTCACAATAGCTTCACAATCTATGGAATGGAAGACTTACTGTTCATTCAACCAACAGTTCAAAGTTACCTCACTATCAATTGTGTACATTTAAGAACTATCTGTAATTGTTCTTCAGCAAAAGCACAGAAGGAATTGGATCTTTGTGCTCCTAATTTTATGCTTTAAGATTCTCTTTATTCTGGAATGTGTTCCGCAAAAGAGTTCTGCACAGAAAAATTTTTGAGCTCTAAAACCTCAGCCAAATGAAATATTTTTCCACTTGACTGCCCACCTTGGCAACCCCACAGGAGAACTACTTCATACTGGCCATTCTTGCACAGACAAATAGCATTTCTAAAAACAAACTCAGGCAAAATTCTCTCCAAGTTTTTATCTCCTTGATGTTATACCCACCCAAAAGTAAGGCAACCTAACAAGTATATCATGCCATAAGAAGGTGGTCCAATTCCTCTATCCTGAGGTATAGTCATCATGTCACTCAAAGTCGAGGAATGGAAGAGGCAAATCTCAGAGAAGAAAAGATGATGCTGGAATGTGTGAATGTGTGTTATCTTTCAGCAAAAAGCATGTCAGTTTCTCAAACATTTATTGAACACTGCTAATTGTAGGGGGCTACAGTTATAAAATGATCAAGACTAGTTCCTGTCCTTGGTAGGGAGGGTTGTGAGTTCAATCTTCAGGACCCTCACTATCACCAAGCATTTCTTTCATTTAACTTCATGTCACCATTTTCCGTTGGTTCACCATGTATATCCTTGACCACTCTTTCTCTGTCTATTTTGCAAGGATTTTTCCCCATTTCCAAACTCCATATATCATACATCAGGATTCAGAGCTCAGACCTCTTCTCTGTATATGAACATATTCCAGGTGATCTGTCCAACCATATGCTTTAAATGTCACTTATGTGCATCAAATTCTTGAATGCTTGCTGAACCTGAATTCAAGACTGATATATCCAACTACTTACCCAACATTTCTACCTGAATGTATAACAAGTATCTCAAACCTAACATGTACAAAACCTCTTAACTTCCTAACACCGTTCTCCAGCCTATTCCCAAACAGACACCTTCACCTTTGTAATGGCCATCCCATTCTTCCATTTTGTTAGGCTAAACACTTTGGGATCATCCTTAAATAATTTCTCATTTTCATTCATATTCAATCTATCAAAAAAATCTTCTTTCCCATATCTTCAAAATCATTCACTGTCTGCCCATTTCTCTCTGTTTCTGATTTTACCACTTTGGTCAAACTATCATCTCCCCACTCCTGGATCATGGAAATAATCTCCTCACTCATATTCCTAGTATTTTCCTCCTTAATAATCTCTACAAAAGCTGGAGCAATATTTTTATATACAAGTTACTTAAATTATTTACTGCTCTGCTCAAAAACTCCAAGGGTTTCTTGTTCTCTCTGAGAAGAAACTGAAGTCTTTACCATAACCCACAAGGCCCTCTATGATCTGTCCCCGGCTACCTCTCAGACCACATCTCCTATCATAGTCCCACTAGGTCATTCTGCTTTAGCCATATCACCTTTTCATTACTTCAACATGGCACATCTCAGGGTTTCTGTACTTCCTATTTCTCTTTTGAAATGCTTTCCCAATATGTTCAACTGGCTCACTACAGCCATTCATTCATCTCTATTCAGATAACATCTCATCAACAAGGCTTTCTCTGACAATTCTATTTGAAATATCAGCACACATCTCTCCATTCCATTACCCTACTTTACTTCTTCATAACACACATCACTACCTACCTCATTATACATGTGTTTATTGCCTGATGGCCTTGTTTCTACATCCTCCATTAGAGGAAAGACTTTGTCTTGTCTAGACCAGCCCTGGCCATATCCTAGCCACTCAAGAAACCTCTGTGAAAGGAAAAAAATGAAGGGAGGGAATTTCAGTCCAGTTAAATGCAACAATTGGCCAATGTGGACAGAATAGTGTGAAAGCACAGAGAGTCACAGAGCCAACCAGAGAATTATGGACAGATTTCCTGCATGAAGCAATGTCCCTTCTGTTTCTTCTTTTTTTTTTTTTTTTTTTTTTTTTTTTTTTTTTTTTTTGACAGGCAGAGTGGACAGTGAGAGAGAGAGAGAGAGAGAGAGAAAGGTCTTCCTTTGCCATTGGTTCACCCTCCAATGGCCGCCGCGGCCGGCGCACCACGCTGATCCGATGGCAGGAGCCAGGTGCTTCTCCTGGTCTCCCATGTGGGTGCAGGGCCCAAGCACTTGGGGCATCCTCCACTGCACTCCCGGGCCACAGCAGAGAGTTGGCCTGGAAGAGGGGCAACCGGGACAGAATCCAGCGCCCCGACCGGGACTAGAACGCCGGCGCCGCAAGGCGGAGGATTAGCCTATTGAGCCTGGCGCTGGCCCCTTCTTCTTCTTAAAGAAGGAAGTAAGAGTCATCAGATGTATACATGTAGGAATATAATTCTAGACAGGAAGAAAAACATTAGCAGAGACTCCAACACCTGAAAGAGAAATTTTGTATTTCAAGAACATGAAATAAGAAGCCAAAGTTGTGGGCAGTGGGGTGGAGACAGGCAGGATTGCATCCTTGGAAGCTTTGCAAGTACTGCTAGTACCACTGAGAAATCAGAGCCAACTCTGGATAGTTCATGGTGGAATGTGTCTCTACGTCACCTAGTCAGGAGATTTTATCATCTCTAGGATATTTGTATACTCTCCCTCTCCCCTCTCTCCCCTCTCTCCCCTCTCTCCCCTCTCTCCCCTCTCTCCCTTCTCTCCCCTCTCCACCCCACCCTCTCTCTCCCTATCTTTCTCCCTCCATTCTCCCTGTCACCTCCCTCTCCTCAGTGGCCTCCCTCCATCACACTTTCAGATTGCTCTGGAGGCTATCACTGGAATTATTCAGCACTCTATTGACCACGTCTTTCCTTTTTCCAGATCCTTCAAATTCTCCCCAGACAGCATATTTTTTTAAATATTTTCTCCTCCCTACTTCTGTGCTTAAAGAATCTGCCTTAATGTAGCTTTCATGGAGCCACAGGCTTCAAAGAATTCTTCACCTATTCCAGCCCCTAGGAACAAGCCTTGGCCGGTCTACCCATCAATGAGATTCTGTATCTCCTACCTGAAAGACAGGAGGGAGTTTAATGAAAGCTTCTGGACAAAGCCTCCCCATGACGAGGAGAGACGCTCAGGAGGAAACAAGCCCTCTTCCTTCTCTTAGAGTGTACAATCTGTACGTGACTGCTGTTGCAGAGCTGTTTTGCGACCATAAGGTACCCAAACCAAAAGGATAAGCCAGGATGTCAAAGAGGAAAGATGGGAAGAATTTGGGTCTGTGATGACACCCAATTGAGAGGACAGATTACTCAACCCTGGATCTAGATTAACAAATCCCTAACTTGGGATTTCTTACCATGTGAGGTGATAATTTTCCTTCTTGTTTATTGAGTCTTCTTGCAGCTAAATGCATGCTAACTCATTTTAGTGACTTCCTTTTCCATCCTGTCTACTAAGGTCAATTAGCCCATTTACTGCACATTCACACTTTTCTGTCATAGCTGCACTTTTTCCTTTATTTAGTCCCTGAGAAATCTGAAAATATTTCATGCTTTTACCTCTGATCTTCCAGGATGAAGATTTTCTCTCTTTTAGAGTCCTATTCTAGGCCATTGTGCTCTGGAATTTTATGACTATGACATAATGTGTGTGTGTGTCTGTATGTGTGTGTCTCTGTGTGTGTATAATTGTTTCCAAAAAGAACATATGTCAGCTAAGCTCACTAAAGGTATGCTCTTCGGGTCTTGTTTGTTACAGTTGTAGGTATTTATGCCATACTTTTTAATGAAACGTAGTGCTGTATGTCCTTCTTGTCACAGAGACAAAGAGCACATCCCAAGAACTGGAGGACGTGGGAGAGAAGGTGGCACATTGGTTATCAGGCAGGCATGGATCAAAAAGAAGTGTGTCATTTGCAGACTTTCAAATACCAACCCATGGCATTTATATGGTAAAATCAATAGTCATGCACTCCTGCAATTGAAACCAGTTGTGATAAAATGCTCACTAGGGAGCTGATGCTGGGGATTCCATGGTTCAGACCACCCAGCAGAGTATAAAGGGCTCACACAGTTATCCCATACCAAACTTGGATTATACTTTTCTTTGCTCTTGATTTTTTTAAAAGATAGAACAGAGGACTTTACTCCTCTTTTTTCACTAAAATTCTATTATATGCCTTTAGCAAGATGCTATTTTTCAACTTAATTTTAATACAGCTCTCTGTAACATGTGTAATAACAGTGGTGACCTTGATAATCTTGCAGTTACATTAATAATGGAAACATACCCAATAATGAAGCACGTCCAAGCCAGGTGCTTGTCATGCAGCGTTCCACAGCCTAGTGAGCAGAATAGATTGGTGGAGTTAGATTCTGAAATGTAATTTCAAATATACAAGTAAATTTATTTTCTTAAATTTATGTTATATAATTATTATATAATGACCATTCCACAAATCATAGTTATTGCTGTCATAGTTATTGGGACACAGAAGAAAATAGTTTGGAATATACTGATAGACCATTATTACCTGTGAGGTATTTTTATTAATCTTTTTGTTGTTATTTCTTCTTTTATAACCACGAGTGTAGAAGATTGGACTCATCACACTCCTCAGGACTTGGCCTTCCTTAGGTTACAAAGTCTGCTCTCTTCTTGGCTTATTTCTGGATCTAATTCATTCCCTTCCCCTCTGCTCCAGTAGGAGACATTTATAATATATTTAAAGCCTATCATTTGGTTTACATGTATATTTTCAAAATATTGATTTCCTTTTTATGCACTTTTTAATTTTCACAAATGAGCTTCTTCTAAATGGACTTTCATATACTTCTATATTTCACTTCTTTCTGCATTTTTAAGATCTATGCATTTTACTCTGGAAACATAATCCATTACTTCCAACTGCTGCATTCTGGTTCTTCCACTGTAGTCTTGTCCAACCATTCCCCATAAACAGAAAAATATGTTCTCTCACTTCACAACCACCACACCAGTACTGGGACAAGCATCCTCACACACCTCTGTTTACACACCTGTGTTAGACTTTCTTGTAAGGGAAGTGGTTGACAAGGCTTTTGTATGTGACAAACACCATATGTATAAGCACCATATCATTCAGAACTCTAAGTCCTGAAAGTTAGGTGACGTTTCTGCCGTTTTACAGGTGAGGCATCAGGGGCTTGGGAGGTTACACTCTGTAAGTAGAAGAGTAAGGATCTGAACGTGGGTTCATTTCTTCTGAAATCTGTACTCTTCTCACTTGTTACCATTTGCTCTTCAGGTAAGCTATTATTTGTGATGAAATTATTCAATTTTACTACACTGATCTTATACTCCTATTGAGAATAGTATCTTACCAGGAATATAAAGAAATTTTGTCCACTACATAAAGCATCAAAAGGCTTAATTTCCATAGCTAATGTTTATTAAATAAAGTTCCATCTGCCTAGCTTCACAGTTAGATATTGCAGTTCTTCCAGGATCCCATTCACAGAACCAAGAAATGACACTTTAGGTTCAGGTTTTTCCTCAAAAAAATTACCAGAAATACATAAAATACATGGATAGAATTAATTCATGCACTTTTATATTTGGCACATTATTGGCAAGACAGAATTTCAATTTTCATTAAAGTAGCACTAAAAATAAATGCTTTATTCATTTTCCAAAATTCTACCTTTAACTGTTAAAGAGTTCTTTCACAACAGAGTTTCTATGCTAATCTTATATCCAACTGATTTTATGCAGTAGCTTTTATTGACAATCCCTTCCACATCAGCGTAAGTGCCCTTACATGTCCAAAGGTGTAGTTAGATGGATTTACAAATTTGCTTCTTCTAATCTACTGCTCTTTCTCCCTTACTGGCTTGAACATTCCTTGAGGACAAGGAAAAATGCACTGGAAGGCTATCAGTGTCTTCCACATTCACCCAGGAAGCAACATCTTTTAGCAATGTCAACATTTAAATATTTTTTGATTTCTTTTCTAATTAGTGTTGCCCAGTCAGTTTCAGGAAGAAGAAACCAACAGAAGACATAATCTTATCAAAGATTCATAGACTCCTGATGAGGTCATACTCAGGTGGGGAGTAGAAATAGGAAATATCCTAGTAGTAGAAGAGCTTAAAATTGAAGAGGGAGAAAATGGCAAAAAAAAATTTCCTTGAATGTCCCTTTCTGCTTTCTTTTATGGAAAAAAAAGTCTGCCAAGCAAATGAGATGTGCTGTCTAGAAGTAAATATGACATTGATAGGGGAGAAGGAAGGTCCAGGCTGCAACCCTTCCAAGTTAAGAAGGGGGAGCTCCAGAAGAGACAACTTATCCCGGAGACAGAAGGCGAGGCAAAGGTCTCAGAGGGTGACACTCACACTGCAAAAGTGCAGAGGGTCTGGGTCTGCCCTTCTTAGGAAATTCCCTCTCTAATGCAGGCAAAGACCCAACTTCTTAAGACCTGGAGTAAGTTCCCACCACTCACAAATCCCTTCTCTCATGGCAGCTTATCTGATCCTTCTTCCCCTTCCTTAAATTAGACCTTTTCTTTAACTTTCACTATCTATTTTTCTAACTTTTCAAACCTCACATACCTATTCCTAGAAATATAAGGAATTCTGGAACACTCATTTCATCATGCAAACATGAACTTTGGAATTTTACACCCATGTAAATAATACATGTTTTATTTAAGGTGTTAATTTTAAAGCTACAAGAAAAAAAGCAAAAGCCAGGAAAATAAAGAAACTCATTCTAAAACACAGTAATTAATGAGGCTGGTTCAGTGGTAAGCTCTTCTCAGGA
The DNA here is from genome assembly GCF_051225735.1 of Oryctolagus cuniculus. Taxonomy (NCBI): domain Eukaryota; kingdom Metazoa; phylum Chordata; class Mammalia; order Lagomorpha; family Leporidae; genus Oryctolagus; species Oryctolagus cuniculus. The sequence continues at coordinate 15,066,914 of NC_142876.1, forward strand.
GCTAAGAAGTGTTTCAAGACACAGAGGCCACAGCCACGCATGAGAAACTCTGGTGTGGAAAAGGATTATTTGTAAGTAGAAAATATCAAGAGTTCCATTTTGCTAAGCAAATCAGAGATTTAAAATAAAGTCAATCTATCTCAAAGATTTTTAAATGAATTCTCTCAATTACATTCAATCATCTTCATATACTCATCAAAGGATCAACAAAAGCCGCAACCAATTAAATAGGCTGCACCCTTATTTGCCTCATGATCTACCTGTCTAAATGCCATATTTTACTTCCATTTGTTCCCCATTCACAGCAAGCACAGCTAAGGTAGTAAAGTACAGACATTTTTCTCTTTACCTTTGCTGCTTTCCGGTAGTGAAGTGGACAGTTTAGCAGGTTAGACTACAGCTCTGTCTCTGAAAAGGAAATATAAGCCTTCACTTTTTGCCCCTCCCTTTCCATGCGTCCTGAGTGATTCAGCTCTCCACCTGCCAGACGGAAAGTACAGCCCTGAGAAGGAAGTCCACAGGAAGGCTCACAAACTCCTGAGACTCTCAGGATGGCACCAGCTCTAACTCTCCTCCTGCCCTTTAGTGCTAGCCTCTATTCAAGACAAACAAGCTGTCTCTCTAGTGAGAACAGCATCAACACGCCAAGGAGGCAGTGGCATATTCAAAATCCCCAAGATTGCCAGTGGTGGAGTATATGACACAAAGCTACTCAACAGAAAAAATTCCTGTTGTGACAGATGCTTCCTGGACTGAGGCACACACATGCTGAGTTTCTGTGCTCTCTTAAAAGGAGTGTGTTTTTAAGTACAGCTTCAGCAATTGGCTGGCAGGTAAATCCTGTCCCATAAACAGAGCACAAGTGTGTACTCAAGCATGAATTAATCTGCGGTTTCAGTTTAAAAGCTTGGTAGGAGCAACAAGCTACCCTCACCTAATGTGAGTTCAGAGTCTGAGGCATGATCCAGAAATGTAGAAGAAAAATTGTAGATTAGAAGTTAGGAATGAGAGCTGCAGATAGAAAATATTAAGGGTATGCAGTAGACAGAATGAACACTGTAAGATAAGCCTAACTTCCCAAGGCCAATCTGCAATACACAACCCAACCTCACAAGGGTAGTACTACTGCCAATCTTAAACTCCAATGATAGTCTGTACTGCGTTTGTGATATGAGACATTTTAACATGGCCAATGATTTCCTCTCCATTTTCAGGAAGTAATATGCCTTCACTTAGCCAAAATTTAACTATTCTATAAGACAGGAGAACCAGAAAATCTGGATCTAAAATTGTGTCCCACAAGGCTCTCATAAAAATAATTGTGCACCCAACAACATGGAACTAAAAGGGACCTCAAAGCAGTCCAGTCTGTTTTCTGTTCAGGCAAGTGTTTCTCGACATATCCAACTCAAGCTGGGGGCTTCCATGGCTTGAAAGGTTCCTATCCACTGGTAGATTTGATCCTCTACTTTTTGAATTTGTTTTCATGTATCTTGAGATCTCATCTCTTGAGATCTCATCAGAAAGGGATTGGACTCAGCTTTCTTGATGTCTAATAATTAGAATCATCAGAGAAGGCCTTCCTATGCACTTGATTTAGGTTGCATCCCTGTTATTTTCCTTATTAAAAAGGAAGTAATTATTTCTAGCTCTTCCTTCAAATTGGAAGGCATTCATTAGCATAACACTCTTTCACCTCTTTCATCCTTTCATTCACTCCTCCTCCTCTGGTATCTTCAGTTGGATTCCCTGAGAGCAGAACTATAGGTAAAGTCTCATGTGTATATGATTTATTTAGGAAGTTATATCAGAGAACAGAAGTAGGAGAGAAAGAAGAATGGAACATGGCAGGAGTGAAGGGTGAAAAAGACTGCTCTCAAGTTGACCTCTAGTGCCTGATGCCTTGGAACTTCAGGGGAACCTTACAAACTGCATCTCAGATCTGTCCACTTACAGTAAAAATGAGGGAAAGCATCTATCTACGGCTCTTCAACCCTGGTGGCCTATGAGAGCCCTATAGGTGTCAACATGGGTTGCACTGTGTGTGTCTAGCATGCACATCCCACACCAAGCATCAGAAAATCCCAGTGCACAAAGCATAATATGAGGTGCAGTGATGTGAGGTTGCAACACATGAAGTTATTTAAAGCCTATAAAGAACTAGTACTCTCAATAGCAGCAGGATTAAGAAGCACAGTGATTACAATGATAGGGTTGAAGCAACCCACAAGAAGTGGTTAATACACTGAACTCATGGTATGATCTATCAGTGGGTTTCAGAAAAAGATGTTTTCCAGTTTTCTTTTGTGGAAGTCACATGTCCAAAGGAAATGCACTTACTTGCTCATCTGTCCCTCCTACCCTATGCATTCCCAGGGTAAGACCATGTTGAGATTCCAGTTATCCCTAGGACCAAGTTGCTATCTGTATAGTTCTGAGGACCAGATTCAAAAAGCTCCTGCCTAATAGCCATCCTTCAACCTATCTTTACCTGGAATATATATTTTGTGTACCTCCATCTAAATTCTTTTACTTTATCTGTTTTTTTGCAGAACACAGGGTAGGTGAAAAAGATTACTTATTAGGGTCCTCATCATTTAGGACAGTGAGCATGCCTGGAGAGCAGAGTGGATTCCGAAATTCTATCCCAACATCCCTCTTCTCTCAGGAAGCACATTCCCTGTACCACCTGTAAGAGTTGGTCCTCCTCAAAAGTTAAAGAAAGAGAGCCGGAGCCGTGGCTCAATAGGCTAATCCTCCACCTTGCGGCGCCGGCACACCGGGTTCTAGTCCCGGTTGGGGCGCCGGATTCTGTCCCGGTTGCCCCTCTTCCAGGCCAGCTCTCTGCTATGGCCAGGGAGTGCAGTGGAGGATGGCCCAGGTGCTTGGGCCCTGCACCCCATGGGAGACCAGGAAAAGCACCTGGATCCTGGCTCCTGCCATCGGATCAGCGCGGTGCGCCGGCTGCAGCGGCGGCCATTGGAGGGTGAACCAACGGCAAAGGAAGATCTTTCTCTCTCTGTCTCTCTCTCTCACTGTCCACTCTGCCTGTCAAAAAAAAAAAAAGTTAAAGAAAGAAAATTTTAAGAAAGAACATGGAGGAATCAAGGGGCATAAGTGATATTAGTAGAATCACTTTAGTGATGTGCTATAATGGTAATGTGCTGTAGAACATGTGAAATAAGAACATAACCTTCTGAAAGTTTAGCAGAAAGATTGAGTTGTGACATAAGACTATGCTAGAATAGGCGGAGCTGAATTTCTTTAAGTGCAAATTACCCTATCCTGGCAGAGAAAAACCATGGATGGATTGTACTCCCAACCTCAATCACTCCTCTGCCCTCCCATAGGAAAGCAGTCCCTAGAGATGTTGATTCAAGACTCCTTCTTTGGTTTCAATAGAAATGACAGGAACAGGGTGGGTGTCGGCACAAAAGGAAGAAGTAAAAAATGTTTTCTGGAATTGGGAAATTCCAGTGGGATTAAAAAACATAATTGGACAAACAGCAACCTCTATAGATGATGTTAGCTGTTCTTGGGAGATGAAGAAGACATTGGGAGCACCTGTATGTGTAGGAAGGGTGGAGAAGGATGATTTGGGGGAGTTATATTTGCATTATAAATGCCACTTTGTAGAATTGTCAAATTTAACAAATAAAAACACGGGTTAAATAAAAATTAAAACCAGTATATATGTCTGAGATACACTTATTCTATAAAGGTATCCACAGTTTATCTGAAATTAAAATTTAACTGTTGATTCTGAATTTTTTCTGGCAAATGTTCACCTTCTTGGCAATTTTCTTGAGAGATATAGTAAACATTTGTATTTATATTTGCTGACATTTATTTGAGCTAGCCACAGTATAAAGAAAGATCCTTAGGCAGTTCAGTGTTAAGCTGGGTAGAAAATCTGTGTACGCTGAGAAAGCAACAAATGAACCACAGGAGCCACTGTTATAGGAAATAAAGGGGACATTTCATGGGAAAAGCCACTCGACGATATGTAAGGGGTCAAGACACAGCAAGCAGAAGAATCAACTGGACACAGAGTGAGAGAACCTTTCCCAAACCCAAAAGTAGAGATGGGTGGCCACATATGTAAATTAATTTACATATATGAGAGGATCATGTTTTTTGTTAAATACCTGACATTTAGTTATCACTCAAAAACTATCTGCTAAGCTAAACCAATCACCCTCTTATTGATGGAAGTAGGGGTTGTAGGAAGATGCATTTCAGCTTGGGATGAGGCAAGAAACAAAAGTATAGAGTAACAATCTGGAAAGTTGAAGAAAGGACTGACCAAAAACACAAAAGGGGTGGGTGCTGTTCTGTAATGAGTTAAGCAGCCTCTTGGGATGCCTGCATCCCATGTCAGGATGCTTGGGATGGAGTACTGACTCTGCTTCCAGTCCAGTGTCCTGCTAACAAACACCATAGGAGGCAACAAGTGATGGCTCATGTACCTGAGTCACTGCCACACATTTGTGAGACCTGGAAGGAGTCCCTGACTCCCAGCTTCAGCTTGATCCAGCCCTGGCTGTTGCAGCTTTGGGAATAAGCCAACAAACAGAAAATCTCTCTTGTTTCTCTCTCTCTCTCTCTCTCTCTCTCTCTCTCTCCCCTTTAAAATAAATAACTAAATAACTTTTTAAAGAAAAGGAAATACAGAAAGCTCCCTCGCTGACAGCAAGCATAGGCTGGAATCACACACTATTAGTAACATAAAGTAAGAATGATATGCCAGCAAGCACATTTTGTTGTTTCTTGAAAAATTCTCCTTTCTCAGGCTTCCCTCTTTCAATGTGATCCCCACAACCAACCCCTATTTGTGGAAAAGTTTCACGGTTTACTAACAGAACAGTATCAAAGAGACAAGGCTTTTTCAATGGAACACTGCAGCTTTTACTTTCCCATACATAAATCAATTCTATCAATTGTTCCATCATGTAAAAATCAAAAGTTTCTGCAACAATACCTAGAGCACTTTCCATTTGGTCAATCCATCGCTTGACAAAGTTCTAGATAGGCAAAAAAAAAAAGTGTGAGAGGCACAGACCAAAGGAAAATAATCAACAATTAAACTGTTTGATTTTCCAGGAGGAATAGAGAGAGCCTTTGAGCTACAATGAATAGCTCTAAGTATCAGCAGGGTGGATGCCTCAAGTCTTGCAGAGACCTCATTACTTTAGAATACACTCTTGGAAAATTTTTCTCAGGTAAGTCAAGAGGGATCTACTACTTAAAACATACACTGAGAAAGAACTGGCCTTTTAAAAATATCCTATAAAACTCATTAATAGACATTATAAAGAAATGAAATAAGCCATAAGCTAGGAGAAAATATTCACAATGCAGACTATTAAAAATATATGTGTGCAGAACACACAAATAACTATAGCTCAAAAAGTTAAAGAGAAATAGTGGATAAAATATTTGTACAAGCACTTCCCTGAAGATTATGAACAGCCAAAAGCACATAACAACATGTTCAACATCATCAGTCATCAGACAAGTGTGAATTAAAAACACAGAGACATGCCACATCACACCCATTTGGGTGAGTAAATAAGAAGGATTGATAAGAAGAATTGATCAAATGTTGACCAGGATATAGTACAACAGGAACTCTCCTACATTACCCACCTACCTTGGAAAACTGTTAGATTCTTTAAAAGTTAAATATTTCTTTATTCCGTAATCTGGCAATTCCTCTAAAGAATTCTCCCAAAGCAAATAAAATATCTACAATAAGCCTTCCTTATAGAAGAATGTTGATACTAGCTTTAAAAGCAGAAACAAAACACTGTCTATCAAAAAGAGAAAATCATTTAAAAAAAAAACTGTTGTATTCATCCAATGAAACACTACTAAGCATCGAAAATGCAGAAACCACAGACTCACATGCAACACAGATGACTCTCAAAAGCATTATGTTGAGATAGAGGAAGCCAGACACAAAAAGTCCAAATTTCTAGCAAAATTAATATATGATAACAAAGATCAGATCAGTTGGTGTTATCTTGGGGGAAGAGTTGATTGGAAAGGGACATAAAGAAGCTTTCTGGAACAATAGAACTATTTCACTTTTTTTTAACTTTTATTTAAAGAATATAAATTTCTAAAGTACAGCTTATGGATTACAATGGCTTCCTCCCCCTCCCATAACTTCCCTCCTACCCACAACCCTCCCCTTTCCCACTCCCTCTCCCCTTCCATTCACATCAAGATTCATTTTCACTTTTTGATAGGAGTCTGAGTTACATGAGTTTATGTGTTAAGATTTAACATTTCACTATATATAAATTATGTCAATAATAAAGTGTTATTTTAACTTTTTATTTTTAGACAATTGAAGATTTGCTCAATAAGTTATAAGAAATAATACAGAGATCCTGCATACCTTTTAGCTAGTTTCTCTAAATGGCAGCATCTTACCAAAATGTTGGACAATGTCACAATCAGAATACTGGCATTAATGAAGCCAAGACACAAAATATCTCCATCTCTGAAAAGATTCTTGATGTTACCCTTTGATTGCCACAACCACTCCACTTTAGCTTCATCCTTGAACTTGGACATCTACTAATCTTTTCTCTATTTTTTATTTTTTAATTTCAAAATGTCAAATAACTGAGATTGTACAATACATGTAATCTTTTGGGAGTGGCATTTTTTCACTCAGCATAATTCTCTGGAGAGTCATCCTAGTTGTTGCATTTATCAATAGTTAATTCCTTTTTATATAAAGAGAATAAAATAGTCGGCAGTTGCCAGAATTTGACTGGGAGAAGATAAACACACGGAGCACATGGGATATTTAGGGCAGGGAAACTTCTGCAAGGCACTGTAGTGGTGGATACTTGACATTATGCATTTGTTAAAGCCCACAGAAATGTATAACACAGAGTAAGCCTTAATGTACACCTTAGCTTTAGCTAGTGATTATATATCAATGTTGATTGGTTCAATGTAACAAATGTACCACAAGCTATGAGTAGATAAAACCATGGTAGAGAGAAGATCGGGTATAAGGGAAGCTTCTATATTTTCTATTCAATTTTTCTGTGAATCTAAAACACCTATTAATTTAAAAAGTGGTAGTGATGTTGTTCCTTTTCTTGGGCCTCAGCCTTAAAAACATCTGATAGTTTCCACCTCTAATTTGTATCTTCAAGACAACATCTTCATGAACTCTACTGGAAATGGAATGCTTTCTTCCACAGCTCCTTGAGCTCTGCTGCGTGAAGAAAACACTTTATCCTAGGACACACTGTGGGTCTCACAGCCTCTGTCAGAACTTCAGTCTAAACTCACACCTTAGCTGACACTGTGCAAGATGGGAGCTGTTGATCTTCTGTGTATTAAGATAATCGAAAATGAATCTTGATGTGAATGGAAGGGGAGAGGGAGTGGGAAAGGGGAGGGTTGTGGGTGGGAGGGACGGTATGGGGGGGGGAAGCCATTGTAACCCATGAGTCATACTTTGGAAATTTATATTCATTAAATAAAAGATAAAAAAAAATGGGAGCTGTAATGAAATGGAATGTCCACACTGCCAAAACTAGCCCCTCTGCTCTTCCCACAGCCACTCCTCTGATGGTCACAGAGCCTGGGCAGAGAACATTTTTGGAGGCTCAGGACTGATCAGCTTCCTGGGTTTCTCAATCTTTCAAAAAAAAAAAAATCACCTCCCCTCCTACCTAGACTGTCACCACTCCCTTGTATCTCTTTCCTTGCGCCGTGAAGAATGAATTCCACAGTGTTTGTGTTCTTGAGAGAGTGAGGCAATATTCAGCGTCTCAAAAAAAGGCTTACCCAGAGAATACACAAGTTGGTTGTCAGGGGTTACTATGCCCTTGTGTTATTTTTAGATTGTCAACCTATATGTGACTAAGGAAATAGTGAACACTGTGTGTCACTGTCATTTGAGATTTGTATATACAAGAGAGTCTTATCCAAATGGGAAGGGAAGAAGTAAGAGAGGGAGGAAGGGAGGGAGGGAGGGCGGGAAAAGAGGGATTGAAAGGAAGAGAATAGAGCAGAAAGAAAAGGAAGTTCCTTTGGGCTTCATGTTCTAAATTTCAGTCACATTCTAATCACAGAGTAAATGTAAGGTCACACAGCAATTTAGTTAATGTACTCTTTTTAACAGAGATAAATGTAAAATATTCCACATACTCACTTATAAAATAGAAAAGCTTCAAAATAGAATACTGACTTTTAATACAAGGATATAAAAATGTCTTTAGAAAGAAGAGTGGAGAAAACCAGAAGTCACAACGGAAGGATCCAAATGGAGCAGGGTGAGAGGGAGGGAGGCAGAGGCAAACCTGGAGGAAAAGATGACTCAGGAGCCACAGCAGAAGGGAACAAGAAACAGGTAAGAGGCTGCAGCAGGGTTCTGGGAGTCCAACACCAACCAGGTCAATAAGAGCCTGTTGGCTCTTATTGAGGGCAGATGGGTAGTTCTGTTTTCTGGGCAGTATCAGGAAAACTCTCTGGGCCTCATTATCTTCAGCTGCAAATCAAACCAAATGATTTTCCAGAATCCTTTCTTTATCCTGCTCTCAACCCATCTCAGACCTGGAACAGGCCTGGCGTGGCATCTGCAGCTTGGCAGACATAATAAAGAATGCGTGATACTCTTGACTGCTAAATCGCCGGTTAGTTTGTGTTTTTCTCCTTTTACATACATGTTGTGATTTAATTTATGTGTGCTGTTTACTTTGCTTCTGAAGTCCTTTTGGGTCCAAGAGTCTTTGATTATGGAACTAAGGACTCTTATTACTTTTTTTTAAGATTTTATTTATTTTATTTGAGATGTAAAGTTACAGACAGTGAGAGGGAGAGACAGAGAGAAAGGTCTTCCTTCGTTGGTTCACTCCCCAAAGGGCTGCAACAGCTGGAGCTGAGCCAATCCGAAGCCAGGAGCCAGGAGCTTCTTCCCGGTCTCCCACGTGGGTGCAGAGGCCCAAGGCCTTGGGCTTCTACTGCTTTCCCAGGCCATAGCAGAGAGCTGGATTGGAAGTGGAGCAGCCAGGACTATAACTGGCGCCCATATGGGATGCCGGTGCCACAGGCAGATTAACCTACCTCACCATGGCGCTGGCCCCAGGAACTCTGATTACTTGATTCTCACAGCCTATGATATCATCCTGTGGCCTCTGGAAAATGAGGTATTCTGCTGTTAACCAAGCAAGAAAATCTACAAAGCATTGAATCCCAAGATTTTGTAACTACCCGAGGTACGAATGTCAGAAGACTGAACTGTTCCCTTATTAGCTGCTTCACGGGGAAGAGACAAACTAGAATTTCATTCTTTCAATTACAGAGGACACTGAATACAGACAAGAGGACAACACAGCTTATGTTTGCCCAAGGTATTACAGAACAAAAGCTTGCAGAATAGCTGGAGCTTGTTCATGGAGGCTGAAATGTGCAAATAGTGCTAAGACGCTGAGATTGAATGTGTGTGAGCACTGATCACAGATTTCCTGGGCAGCTTAACAAAGCCTCAATGTTGAAATATTGCGAGTTGAGACTGAATGCACTTGGCATCTTTGCCTAGCAAACCAAGTGTATTCATGGGTAGATAATGTCAAATGAGTGCCTGGCAATGCGAGGGAAGAATCTGTCTCATTCGACTTTTTCTTTTACACCACTCCAGACAATACTGGCCCAGCATAAGGACACAAAACATATTTGATTTATTAATGATGACAAACCAATGAATGAAAAAGTATTTAATAAGCAAATAATAAAATTGTGATTCTGGTGCATGCAAATATACTAGAACTGAGATAAGCATCCTGTCCTCTCTAAACCTAATTATCTCAATTGCTTGGAGCAATTTCTGGAGACATTCCATCACCCTCACTTAGCTAAGTATAAATAGGATAGATTTCATCTTATAGGTTCTCATATTTTATAGATATGAGAACAGGAAGAGACCCCAGAGTTCACTAAATCACTAAATCACTCATCTTACAGAGGGAAGAAAAGGAAGCTTAGAATTTACTTAGCCAATACATTGGTTGGGGCAGAGCTAGGACTAAGGTCAGTTAGTGCTCAGTCTTCACTAAGGCCATCAGATCTCTTTACCTTGAAATCTTAAAAGTTTTCTTTTAATGACTGCCTGTGTCCACGAATTTTATGTCCTCAACACAAATCACAACACAGTGCAAAAGGCAAATGCTATCTTTGTGTTATTAGGAAACTAATTTTTCTCCTTATTGTCTCAGGAACTTCCAGGGATCTTCAGATAACAAATGAAAGACCCTTGAACAGAAACTTCAGGCTATGGATGCCTTTTGAGTCCACAAACTCCATAAGTATTTAGAAAAGGCCATAAGAAAAGTGGAAGTTTTCTCCTCCCTTTAAAGAAAAGTACATCATTCTTTGACAGCCATTTCTTTCCACTGGGGTCGCACTCACAGACATCTTTCACGTAGAACATATTTTGCCACAGTGTCTTGGCTTTCCATGCCTGAAATGCTCTCACGGGCTTTTGAGCCAGACCAGGAAGACACAAGGGCTGATTTTGAGTCAAGAGTGTTACTTAAAGCAACTATCATTCTATGAGTCTGCTGTGTGGACTGCTTCCCATGTAAAAACATTCTCTCCTTTTTCATTCTATCTATTATTAGTACCAGATGCTTGATCTTACTTATAAGATCACATTAACACTTAATCCTATCTATATGTTCACTCTAATACTTAATTTAATCACTTTAACAGATAAGATGCCATTTTTTAACACCAAGCTCAATGGGATTTGGAGTCCCATGACAAGCTTTTAAACTGTACCCTTAGCCGGCGCCGCGGCTCACTAGGCTAATCCTCCGCCTAGCGGCGCCGGCACACCGGGTTCTAGTCCCGGTCGGGGCGCCGGATTCTGTCCCGGTTGCCCCTCTTCCAGGCCAGCCCTCTGCTGTGGCCAGGGAGTGCAGTGGAGGATGGCCCAGGTGCTTGGGCCCTGCACCCCATGGGAGACCAGGAAAAGCACCTGGCTCCTGGCTCCTGCCATCGGATCAGCGCGGTGCGCCGGCCGCAGCGCGCCGGCCGCGGCGGCCATTGGAGGGTGAACCAACGGCAAAAGGAAGACCTTTCTCTCTGTCTCTCTCTCTCACTGTCCACTCTGCCTGTCAAAAAAAAAAAAAAAATTTAAAAAAAAAAATTTAAAAATTTAAACTGTACCCTTAGAAGTCCGTAGGAATGTATGCAGACTATTCAGCTTTACAGTTAGAGACTTTCTCCTCCCTCTCTTATTTCCACTTTTACTTTTACTGAGATCCATCCTTAATTGACTTTGTACACATATGATTAACTCTGTTAAGTAAAGAGTTCAATAAATAGTATAAAGGAAAAAAATGAAAAAACAATACTGAAACTTTTCCTAGACAGTCAAGACAAGGGCAGCTCAAGTCATCCCTTCTTGAAGTGTAACTTTCACTTCTACATATTTCGTTTTAGGTGCTCTACTGATTCTCACAGATCAGGGAGAACATGTGGTTCTTATTTCACTAAGTATGTTTTCCAGATTCACCCATTTTGTTGCAAATGACCAAATTTCATTTTTTTACTACCATGTAGTATTCCATAGTGTACATATCCCATAATTTCTTTTTCCAGTCTCCAGTTAATGGGCATATAGGTTGATTCCATGTCTTAGCTACTGGGAATTGAGCTCCAATAAACATGGAGGTATAGATAACTTTCATGTGCTGATTTCATTTCCCTTAGGTAAATTCCCAGGAGTGGGATGGTTGGGTCATGTGTTAGGTCTACATTCAGATTTCTGAGGTATCTCCATACTGTCTTCCATAGTGGCTTTACCAGTATACATTCCTACCAAGAGTGGATTAGGGTACTTTTTTTCCCCACATCCTCACCACCATTTGTTGTTTGTTGATTTCTGTATGAAAGCCATTCTAACTGGGGTGAGGTGAAACTCCATTTGTCATTTTGATTTGCATTTCCCTGACAGTTAGTGACCCTGAATATTTCTTCATGAGTCTGTTGGCCATTTAGATTTCCTCTTTTGAAATATGTGTGTTTAATGGGGCTGGCGCTGTGGGTTAAAGCCCTGGCCTGAAGCACCGGCATCCCATATGGGCGCCGGTTCTAGTCCTCGCTGCTCCTCTTCCAATCCAGCTCTGTGCTATGGCCTGGGAAAGCAGTGGAAAATGGTTCAAGTCCTTGGGCCCCTGCACTCACGTGGGAGACCTGGAAGAAGCTCCTGGCTGCTGGCTTCGCATCGGCGCAGTTCCAGCCATTGTGGCCCTCTGGGGAGTGAACCAGCAGATGGAAGACCTCTCGCTCTATCTCTACCTATCTCTATAACTCTTTCAAATAAATAAAATAAATCTTTAAAAAAAAAGGAAAATATCTGTTTAAGTCCTTTACCCATTATTTAACGGTGTTTTTTGGTTGTTTTTGTGGAGTTTCTTTATCTCTATATATTCTGGTTATTAATCCATTATCAGTTGCATAGTTTGCAAATAATTTCTCCCATTCTGTCAGTTGCCTCTTCACTCTCCTGAGTGTTTATTTCACCATATAGAAACTTCTCAATTTGGTGTAAACCCATTTGTCAATTTTGGCTTTTATTGCCTGTGCCTCTGAGGTCTTTTCCAGGAATTCTTGGCCTGTGCCAAAGTGTTACAGGGTTTCCCCAGTATTCTCTAAAAATGTGATGGTCTCAAGTTGTAGATTTATATCTTTAACTCATGTTGAGAGGATTTTTGTGTAAGGTGTAAGGTAGGGGTCTTGCTTCATGCTTCTGTGTGTGGAAATCCAGTTTTCCCAGCTCCATTTGTTGAAAAGACTGTCCTTGCTCCAGGAATTGGTTTTAGCTCCTTCATCAAATATAAGTTGGTTATAGATGCTTGGATTGATTTCTGGCATTTCTATTCTCTTCCATTGGTCTATCCATCTGTTTGTACCAGTACCAGGCTGTTTTGATTACAAATTCCCTGTCGTATGTCCTGAAATCTGATATTGTGATGCCTCAAGCTTTGTTTTTGTTGTATAAGATTGCTTTACCTATTCAAAGTTTCCAGTGCCTCCATATGAATTTCAGCATTGTTTTTTTCTAGATCTGAGAAGAATGTCTTTGGTATTTTGGTGTGTATTGCAGTGAATCTGTAAATTGCTTTTGTTTGAATGGACATTTTAATGATATTGATTCTTCCAATCCATGAACATGGAGGATGTTTCCATTTTTTTGTATCTTGTTCTATTTCTTTCTTTAATATTTTGTAATTTTCAGCATAGAGATCTTTGACATTCTTGGTTATATTTATTCCATGGTGTTTGGGTTTTCTGTAGCTATTGTGATTGGGATTGATTTTTTTTTTATTTGACAGGTAGAGTTATAGACAGTGAGAGAGAGCGAGAGAGAGAAAGGTCTACCTTCCAATGATTCACTCCCCAAATGGCCACCACGGCCGGCGCTGTGCCGATCTGAAGCCAGGAGTCAGGTGCTTCTTCCTGGTCTCCCATGTGGGTGTAGGGGCCCAAGCACTAGGGCCATCCTTCACTGCCCTCCTGGGCCACAACAGAGAGCTGGACTGGAAGAGGAGCAACCGGGACTAGAACCCAGCACCCATATCGGATGCTGGCGCCACAGGTGGAGGATTAACCAAGTGAGCCATGGTACCGGCCCCAGGGATTGATCTTAGAAGCTCAATCTCAGCCTTGGCATTGTCTGTGTACACAAAGGCTGTTGATTTGCGTGTATTGAATTTTTACCCCAATACTTTACCAAACTGTTCTATGAGTTCCAATAGTCTCCTAGTGGAGTCTTTTCGATCCCCTACATATAGAATCATGTGATCTGCAAATAAGGATAGTTTAACTTCCTCCTTCCCAAATTGTATTCCATTGATGTGTTTTTCTTGCCTAATAGTCTCTGGCTAAAACTTCCAGGACTATATTGAATAGCAATTGTGAGAGAGGGAATCCTTGTCTGGTACTGGATTTCAGTGGGAATCCTTCCAACTTTTCCACATTCAATATGATGCTGGCTGTGAGTTTGTCATAAATTGCCTGATTGTGTTGAGAAACATTCCTTCTATACCCAATTTGCTTAGAGTTTTCATCATGAAAGGGTGTTATATTTTATCAAATGCTTTCTCTGCATCTATTGAGATTATCATATGGATTTTTCTTCAGTTTGTTAATGTTGTGTATCACATTGATTGATTTGTGAATGTTGAGCCATCCCTGTACACCAGGTATAAATCCCACTTGGTCTGGATGGATGATCTTTCTGATGTGTTTTTGGATTAAATTGGCAAGAATTTTGTTGAGGATTTTGCATCTATGTTCATCAGGGAAATTGGTCTGTAGTTCTCTTTCTCTGTTGCATCTTTCTTAGGCTTAGTAATTAAGGTGATGCTCGCTTCATAAAAAGAATTTGAGAGGATTTCCTCCCTTTCAATTGTTTTGAAAATTTTGAGAAGAATTTGAGTTAGTTCTTCTTTAAATGTCTGGTAGAATTCAGCAGTGAAACCATCTGGTCTTAGACTTTTCTTTATTGGAAGGGCCTTTACTATTGATTCAATTTCCATCTTAGGTATAGGTCTGTTTAGGTTTTCTATGTCTCCAAGGCTCAATTTAGGTGGAATTTATCATTTTCGTTCAGGTTTTCAGTTCGTTGGCATACAGAACTTTGTAATAATTTCTGATGATCCTTTTGATTTCTATGGTGTCTGTTGTTACATTTCCTTTTCATTCTAATTTTATTCATTTGAGTATTCTCTCTCCATTTTTTGGTTTGTTGGGCCAATGGTGTGTAAATGTTGTTTATTTTTTCAAAAAACCAACTTTATTTTACTGATATTTTGTATTTTTCTGATTCAATTTTGTTGATTTCTTCTCTAATTGTAATTATTCTTTTCTCCTACTAGTTTTGGGTTTGGTGTGCTGTTGTTTTCGAGATCCTTGAGATGCATTGATAGTTCGTTTATTTGGTGCCTTTCAAACTTTCCTCTTCACACTGCTTTTGCTGTATCCCATAAGTTTTTTTGTTTTTTTGTTTTTTGTTTTGTTTTGTTTTTGTTTTTTGACAGGCAGAGTGGACAGTGAGAGAGAGACAGAGAGAAAGATTTTCCTTTGCCGTTGGTTCACCCTCCAATGGCCACCGTGGCCAGCGCTCTGCAGCCAGCGCACCGCGCTGATCCGATGGCAGGAGCCAGGTACTTCTCCTGGTTTCCCATGGGGTGCAGGGCCCAAGCACTTGGGCCATCCTCCACTGCACTCCCTGGCCACAGCAGAGAGCTGGTTTGGAAGAGGGGCAACCGGGACAGAATCCAGCACCCCGACCGGGACTAGAACCCGGTGTGCCGGCGCCGCTAGGCAGAGGATTAGTCTAGTGAGCCGCAGCACCGCTCCCCCATAAGTTTTGATATGTTGTGCTGTCATCTTCATTTGCTTCCAGAAATTTTTTATTTCTCTTTTGAATTCTTCAATGACCCACTGTTCATTCAGGAGTATTTTATGCAGTATCCATGTGTTTCCATATGTTCTAGAAATTCCTGAGTTGCTGATTTCCAGCTTCAAGCCATTGTGGTCCTAGAAGATGCATGGTATGATTTCAATTTTTTTGGAATTGCTGAGACTTGTTTTATGGCCCAGCATGTGGTCAATCCTAAAGAAAGTTCCATGCACTGGAGAGAAGAATGTATATTCTGCAACTGTAGGATGAAAAATTGTGTAGATATCTGTTAGGTCCATTTGGTCTATGGTATCAATTAAATCTGCTGTTTCCTTGCTGATTTTCTATCTGGTTGATCTGTTTATTGCTGAAAGTGGGATATGAAGTCCCCCAATACTATTGTATTGGAGTCTATGTCTCCCTTTAAATCCTTTAACATTTCTTTTAAATAATCAGGTTCCCTGTAATTATGTGCATATACATTTATAATAGTTGCATCTTCCTGTTGAATTGATCCCTTAATCATTACATGGTGCCCGTCTCCATCTCTTCTAAGAATTTTTGTGTTAAAGTCTGTTTTGTCTGATATTAAGATGGCTACACCAGCTCTTTTTTGTTTTCTGTTGACATGGAATATCTTTTTCCATCCTTTCACCTTCAGTCTATTTGCATCTTTGTAGGCAGCAAAGATGTTTTTTAAGCCATTCAGCCAGTCTGTGTCTTTTACTGGAGAGTTGAGACCATTTACATTCAAGGTGACTATTGATAAGTAATGATTTTGCCCTACCATTTTTGCAAAAAATATTTCTATTTTTTTACTCAAAGATTTTCTTCATTTACCTTCTTTTGTAGTGATGACCATGTTTCTGTTTCAGTGTATAGCACATCCTTAAGCATCTTTTGTAGGGTTGGATAGGTGGTGACAAATTCTTTCAATTTCTATTTGTTATGGAAGGTCTTTGTTTCACCTCCATTTATAACTGAGAACTTTGCAGGGTATAGTACTCTGGGTTGACAATATTTTTCTCTTAAGAGTTGGAATATATTTCACCATTCTCTTCTAGCCTGCAGGGTTTCTGATGAGAAGTCCTCTGTGAGTCTCATTGGAGGTCCTCTGAAAGTAATCTGGAGTTTCTCTCACGCACATTTTTGAATCTTTTCTTTATTTTTAATTGTGTTGAGTTTGATTACAATGTGTCATGTTGAAGATCTTTTCTAGTCAAGTCTATTAGGAGTTCTGTATGTTTCCTGTACTTTCATGTCCCTTTCTTTCTCCAAATAAAGGAAGTTTTCTTTTATTATTTCACTAAAAAGACCTTCTTATCCTTTCTCTATTTCCATGTCTTCAGGAACTCCTAGAACCCAAATGTTGGGTTGTCTGATAGTATCCTGTAGATTCACAACAATGTTTTTTAGTTTTCTAATTTCCTCTTCTTTTTGGTTTGTATAATTTCCTGTGCTTTGTCTTCTAAATATTCTAGATAAATCTTCTAGATATTCTTTCTTCTGCTGTTGTTGAGGCTTTCCACCGCATTTTTTATTTGTTCTATTGAATTCTTCATTTCATTTTGATTTCTCTTCAAGATCTCAATTTCATGGGAAAAATTACATTTCATGTGCTATACAGATTTCATTAGTTTGTGCATTTGCTTCTGCTTACTTTTAAGTAATCTTATAATCAGTTTTTTGAATTCCATTTCTTGCAATTCTTCAATCTCATCATTTTCACAATCTAGTATTGAAATATGTGTTCCTTATTAAGATAATCGAAAATGAATCTTGATGTGAATGGAAGGGGAGAGGGAGTGGGAAAGGGGAGGGTTGTGGGTGGGAGGGACGGTATGGGGGGGAAGCCATTGTAATCCATAAGTCGTACTTTGGAAATTTATATGCATTAAATAAAAGTTTAAAAAAATATATAAGGAAAAAAAAAAGAAATATGTGTTCCTTCAGGGTCATAATTGCATCTTCCTTATTCTTGTTTCTTGAATTGGTTCATTTGGTATTTGGCATTTGTGGAGATACTCATTGGTTTCTTTGTTTTTTCACTGTGGTGGCTTTCAGCTTTGCACTCTGGCTCTGTAGATAAGTGGAGTGTCTGCTTTCAGTGCATATCTAGAGGCTTGTAATGGATGTTGCCAGGGAGCTCTGTTCAGTTATCCAGATTAAAGGGTGTGTCTAAGGTGACACACACAGTTTTTCTGTGCTAAATCTCCTGGGTTCTTTTTTTTTTTTTTTTTTGGAAACAGAAGAGAAGTTGATTCTATTCAGCTGAGTTCCTGTGCTAAATCTCCTGGATTTTTTTTTTGAAACAGAAAGGAAGTTTATTCTGTTCAGCTTAGTTCCTCTCCTCAAAGGAGAGGAATAATATAATATTCATCTGCTCTGCCCCAAGGCCCACACAAAGGATCTGTGCAGTCCTCAGTGTAAGCTCAGAAATTCCTAGCAATGTCCCCCACCAGGTAACTAGGAAGCCCTGAATGCATAGTCTCCCACAGTGACTGCCCATAGTTCCAAGCACACCATGAATCGTCCTGCACAGCCTCAGTTTTTTCACAGTCCTGTCACACACACAGTTACAAACATGCAGCCCCCATCAGTTCCCCTCACCAGAGTCAGGAATCTCCACTTAGCTGGTTGCTGGGCGCAGACACAAGCTGGTGCAGCTGTTATGTATGTCCAAAATGGCACACATTCTATTGGATTGTTAGAAGATGCCATTGTGAAGTGATCAGGGAGAGAGAAACATGTCCATCCTTTTTTTCTACTCTAGTTTGGCAGGTACACTGTCCCCCAAGGGCTTCCAAGTAGGTTCCCTCTAGGCTATTCCAGAAGTGGATTAAGCTTCTGTGGTCTGGTCTCACCTCACTTTAGAATGCTGGTGCATAGGCTCTTGGCTGCTGGAGTCCTGAGTTGTAGACATCCATGCCCCCTACACAGGTCCACCATGTCCCTCTAATTTGCAAAGCATTTCCTCTGCCATTTTCTCCCTAACTCTTCCCTGAAACTGTTTCTCTCCACTTTTTTTCAACTGTCTTCTCCTGGACTAGAGCAGTAAGCTCCCTCCCTACTCTGCCATCTTGGAACTTTTTGTTAAAAAGATTTACTTAGGAAATATTTTTGACTAATAAAGTATGGTTTTTGAGAAAAATAGAAGAGTGATTAGACATTAAGTTTATAGTTTAGAAGATGATGGAAATTCAAAGAAGTTTCAAATAAACATTTCTAATTTTACTTTAATAAATTGGAGGCAAAGACATCAAGTTAAATATATGAACTTAGGAGATAAGTAGAGAATTTAAAAGAGGCAATAATATTTATAGCATCTTGGAAGTAAATAGGAGAGGAAGGTGAGCCAAGACACTAAATTTATTGGAAAGCACTGTTGAGAGAACAGTTTAAAAAGAAAAATTTAGTAAGTATAAAATAAAACTGTGTTTTTTGACAATTAGATAAAATCGTAACCATCCCTATCCTGTAATTTAATGATACCATTCTCTCTTCCAGGATTCTCCCTCTATTAATAACTTTAAGAACCCCATGGTGTTTATCCAATTGGATTGTGGAAGGAAATGGTCCAAATTTGCTCTTTCTCTAAAGGGGAAAAAACCAGAAAACTATCTTGTCACCAGTAATCTTGTGCTGTTAAGTGACTGTGGCAGCCATTGACATAGTGTCACTAAACACATGGCTAGCAATTTATTGAAATTTTAAGCACAGAGTGACACCAAGGCATGGTTTGGCCCACAGAACCATAATTTCTGAAATCACTGCTCAATAACACCCTACAACTATTTTCAAATCATATACTCCTGGGGTCAGCACTGTGGTACAGTAGGTTAAAGCCCTGACCTGAAGCACCGGTATCCCATGTGGGTACTGGTTCTAGTCCCAGCTGCTCCTCTTCCAAGCTAGCTCTCTTCTGTGGCCTAGGATAGCAGTTGAGGATGGCCCAAGTCCTTGGGCCCCTGCACCTACACCGAAGGAAGCTCCTGGTTCCTGGCTTCAGATCAGTGCAGCTCCGGCTGTTGTGGCCATCTGGGGGGTGAACCAGCAGATGGAGGACTCCCCTCTCTATCTCTACCTTTCTCTGTAACTCTTTCAAATAAATAAAATAAATCTTTAAAAAAGATATACTCCTTTCCATTAAGTAACTTCAGATGGTATGTGGTAGTATCTTATCATGGTTTTCAGTTGCATTTCCCCAATGACTAATTGGTTTGAGCATTTTATTCATGTGGTTAAAACCATTTGTATTACTTCTTTAGTGAAATATACATTCCAATAATTTCTTCATTATTTAATTGGGTAATTTGTCTTCCTGTATTCTTTTTTTGTTTTTTTTTTTAAATTTATTTAAAGCATATAAATTTCATACATTTCATATATACAGATTTAGGAACATAGTGATTCTTCCCACTCTATCCTTCCTTCCATCCAGGTGCCCACTCTTGTTCCTCCTCTCTCTCATATTCTCATTCTTGATTTTTACAAAGATCTATTTTCAGCTTACATTATACTTATAAGATTAACCCGACACCAAATAAAGAGATCAACATATAGTATGAGGAGTAAAAAAAACAAAACACTATTCTTCAACATTACAGACAATGACTACAAACAATCATTGAATCTCAACATATAAATTTCATGCCTGTACATTACATTTTAGGTACTCTATTAGTTACAACAGATCAGGGAAAATGCATGGTGTTTGTCTTTTGGGGACTGGCTCATTTCACTAAGTATAATGGTTTGCAGTTACATTCATTTTGCTGCAAAAGATGGGATTCCATTTTTTTAACCACAGAGTAGTATTCCATAGTGTATATATGCCATAATTTCTTTTTTTATATTTTATTTTATTTAATGAACATAAATTTCCAAATTACAGCTTATGGATTACAATAGCTTCCCCCCCCCCATAACTTCCCTCCCACCCACAACACTCCCCTCTCCCACTCCCTCTCCCCTTCCATTCACATCAAAATTAATTTACAATTATCTTTATATACAGAAGATCAATTTAGCATATATTAAGTAAAGATTTCCACAGTTTACACCCACACAGAAACACAAAGTGTAAAATTCTATTTGAGTACTAGTTATAGCATTAATTAAACATCTAAGAGTAATTGTGTGTTAATTACAGAGTTCAAACAATAGTTTTAAGTAGAACATTAAAAATACCAAAGGGGTAAAGTATTAAGTTCTTTTTTTTCTTTTTTTTTTGTTTGTTATATAGTTATTTTTTATTTAATAAATGTGAATTTACAAAGTGCAACTTGTGTATTGTTGTGGCTCCCCCACCCCAAACCTCCCTCCCTCCCATGGCCCTCCCCTCTTCCACATCCTCTCCCATCCTTCCCTTCATCAAGTTTCATTTTCAATTACCTTCATATACTGAAGATCAACTTAGTATATACTAAGCAAGGATTTCAACAGGCTGCACTCACAGAACCGCACAAGGTATAGGGTATTGTTCTACTAGTAGTGTTGTTTTTAAGTTTCATAGTAAAACACATTAAGGACAGAGATCCTACGTGTGGAGCATGTACCCAGTGACTCCCGTTGTTGATTAATAATTGGCACTCTTATTTATGATGTCAGCAATCACCCGACACTCTTGCTATGAGCTGTCTAGGCTATGGAAGCCCCCTGAGTTCACCGACTCTGAACTTGTTTAGTCAAGACTATATCACGGTGGAGGTTCCTTCCTCCCTTCAGAGAAAGGCACCTCTCTCCTTGATGGCCTGTTCCTTCTGCTGGGGTCTTGTTCACCAGGATCTTTCATTTAGATTGTTTTTTGCCACTGTGTCATGGCTTTCCATGCCTGTGAGACTCTCATGGACCTTTTAGGCAGATCCGAATGTCCCAAGGGTTGATTCTGAGGCAGGAGTGCTGCCATTCTATGAGTCTGCTGTGTGTCCTGTTTTCCCTGTAGGATCATTCTCTCCCTCTTAATTCTATCCTTCATTATTTGCTTACACTGGTCTTATTTGTGAAATCTCATCGACACATACCCTATATTTTTGATCGGTTGTGTATTTATACTTATCACTTTACCAAGTGCGCTGGCTTTGGTACCTGCCTCCTTGGTAAGATTGAGTTGAAATCCCCTGGCACATTTCTAGTTCCACCATTGGAGGTAAGTCCGAGTGAGCATGTGCCAACCTATATATCTCCTCCCTCTCTTATTCCCACTCCTATGTTTAACAGAGATCACTTTTCTGTTAATTTTTAAACACCTAAGAATGATTGTGCATTGATTACAGAGTTCAATCAGTGGTCTTATGTAGAACAAACAGAGCAACAACAACAACAACAACAAAAATACTAAAAGAAATAAAATAGTAAGTTGTTCCTCAACAGTCTAGACAAGGGCTGATCATGTCATTGTCTCTCATAGTGTCCATTTCACTTCAATGGGTATAATTTTAGATGCTCGTTTAGTTGCCATTGATCAGGGAGAACATATGATATTTGTCCCTTTTGGACTGGCTTATTTCACTCAGCATGATGTTTTCCAGCTTCCTCCATTTTGTTGTAAATGCCCGGATTTCATTGTTTTGTTTGTTTGTTTGTTTTGTTTTGTTTTTCTGCTGTATAGTGTTCCATAGAGTACATATCCCATAGTTTCTTTATCCAGTCATCCGTTGATGGACATTTAGGTTGATTCCATGTCTTAGCTATTGTGAATTGAGCTGCAACAAATATTGAGGTGCAAATGGTTCTTTTTTTCTGCCCTTTAATTCCTTTTGGGTAAATTCCAAGGAGTGGGATGGCTGGATCCTGTGGTAGTGCTATATTCAGGTTTCTGAGGACTCTCCAAACTGTCTTCCATAGTGGCTTTACTAGTTTGCATTCCCAACAACAGTGGATTAGTGTCCCTTTTTCCCCACATCCTCGCCAACATCTGTTGTTGGTTGATTTCTGTATGTAAGCCAGTCTAACCGAAGTGAGGTGAAACCTCATTGTGGTTTTGATCTGCATTTCCCTGATGGCTAGGGATCCTGAGCATTTTTTCATGTGTCTGTTGGCCATTTGGATTTCCTCTTTTGAAAAATGTCTGTTAAGGTCCTTGGCCAACTTTTTTTATTGGGTTGTTTGTTTTAATTTTGTGGTGTTTTTTGATCATTTTATAGATTCCAGTTGTTAATCCTTTATCTGTTGTGTAGTTTGCGAATAACGTCTCCCATTCTGTTGGTTGCCTCTTCACTTTCCTGACTGTTTCCTTTGCTGTAAAGAAACTCTTCAATTTGAGGTAATCCCATTTGTTTATTTTATCTTTGATTACCCGTGCCTCTGGGGTCTTCTCCAGGAATTCTTCGCCTGTTCCAATATCTTGAAGGGTTTCCCCTATGCTCTCAATTAGTTTCATGGTGTCATGGCGCATCTCTAATTCTTTGATCCATGTTGGGTGGATTTTTGTATAAGGTGTAAGGTAGGGGTCTTGTTTCATACTTTGACATGTGGACATCCAGTTTTCCCAGCACCATTTGTTGAAGAGGCTGTCCTTGTTCCAGGGGTTGGTTTTAGGTCCTTTGTCGAATATGAGTTGGTTATAGATGTTTGGATTGATCTCTGGTGTTTCTATTCTGTTCCGTTGGTCTATCCATCTGTTTTTGTACCAGTACCAGGCTGTTTTGATTATAACTGCCCTGTAGTATGTCTTGAAGTCTGGAATTGTGATGCCTCCAGCCTTGTTTTTATTGTAAAGGATTGCTTTAGCTATTCTCGGTCTCCTGTTTCCCCATATGAATTTCAGTATCGTTTTTTCTAGGTCTTTGAAGAATGAATTTGGTATTTTGATTGGTATTGCATTGAACTTATAAATTGCTTTTGGGAGAATGGACATTTTGATAATATTGATTCTTCCAATCCATGAGCATGGCAGGTTTTTCCATTTTTTGTGTTGTCTTCTATTTCTTTCTTTAGTGTTTTATAATTTTCATCATAGAGGTCTTTGACATCCTTGGTTAAATTTATTCCAAGGTACTTTATTGTTTTTGTGGCTATCATGAATGGAATTGATCTTAGAAGTTCTTCCTCGGCCCTGGCATTATCTGTGTATACAAAGGCTGTTGATTTCTGAGCGTTGACTTTGTATCCTGCTACTTTACCAAACTCTTCTATGAGTTCCAATAGTCTCCTATAGGAGTCTATTGGGTCCCCTATATATAGTATCATATCATCTGCAAATAGGGATAGTTTAACTTCCTCCTTCCCCATTTGTATCCCTTTAATTTCTTTTTCTTGCCTGATGGCCCTGGCTAACACTTCTAGGACTATATTGAATAGCAATGGTGAGAGTGGGCATCCCTGTCTGGTGCCAGTTTTCAATGGAAATGCCTCCAACTTTTCCCCATTCAATATGATGCTGGCCATTGGTTTATCATAGACTGCCTTAATTGTGTTGAGGAATGTTCCTTCTAACCCCAATTTCCTTAGGGTTTTCATCATAAAAGGGTGTTGTATTTTGTCAAATGCTTTCTCTGCGTCTATTGAGATAATCATATGATTTTTGTTTCTCAATTTATTAATGTGATGTATTACATTGATTGACTTTTGAATATTGAACCATCCCTGTATATCAGGGATAAATCCCACTTGGTTTGGGTGAATGATCTTTCTGATGTGCAGTTGGATTCGGTTTGCCAGAATTTTATTGAGTATTTTTGCATCTATGTTCATCAGGGAGATAGGTCTGTAGTTTTCTTTCTCTGTTGTGTCTTTTCCGGGCTTAGGAATTAAGGTGATATTGGCTTTGTAGAAAAAATTTGGGAGGATTCCCTCCCTTCCAATTGTTTTGAATAACTTGAGAAGAACTGGGGTTAGTTGTTCTCTAAATGTCTGGTAAAATTCGGCGGTGAAGCCATCTGGTCCTGGGCTCTTCTTTTTCTGTAGTGTGTTTATTACTGATTCAATTTCTTCCATGGTTATGGGTATGTTTAGATTTTCTATATATTCACGGCTCAGTTTAGGAAGGTTGTATGTGTCCAGGAATCTATCCATTTCTTCCAGGTTCCCCAGTTTGTTAGCATACATCTCTTTGTAGTGGTTTCTGATGATTCTTTTTATTTCTGTTGTGTCTGTTGTTACATGTCCATTACTATCTTTGATTTTACAGATTTGGGTCTTCTCTCTCCTTTTTTTAATTAGTTGGGCCAATGGTGTGTCGATTTTGTTTACTTTTTCAAAGAACCAGCTCCTGGTTTTGTTGATCTTTTGTATTTTTTTTTGTTTCAATTCTGTTTATTTGTTCTCTGATCTTTAGTATTTCTTTTCTCCTTATGGATTTGGGCTTGATTTGCTGCTGTTTTTCTAAATCCTTGAGGTGCATGGAGAGTTCATTTGTTTGGTTCCTTTCCAGCTTCTTGATGTAGGCACCAATTGCTATAAATTTTCCTCTTAGCACTGCTTTTGCTGTGTCCCACAGGTTTTGATAGGTTGTGTTATCATTTTCATTTGTTTCTAGAAAGCTTTTGATTTCTCTTTTAATTTCTTCGATGACCCACTGTTCGTTTAGGATCATGTTGTCCATTCTCCATATATTTGCATATGGTGTAGAGATTCTTGGGTTGTTGATTTCGAGTTTCACTGTGCTACGGTCTGAGAAGCTGCATGGTATAGTTTCAATTTTTTTGAATTTGTTGAGGCTCCCTCTATGGCCTAGCCTATGGTCAATCCTAGAGAACGTTCCATGTGCTGGGGAGAAATATGTGAACTCTTTGGCTGTGGGGTGGAAGGTTCTGAAGATATCTATTAGGTCTCTTTGGTCTATCGCATCAATTAACTCTGTTGTTTCCTTGTTGAATTTCTGACTGGTTGATCTGTCCATTGGTGAGAGTGGGGTGTTGAAGTCCCCTGTTACTATTGTATTTGAGTCTATATCTCCCTTTAAATCCTTTAGTAATTCTTTCAGGTAGCCAGGAGCCCTGTAATTAGGTGCGTATACATTTATAATAGTAATGTCTTCCTGTTGGATAGACCCTTTAATCATTAAATAGTGCCCTTCTCTGTCTCTTTTAATAGTTTTTTATGTTAAAGTCTATTTTGTCTGATATCAGGATGGCCACACCAGCTCTTTTTTGATTTCTGTTAGCTTGGAGTATCTTTTTCCATCCTTTCACTTTCAGTCTGCGTGCATCTTTGCTGATGAGGTGTGTCTCCTGAAGGCAACATATAGATGGATTATCTTTCTTGATCCAATCAGCTAGTCTATGTCTTTTGGTAGTAGAGTTAAGACCATTCTCATTCAGTGTGATTACTGTTAAGTACTCTCTTTTCCCACTCATGTTTCCTAAACAAGCTGTTTATGTATTTTGAACTTTGTTTGTAGGTTACTCTATATTCACTTTTTTTTTGTAGTGAAGTTCTTGTTTTTGTATTTCTGTGTGCAGCACTTCTTTGAGCAAATGTTGTAGGGTTGGACACATGGATACAAATTCTTTCAGTTTCTGTTTGTCTTGGAAGATCTTTATTTCCCCTTCATTCATAAATGATAGCTTTGCAGGGTATAGTATTCTAGGTTGGCATTGTTTGTCTTTTAAAACCTGAAATATATCATGCCATTGTCTCCTTGCCTGTAGTGTTTGCGATGAGAAGTCTGGGGTGAGTCTAATTAACTTACCTCTGAATGTGATTTGTCGTTTTTCTCTGGCACGTTTTAGGATTTGTTCTTTGTGTGTCACTGAGCTGAGTGTTGCCACAATGTGTCGCGGTGAATTTCTCTTCTGGTCTACCCTGTTCGGAGTCCTGGCTATCTGTTGAATTTGCCTGTTGTTATCCAGCTGCCTTTGTTTGAAGTTTTCTGATATTATTTCATTGAAAACACCTTCCAATCCATTCTCTCTTTCCACCCCCCTCAGGGACTCCTATTATCCGAACATTACACCGCTTGATTGAATCTTGTAGGTCTCCAACTGTATTTTTTTTTTAATTTTTTAATTTCTTCTTCCTGCGATTGAACTGCCTGTATTATTTCTGGAAGTTTGCCTTCGAATTCTGATATTCGGTCTTCTATTTCATTTGTTCAACTTCTGAGGGATTCCATAGTGTTTTTTATATGGTCAATTGAGTTTTTCATTTCCAGTGTTTCATTCTGGCTTCTCTTTAGGATCTCTAATCCCTGGGTTTGTTTTTCGTTCAGCTCTCGACACTGTTTCTCATTATTTCTAAGTATTCTGGTTATTAATTTTCTGAATTCTTTTTCTGGCATAGTTTAAAATTCTTCTTCTTCTTCAGCCTCTGTTATGGTTGGTTTAGCCTGCTCCATTGGCGAGTTTATATGTTCTTTTATATTCTTATTGTGGCTTTTGTTTTGTTTTTTGGCATTCCGTCTGGGTGGTTTTTCAGGTAGACTGGTATCAGGGCTTTGAGCTGCCCTCCCTCACTGCCCGCCCCTGTACAAGGAGTGTCATGTCGTCACCATAATTTCTTTATCCAGTCATCAGTTGATGGACATTTGGGTTGACTCTGTATCTTGGGTATTCTAAATTGATCTGCAGTGAACAGGGGGGTACAGATAACTCTTTCAGATGCTGATTTCATTTCCCTAGGGTAAATTTCCAGAAGTGGGATGGCTGGGTCTTATGGTAGGTATATATTCAGATTTCTGATATATCTCCACACTATCACCTACAGTGGCTGTGCCAATTTACATTCCCACCAGCAATGGATTAGGATACTTTTTCCCCACATCCTCATCGGCATTTATTGTTTGTAGATTTCTGTATGAAAGCCATTCTAACGTGGGTGAGGTGAAACCTCATTGGGGTCTTGATTTGTATTTCCCTGATGGCTAGTGAGCCTGAGCCTTTTTTCATGTGTCTGTAGGCCATTTGAATTTGCATTCTTGAAAATTGCCTGTTCAAGCCCTTATTCATTTCTTAGCTGGATTGTTTGTTTTGTTATTGTTGAGTTTCTTAAGCCCTTTATAGATTCTGGATATTGATCCTTTATCAGTTGCATCGTTTGCAAATAATTTCTCCCAATCTGTCAGTTGCCTCTTCACTTTACTGTTTCTTTTGCAATGCAGAAGCTTTTCCACTTGATGTAATCACATTTGTCATTTTTTGCTTTGATTGCCTGTGCTTCTTGGTTCTGTTCTGAGAAGTCTTTGCCTATGCCAATGTCTTGTAGGGTTTCACCAATGTTCTCTAGTAATTTGATGGTATTGGGTCATAGATTTAGGTCTTTATCCATTTTGATCAGATTTTTGTGTAAGGTGTAAAGTACAGGTCTAGTTTAATACTTTGGCACATAGAGATCCAGGTTTTCCAGCACTGATTGTTGAAGAGAATGCCCTTGCTCCAAGGATTGATTTTAGTTCCTTTGTCAGTTAAGTTTGTTGTTGATGTGTTGATTTATTTCTGGAGTTTCTATTATGTTTCATTGACCTACACATCTCTTTCTGTGCCAGTACCAGGCTATGATTAACTGCAATATATCTAGAAATCAGGTACTGTGGTACACCTGGCTTTGTTTTTGTTGTATAAGATTGCTTTGTATTCAGAGTTTTGTGTTTCGACATGAATTTTAGCATAATTTTTTCTAGATGTGAGAAGAATGTCATTGGTATTTTGATTGGGATCACACTGAATCTGTAAATGGCTTTCAATATTTCAAAATTTTGATGATACTGTTTCTTTCAATTCATGAACGTGGAGTTTTTTTCCATTTTTTAATGCTTTCATCTATTTCTTTCTTTAACATTTTATAATTTTCATCATAGAGATCTTTCACCTCCTTGGTTAAATTTATTCCAAGGTATTTAGATTTTTTTGTAACTATTGTGAATGGGGCTGAACTTACAAATTCTTTCTAGGCCATGTGTATACAATGGCTATTGATTTTTGTGTGTGTGTGTTGATTTTATACCCTGCAATTTTACCAAACTCTTTTATGACTTCCAATAGTCTCTTAGTGGACTCTTATGTTTCCTCTATATATAGACACATGTCATCTGCAAATAGGGATAGTTTGACTTCCTCCTTTCCAATTTGTATCCTTTTAATTTCTTTCTCTTGTCTAATGAGTCTGGCCAAAATTTTCAGGACTATATTGATTAGCAATGGTGATAGTGGGCATCCTTGTTTGGTACCAGATCTTAATGGGAATGATTCCAGCTTTTCTCCATTCAATGAGATGCTGGCTCTGGGTTTGTTATAAATTGCCTTCAATGTATTGAGGAATATTCATTCTATACACAATTTGCTTAAGGTTTTCATCATGAAAGAATGCTCTATTTTATCAAATGCTTTCTCTGCATCTATTGAAATAATCACATGCTTTTTGTTTTTCAGTTTGTTAAGGTGATGGATAGCATTGATTAATTTGTGAATGTTGAACCATCCCTGTGTACCAGGGATAAATCCCACTTGGTCTGGGTGAATGATCTTTCTGATGTGTTGGTGGATGATTAACTGGTATTTTGTTGAGGATTTTGGCATTTATGTTCATCATGGATATTGGTCCATAGTTCTCTTTTTCTGCATTCTTTTTCTAATTTAGGAATTAAGGTGATGGTGTCTTCATACAAGCAATTGGGGGTATTCCCTCCCTTCCAATTGTTTTGAAGAGTTTGAGAAGATTGGCATTAGTTCTTCTTCAGATGTCTGGTAGAATTCAGCAGTGAAGCCATCAGTCCTGGGATTTTCTTTGTTGTGAGGGTCCTCATTACTTACCCAATTTCTGCCTTGCTTATTGATCTGTTTAAGTTTCCCATGTCTTCATGACTCAATTTTAGTAGGGTGTGTGTGTCCAGGAATCTAACCATTTCCTCTAGGCTTTCCAATTAGATAGCATATAGCTCTTTGTAGTAATTGCTGATGATTCTTTTTATTTCTATGATGTCTGTTGTTACATTTCCTTTTTCATTTTTTATTCTATTGATTTGATTCTTCACCTTCTTTTTTGGCTTGGCTTATAATGTATCAATTTTGTTTATTTATTCAGAAAACCAGTTCTTCATTTCAAAGATCTTTTATATTGTATTTTTTGTTTCAATATTGTTTATTTCTTCTCTAATTTTAATTATTTCTTTCCTTCTTCTAATTTGGGGTTTGGTTTCTTGTTGTTTTTCTAGGCCCTTGAGATGCAATGATAGCTCATTTATTTGGTGCCTTTCCAATTTCTTGATGTAGGCGCAGATTGCTATAAACTTCCTTCCTGTCACTGCCTTTGCCGTATTCCATAAGTTTTCATATGTTGTATTGTCATCTTCATTCACTTCCAGAATTTTTTTTACTTCTCTTTTATTTTCGTCTATAACACGCTATTCGTTCAGGGGCATGTTATTCAATCTCTATATTTGCATATGTGCTCCGTTCTCAAGATTATTGAGTTTTTAATTTCCAGCTTCATTCCATCATGATCAGAAAAGATACATGATATGATTTGGATTTTTTTTTAATTTTCTGAGATTTGCTTTATGGCCTAGCATATGGTCCATCTTAGAGAAAGTTCCATGCCCTGATGAAAAAAAATGTGTATTCTGCAACTAAGGGATGAAAGCATCTGTAGATATCAGTTAGGTCCTGGTAGCTTTGGGATCTGCAAGGAGGGAAGGCCTATACTTCCGGGAATGGAAAGTCCCTACCTGTACTTCTGGGGAAGAAAAGTCATTGTCAAGGTCCCTGTGGTTGCCTAAAGGTCAACCAACAAGGATGAGACCTGCCTCAACCTTTAACCCCCATGCCCTGAATCTATAAAAGGAGCCCTCCCAATCTGATGCGCGACTCCTCCGGCCCCTGCTCTGTTGCTCTGTTGGGATCGGTGAACCTCGCCAGGGAGCGGAACCCCAATAAAAGCCTGTGAATTAATTGATTCATCTGCCTGGGAAGATTTGTTACGCACCGGACACCTTGCAGGTCCATTTGGTCCATAGTGTACATTATTCTGTTATTTCTTTGTTAATTTCCTACCTGATTTATCTGTCCATTGATGAAAGCGAGGTGTTGAAGTCCCATATTACTATTGTATTAGAGTCCATGACTCTCTTTATATCCATTAATGTTTGTTTTAAATAGCCAGATGCCCTGGCATTGGGTGCATATACATTTATTATAGTCATACCTTCATATTAAATTGGTCTGGTCCCTTAATCATTAAATAGTGCCCTTCTTTGTCTCTTGTAACAGTTTTTGTGTTAAAGTCTATTTTGTCTGATATTAGGATGGCTATACCTGCTTTTTTTTTTTTTTTTTTTTTTTTTTTTTTTTTTTTTGCTTTCTGTCAGCACAGAATATCTTTTTCCATCCTTAACTTTCATCTGTGTGTATCTTTGTTGGTGAGGTGTGTTTCTTGTAGGCAGAAAATAAATGGGGCTTGTTTTTTAATCCATTCAGCCAGCTTGTGTTTTTTTTTTTTAAGATTTAAAAAGCAAGATTTATTAGAGTCAAAGATATCCAGACAGAGTGGCATGGAGGGAGGCTTCCAAGAGAGGAAAAATTGAATGTGATCCATGATAGTCAAATTTGTAAGCACAGCTTTGGTTGACATTCAGTTACAATGCAGGGACAAAATCCATCAAAAGACCCGATTTACAATGCTTTATCCTGTCTGGCTTGCTCATGATAAAACAAAAAACCATCCAGAAGGGTGGGATAAGTAACTTGTTTTCACAATAGTCTGTGAGCTCAGGAGGATGGAATCACCACTCCATTGCTATTCTCATGGTAAATTTGGAGATTCCTAAGGAATGGGAAGGTAGGCACTTTTGATCATCCCAAGGATAATTATGGAAGAAAGCAAGTGTTCAGCACCCCAAATTTACTCTGGGACTATCTTGACTGCCTATTAACCCACCTGACTCTTCACATTCCCACTCAAGGATAATGGACCCTAACATTTGTTAGGGAGACTGTGCAATGATCACTCTGGCTGCTTCATGCTGAAAAGGGGCATCATTGTGAACAGCAGTCAAGACAGGAGGTGGCTTCTCAGCAGGAGGTGGCTTCTCGAGGGGAATGCAGTGCTAGCTTGCAGAAACTGCTCCCATCTGAGGTTTCATATGCATGGCCACCTAGAATTTTATTTAGAATAGACCTAGAAATTTACAAGCAGTTTAAACTCTCAGTGTCTAAAACAAAGGACAGGGAGGACTAAGAAAAGTGCTGTCTAAACCATAAGCAAGTTATCCCATTGAGAGGCAAATAGAAACTGACAGGATGGGCCTGATGATAATCAGGTGGGCTATAAGGCCTTGCCAGTTACAAGGCCCCGACCTATGTATCTCTTCACATGGGGTACATCATAAGAAAGGTGTGAATCTCCTGAGGGAAGGCACCCTGTTGTCTTTCATAGTGGGTAAAGCTAAAGCCTGTGATGTTGTGCCCTGTTGTCTTTCATTACCTAGCTGGCCTGGGAGGAGAGATGGCTTGAAAAGAAGGCAGGTGGCATCACTAATAGGAAATTTACAGTTTCTACCTACAATGTGCTAACCCTGCTTGGCCATCCCCTCAACAACAGTGGCTACTTTGGAAGCTGGGCTGAGTGAAAGGCCTTTCAGCTTAGAGCCAACAAGGCCTGTGGTTCTGATCTGGAGCCCTTCGACTCCAGGGCAGTTCTGTTTCTAGTGACCCAACTCTTGGCTGGCAGAGCTGCCAGGGCTCTTCATAAGCTGACTTCTCCTGAAGCCCTGGATTTCCATCCACATGGGAAACCAATGCCATCGACTGGCCTGATGGGTCTCCTTGATGGCAGATGACAGTGTAAAGCAGCTATAATTGCCTCACCACCTATATTTACATTGCTCTGTTGCCTAGCTTCCTCTTTCCCCTGGTTTTTGTTAAAACAGACCAGAGAAAACCTTTAAGAGGATGCAAGTCAAGGCAGTGCTCCATCCATACACTTTGGTGGCCTAAACTAGAAATATATAGTCACGGGCATGTTCTGATAGTGGTTTATCTTTTTGAGGTACGTAATGTCCATGTATTTTAATTGGAGTATTTTGGCCATTTACATTCAAGGTTACTGTTGATAAGTAACCACTTGGTCCTGCCATTTTTCCGTGAACATTCCTATTGTTTGCTTTGGATTTCCTTAGTACTTTTATTGGAAGACATTCTATCTTCACATTCTTTCATAATGATGACTATCTTTCTGTGTTTCTGCATGTAGCATGTCCTTAAGCATCTTTTGTAAGGCTGGATGAGTGGTGACAAAAATTCTTTCAATTTCTATTTGTTATGGAAACTCTTTATTTTACCTTCATTCATAAATGAGAGCTATGCAGAATATAGTATTCTGGGTTGATAGCTTTTTCCTCTTAAGACTTGGACTATGTCTCTCCATTCTATCCTAACATGTAGGGCTTGTGATGAGAAATCAGCTGTGAGTCTCATTGGAGATCCTCTGAAAGTAATCTGGCATTCCCCTCATGTCATTTTAGAATCCTTTAATGTTTTACTGTTGAAAGCTTGACTTCATGTGTCATGGTGAAGATCTTTTCTGGTCATGTGTATAAGGAGTTCTATGTACCTCATATATTTGGACATCCCTTTCTTTATCCAAATTAGGGAAATTTTCTATAATTATTTCACTGAGTAGGCTTTCTAATTCATTCTCTTTCCACACTTTCTGAATCTCCTAAGACCCATATATCAGGCCATTTGAGAGTATCCCATAAATCTCCAACAATGTTTTTTAATTTTTCTAATTTCTTTCTTTTTTTTTTTTTTTTTTTGGTCTGACTAAAAAATTTTAACTGATTTGTCTTCTAGCTTGGATATTCTTTCTTCTGCCACAACAAATCAGTTGTGAAGGCTTTCCACTCTGTTTTTTATTTGAATTAGTGAATTCATTTATAATATTTCACTTTGATTTCAAAAATCTTAATTTCATGTGAGAGTTTTTCATTCATATCATCTGTGGATTTCTTTAAGTCATGAATTTGCTTCTCATTGCTTCTGAGTAATCCTATGATTAATCTTTTGAATTCGGTTCCAGGTATTTCACCACTCTCTTCATCTTCACATTCTAATATTGAAGTGTTGTTGTGTTCCTTTTGGGGGAGGAATGTTGTCTTCCTTATTCTTGTTTCTTGAATTTTTACATATATTTTTAGGCATTTGTGGAAATACTTGTTGGTTTTTTCCTCTGATGGCTTTTATCTTTGAACTATGCTTCTGTGGCTTAGTGGAATGCCTGCTCTTTCAATGAATAACCAGAGGTGTGTACTGGGTATGGCCAAGGAGCTCTGGTCAGTGTTCCAGGGTGGGGTAAGTATTCAGGATGACACCAAAGTTGGGGATGGCAGATCTCCTGTGTTGACCTAGTCACACCCTCACCTCCTCTCTTCCATGGTGATCAATGCCCAGGTATTAGCCCACAATGGGTGCAATACTCATCTATACTGCCATATGAACCTTGCAGAGGATCTCTGCGGTCCTCAGTATGAGCATGTATCCCAGTGCAGTGACCCACTGCAGGCAATCAGAAAGTCTTGAGCATGTTGAGCTGCTTACATTGATTGCCCAGAGACCCAGCTACACCCTGAACCCTCTTGCACAGTCATAGAGTTCCCACAGTCTCAGCACATGAGGCTCCCACAGTCATGGGGTAAAGATGATCTGCTCTGCCCCACTAGCCTGTCCCATCCAGAGAGGCAGAATCATTCCCAGAGCCAGCTGCCTATGGGTGCTCTGCCTAGGCAGTTTGAGCCCTGAGCCTATAATATGTTGAGAGGCTAGGACACTTCACTGTCTTATGTGGCTGCTCATCCCCCTGTCAATCCTCCCAGGCAGACTCAAAGTCAGTGAGAACACAGATTTTTCCCTCTGGTAAAATCCTTGGATAACACACATGCACAATGGTCACAGCCATTTCTTGTTTCACAATGGTGCTTTCTTTCTGCTGGTTGCTGGATGTGCACAAGAGCTGGTGCAGCTGTTATGTATATCCAAAATTGTGCCTGCCCTTTTTCAGCCAGTTGCTGGGTGCTATTGTGGAGGGGAACAGGGAGAGAGAACTATGCCCCTTTGTTCCCACCAGATTAGTAGATACTCTGTCCCCCACAGGGCTCCAGGCTGGACCACGCTAGGCCCTCTCTCCAGGTATAGAACAGTGGCACAGACTGCTGCAGTCTCTCTGTCTCCTTATTGAGCTGAAAAACTTCTTCATATATTTTTGCCTACAAGTCATTTACCAAATATGTGATATGTGAATAATTCCTAATCATCTGTAGCTTCTTTTGATTTTCCCCTTGGCATATTTTTAAAAAACTTTAGCCAAAATATTAAATTACCTAAGGCATACATTAGTAAATGAATGGATAAAGAAAATGTATATGTGTGTGACCAATGGGATATTACTCAGGCATAAAAGAGAGTAAAATCCTCTCATTTGCAGCAACATGGACAGAACTGGGAAACATCATATTAAGTAAAATAAGCCATATAAGAAAAGAGAAATAAAAAATATGCTCACTCCTTTGTGAAAGATTTTTTTTAATTGATGTTATAGAAGTACACATTAAAATAGTGGCCATTACAGGTTAGGAAGGGTGGTAGGGAGAGGGACAGAAAAAAGTAAGATAATAGGAAGCAAAATACTGTTAAGTGGGATTTGTTGATTTAAATTGCATGTTAAGCTATTATTATATCCCAGAATTAAGTCAAACTTGATCATTTATGAAACATTTATTGTTTTGCTGAATTCAACTTGTTAGAATTTTTGAGGATTCTTATTTCTGTATTTATAAGGTGGAAATTCTCTGTAGTTTGCTCCCCTTATTATGTCTTTTATGTCTGGCTTTGATGTCAAGATAATGTTGGTTAATACAAAGAAATAGAATGTTTTCTCTCCTCTTCAGGTTTTGGAAAGACTTTCAGAAAGATCTGTACTAACTCTTAACTAATAGTCCATCCAGTCCAGGGCATTATTGAGAGGTTTATTATTCTAATTTTCTCCTCCTGCTAGTTCTGAGTATATTCTAATTTTCTATTTCTTCATGATTCAGTCAAAGTAATTTATGTGTTTCTAGGAATTTTCCGTCTAGGTTATACAATTTGTTTACTTATAATTGTTCATAGCACTTTCCTATAATTTCAATGTCCCTATTTTATTTCTGATTTTAGTAAGTCTCTATTTTTCTTGGGTCAATATAGCTAGAGTTTAATTATGTTTATTTACCAGAATAACCAACTCTGGAATTTAATGATTTTCAAAAATATTTTTCAATTTTCTATTTGAATTATCTCTGCTCTAATCTTAATTATTTCAGGACTCCTGATATCTTTTGATTTAGTTTTCTCTTCTTTCTCTACTTCTTCAAGGTATAAAATTGTTGTTGATTTTAGTATGTATGTGTTTACATGACTGTTCAATCCAAGTAGTTTACAATATGGTTCAAGCCCTATATTTTCTTATTGGTCTTCTGTGTGATTGTTCTATTCATCATTGAAAATGGTGTATTGAAAATCTCCAGTTATGGAACTATTTCACCCTTCAATTCTATGCATGTGTGGGTTATGTATTTTGAAATTCTAATATTTGGTGCATATATGTTAATTGTTACATATTCATGGTTAATTGCTCTGATGAATATAACAATTCTCTATATTTCATAATTTTCACATAATTCTATTTTATCTAATATTAGTATAGCCATCTCCAAAAGCACATGGATCTACAAATTCAGTATGCTCAACAAACTCCACGTAGAATAAACTCAGACAAACACACTGTAATAAAATGTCAGAAAGACAGAGGAAGGATCTTGAAAGCAACAAGAGGGAAGATGTGTCGTGCACAAATGACTACCTCCATGATTCCTCCTGGCACTCTTGTTCAGCTGCCAAGAAACATCAAAGCAGGCTGTCCCTTTCCTAGAACTGCCCATCTTTCTTCCTGACTTATGAAATATGGATTTTTCTCCAATGACTTCATGTTTTTTCTCTTACCTCATAGAGAGTGTTGTTAGAGATCACTGAAGGGACAGGTTTAGATTCCACTGAAAGCATAGACGTTGATGTCTTCTCTGACTGATATTGGTAAAGAAGGGAGGAAGGTGGGTTGATGGAGGTAACACCACATCTTCCATGTTTCACATAAATATGAAACAAATTCCCTAACTTACTTCTTTTTAAAGCTTACTGGAGTTATTTTACTCTGTGAAAGCTAAAAAGCAGAGTTAATAAATCTTGTCCTAAGATTATTCAGTACATACGTATCTATCTATATCTATATCAATGTTTATGAAGAGATTCTAGAGAATACAGTAGTTGGCAATAATATCCTATTATTTGATGTTTAAAGAATCTTCTCCACTAACCACTTCCTTCTAGGCAGACACAAGCACATTTTTGGTAGAAGGAAACAATAAAATATTTTCCTTGATTTGCAATATAACAATGCTGAGAAAATTTTACACTCTTCACAAGGAAGTTAAATCTAGGAGGTATTTCTTAACTAACCTTTAAAGGCATTAGTAATAGCAGGATATTTCCTCAAAGTCCAATTTCCTCTTGGGCTTTTTTATAATTCCTGGAACCAAAAATTAATGTGTGCTTAGGAAATACTGACAACCATTAGTTGGCAAGTGTTCACATGCAAAAACTTCTGGGGATTTTTGAAGCCTCTCCAACAATATATGACATCAAGATGTCATAATTATGTCTATCACATGCCAGGAGAACTTTTCAAGGACAGAAAAAAAAAGCATGAAATTATTTCTCATTTGTACTAATTGAAGCACTCTCCGAATTGAAATAAACTCCTGGTCATTATCAGTTAGTCTTATTTCATCCAATTCAACTTCTTAATGGCAGACCTCATGTGAAGTTCCCTTCCATGGGTTAGCCCCTTCTCTAAAGCCCCAATTTTTCTTAGTTTCCCTGCTTACTCTGTCCGTTCCAGACTAGACTGAACATCTTGCTT
Source organism: Oryctolagus cuniculus (assembly GCF_051225735.1). Taxonomy (NCBI): domain Eukaryota; kingdom Metazoa; phylum Chordata; class Mammalia; order Lagomorpha; family Leporidae; genus Oryctolagus; species Oryctolagus cuniculus. Next base: position 15,104,241 of record NC_142876.1, read on the forward strand.
CTATGAAGAAATTAGACCCCTCTCTCTTTAGGATCCAAGCAAATCCATCCTGTTCCACATAGAAGCAAGTCCATTTTCACCTGTGACTATGGCCCTGAATGCAACCTCCAATCAGAAGACCATATTCTTCATGTTTTAGACTTATCATGCTGTCGCTCTTTGAACTAACACTTTAGTATATCAATATTCCATTGATCCATGTTCCAACTCAACTCAGGGAATGTGTAGCTCACAAACCCATTCAGCAATTCAACAAATATACATTGATAGAGAAGATGTAAGGACAGTGCATCTTGGGAGCTAGGGAGGAAGGCAAGTAAAACTTTTTGAAAACTTCGTTACTTTTCTTCCTACCACCTCCTACTTCCCTACTATGTGCTTCTGGAGTCTTGTAAATGATGATTTTGTGATACATTGAGCCCGCAAATTCATTGCTAATCTATAAAACAGAACAGTAAAAGTCTGGAGAAAGATGTGGATAACTCAGAACCTTATACATTGCTAGTTGGAATGTGAAATAGTGAAGCAACCTTGGAAAACTGTCTGGCATTTCCTCAAAATGTTACTCATAGAGTCGTCATATGTCCTAATGATTCCATTCATATGTATTCCAAGAAAAATGAAGATATATGGCACATAAAGGATTTGTATAAAAGATCAGAATTATCCATAACAGTTAAAAACAAAATAATACATCTGTTCACCAACCTAAGGTTGGATAAATAAATGTGTTGTATCCATACAAGGTAGTGCCATTGAGCCATAAAAAGGAATGCCACACTGACCCATGCTTCCACACGGATGAACCTTGAAGATACAATGCTAAGTCAAAGAAGCTAGTCACTAGGATAACAAATAATGCTTGATCCCACCTGTATGCAATGTTTATAAAAGGCTAATCTGTAGAAATAAAAGACAGATTCCTGGTTCCCAGGGTCTGGAGAGAAGGGGAAAGAAAGTACAGGATTTCTTTTGAAGGTGCTGAAATTATTATGGAATAAGATCATGATGGTTATTGCAAAATTTGTTGCTGGTGCTGCGGCTCACTAGGCTAATCCTCCGCCTGTGGCACCAGCACCCCGGGGTTCTAGTCCCGGTTGGGGTGCCGGATTCTGTCCCGGTTGCTCCTCTTCTAGTCCAGCTCTCTGCTGTGGCCCAGGAGGCAGTGGAGGATGGCCCAGGTCCTTGGGCCCTGCACCCACATGGGAGACCAGGAGGAAGCACCTGGCTCCTGGTTTCAGATTGTTGCAGTGCGCCGGCAGTAGCGGCCACTTGGAGGGTGAACCAATGGAAAAAAGGAAGGCCTTCCTCTCTGTCTCTCTGTCTCTCTCACTGTCTAACTCTGCCTGTCCCAAAAAAAAAAAAAATTGTTAACAGTCTCAACACTGAATTGTGCACTCTAAAATAGCAAACCCTATGGCACGTGAATTATGCCTCAATAAAAAAAGTCACAGAACAAACAGACCTTACCCCTGGTGGTCATGGAGGAATTGGGTTAGATGGTCTGGAACAACATCAGCATCTCTGGCCACAGACATGCCTCAGGGTAAAGTACTCCAAGAAAAACACTGTTTCTTTTGTCTACCACATTCCCTGTCAAAGTTATTTATTTTTTCTAAAGCCCAACTTGACAGAGAAGTTTGGAAAAAGTACAGCTGGGCAGAATTTGATTGTATCTCTGGGCCCCACACTCAAAAGAAACCACCCATATCCATTCCATCTCGTTGCCCCAGTGCCACATCTTGGTTATCTCACGTGGCAGCCACTGAGGTGTCCCCAGGCCCAGCCTTCTCCCCAGTTCTAACACAGTTCCATAGAGGACATGGAAGATAGGCCTAGGGCCGAGCATTTGACCTACTCCTGCCCCTACATATATTATAGGAAGGATTTTTTTTTCTTTTGGAAATATAGAATAAAAAGATTTTATCCCTTAGATAGAAATAGAAATTGTCCTGCATGGTATGGGGTAGCAAATAAACAAACAAGTCCTTTATCCAGGCTATTTGCCTTGAAGTCTCACCTGTACAGTTCACTATGTAAACTAAGATCTTGTTTAAACATCCTACATCTCAGTTCTGCCATCTGTGAAATGGGAATAACAAAGGTACCTACTTTAATGAGTTGTGTACAGCATAAGTGGATATAAACTTGCGTTCTTGCTCAATAAAGTCAACAGTTACTAATATCTCCAAGAACATTGTGCATATGCAGAGAAAAAGATTCCAGAGAAAACAGACTTAACAATGATATTCAAAGAATATGCTTACTTCACGTAATTTCTTCCAGGCATTAAACTCTGGCATCTAGCCTATTAGTCTGAAGTCAAGGCATTAAATGCTTAGTTGACAGAGTAATCTTGTAATCCTGACAGCTCAAGCAACTTTTCTTCTGATTCATTTTTATATGAAATATTTGAAAGCAAAATGATTCTTTTTTGTTACGATTTTTATTTGTCAAAAAGTTAATGCAACAAAGTAAACAAATTCTACCTGACCTTAAGCAACAGAAACAATCTGGGTACAAGGGGCTGGGAGGTAACAGGGAGGACCACTACCAAGCAGAGTGTTGAAGGAAAGGTGGCAGAACTCTGATCTGCATGATTTGCTGAGACACAACCTCAGTGTCTCTTTGACTTAGAATTATTTTCCTGGTTAAGCAAGTACAGAATAAATAGTAGGGAAATTGATTGGTAGAATGAATGGAACATATCAAAACTGAAAAACAGCAAATGAACATTTTTAGTAGTTTAGTATTCAAAGTATGCCTTGAAGACAACCCCGCATCCAAGAAAAGTAGAGTTGTTTAAAAAAAATGACGAAGTATATCAAGAAATAAAGTTAAGGTTGCAATTTCAAGCTTATTCTCATTAGCATTAGAAAGGTAATCACACGTATTTTGAAAGAGCCAATGATTATGAATGACTACAAATTTATAATTTTTCCATAGGTTAAAAAGGAAGTAGAGTGGTAATATGGTAATCCTGTTTTTTCTGATAAATTTGCATAGCCATAAAAACAGCATTAACCCGATTGAGAAATCAGAAGTTGATTTACTTGAAATGACAGCTGTGATGACAAAGGAGAGGCTTCCAAGAGGACAGCTATATATGTAGGATCCAGCCATTCACGGCAGAGAGACTATTAGGCTCCCTGCCCACCTCTGCTTCCTGCAAGCACTCAGGTAAGTGCTTCTACATTCCGCAGCTTAACAGCATAAATTTCTTTCATCTACATTATTCAATCTCCTTGTATTTTCCTTATTCTGCCAAGGCAAAATTAGAATTTCATCTGGTTTGTCCTTGTTCTAAATTATTAATTTCCAAGGAAAGAAATGCACATTTACAAACAAAAATTCAGAGAGGCATCTCATGAGAGCATGCTGGATGCTACTCACAGAAACCTCCATCTTGGCAGTTGTTTAAAGCCTTCCCACCCAGACTGCTGCAGCCAGTGATGAAGGAAAAGCCAACATGTCGCATTATTTACTTACAAAAGTCTTAATAGAGTGGTGATTGCATGAGTCTTCCTATTATGAGATTGATGCATGTATATTGTGGAAGGCTTGAAAAGCAAACCAAAGAAAAACTAATTGCCACTACAAACGTCATTCCCCTCAAGAAAAATTCATTACAGAGCTACACTCTGTTCAGTAAAGTCATTCTAAACTGAATCTGTTGCTTTTCCAGCAGTTCCAGATCACACCAAGATCACCATGAGTTCACTCAGCAAAGCCTACATCCAGCCCACGCTTGATCTGTTCCAACTGTTAGGAAAATCAAAGGAGGAAAATGTCTTCTACTCCCCTTTCAGCATCATATCAGCATTAAGTATGCTCTTTTTAGGGACCAGAGAAAACACTGCCCAACAAATTGCAAAGGTAGGTGTCAGCTTTATTGTATTCATATGTCTGAACTTTTCTCTCCGTAACTCTACTGCTAGCAGATTTAGTACCCTCATGGATGGCAGACATTCACAAGACTGTGCAGTCACTGAGCTATGCAGTAGATACACTGCCCCCAACTGCTTGCCCACCTGCTTCCCTGTTCCTGCATATTCTGTGGGAGGTGGGACAGCCTCTTGCAACTGCACACAACTAGCCGTGAACTTAAAATGCAATGACTGCTGGTGGAAGTGATGCAGTGACTTAAATTCGATGGGAACATTCTCAGATATTTCCTCAGCAATGAATGAATGAGGATTCTTGAAAGTGGCTTTGACAAATTACTTTGTTGTTTTTTGAAGAAACAAATTTTACACTGAGGTTTTGGGATTTTTTTTCCTCTGGTTTCTGTGTGTGTGTGTGTGTGTCTGTGTGTGTGTGTTCTTTGTTATGCTTTGTTCTTCTTTCCTTGTAGCAGATATTTTGAGTAAATCTTTATTGTCCCAACTTCTGTCTCTTCTAGGTCCTTCATCTTCAAGAAGACACAGAGAACACAAAAGACACAGCGTCAACCCACCACGTGAGCCACAGAGCGTTTCCATTCTGAGAGTTGCAGATATCTGAGAATTTCATATAAAATCACAAATACAATTTTTAGGGGGAAATGTAGACAAAATAATGGGAAATACGGAAAGATTTTAGTTATTGTTTTCATGTTTTTATTTTACTGACAAGGTCAGCATTATGCAAGAGTACAACAGTACTTCAAAATGTTCATGGAAAATGGAATTAAAAGATAAGCTAATTTTTATTATATAAATTTTGAAATCAATGCAATTTTTTCATAATACACATTTTCTGTGAATTTTTTGAAAACTGCTCACACTTAAGAGGTCTAAAGCCAGATAGGACAGATTCCATTTCCAGCTCTGTTCTTCATAAATAGTGAACATAAGCAAAACACAAGTGTTCTGAGTCACAATGACTTCATGCCAGTAAACTGGATATTTAAAAAAGGATGTTTCAACACATGAAAATACATGCAAATACTTACAACAGGACCAGGCCTGTAGAAACAATGTTAGTTGTTATTACTTAAATATTAATACAATTATGGTAATCACAAAAACAATGATAAAATAATTTAATTATGAATAACTCATTAATAGAATCAAGGTGAATAAGCACAAGTCCATGTGTATTTTGTATAATAATTGCCATGAGATATATCAGTTTCAAAACACTAGTGCAAAACTTCTTAATTAGCAAGTAAAAGTTTCTAGATTCAGACAGGCTTATGGTCAAAACATGGCTCTTCTAATTTATTCTCCTTGGAGTGGTCATTTAATTCTTTTCATATACAGTGAAATAAAGACTTACAGATACTGGTATAAGCCCCCAGTGGAGTAGCAGGCATATGCTGTTCTTATGTGCAGAGGATGACCATCATAAGGGAAGAGTCATAGACTTCAATTAATTTATCTCAGAAGATAATACAATCAAGGAGTATAACAGAGCTTCATGTTATAACATATTTAAAATACTTAAGCATCAATATAACCTATCTTTGATGGCTGTTAGAATTTAAACATGGTTCTTACCTTGAGGAACTTAGAGTTCAGCTGAAAAATTAAACCTAACAACTGAAACCAATGAGAGGACAATCTAATTGTAGAATACTGTTGTATCTTCAGTTCAAAAGAGAAAAGTCTGGAATACATCAGAGAAGGAAGAAGTAATTTACTGGAAGTGGTTGAACATAAGTTATGTTTTGAAGGATTTTTTGAGGTAAAATACACCAAACATCAGAAATTAAGCACAAAGGACATCTTTGAGAGACCAATGTTTAGGTGTTGATCTAACAGACCTAGTGTATGCTTAGTATTTACGGTGACAGAATAATCAGTGAGCTTTCTTTTTGATTTTTGAAGGTTGAGAGGTCAGAAAATGTGCATCTCCAATTTCAAAAGCTTCTAAATGAATTAAACAAACCTACTGATGCCTATGAGCTGAAGATTGCCAACAAGTTCTATGGAGAAAAGACTTTTCCATTTCTTCAGGTAAGTTTCACATCTGCTCTACCGCATGTTTCATCTTCAACCTGGGTCTTGGCCAAATAGGCAAGCCTGAGGCAGATGAACCTTGCTGACTTATATTTATCCAGAAAACAGTATTTACCCAGGGAACATCAGACCCTTTACCACAACTCTACCTACAAATGTAGCAGACCCTGAATATAAGGGTAAAGTATATGTGAGATTGAGAATTATCTTAAAATGAAAGAGGAGGCTAGGAAACAATTGGTTATGAGGTGCCTGATTCAGTCACATAGACATGCTTTCATGTGTATGACTAACCAGCTATTACTGGAATACACAGTCTTGGGTGAGTCCCTAGGGATAGATGGACAAGTATCAGGGAATACTGAATTCCCAAAATGGAGAAAAAGAAAAGTAAGTGCTGAAAGTACTGATGAGAGGTCTCAGAAGAAATTTGTGTCCTTTGGGACAACTTGCTTCACCATTTGCAAACCACAACCTCTGGATCCTGCCTTTTCCCAGATGTCATTGACATCCAGTGACCTCCTTCCTGCATGAAAGGGGACTTTCATGCTGCCAATGTGGCATTTGTATAAATATGTGCATGGGCAGAAGATAGTGGATTTAATCAGGATCCTAATTCAGCTTACTGTAATTATAAACAATTGAGTTTTGTAATATACAGTTGTTGATAAGATTATCCTTCTTTCATTTTTTGTTCCTTCACATCTCAAAGGAATATTTGGATGATATCAACAAATATTACCTCGCCAATGCAGAATCTGTTGATTTTGCAAATGCTGCAGAAGAAAGTCAAAAGAAGATTAACTCCTGGGTGGAGAGCCAAACAAATGGTAGAGTATGAGAGGGCCACCCATTAGAAACACTGTTAAGTCTCCTTGTGAGTGACTCCTCAGCATGCAGTACTGGGGCAGTGTGTTGAGATGGACTTGCAGAGGATGGAAGAGACAGTGCAGATGGTGGAGTAGCTCAAGCAAATGTGAAGAGAGCCCAGGGGAACAAAAGAAGGGATCACAGGAAGCCAATTCTATGGAAACAGCAATTGGGAATTGTTTGCACACGGCCCTACATGACAATTTCTCTGTAGACCTCAAGTATCTGCTCAGACCCATTTTGAGACCATATCTTTTTCTCTAAATGAGAACCAACTTTTGATTAAGGATCTTTAAGAGGAAAAACTTGGAAAGAGTTCCCTTCCCCTTTACTAATAACAAGCAGCCCACCTCAAAACCACCCTGTTTGCCATCAGAACTGGAGCTACCTGGACCACAGCTCCATCCACATGTCCTTCAGAGATTGTCACATCTGTCTTCCCCATCCATGGCATGTTATAACATGCCTTCATCCTATAGATGCCTAACCTACAGCCAACTTCTCATTGTAGGCTAAGCCTACAGCATTTCAACATGAGAAAGAATAGAAAAAACATCCCAGAGAGTAGTATCTGATAGCACAGGACACATGATTCAGACTATAGAGCTCACACCATTCATACTAAGAACAATTAAATCCTATTTCTTGTGAACCATGAGTCCAAGATTGGGGTAAGGAGCAGGATAAGAAGAAAAGTAGGGAAGAAAAAAGGAAAGAACAAGATTGAGCTATTAGATAAAATCAGTTTATCGGTATTCAATATGAGGCGATCAAGTCACTTGTAGACAACCCTGAAGTCTTTTCACATCACAAGAAGGACTATCTCCATCACAGGTAACTAACAGGTCGGAGGCATAAGGAAAGGTACACCAGGTGAACCACTAGCCAGTGAGTCCCTGAAGTGTTGCTTTGAGTAACTCAGTGATCCCTGGAGAAATTCTGCAAAGTGTCTTCCAGACAAACCACTTGCACCTTGCATGACAGACTACTTTTCCCCTTCCCTTGCAGGAAAAATCAAGAACTTATTTCCTAGTGGGACTCTCAACAGCACCACCATACTGGTTCTGGTGAATGCCATCTATTTCAAAGGGGAGTGGGATGAGAAGTTTAATAAAGAAAAGACCAAAGAGGATAAATTTTGGCTAAACAAGGTATCATCTTTATTTATTTATATAGTATGCTGTAGTCATATGGAACATAAAATGCATCTGGTGGAATGTAAAACTACAAGAACAAAATAGACCATGTCATGGCTAGGTTGTTGCTTTATTTTTATAACTCTAGCTCCAATGCTTCAAGACATTTTTATCCTACTTCACAAAATTCCTGTGTTTTCTCTTCAAAATAGAAAGATATATTTTATAACTCAATGATGATATCTTTTTTGTTTTGTGTCTCACTTGGTATTTATTTGATGAATAATTTGTTGCAGAATACAAGCAAACCTGTGCAGATGATGAAACAAAGGAATCATTTTAATTTTGCTTTGCTGGAGGATGTGCAGGCCAAGATTCTGGAAATACCATACAAAGGCAAAGATCTAAGCATGATTGTGCTGCTGCCAAATGAAATAGATGGGCTGCAGAAGGTAAAATTTTGCATCTCTAATTCTTTCTCTTGTAATCCAATCTCTTCCTAAGACAAAATCTAAATTAAAAGTAAAATCTTTTAGATCTAGGTGCTCCAAGGTAATGAAAAATTGAAAACAAGGTACAGAGATTCATCATTGTATTACAAGTATTTTAGAACAGGGATGGATACACACTGAAAGTTTAATTACTAAATACAGCATATACATTAGATAGCAATTTATCTATTATGTAATAATTTAAATTTTGTTGAAGTATTTAGCAATGTGTAAAAATGTTACAAATATGTCAAGCAAAATGAGAGTAAAAGAGTGCACTCTATAACTATATTATTCAATGAATAATATTTACAGGAAAATAAGAGAAGTCCTAAACATTAACACATGCACTAGGTTGGTAGCATAAGGAATAGTGATATACAGTTTATTTTGTACAAAATAATGTAATGATTATGGTTTCACATATGCATATATACACATATGGACATGCATATAAAATAAAAAACATACTTCAGTTTCAGGGCTATTACTTTTTCTTATTGAAATAATATCTAAAAATGAATTTTTATATTTTACATATATTATTAATATAAAGATTTCTCACATATTCAACTCATTGTTTAGATGTGTTCAATGTTTATAATTAATCATGGCATTTTTTTTTTACTTTTATAGCTTGAAGAACAACTCACTGCTGAGAAATTAATAAAGTGGATGAGCTCACAGAATATGAAAAAAACATATGTGAAATTACACTTACCTAAGTTCAAAATAGAAGAGAAATATGAGCTCAGTTCTGTGTTGGAAGCCATGGGGGTGGTGGATGCCTTCAGTCCACAGAATGCCAATCTTTCAGGAATGTCTGAGCACCAGGGTCTTGTGGTATCTAAAGTCCTACACAAGTCCTTTGTGGAGCTGGCTGAAGAGGGAACAGAGGCTGCAGCAGCCACTGGCATGGTAATCAGGGTGACATCAGCACAAATGCATGAAGAATTCTTTTGTGATCACCCTTTCCTATTCTTGATCAAACAAAATAAGACCAATAGCATCCTCTTCTTTGGCCGATTCTCTTCCCCTTAGACGCAATTAGCTTGTCACTACTTTTGGGGAAAGTTTACAGGTTCATTTCAGTAAATAGCTTGCTGGCAACGACAGATTCCCCTGACTCATTTTCCTTTCCAATGTCATAGTCATCACTAAGAATTTAATAGTGGAAACAGCATATCTCTATCATTCTCTTTCTATGTACACACATAAACTTACTTTTTCACCCATAAAAATTTCCTTTGGGGAAAAACATTTCACTTCAAGATAAGATAAAAGGATATTTCCATATTGTATTTTCTAAATTTGAAATATAATTCTATGTGTGATCCATTTTAAATCAATCAAACCAAAGTATCCTTTCTCTTTAAACTTATTAACCTAGACATCCACATTTCTTTAGGTTTAGGTGATATCTGGAACCCTTCATAAATTTACCAATTTTGTGAATCTGTGAAACACATTATCAATAAAACTTTGACTTACTCCAATTATTTGTTGTTTTGCCTTTTTCTCTTCAATAATGCTCAAGTGATCAATCACACATAAGAAAGATAATTTAGAAATACCCATATATTAGTCAAGTAGAGAGAAAAATTCAAAACAGTTGGGCATGATGAATCTGGAGTGGTAGGCAAATACACTTCTGTACATATTCATTTTACATTTTTGAATATCAAAGAAAATTTAGAATACTAGAATATGGGAAAATGGGTTTATTATATTTATCAACATCAGAAAAAAGATAGTAGACGAGGGTGTTTAGCACAGTGGTTAAGCTGCCACTTTCAACACTCACATCCCATATTGGAGTGCCTCGATTTAAGTCTGAGTTGCACTTCCAACTCCAGCTTCTCCCTAATGCTCACCCTTAGAGACGGCAGCTGATGGCCCAAATTATTGGGTCATTGCTACCCATGAGGGAAAATCAGATTGAGTTCCAGGTTCCTGGATTTGGACCCTCCCAACGCTATATGTTGTAGGAATTTGGGGATTTGGTGAGTGAACCAGCAGATAAAAGATCCTCTCTCTCTCTCTCTCTCTCTCTCTCTCTCTCCCTCTACCTCTCCCTCTTTCTCTTCCTGTCTCTCTCCCTCTCTCTCTCCCTACTCCTCTCTCTCTCTTTCCCTCTCCCTCTCTTTCTCTGTCAAATAATATTTTTTAAAAACATATTAATAAAATTGACCACAGCAACACATTTCTCTACAGGTTTGCACTGTCCAGTGTGGTAACTGTTAACCCCATGTGACCATTTAAATTTAAACTAACTAATATTAACCAAAACTAAAAGTACAGTTTCTCTGTCTCACTAGCCACATGTCAAATACGCAATATTCACGTATGGCTGGCAAAATCATATTGGACCTTGCAACTAGTGAACATTTCCTTCATCACAAAGCATTCTATTTGACAGCCATACTATAGATCCTAACAAACTGCTTGACAAAATTTAATATAAATGTTTCACAGGAGCTATCAATAAAATAAAAGAGAATGATTCTTTAACATATGAAAATACAGCTAACTAAATTTCAAATCCAAAATCAAGTTTAACAAGAAACACTAAAAACATTTGGAAGTAATAGCAACACTGAATTAAAAGAGAAGAAAAGAAAACCAATATTACTGCAATTTTATTAGTACTACACAATGAGTTGGTGAAGAATAATAATCACTCTATAGAGTGACATATGTATTTTTTGGAGGAGACAATAAACAAGCCATACACATGTACTTGTGTATACGTGTACCTTATCTTTGGAGAAATACATAAGAAATCATGCCATTTGTTATGGGGGAGGTAACTGAGGTTTTGGTGACATTGGTGGCAGAGAGACTGTGCATTATAAGCGTTTTTCACATTTGTATTTTCAATCATGGAAATACATTGTCTGTTTAAAATATCAATAAAATCTAAATCTTTAAAAATCAGCTGACTCTGATTCATCTTAGTATGGCTTTTACAGCAACATTGTAACTTACATTAATATAGTAAGAGCTATCCAGGAACACAGAGTTTGGCATAAATACTGCTACTAGAGTAATAAATGACCAGTGTTAAACAAAGCAGATTATTATGTAATTAAATGGGATTGCTATTGTTTACAAAGATTCATTGTATTTTTAGACATTGTATTTCTAATAAGTGATTTGGGCACCTATTATTTCCAAATATCAGGTCATATAAGTTTAAAGTAATAAATAGTAATGAAGCAACTAATGAAATGAGTTCAAAACAAATAAGAATTGAAAGTATATTCATGATCATTCGGACTTACCTCTAATGGTAGAGCTAGAAACGTGCCAGGGGATTCCAATTCATTCCTATCAAGGTGGCATGTACCAATGCCATCTTACCTGTTAAAGTGATCAGTTTAAGTTCATAATTGATCAAAAAGATAGGATTAAGTGTAAAGGGATTACATAAATAAGACCAATGTCTGCAAATAATAATTGATAGAATTAAAAAGGAGAGAATGACCCCACATAGGAAGCAGGATACACAGCAGGTTCATAGAATGGCAAGTGCCCTAACCAGCACTCTGGCCTCAGAATCAGCCCTTAAAGCATTCAGATCTGGCTAAAAAGCCGATGAGAGTTTCACAGACATTGAAAGCCAAGACACTGTGGCAAAAAAAAAAAAAAAATGACCTAAATGAAAGATCTCTGTGAGTGAGATCCAAGAGGAAAGAACAGGCCATCAAAGAAGGTGGTACCTTTCTCTGAAGGGAGGAGAGAACTTCTGCTTTGACTATGGCCTTGTCTAAATAAGATCAGAGTTGGCGAACTCAAGAGGCTTCTATGGCTTTGGCAGTTCATGACAAGAGCCTCGGGTGATTACTGACATCATAAATAAGAGTGTCAATTGTTAAATCAACAATGGGAATCACTGTGCACCTGCTCCCCATGTAGGACCTCTCTCCTTAATGTGTTGTACTATGTGAATTAACAGTAAAACTACTACTAAAACAGAAATACTATACTTTGGGTGTTTTTGTGGGTGCAGTCTGTTGAAATCTTTATGTAGTATGTACTAAGTTGATTTTCTGTATATAAAGGTAATTGAAAATGAATCGTGATGAAGAATGGGATGGGAGAGGGAGTAGGAGATGGGTTGTTGTAGGTGGGAGGAAGGTTATAGGAGGAAAAGCCACTATAATGCAAAAGTTGCATTTTGAAAATTTATATTTATTAAATAAAAGTTGAAAAAAAGAAAGTATATTGATAACCACACTGTTTTACATAATTTTTGGTGAGATATGGTAGCTATGATAGCAGATTTTGATTAATTGCCAGAATGTCAAATGAAGAACACAGCATCAATGCTAACATTTGTAAAAATAAAATCAAATTACAAATAAGATATTTAGTTCTCCTTATTGGAAATAAAGGAAGACACGCCCCCTTTTATCAGTATTTACTTTAGAAATTTGCAATTCTAAAAACTTTATCTTCTCCTTGGAAGGCATGTAATTCATTTTGAAGACTAAATAGGTCTTTTTCAGATTTATAATTAAAAAAAGTATTTGCCAAGCATATAAGAGCCATCTCTTTAAAATGTAAAATCAAGGGAGAAAGCACCCACATCTCTAGTTTCCATAGGAGTTGGGAGCCTAATTTCAGATGGCACCTGGCTCTAACGTGCAAAACTATCTTCTGTCCTAAAGATAGGAGAACCTTGCATTTCCTTGGATACTCCAAATAACTAACCCAGATGGTCACCCCAATTACAAGGTGAATCTAGAATGAATTATGTGTGACCTGTGGAACTACCAAGTCCTCTTACTTGAGGACTAGTTACTGTTTATCTTGAGGACTTGTGCGTGATGGGTTGTGTCTGTGTGCCCATATAAAAGATGAGACTTCCTTCTGTCTTTGCTATCTTTTAGTAGATTACTTGTGATGCACATCATATTTTGGTTGAATTCAGATTCAGTAGCAAAAGTGTTTTCTTTCCTATTATATTTGGAGAGACAATTTCTGGACTGGAAGGAGATTTTGTTTTAGTTGAGGTACCCAACACATTTCTTAATTTCAGAGAATATGCTTTGAAGACAAGAATCCTGAGTGGGACACTCAAAGAAAAGGTGTGTGGTAATTGTGACATTGTAGAAGGAGGTTCTCTTTTCTTATTAGCATCTGATACATTGTAGAATGGACAGATGACTAGGTATCATTTTATTAGGAGACTCAAACCTTAGTATCCTAAGGAACTTGGGGGTAGGAGTGCCTTAAGACCATATCAAGAGTGATCAAACTCATGGGGAATTTGGGACTTTGGTGCCGTGACCTCCAAATTCTCATCCTTAAATTGACTTTTCAAGTTTCTGAGATATGGTATCCTCAGAACTTTGACACAGCTGGAGTTCAGCCCCCTGACGATAGTTCTGAAACTTGTAGCTCCTTAATGTCTTGGGAGCATGAGAAGCCTCCCTGGAAGTCTTCAAGGAAAAGATTGGCATCCAGCATGAACCACTGGCAATTAGGAAGAGTCACTGCTACCTCACACAGCTTCACGAGCATTGGAAGTTGTTTTTTTTTTTAAAGAAAAAAAAAAGGTCACTTGCAGCTGGTTCATTTAGCTAATTTTAATACTACCATATAATTTTTTTTAACTTTTAGTGGTTATTAAAGTAGCAAATGTGGCCCAAAATTAGAATATTTATAAAATTGATTTTTTGTTCACCAATTGCACATTACCCCCATGAGATTGTCTGTTTAATTAAATATTTTTCATGAAGTAAACCAAATCTTCATGGTTGGAAACAGAATAGGTCTACCCAGGAGATTAAAAGTTTTCCCTTTCCCTCATTCTACCTCGCTTCTCCCTCCTATATTCAATTCTGCAATGTTTCTAAAGCGTTAAAAGCTTTTTAATTTAAAGTTTTTGAGTAACATGTAATATTTGTACATTTTGGTGAGGTACAGCATAGTAATTCAGCACACTTCTACAACATAAGCTAATCAACAGACACATAACCATTCATTTCTTTATCTTTTTGCATTTGGAGCCTACCAGCTCCTCTCCTTGAGGCCCTCATACAGACTATACTGCATTATTGTGAGTTACAGTCACCCACTGTGCTGTAGGACACCAGAACTCATATTTGTCTGCATTTTGGTGCCCATTATCTAACCTAGTTCAGATCTACTTTTTAAATTCTATTTATGATAGAGAACATGTGGTATTTGTCTTTCTGTGTTTTGTTGATTTCACTTAACAGTTCCATCTATTTTGTTGTAAATGACATGATTTAATTCTTTTTTATGTCTGAATAATATTGCGTTGTGTAGTTATACCATGTTTTCCTTATTCATTCGTCCATCACTGGACCTTTTGGCTCTTTTGAATAGTGCCCGAATGAATATGAGAGTGAAGTATCTTTTCCATATGGTGACTTCATTTCTTTTGGATATATTCCTGAAAGCAGCATAGCTGGGTCTTGTGGAAATTTCATTTTGCATGTTTTAGGGAACCTCCAACTGTTCTCTATAACGGTTGTACTAATTTTCATTCCCATAATCTCCTTTTGTCCATATCCTTGCTAACTTGTGCTACTATTTGTCTTTTTTGATAATAGCCACTCTAGCTGGAATGACATAATACCTCCTGTGGTTTTAACTTGCACTTCCCTGATGGCTGTTAATATTGAGCATTTTCAGTTCTATTATTGTCATGACACATAGCAGGATTCCTTGATTTGGTTTAAAGCAGTTTATTGTACTTAGTCTCCAGGGTACTGTTGACCTCAAGAAAAATTCACAAAATATCACTTTCTAAAATGTAAACTCTCCAAAATTAAAGTGATGTTATTGACACTCTTCAGTAAAGTAACCTTCCTGGGAGAGATGATTTACAAACGAGTTCTTGATCTTTCTTAGGATTCATGAATGAGCTGAGGCTGTCACTCTAATGTTTTGTTAGAATGAGTTTGCTACAAAATACTTCTAATCTAGGATAAATTATCATAGCAATGTCTTCTTCATGAGGTGTTCCTACAATGCAGCTTTCTGTGTCAGGAGAAAAGTATTAAAAATTACCTAAAAACAGATCAGTGTCTCTTCATATAGGATCTCTTGCAGGATAAATAAGGATGACTCCAGGAAAGTATTTGACCTAGAGGTTAAGTCCCCAGTTGAGATACCCCGATTCCATATCAGAATGCCTGGGTTTGAATCTGGTTCAGCTTCAGCTTCCAGTTCCAGCTTCTAACTAATGCACACCCTGAGAGGCAGCAGATGATGACTCAAGTAGTTGGGTCCCTGGCCACCCGTGTAGGAGACCTTGTTTGAGATCCTGGCTCCCAGCCTTGTCCTAATCCAGTCCCAGAAGTTGTGTGCATTTAGGGACTGAACAAGCGAATGGGAACACTCTCTCTCTCTCTCTCTCTAACTTTGTGTGTATGTGTGTGTCTGTTTCAAATAGATAAATATAATTTAAAACTACACAGTTTTAAATAAGGATGACTCACAAAACAAAGCCATGGCCTACACACATGTTATTATCATCTCAGGTAACACCCATTTTTCTTTTTATAATCCTTCACTTACCAAGCAAGTTTCCAAACTATAATTTTATCTGGAACATACTTGTCTAACAGGAAGATGTTCCAAGATGACTAAGCATGGTTTACAATATAACTTCGCACAAATCAATACATTTACGTGTTTGAAATTAATATATCAGACATGGTTTCAATAATGAGAAACTATCTTCTAGGATGCCTCTCTCAACCCTCCCAATCTGGTCTAAGTCCTTCTCTTACCCTGACCTTCCACTGACCCAAGTGCTAGTCTCTTAGAGCACTAATGTCAGTGTACAACTGCTACTTCTTTGTATTGTCTTTTTCTATTGCCAAACCAGGCATTCTTCCCAGGTAAGGATTGTCTATTCATAGTTATCATCCCTACAGCAATACCTTGAACCAAATTAAACTAGACCACTGAGGTCTGATAATACATGGATACAGCAACCAAAGGCACTGAATTTGATCCTGTAAAATTGAGACCAGAATCTGAAACATCCTGGGGCCCCAGGAAAGAACAGCCAGTCCTCAAGTGAGACTAGGGACATTCCTTAAACCATGCGCATCTTTCTCCACAACTGTCCAGCACTCCTACCTAACAGAGGACTGATGTAGGCAATATTAGTCAGTGTGTAGTGAGACTGATATAATTGGCTGTGCCGAAACATATGATTGACTACCAGGCAGTTTGTTAGTGATATTCATTCCGAATTTGCTCTGGACTCATTACATTGACCTAGAATTGTATTCCTCCAGGTTGGTGTGGGTAACACTCTCAAAAGGTACAGGTTAGATTTCATCCCTTTGGAAGTGGCAAGGGGAGCCAACCCACAGGGGAGTCATAATGATGTGGAGAGAATAGGCAGGCAGCTAGATAAGCCTGCTTGAGCTGGAAGTCACTGCAAGGCCCCAAATGTAATTCTATCTTCCTACTTGTCAATCTAAGCATCTTTCCCAGGATGCATCTGCTTCACCTGGAACCCAAGGGAGGATGCCACAAAAATATGGAAATTAAGTTCCACACGGAACTTGTGGAGGTATCATCAAATTTCTAGGTGGCTTCATGCCTGTAGAGGTACCACCTTCTACTCCTTACTTCATAAAAGGAGTCAGCATTGGAGGAGGTGTGCTCTCTGTCTCTCTGACTCTGGCCCACAGATGGAAGACACAGGTCCTCTTTTCCTCTCCCACCCCTCCCCACTTCAGGCAATCCGTTAGCCCACTAATAATGGGTATTTCTCTCCATAGGATAGAAATACATGTGTATGTGTGCTCACCTTCTCACATTTTTTAATAAATGTTGTTATGATTTTGTGTACCTTATACATGTCTGCACTTGGTAAGCTTCTCTTTGTGAGAGACAAGAGCTTGGAGTAAGATTAATAATATACCCTTGTTTACATCAGTGATACCAGGCTTCCTTTTCCTGTTTCTGGTATCACCTACCTCTATGCCTGTCAAATCTGTCAAATAATAAAGCAAAGGTCATCGGAGTTCAGAAAACAAATTTTATTTATGTGCCAAGAGAACAAACCAATGAAGGATTCACTCAGTTGTTGATACAGAAAACTCAGAGAATTGCAAGGACTGCAAATGGGGAGTTTATCATGGTTATGCTATTTAAAGATGAAAAACTTGCATACTGGATAGCATTGCTCCAACTGCATAGTTTTCCTTTTATCCTGCTAATCTGCATGGGCTTCTGGCTGTCATTACAGAAGTAAAAGAATACAGGAATACCAAACATTTCTTCCAACATTGCATTGGCCAGTACTTATTTTAAGTATATATTTGTTAGGATAAATAAATAAGAGCACCACAAAAATTTATACTTTTTTAAAAAGATTTTACTTATTTGAAAGAGTTTCAGAAAGAGGTAGAGACAGAGAGAGAGGTCTTCTATCCTCTGGTTCACTTCCCAAGTAGCCACAATGGCCAGAGGTGTTCTGATCTGAAGCCAAGAGCCAGGAGCTTGTTCCAGGTCTCCCATGTGGGTGCAGGGGCCCAAGGACTTGCTCTCACAGGCACATTAGCAGGTAGCTGGGTTGGAAGTGGAGCAGCCAGGCCCCAAGCCAGCACCCATAAGAGACGCGGGCGCTGCAGGCCAGGGTTTTAACCCATTATGCCACAGCACTGGCCCCCCCAAAATTTATACTTTTAACACTTAAAAATTTTGATGATTCATCTTGTGATAGGAATAAAATATCTGCATGAATAATCTCCCTGGAAATAGAGTTTCCCCTCAAATTGAGCCGTGAGATAAGTGCAACCCAGACAAGATTTTAGCGGTCACCAAGGGGAGATTTTGAGCTGCAGATGCCTGAGTTCTGCTCAGATTCCTGACTAGAGAATGTGAGTTCAGAAATTGTCTTCATTTTTGGTTGCTACCCTTTGGTGTATTTTTTATGGTCCAGTGGATAAACATTGCAAGAACTATTTTTTTATTTTAATACATTTAGACAAATGCAGTAATATACCACTGATGGCTACCCTATTGTGCAGCCTAGATTTAAAAACATGTTTGCTCTCTCTTTTGTATTTCTACTCTGGAATGCTGAGTTTTAAACAAAATACCAAAATTCCAATGTCTTGTCCACATGAGTTCAGGACAGCCATCCTTGGGGATGAGGTCACCCCTGTACTTATAGTCAAAGTTTCCCCCAGAAACTTCTTCAGACTGTAGAAAAAATATACTATTAGATTTACTCAGGAGGCCAGTGTTGTGGTGTAGTTGGTAAAGCTGCTGCCCATGGCACCGGCATCCCATATGGGCAGCAGTTCAAGTCCCAGCTCCTTCACTTCTGATCCAACTCCCTGTTAATGGCCTGGGAAAAGCAGCAGAAGATGGTCAAAGTGTTTGGGTCCCTGACATCCATGTGGGAGATCAAGATAAAGCTCCTGGCTCCCAGGTTTGGTCTGGCCTAGCCCTGGTTATTGTAGCCATCTGGAGAGTGAACCAGATATGGAAGATTCTCTCTCACCCCACTGTAACTCTGTCTTTTAATAAATAAATAAATCTTAAAAAAAGATTTACACAAAAGACTATTTGGTAAGTTAATACGCATATTGTCAATTTGAAAGCAATCACAAGTAAGTCAGTAGTGGAGATCAAGTGGAATATTAAAAATATTCAACCACAGAGTGGTCAGGGAGAAAGAGGAACAGTGAACAAATGGGACAAGCAAAAAACAAATGACAACTTGGTAGTTTTTAACCCCTAATCTAGTGATAACTGCAGCAAATGTTATTGCTGTAAAACACCATTGAAAAGAAAAAAATTTGTCAGACTGCGTTACAAAGCAAGATCCAATGTATTAAAGAGCTGGACTCACTGTCTATGTTTGACTGCCAGCAGCATCAAACCCCACCCTCTCCTTCCTCCGAGCCACATCAGACTGGTCAGACGGCCCTGGAGCTCCCTCCCTTGGCAGTTGTGGGAAGTTCAGACGCAGACAGCTTTGACACTGAAATCCTCACTCTCCTCCCTAAATACTCCAGCCTCTAACACAGGAAATGACCAAGCCAGGTGATCCTCTCGGCTCTCTCAAGAATTCCTGGAATCCTGCCTTGCTCTTTCTAGAAATCCTCATTATGTGAATCGTAGATCTCTTCATGCCCTTTTGGTGCATTGGGAGTGTCATTAGACACAATATCTGACGGGCAGGTGGGATTCTCCCCAGCTCCAGAGTGACTTGACATCCAACTATATGGTGACAATTTAAAATTTCATTGGTGAAGTAATGACACATTTAAGTTCAAAATAAAAAGATGGAAAAATGAATACTATGCCAACACAAATATATGAAAACGTTACCAGACAAATTAAACTTCAGCACAGGACTAGGGATGGGGTGGTAGTGGCATAATGATAGACATATAGTCATGAGATAAACAGAGAATTCAGAAATAGACAGATTTACATGGCACAGAGTGTCCAAAGCAATTAATCCTTAGAGTAAGGATGGTTTTGTTCATGAATGATGCTGAAATAACAGAATATTCACAAGGGAAAAAACTAACTCCAGGCCTTGCATCACAAAATTTAACTCAAAATAAATCATAGATCTAAATGTAATATCTAAAATTGTAAAACTTTTAGAAAAAAACACACAGATAAAGATCTTAACCAAATTGAGATTGGCAAAGATTTTTTTTTAAATAACAGACAAAAGTAGAGGCTATAAAATAAAAATCTCTCGGGCTGACTTGCCCCAATTGGTAGAGTTGGAAACATACCAGGGGATTCCAATTCAATCCCATCAAGGTGGCATGTGCCAATGCCATCTCACTACTCCAAGTGATCAATTTCAGTTCACAATTGATCATAATGAAAGGACTAAGAGTCAAAGGGAGCACATAAACAAGTCTAGTATCTGCTAACACCAACCGATAGAATAAATAAAGGGGAGAGTGATCCAACATGGGAAGTGAGATACTCAGCAGACTCATAGAATGGCGGATGTCCTAAATAGCACTCTGGCCTCAGAATCAGCCCTAAAGGCACTCGGATCTGGCTGAAAAGCCCATGAGAGTATTTCAGGCATGGAAAGCCAAGACACTCTGGCAAAAAGATCTCTGTGAGTGAGATCCCAGTGGAAAGAACAGGTCTTCAAAGAGGGAGGTGCCTTTCTCTGAAGGGAGGAGAGAACCTCCACTTTGACTATGACCGTGTCTAAACAAGATAAGAGTCGGAGAACTCAAGGGGCTTCCATAGCCTTGGAAACTCATAACTGGTGCATAGGGAGATTACTGATGCCATAAACAGGAGTGTCAATTGGTAAAGTCAACAACAGGAGTCACTGTGCACTTACTCCTCATGTAGGATCTCGGTCCTTAACGTGCTGTACACTGAGGCTTAATGCTATAACGAGTACCCAAACAGTA
Source organism: Oryctolagus cuniculus (assembly GCF_051225735.1). Classification (NCBI taxonomy): domain Eukaryota; kingdom Metazoa; phylum Chordata; class Mammalia; order Lagomorpha; family Leporidae; genus Oryctolagus; species Oryctolagus cuniculus. The sequence goes on from NC_142876.1 coordinate 15,125,096, forward strand.
TATTTCACTTTGTGTTTCTATGGGGGTGCAAACGACTGAAATCTTTACTTAATGTACACTAAACTGATCTTCTGTAAAAAAAAAAAAAAAAAAAAAAAAAAAAAAAAAAAAAGAAAGAAATTTTCAATTCCCAACTTGACTCTCACTGGGATTAAACATGACAATAGGTCTGATCTGATTTCATCATCATTTTAAAAAAATCATCTATTATTTTTCACTTTATGTTTCTGTGTGGGAGCAAACTGTTGAAATACTTACTTAAGGTATACTAAGCTGATCTTCTGTATATTAAGATAATCGAAAATGAATCTTGATGTGAATGGAAGGGGAGAGGGAGTGGGAAAGGGGAGGGTTGTTGGTGGGAGGGACGGTATGGGGGGGGAAGCCATTGTAACCCATGAGTCGTACTTTGGAAATTTATATTCATTAAATAAAAGATAAAAAAAAAATAAAAAAATAAAAATAAAAAAATAAAAATCTAACAAATCAAGAGTGGGTGTTTGGTACAGTGCTTAAGACATCATTTGGGACACCCACAGCCCATATTTAAGGGCCTTGATTCAGTCTTGGCTGATTTATATATATATATATATATATATATATATATATATACCTTTTACATAAATAAATTTTTTAAAAGTTAGTGAATTGGACTCAAATTTAAAGCTGCTCTTCAAAAACACCATCAAGCCAATGCAATTCATGTATATAACACAGGACTTATATTCAGAAGGTTAAAACATATCAAAAACAATTACAAAAAAATTATGAGAACAATAAGATAAACAATGTAACTTAAGAATAGTCAAATATTTGAACACATGTTGCACAAGAGATGATACACATATGTCCTAGAAACACATGAAAATATATACAATATAATTAATTATAAAAGAAATGCAAAAATTAAAACTACAGTGAAATACTATTTACAGTCACTAGAATGGCTATAGAAAAGAAGACTCATCACACGGAACATCGGTGAGAATGCAGAACAATTCGAATGCTCCTGCATTACTGTATGATACAACCCCTCTGGCCGCTTCTTAAAAATTTAAATTTATACTTATCATATGTCTCAGTAATTTCACTCTAGATATCCACCCAAAATAAGTGAAAATTGTGCCCACACAGGACTTATGTCCACAAATGTTCTTAGCAGCTCCCCATAATAGGGGAAACAACACAAATGCCTATCAATGGGTAAATAGATAAACAAAATGTGGTCTATCTATACAATGGAATACTGCTTGTCAGTAGGAAGCAGTAACTATTGTTATCCCCTAAAACACTGATGAATCTCAAAAACATAATACTGGGCAAAATAATTCAGACACAAAGAAGTACGTATTATATGAAACCCTTTTCATAAAATCTAAAATGGGGGCAGGTTTTGACCTGGAAGTTAAGATGTTGGTTAGCAGGGCCGACGCCATGGCACAGTAGGCTAATCCTCCCCCTGTGGCACCGGCTTCCCATATGGGCGCCGGTTCCAGTCCCTGCTACCCCTCTTCCAATCCAGCTCTCTACTGTGGTCTGGGAAAGCAGTAGAAGATGGCTCAATTCCTTGGTCCCCTGCACCTGCATGGGAGACCCAGAAGGAGCACCTGGCTCCTGGATTCAGATCGGCACAACTCTGGCAGTTGTGGCCATCTGGGGAGTGAACCAGCAGAAGGAAGACCTTTCTCTCTTTCTCTCTCTCTCACTGTCTGTAACTCTACCTCTCAAATAAATAAATAAAAATCTTTCTTAAAAAGTGAAATGAACACTAGGAGAAACGGTGACTTGATCAGCCCTCACCCTGACTGTTGATGAGCAACTTAATATGTTATCCCTCTTAGTATTTTTTGTTTGTTTGTTCTACTTAATACTTTTGGTTGAATACTGTAATCAATACACAATTCTTCTTAAGTGCTGAAACTTAACTGAAAAGTGATCACTGTTAAATATAAGAGTGGGAATAAGAGAGGGAAGAGGTGTGCAATTTGGGACATGCTCAAGCTGACTTACCTCAAACAGTAGAGTTAGAAACATACCAGGGGATTCCAATTCAATCCCATCAAGGTGGCATGTACCAATGCCATCTCACTAGTCCCAGTGATCAATTTCTGTTCACAATTGATCATGATAGGACTAAGAACCAAAGGGATCACAGAAACAAGAATAGTGTCTGCAAATACTAGCTGATAGAATAAAAAAGGGAGAGAACGATCCAACATGGGAAGTGAGATACACAGCAGACCCATAGAATGGCAGATGTCCTGAACGGCACTCTGGCCTCAGAATCAGCTCTTAAGGCATGCGGATCCGGCTGAAATGCCCATGAGAGTATTCAGGCATGGAAAGCCAAGACACTCTGGGGAAAAAAAAAACTAAATGAAAGATCTCTGCAAGTGAGATCCCGGTGGAAAGAACGGGTCATCAAAGAAGGAGGTACCTTTCTCTGAAGGGAGGAGAGAACTTCCACTTTGACCATGGCCTTGTCTAAATATGATCAGAGTCGGTGAACTCAGGGGGCTTCCATAGCCTTGGCAGCTCATGACAAGAGCCTAGGGTGATTACTGATGCCATAAACAAGAGTGTCAATTTGTTAAGTCAACAACAGGAGTCACTATGCACTTACTCCTCATGTAGGATCTCTGTCCTTAGTGTGCTGTACATTGAGATTTAATGCTATAAATAGTACTCAAACAGTATTTTTCACTTTATGTTTCTGTGTGGGAGTAAACTGTTGAAATCTTTACTTAATGTATGCTAAACTGATCTTCTGTATATAAAGAGAATCGAAAATGAATCTTGATGTGAACGGAAGGGGAGAGGGAGTGGGAAAGGGGAGGGTTGCGGGTGGGAGGGAAGTTATGGGGGGGGGAGCCATTGTAATCCATAAGCTGTACTTTGGAAATTTATATTCATTAAATAAAAGTTTTAAAAAAGATATTGGTTAGCACTCCTATGTCCTGTATAAAGTATCTGGGTTCAATAGCTGGCTCCTGCTCCTCACTCCAGCTTCCAGCTAGTGTAAATACCTGGGAGGCAGCAGTGAACACAGGTAGTTGAATCCCACCACCAACACAGTAGATCTGAATTAAATTCCTGGCTCCTGGCTTCAGCAAACCCTGCCATTGAAGGCTTTTGGATGGTAAACCAGCAGATGGAAGCTCTCTCATGTCTATCTATACCTGTCTCTCAAATAAATAAATAATTTTGAAAGTGAATATATGTGTATATAGATATACATATTTAAACCTAGAGATGACAAATACTCCTTTTGCCCTGTAACAATGCCAATCATATCAGAGGCTGCCTAGACTAGGGTTGCATGGGGCTGATTGAAAAAAAGAATAGGAGAACTCTGGCTAGTGATGTTCTGTAGTTAGTGATGGTGATGTTTTCATAGTTATAAACATTTGCCAAAATTCATCAAATTCTGGACTTTAAATGAGTACATTTTCATTCAAGTAAATTTTATTTTTACAAAATTATCTACAAATTTCTCCTGATAAAATCATCTATTGAATTTCCTTGCAGAAAAATCTCAAATAATGTATGTAGGTACTCTCCCTTTCAGAAAATGAAGCTTATCTGATCCCACAGGAAGGTAGGCTAGACTTAGTGACTTGATTTCAAATAACATGCAGTATGAAGAGGCAAAAATGGGAACTACAGTGGAGGAAACTGGCAAACTATCTTAATCTAGTGATCAAGGCTAACCTTGTCAGTGTGTCATGTGAAAATCAGGAACTCCATCAATCCAATGCAATCCATGTATTTCACATAGGGCTCATCCATGTATCTCACATGAAGGGATGAAAAGGGCGCTATACTTCAGTGGTATCCTTTACAAACACTTTTAATCCTCATCTATCATGAGAGAAGACAAGAAACAAATCCCAAACACAAAATACTTACCAGTGTCCCCTCAAAACTGCCACGGTCATGAAAAAGGAACGTCTGAGAAACTGTTATAGATCAGAGTATCAGAGGAGACAAAGACACGACAGTTACATACATTGTTACATTCTTTACTGTATCTTATAACATAAAAAAGAACATCAGTGACAAAAAGTTGGTAAAAAAAAAAAAGAATTAACTATGGAGTTCAGCTAAAAGCAATTGTCTTAGTTTCCTTTTACTGCATAACAAATTATTACAAGTTTATTAGCTCATAGTCCCACAGGTCAGAAGTCTGGGCACAATGAGACTGTTCTCTGTTCATTGTCGTACAAAGCTGAATTCAGAGTATGAGCTAGCCTGTCACGAACAATATCACATTCAAGCTCTCATGGGTTGTTGGCCACACTCAAGTTTCTGTATGTAGGAGAGAGAGCAGCAAGATGGCAGAATAGGAAGGGAGCACACTGATAGTCCGGGAAGAGACAGTTCAATAAAAGTGGAGATACTGCAGGTTCAAGGAAGAATAGGGGAAGAAACAGCAGAGGAATCTCTTCCAAAACTAGTGATTCACAATGGACCTGTGTGGAGAGCATGGGAGCCCACGGTTCAGGACACCAGCGGCAGAATCAATGCACCAGCACTGGAACGCGAGGTGAGCCAAACCTCAATAGCCCAAAATACCGGCGGGCAAGCGGAAAGAGGAGACTAGAGGGAATGAGGCTTGAAACCCCATGGGGAAAAGTTCACCAGGCTAAAAAAAAAAGTGACCAATACGGACACGAGTTTCTCTCTCTCCATTCACCTCTCAAAGGCGAGCAAGACAAAGAGCAGGCGCCATTTTGGACATACGTCATAAGCAGGGCGACCTCAGGGCTGCACCCTCTCTCAGCCAAGCAGAAAAACCTGACTCTGGATTGGGGGGTGAAATAACAGGAGATTAGGACCTAGTGAATGTGTGGTGCTAATGAATTGAGACTGTGAAAAAAGAGACAGTGGGTGAGAGAACTCACAGAATTCATGTGAGTACTCTCCAGAGACGCTACAATTTGGTAACCTTGGCAACCCATTGGGAGACTGCAGGAGAATTTGAGCCCACACTGAGGGCAGAAGAGATTCCCTGTGTGGTCCTTGTGAAAGAGCTTCTGTTCTCTGGCTCCTGTGGGTATATCATTTGCCTGCTAACAACCTCCAATTCCACTCAGCTGTGCAGAATTACTTCCCTTTTGAATCAAAAAAAGGAAGAAAGAAAGAGAGAGAGATTTACCACGCCTAACCTGGGAGTGTCACCTTTGGCACACCCTTAAACCTGAGGAACCAAACAGAGCTCTCAGGCCACACCCATCTCAAGCTTCTAAGGCTCCATCAAAAGCAGACAGTCCACTTAACACAGTCATAGTTTAACAAGAAAAAAACACCACAGCAAGGGAAGAAGAATCAAAAGAATATCTCCACAATGCCAGGCAACAAACACAGAAACTGAGGAAACAAGAACAAGGAAGACATTATGACACCCCCAAATGAACAAGACACCCCAAGCCAAGATTATGAAGATGATGAGATGGAAGAAATGCAAGATACTGATTTCAAAAAATTTATGATAAGAACAATTAGAAGTTCTCAAAAACAAATGGTTGAGCTGCAGAAATCCTTACTGGACAGGATAGAAAATCTCCTTTGAGAAAATGAAATCTTAAGGAGGAATCAAAATGAAATGCAGAAACTAGTAGAACAGGAAAAGTGTGATAGTGAAGAGAAATCAAAATGATGAAGAACTCAATAGATCAAATGACAAACACATTAGAGAGCCTTAAAAACAGAGTTGGTGAAACAGAAGAGAGAATATTAGACTTAGAAGACAGAGCACAGGAAAGGATACAGTCAAACCAAAGAAAAGAAGAAGAAATTAGAAATCTAAAAAATATTGTTGGGAATCTACAGGACACTATTAAAAACCCAACTTTCAGGTTCTAGAAGTTCCTGAAGGCATGGAGAGAGAGAAAGGATTAGAAGGCCTTTTTAGGGAGATACTTGCAGAGAACTTCCCCGGGACTGGAGAAGGACAGAGACATCCTAGTGCAGGAAGCTCATAGAACCCCAGTAAACATGACCAAAAGAGATCCTCACCATGACACATTGTAATCAAACTCACCACAGTGAAACATAAAGAAAAGATTCAAAATGTGCAAGAGAGAAATGTCAGATTACTCTCAGAGGATCTCCAATTAGAATCACAGCTGACTTCTCATCAGAAATACTACAGGCTAGAAGGGAATGGTGAGACGTAGCCCAGGTACTAAGAGTGAAAAACTGCCAGCCCAGGATATTATATCCTGCAAAGCTCTCATCTGTGAATGAAGGTGAAATAAAGACCTTTCATAGCAAACAGAAATTGAAAGAATTTGTCACCACTCATCCAGCCCTGCAAAAGATGCTTGAGGATGTGTTACACACAGAAACACAGAAACACGGTCATCAATATGAAAGAAGGTAAAGGAAGGAAACCTCACAGCAAAAGATCACAGGAAGTTCAAAGCATATATTAGAAAATATCTTTGGCAAATGGCAAGGCAAAGTTACTACTTATCAATAGTCACCTTGAATGGCCTGAACTGTCCAGTTAAAAGACACCGATTGGCTGATTGGGTAAAGGAACAAAACCCATCTATTCGCTACTTATAAGAAACACATCTTTCCAACAAAGATGCATACAGACTGAAAGTGAAAGGTTAGAAAAAGATATACCATGCCAACAGTAATGAAAAACGAGCAGGCATAGCCATCTTAATATCGGACAACTTAAACTTTAACACAAAAACTGTTAAGAGAGACAAAGAGGGGCACTATATAATAATTAAGGGATCAATTCAACAGAAAGATATAACGATTATCAATGTATATGCACCTAATTACAGGGCAGCGGTTTACTTAAAAGATTTGTTAAGGGACTTAAAGGGAGACTTAGACTCCAATACAATAGTACTGGGGACTTCAATACTCCACTCTCAGAAACAGACAGATCAACCGGACAGAAGATCAACAAGGAGACAGTAGATTTAAACTACACTATAGCCCAAATGGATCTAACAGATATCTACAGAACTTTTCATCCTACACATAAAGAATTTACATTCTTTTCAGCAGTACATGGAACCTTCTCTAGGATTGACCACATACTAGGCCATAAAGCAAGTCTCAGCAAATTCAAAAGAATTAGAATCACACCATGCAGCTTCTCAGACCATAGAGGAATGAAGTTGGAAACTAGCAACTCAGGAATCCCTAGAGCATATGCAAACACATGGAGATTGAACAACATGCTCCTGAATGAACACTGGGTCATAGAAGAAATCAAAAGAGAAATCAAAAATTTTCTGGAAGTAAATGAGGATAACAGCACAATGTACCAAAACGTATGGGATACAGCAAAAGCAGTGTTAAGAGGAAAGTTCATATCAACAGGTGCCTACATCAAGAAATTGAAAAGGCACCAAATAAATGAGCTTTCAGTGCATCACAAGGATCTAGAGAAATTGCAGCAAACCAGACCCAAATCTAGTAGGAGAAGAGAAATAATTAAAATCAGAGAAGAAATCAACAGGATTGAAATCAAAAAAAAAAAAATCACAAAAAATCAGCCAAAGAAGGAGTTGGTTTTTTGAAAAAATAAACAAAATTGACACACCATTGGCCCAACTAACTAAAAAAAGAAGAGAAAATACCCAAATCAATAAAATCAGAGATGAAAAAGGAAACGTAACAACAGACACCACAGAAATAAAAAGAATCATCAGAAATTACTACAAGAACTTGTATGCCAACAAACAGAGAAATCTATCAGAAATGGATAGATTCCTAGACACATGCAACCAACCTAAATTGAACCAGGAAGACATAGAAAACCTAAACAGACCCATAACTGAGACAGAAATTGAAACAGTAATAATGGCTGGCACCGCGGCTCACTAGGCTAATCCTCCATCTTGCGGTGCCGGCACACGGGATTCTAGTCCCGGTCGGGGTGCCAGATTCTGTCCCGGTTGCCACTCTTCCAGGCCAGCTCTCTGTTGTGGCTAGGGAGTGCAGTGGAGGATGGCCCAAGTACTTGGGCCCTGCACCCCATGGGAGACCAGGATAAGTACCTGGCTCCTGCCATCGGATCAGCACGGTGCGCCAACCGAAGTGAACTGGCTGTGGCGGCCATTGGAGGGTGAACCAATGGCAAAGGAAGACCTTTCTCTCTGTCTCTCTCTCTCACTGTCCACTCTGACTATCAAAAAAAAAGACACAGTAATAAAGGCCCTCCCAACAAAGAAAAGCCCAGGACCAGATGGATTCACTGCTCAATTCTACCAGACATTTAAAGAAGAACTAACTCCAATTCTTCTCAAACTATTCAGAACAATTGAAAAAGAGGGAATCCTCCCAAATTCTTTCTATGAAGCCAGGATCACCTTAATCCCTAAGCCAGAAAAAGATGCAGCATTGAAAGAGAATTACAGACCAATATCCCTGATGAACATAGATGCAAAAATCTTCAATAAAATTCTGGCCAATAGAATGCAACCACACATCAGAAAGATCATCCACCCAGACCAAGTGGGATTTATTCCTGGTATGCAGGGATGGTTCAATGTGCACAAAACAATCCATGTGATACACCACATTAACAGACTGCAGAAGAAAAACCATATGATTATCTCAATAGATGCAGAGAAAGCATTTGATAAAATACAACACCCTTTCATGATGAAAACTCCAAGCAAACTGAGTGTGGAAGGAACATTCCTCATAAAATCAAAGCAATTTATGAAAAACCCACGGCCAACATCATATTGAATACGGAAAAGTTGGAAGCATTTCCACTGAGATATGGTACCAGACAGGGATGCCCACTCTCACCACTGTTATTCAATATAGTTCTGGAAGTTTTAGCCAGAGATATTAGGCAAGAAAAAGAAATTAAAGAGATACAAATTGGGAAGGAAGAACTCAAACTATCCCTCTTTGCAGATGATATGATTCTTTATTTAGGGGATCCAAAAAACTCTACTAAGAGACTGTTGGAACTCATAGAGTGTTTGGCAAAGTAGCAGGATATAAAATCAATGCACAAAAATCAACAGCCTTTGTATACACAGGCAATGCCACAGCTGAGGAAGAACTTCTAGGATCAATCCCATTCACAATAGCTACAAAAACAATCAAACACCTTGGAATAAACTTAACCAAGGATGTTAAAGATCTCTACGATGAAAATTACAAAATCTTAACGAAAGAAATAGAAGAGGATACCAAAAAATGGAAAAATCTTCCGTGCTCATGGATTGGAAGAACCAATATCATCAAAATGTCCATTCTCCCTAAAGCAATTTATAGATTCCATGTGATACCAATCAAAATTCCGAAGACCTTCTTCTCAGATCTGGAAAAAATGATGCTGAAATTCATATGGAGACACAGGAGAGCTTGAATAGCTAAAGCAATCTTGTACAACAAAAACAAAGCCAGAGGCATCACAATACCAGATTTCAGGACATACTACAGGGCAGTTATAATCAAAATAGTGTGTTACTGGTACAAAACAGATGGATAGCCCATTGGAACAGAATATAAACACCAGAAATCAACCCAAACATCTACAGCCAACTTATATTTGATCAAGGATCCAAAACCAATCCCTGGAGTAAGGACAGTCTATGCAATAAATGGTGCTGGGAAAATTGGACTTCCACGTGCAGAATCATGAAGCAAGACCCCTACATTTCACCTTACACAAAAATCCACTCAACATGGATTAAAGATCTAAATCTATGACCAGACACCATCAAATTATTAGAGAACATTGGAGAAACCGTGCAAGATATTGGCACCGGCAAAGACTTCTTGGAAAAGACCCCAGAAGCACAGGCAGTCAAAGCCAAAATTAACATTTGGGATCGCATCAAATTGAGAAGTTTCTGTACTGCAAAAGAAACAGTCAGGAGAGTGAAGAGGCAACCAACAGAATGGGAAAATATATTTGCAAACTATGCTACTGATAAAGGGTTGATCACCAGAATCTACAAAGAAATCAAGAAACTCCACAACATCAAAACAAACAACCCACTTAAGAGATGGGCCAAGGACCTCAACAGACAATTTTCAAAAGAGGAAATCCAAATGGCCCACAGACACATAAAAAAATGTTCCAAGATCACTAGCAATCAGGGAAATGCAAATCAAAACCACAATGAGGTTTCACCTCACCCCAGTTAGAATGGCTCACATTCAGAAATCTACCAACAATAGATGCTGGAAAGGATGTGGGGAAAAGGGACACTAACCCACTGTTGGTGGGAATGCAAACTGGTAAAGCCACTATGGAAGTCAGTCTGGAGATTCCTCAGAAACCTGAATATAACCCTACCATACAACCCAGCCATCCCAGTCCTAGGAATTTTCCCAAAGGAAATGAAATTGGCAAACAAAAAAGCTGTCTGCACATTAATGTTTATTGTAGCTCAATTCACAATAGCTAAGACCTGGAACCAACCCAAATGCCCATCAACAGTAGACTGGATAAAGAAATTATGGGACATGTACTCTATCGAATACTATACAGCAGTCAAAAACAATGAAATCCGGTCATTTGCAACAAAATGGAGGAATCTGGAAAACATTATGCTGAGGGAATTAACCCAATCCCAAAGGGACAAACTGATGAAATCTTTACTTAATATATACTAAATCGATCTTCTGTATATAAAGATAATTGAAAATGAATCTTGATTTAAATGGAATGGGAGAGGGAGCGGGAGATGGGAGGGGTGTGAGTGGGAGGGAAATTATGGGGGGGAAGCCATTGTAATCCATAAACTGTACTTTGGAAATTTATATTTACTAAATAAAAGTTTAAAAAAGAATCAAAAAGGAGAGAATGATCCAACATTGGAAGCATTATACACAGCAGACTCATGGAATGGCAGATGCCCTAAACAGCACTCTGGCCTCAGAATTAGCCCTTAATCCATTCGGATCTGGCTAAAAAGCCCATGAGAGTATTTTAGGCATGGAAAGCCAAGACACTGTGGAAAAAAATTAAAGACCTAAATGAAAGATCTCTGCGAGTGAGATCCCAGTGGAAAGAATGGGCCATCAAAGAAGGAGGTACCTTACTCTGAAGGGAGGAGAGAACTTCCACTTTGACTATGGCCTTGTCTAAATAAGATCAGTGTTTGTGAACTCAAGAGGCTTTCATAGCCTTGGTAGCTCAAGACAAGAGCCTCGGGTGATTACTGACATCATAAATAAGAGTGTCAATTGTTAAATTAACAACGGGAGTCACTGTACACTTGATCCCCATGTAGGATCTCTGTCCTTAATGTGTGGTACTATAGCCGGCGCCGTGGCTCAACAGGCTAATCCTCCGCCTACCGGCGCCGGCACACCGGGTTCTAGTCCCGGTCGGGGCGCCGGATTCTGTCCCGGTTGCCCCTCTTCCAGGCCAGCTCTCTGCTGTGGCCCGGGAGTGCAGTGGAGGATGGCCCAAGTGCTTGGGCCCTGCACCCCATGGGAGACCAGGATAAGTACCTGGCTCCTGCCTTCGGATCAGCACAGTGCACCGGCCGCAGCGCGCCAGCTGCGGCGGCCATTGGAGGGTGAACCAACGGCAAAAAGGAAGACTTTTCTCTCTGTCTCTCTGTCTCTCTCACTGTCCACTCTGCCTGTCAAAAAAAAAAAAAAAAGATAATTGAACATGAATCTTGATGAAGAATGGGGTGGGAGAGTGAGTGGGAGATGGGGTGGTTGTGGGTCGGAGGGAGGTTATGGGGGGAAAAGCAGCTATAATCCAAAAGTTGTACCTTCAAAATTTATATTTATTAAATAGAAGTTTTTTTAAAAATTTTTTTAAGAAGTTTCTGTATGTAGGACTGAGATCTCATTCCCTCACTAGCTCCCAGCAGGGGGAGCTCTCTCAGTAGCTAAAGGCTGCTCTCAGAGGCTTGCCACAAAGCATCATCCATCTTCCAAGTTAGCAAGAAAATTCTACTCTTGTCAAAGATCTCTGAATTCCTTGCCTTTGTCTCTGGAAGATTTAAAGGTGTCATGAGATTAGGTGAGGCCATTATGTTCATCCCCCAGGTGTTTTTTATATGTATTAATTTGTTTATTTTTTAAAAAGTTTCACTTAATAATATAAATTTCCAAAGTACAACTTTTGGACTATAGCGGCTCCCCCCCGCCCATAACCTCCCTCCCACCCACAACCATCCCATCTCCTGCTCCCTTTCTCATCCCATTCACATCAAAATTCATTTACAATTATCTTCATATACAGAGGTTCAATTTAGTATATACTAAGTAAAGATTTCAACAGTTTGCACCCACACAGAAACACAAAGTGTAAAGTATTGTTTGAGTACTAGTTATAGCATTACTTCACATAGTACAACACATTAAGGACAGAGGTCCCACATGGGGAGTAAGTGCACAGTGACTCCTGTTGTTGAAGTAACAATTGACACTCATTTATGGCATCAGTAATCACACAAGGCTCTTGTCATGAGTTGCCAAGGCTATGGAAGCCTCTTGAGTTCTCCAACTCTGATCTTATTTAGACAGGGTCATAGTCAAAGTGGAAGTTCTCTCCTCCCTTCAGAGAAAGGTACCTCCTTCTTTGATGACCCGTTCTTTCCGCTGGGATCTCACTCCCAGAGACCATCTCCCAATTTGATAATCAATGTATTGGACACCATAATTACTTCTGCAAAATCCCTTCGCAGCAACACTTACATTAACATTTGAATAATACCTGGAGAAGGTATTTGCTTATGAGAGGTCTGGAACCTTAGAGGCCCTCTTAGAGGAAACTTAGAGGCCTGCCCCTATGATCACATAAAAATGATGTTTTCCTAGATTTAATAAATGACCCATAAATATTAGGGGAAACTGAAACTGGATGAGGGATATATGGAAATTCACTATACTGTCTTTGCAACTTTTCTGTAAGCCTAAAATAATTCCTCAGAAAGGTTTATGTAAAAAAAAAATTTCCTTGAAAGCCCCAGTTAAATGTGCCATCTCTTTCCTGCTGAGATACACACCGAGTTACTCTATTCATCTACTGTAAACAATAGAGAGAGCAGGAAGGAGAGAAAGAGAAGCAGAAGGAGCTAGCATTTATTGAGCTAACATTTATTAAGTACCAGTCGTTTTCTTAAGCAGTTTGCATAAATAATCTTATTTAATGTCCAAAGCAAGGTATTACTTTATAGGGTTATCTCTGTAATTTACAGATGATATGGAAGTGATATGGAAGATTATATGACTTATTTAGAATTATACAGTTATTAAGTTATGGAGTTGGGAATCAAATGCAGGACACCTGATTCCTGGCTCCTCATTTGAAGCATTTCCCCTGCTGACTTGTCAGTCATTAGTATGAGTTCCACATTTCTTCAGCTTCTCTTCTCTTCCCTCTGAAGATCATTTCCATAGAACATAACACAGGCAGTAGTTTACCATTGACCCAAATACTTCTATAAATGTGATTCATCATCATAAATACTAAGACAATATTGCCCTAAATTGACTTGAAAAAAATACTTGATACTCACTCATCTTGGTTCTTTTTTTAAAATATGCATAGGTCTCAGAACTTATTTGAATGAGTTTGTGTTTATTTATGAACACATTCCTTTCCATCAAGTTTGAACAATTGCAATTATACTTCTGCTGAAGTTTTACCAGCTTAACTATTTTGAAGGTAATCTGAATTGTTCAATTCATAAACCATCTGAAATGGGAATAAGAAGCAGGAGATTCACTTAAAAACTGTCACTTAAGTTGAAAGAAAAATTTTAAGGCTTAATTCTGAGATATTCTCCCTATAGTAATAGATAGTTATCTATCTGGGCAAGGATAAAAACCAAGATTTTGATTCTCTAAAATTGTATCAGCTATGCTACCAGCACCCTCAGTGCAAACATTTTCAATCAGTTCCTCAAAACAATTAGGACTTCTGTCATCCAGCACCAACATTGGACCCAACTTGCCTGCTATTATCACTTTTTCATCAAAGAGGTTGTGCATTCTTCAATATCCTGCAGGTATCAGTAATAACAATCTCTTTAAACTCACCAATTGAATCAATTTCCTGACTAGTAAAACTGTGAAACATGTTGGATCAGGTGCTCTATCCATGTGTGAGGAAGAAGAAGAAAAAAGAGAGAGATCCATTCTTGGCACTACTTCTCAGTATTGATCCAATCTTGTACTCTATGAAGGAAACCTTCCTGCATCATGAGAAGATGTATGACTTCAGCCAATACCTAGATTCTTTCAGTCCAGATAGTATCTCCCAAAGAAAGAGAATTGCTCTCCCATCATCTTTACATCACATCCCAGGCAACATCTCTACCCTTTAGATTAATGTTGCTTAATAGGTACAGTGCTGAACCAGATCCAGGCCATGTGACCATTTAGGAGCCTTGGGTACTGTGATTGGCAACCTTACCAGATGCTACCAGTTGGCACTAGAGAGGGTTTAACCAGAAGCTCTACTGATTTGTGCCAAATACAATGTTGCCAAACTACGACATTTGGCTTTTCTCCAATAGCATCCTCTTATCACTTGTGGAGATGCCCAACCCTATGGAGAGCATTTGTAAAACCAAAGAAAGACGACTTGAACATTTAATCAAGAATACGCGGCATGAAAAAGCTGGTGAAGTTACAGATCAAGGCCTGAACTGCAGCTGTAGGAAATAATGTTCCTATTTTATCAGTTTACTTTGTGGCCCAGCCCTATTGCGTTTTGAGTCACTGCACCTCTTAAAGGCTCATTACCAGCAACTTGGATGAATCACCTCCTCTCTGTCTTCCTTGCCTTTTTTAATAGCTTGAGAAATGAGTTGATCATCTCAGTGCTTGGAAGCAGCAGGGCTGGTTTGGCCTTTTCATTCTAAGCCTGAGAATGTATCTGGTCCCAATTACTCTGGGATTTTTATGAATCTGGGACACCAAACGCCTCTATATACCAGCCTTGGGCCCTGTACTCAATTCTAGGACCACTCAACACAATACCCTGAAAAGTAACACTCCCTCACTTTTAAAATCACTTCTTCATGCTTTGCTTTCATTTCAATTTCTTTTTGTTTACTGTATGTTAATGGACCCTTTGTGAGTATTGTAAATACAATCTTTTTATCACTTTCTTATTGTATATGTTAAAGGTGTACAACATAATGTTTTGATATAGGTATATACAGGAAAATGATTACTGTAGTCAGGTAAACTACCATACCCAATATCTCACATAGTGACCACTCTTTTGGCAAAACACCTAAAACATATTCTTTTAACAAAAATCCTAAATTCAGTATTACTAACTGTAGACCTTGTGTTGTAGGTTAGATCTCTAGACTTGCTTATCCTACATATTTGAAACTTTGGATCATTTAACCTATATCTCCTGATTTCTGCTTTCCCCACGCCCACTCTTGGAAGCCACCGTTTTATTCTCTAACTTTGTGTATTTAACTTTTTCTTTAGATTCCACATATAAATGAGATTATGCAGTGTTTTTCTATGTCTGACTTATTTCATTTAGTATAATGTCCTCTGGTTTCATCCCTGTTGAGGCAACTAACAGGGCCTCCTTTGTTAAGCTGAAAATATTCCAATGTGTGTGTGTATATATATTTTTTCCTTAACCCATTCTTCCATCCATGGATACTTAGTTGTGTCCATATCCTGGCTATTGTAATAGTTCTGCAATGGACATGGCAGTGTGGCTATCTTTATGAGAGGTGATTTCATTTCTCTTGGATATATACCCAGAAGAAGACTTAGTGTACCACATGGAAATACCATTTTTACTTTTGAAGGAATCTCCATCTTATTTTCCACAATGGACGCACCAGTCTACCTTCAGACCCATAGTAAATACACAATCTTTAAAGGTGATGCCAATTTTGATTAATCACAGACATTTTTGCCAAAATGACATGTGACCAGAATGTCACAAGTTGGCCATGAGAGCTCTTTATCCTAGATCAGTCTCAGCTCCTTCATCCTCTGGCAATAACTGTTTTTCTTACAATAGAATACAAACTCCTTATGAATTTTTCCTGCCCAAAAGATGGACATTGTCATTCTCTTTAGTGAACAATGCCAGCCAAGACTGAAATCTCGGTGCTAGGGATTATAAAGATGCTGCTGGGGCATCAGAGAATTCCAGAGTTCAGTCCGTAAGAAACTAAAATCTTAATAATAAAAAATGTTAAACAAAGGACTAGAACCAATCATAATATACAATGATTCTTCAGTTAACTTTGCACAGAAATAGCAGATGCCATGTATGATTAAAAAAGAAGACAAAACTTTTAGGCACACATATTCTTAAAAATATGAAAACTATATAAGAAAAATTATAAAATACTCCTGAATGATACAACACTAAATTCAAAAAATAAAGACCCATTACATTCCAAGATAGAAAGACTCAACATCACAAGGACATCAGTTCTTCCTAAGCTAATTTATGAATTTAGGGCAAGCCACCCATAAATACACAGAAATACACATAAATACCCATAAATACACAGAAATAAGTAACTTGATTTTCTTCTAAAGTTTATTTGGAGGAATAACAGTAGCTATGGGGACAGGTATTCGACACAATGCTGAAGATGCTACTTGGGATATCTGAATCCTATTTCAGAGCACCTGAGTTCAAGTCCCAGCACTACTCTTAATTTTTGCTAAAGCACCTCGTGGGAGGCAGCAGGAGATAGCTCAAGCAGCTGAGTACTGCCACCCATGTGGAGTCCCAAGTTGATTTCTTGACTCCAGGCTTCAGCCTGGCCCAGCCCTGACTACTGTGGGCATTTAGGGGGTGAACTGGTAGTAGAATATTTCTCTCTCTCTCTCTCTCTCTTTCTCTCTCCCTTTCAAATCAATAAATAAATTAGAAAAAAAAAAACAGTAGCCATAACAATCCTGCAAAATACCTCCATGGGGAGTGTAGTTGATTGAAGAGTGGTCCCTAAAAATTCACTTCTATTCAGAATGTGACTTTATTTGGTAGAGGGTCTTTGTACATATCATTAGTTCCATCAAGACGAGGTCAGCCTGGACTGGGATAAGCCCTCAATCTAAATGAGTGTCACAGGAAGAGGCAAGGACATACATAGGCACATAGAGGAGACGGTCTCATTGAGGCAGAGACAGAGATTGCAATGGAATGTCCCCACCCAGGGGTCCAAGGACTGCTAGCATCTAGCAGAAACCAGAAGAGATGCCTGGAACAGATCGTCCCTCAAGGCCATAGAGGGAACCAGCCTTGCCAAAACCTCAGTTCTGTACATCTGACCTCCAGAGCCGTGAGGGAATAAACCTACTCTGGTGTTAAACTATCAAGTTTGTGGTCACTTACAATGACAGCCCATGAGAACTAAGCCAGGGAGGGAGGCACACCACAGATTAAAACATATAAAATCTCTTTCATATGCTTATTTCTTTTCATTTGGGTAAATTTTCAGGAGGAATGGCCAGATCATATGGTAGATCTATTTTCAGGTCTCTAAGGAATCTCCATACTGTCTTCCATGATGGTTATATTAGTTTACATTCCCACCAACAATGTATTAGAGTACCTTTTAAAATCAGCATATGAAAGAGTTATTTGTACCACCATGCTTGTTGCAGCTCAATTGACAATAGCTAAGATACACAATCAAACCAGATTTCAAACCATCAACTGATGATTGGATAAAGAAAATGTGGTATATATCCACTATGGAATACTACCCAGTTGTAAAAAAGGATAAAATCATGTCTTTTGCAATAAATGGATGCAACTAGAAACCATTGTGCTTAGTGAAATAAGCCAGTCCCCAAAAGTCAAATATCATGTTTTCTCTGGTATGTGGTAGCTAATATAGAATACAAAAAAATGTATAGGAATGAAATGGAAATCTTGTGATTTCAGTGTTGTTTTTAGCTCTTTTGTACTCCCATGAAACTGTGATCTTTCTGTTTCTTAATTGTTGAATATTATGGCTAATGGTACATGAAGCCTGTGATTATAGAGTGGATTGAAATTATGTTCCAGTAAAAATTTAAAAAAAACAAATAAATAAATAAAAGGAAGGAAGGAAGGGGAATTGAGGGAAGGAGAAAAAGAGGGAGGGAGATACAGTTATCCTCTTAGAATTATACCTATGATATATATGAAATCTGTTCTCTTTATATTAATAAAAATTTAAAATATATAAAACCTCAACAATTATTTTGACATAGGAATATCTCTTTTTTCAAAGATTTGTTTTATTTATTTGAAAGAGTTATAGAGAGAGGTAGAGCCAGAGAGAGAGGCCTTCCATACTCTGGTTCACTCCCCAAATGGCTGCAACAGCCAGAGATGAGCTCATCCAAAGCCAGCAGCCAGGAGCTTCTTTCGGGTCACCCACATGGCAGCAAGAGCCCAAGCACTTGAGCCATCTTCTACTGCTTTCCCAGGCCATATGAGAGAGCTGGAAGTGGAGCAGCTGAGACTCAAACCAGCACATATATGGAATGCCAATGCTGCAGGCCAGGGCTTTAACCCGCTGTACCACAGTGCCGGCCCCAGGAATATCTCTTTGTGGAGAGCCAGACTCATGGAACAGAACAGACTATCCACAAGAATATTGATTTAAATATGCATAAAGATAATAGCTAGAGCAAAATGAAGCATACCAAATAGGCTTACATTCTCAAAATTGTGATAGGCCGGCGCCGAGGCTCACTAGGCTAATCCTCTGCCTGCGTTGCCGGCACCCCAGGTTCTAGTCCCGGTCGGGGTGCCGGAGTCTGTCCCGGTCGCTCCTCTTCCAGTCCAGCCCTCTGCTGTGGCCCAGGAGTGCAGTGGAGGATGGCCCAAGTCGTTGGGCCCTGCACCTGCAGGGGATGCCGGGAAAGGCACCTGGCTTCTGGCTTCGGATCAGCACAGTGCGCCGGTCGCAGCGTGCCAGCCACAGCGGCCATTGGGGGAGTGAACCAACGGAAAAAGAGGACCTTTCTCTTTGTCTCTCTCTCTCTCACTGTCCATTCTGCCTGTCAAAAAAAATTGTGATAGTATTTAATAAACAAATGTCATTGGTCACTTTTGTAGGATTTTGGACAAGAAACTCATTATTTTAAAAACTGGTATACAAAGGGAAATTAACTCCCCATTTAGCCTGCCTTTCCTGTTCAAACTGCATCTCAGAATCATGTACTAAGCTAGCAAGGCTAGATTTCACTTTGTAGAAGTATCTCACCTAATAAATGAAAAAGGACTCATGAGATTAAAGTGTCAATATTTTAAAATACCTCGTGAAGGGGCTGGCATTGTGCCACAGTGTGTTAAGCCACAGCTTGGAATGCCAGCATCCATATCAGAGTGCTGATATGAATTGCAACTGCTCCACTTCTAATTCAGATTCCTCAGAAAGAAACAGAAAGTGGCTCAAGTACTTGGATCCCTGCCACCCATGTGGGAAACCCAAATAGCATTCCAGCCTCCTGTCTTCAGCCTGGACCAGTTCAGCCATTATGGCCATTTGGGGAGTGAACCAGCAAATAGAAGATACATCTTTCTCTTTATCCCCTCCTCTATCCCTGTAACTCTGCCTTTCAAATAAAAAAAATAAATTTTTAAATGCCTTCAAGAAAATAAGTCTGTGCTATGATCACCAATTGGTGCAAACATCACAAAAGGGGGGGGGGTGATACAAGATACTAATAACCAGACATTCGCTCCAAAATGAAAGTGTACAAGCCAGCGCCATGGCTCAATAGGCTAATCCTCCGCCTGCGGCGCCAGCACACCGGGTTCTAGTCCCAGTTGGGTGCCGGATTCTGTCCCGGTTGCTCCTCTTCCAGTCCAGCTCTCTGCTGTGGCCCGGGAGTGCAGTGGAGGATGGCCCAGGTCCTTGTGCCCTGCACCTGCATGGGAGACCAGGAGAAGCACCTGGCTCCTGGCTTCAGATCAGCACAGTGCACTGGCCGCAGCAGCCATTGGGGGGGTGAACCAATGGAAAAGGGAAGACATTCCTCTCTGTCTCTCTCTCTCTCTCACTGTCCACTCTGCCTGTCAAAAAAAAAAAAGTGTACAACAGTGTCTGTGGAGTAATTCTTCCCAAAATAATCAAACTTGAATTTGATCAAGCCTCTTCATGAAGCCACCAACTTACAGAAAATATATCCAAATATAAGGACTATGGCAAACAATACAAGGAGAGCAATAATCAACAAACTCCAGTCTGTGAAAACTTTATAAAATGAATGACTGGTTTTTCACCAGCTGCAAAAATTTGCAAAGAAAAATAAATGGGGAAATGGAAGAAAGATGATAGATTAAAAAGCTTCAGAGACATAGTGATCCAGCCATGGCTTCAATCTATGGATTCAGTCATAGAACATAGGAAACAATCACAACCTACAGACTTCATTCAAACAAACTCCAACAGGAACTTTAAAAAGAAATCAAGGAAATATCAAGGCTGATATAATATTTAACAATATTACAGAATTATTGTCAGCATTTGATGTGTGTATTGATATTTAAAAACAAAAACTTTCCTTTTGATCTTATATACAAAAATAGCTAAGGATGGAATGATGCGATACCCAGGACTGACTTAAGAGTGAGGTAGTGGAAAGGAATATAAATGAAACAATTTAGACATGAATTGATATTTGTTATTTTTCCAGCCCTTTTATTTTTGTATATGTCTAAATGTTTTCTTAACACTATGTAAAAAGTGGTTCCAGCACAATAATTGTGTTAACTCAATCAACATGTGTTGAGAGCCTTCTTCATTTCAGTCAAGTATTTTAGATTCATTCACAAGAAACTCTTTTAGGGACAAGCATTGTGGCATAGCAGGTAAAGCTGCCACCTTGGACAATGGCATCCCATATGGGTGCCTGGGTTCAAGTCTCAGCGACTCCACTTCCTATCCAGCTCCCTGATAATGGTCTGGGAAAAGCAGTGGAGGATGGCTCAAGTTCTTGTACCTCTGTTACCACCATGGAAGACCCAAATGAAACTCCTGGCTCCTGACTTTAGCTTGGCCCAGCCCTGGCTGTTGCAGCCATCTGGGGTGTGAACAAAAGGATGAAAGATCTCTCTTTCTCTCCATCTCTCTGTGTAACTCTTTCAAATAAATAAATGCATCTTTTAAAAAAGAGAAAGAAATAGTCTGAAGAGAATCAAAGCAAAGCAGAGCCAAGAAGGTAAGAATTCAGGCAAGGCAGAGTAAAAGGATTACCAAATCCTGACCCTCAGATATAAAGGTACTTAAAAATATTCATGAAAACAGTAATTAAAAGGTAAATCTATTTTAGTGCAAATAAGTTTTGAAATCCATGCATACGTTTTTCAAAATATGCATTTCCAATGAACTCTTTGAAGAACTCTCTCATACAATTAAGAAGGTAGACAAAGTTTCAAAAAAAAATCCTAGGCTCTGGAAATCAACAAAAGAAGTATTTATTGACAAAGTATCATAGAATTTGTGGTAGGAGGAAATGATTTTCTTGCTAGAGTTTCTCCCATAAACCTGCCTCCACTAGCCCAGTGATTTTAGGTATGCACCCAAGATAAATGAAATATATGTCCTTATGAAACTTGTACACAAAATATTCATAGCAGCATTATTCATAATAGCCAAAAAGTCAAACATAATATTTATCAACTGATAAATGGAGAAACAAAATGTGGCATATCTATACAATGGAATCACTCAACCATAAAAAGAAGTGAAGCACTGATTCATGCTGTAAATTGGAAGCACCTTGAAAACATGCGAAGTAAAAGAATCAAATTATAAAAGATAATAATACATTATATTATGCCATTGATATAACAAATCATGAGTGTGTAAGTTCATAGTGACAGGCAGTAGAAAGATGGTTTCTAGTAGTTGAGCAAGTGAAGATTAGGGATTGATTGTTAATGGATATGGGGTTTATTTTTAGAGTGTTAGGAATGTTTCAACATTAGATAATGGGAATGTCTACACAACTGTGAATATACCAAAACCATTACATAGTATCCTTTAAATGTATTTATCTTATAGTATACAATGCATATCTTTTAAAGATCTTTTATTTGAGAGGCAGAGTCAAAGACATAAAAAGGGAGACACAGAGAGAGAGAGAGAGATCTTTCATCTGCTAGTACATTGCCCAGATGGCCGCAAGGGCCAGACCTGGGCCAACCCAGGGCCAGGAGCCAGGAGCCTCCTCCCAGTCTCCCATGTGGGTGCAGGGGCCCAAACACCTGGATTATCTTCCACTGCCTTCGAAGGCTATCAGCAGGGAGCTGGATTGGAAGTGGAGCAGCCAGGACACAAACCGGTGCCCATATGTGAGGCCAGGCTGCAGGCAGAGGCTTAGTGGCATAATATGCCGCAGTGCTGGCCCCTAGAATTTCTATGTTGAAGAAATCATTGTGTGGAGCTGCAGCTGCACTTCGCGTGGTCCTCTCCCTTCCAGCTGATATCATGTTCCAGTCCCTGCTTGGATTGACTTTTGGCAATGTGGCTGGAAAGAATCTGGCTCAGAACTGTGACACACACCCAATTTGGATAAAAAAAAAAATGAAGGAATTAAAAAGGACTTGGATGTCAAGAAGAAACCCCGCTTCTGGATACACTGATTCTACTTCTACCATCTGATCCCAAAGCATTTATTTTCCTCTCCAACCTCGTTGATTTTCTTCTTTGCCTAGACCCTGTGTTGCCTCAGAAGAAATGGGGCCATACGTTAGGAACCACCCAGGCATTCCCAGCATCCTTGCCTTTTCCCTGTTCCTCCTTCCAGCTGTTTGGGAGGTGCCGAGACCTGCTCAGTAACTTTTCCAGGTGAAGAGGGGAAGGAGTACAACAATAAAAAGACAAGAGTTTATGGAAAAACAGGGGTGGGGGGCAGAGGAAGCCTCTGCGTGAGAGGAGAGGCAACATCTCTGCCTCTCCTGGAGACTTTTATTCTCTCTAGATGACATTCAGCAGTACTGCGTCAGCAAGTCTGTTTGCTCACATCAGCACAATTTCACCTGTGTGGTGGTATACATCAGGCTATCTCTCATGAGGAGGAGAGAAACATCTTGCGAGACCAACAGACCCTTGTCCATTTGTCTCAGGAGGTATCTCACCAGGAAGAGAGGGACATCTTGTGTGATAAACAGCCCGTTATCCTGAACAAGACGTCCAGGGCCTCTGTGGTGTGAGCCTTCCCAAGCCTTAGGCACGAGAGCACTGTTCCCAGCATCCTTGGTCTTACAAGGAATGCAGACATGATGTTCCTGTCTCTCGAGAGAGAGAGATCGCTGAGATGGCGCCCAGGTGGTCCCCAACAGGATGGTCCTAAGGATGGAATTACCGTGCTAGATTAGTAAACATGACTTTAATTAGTAGTTTCTCCCTTATTCTTTGGGACATCTGCTACCTTTTGTCAAAAAAAAGAAAAAGACAAGTTTTGTATAGCTGAGAAGATGGATATAAATAATACTCATTTTACAGTTTAGCAGTTATAGTGGGTGCTTTTTAACATTCATTACTAAATGTTGTTTTGAAATAATATTTCCTAGATATTAATTATTCCCAGTATCTTCTAGCCAGTTTTTGATGAATTATCCATTTACTTTATACTGTCAGGAAGCTGCATAGTTGATAATTTAGCCAGTAAATTAATTTACTATTCGTTAACTGAGAAACTATATTCTAAGAATCCTGCAAAATAATGTCCTTTGTTTCAGAGTTCTCTGAGAGTGCAAGTTTTCCTTAACGAAGTATTTGATCTGACTTTTCTCTAAAATGAATCATACTTGGGATCACAGTAGTATTTGATATTACATAACGAATAA
Source organism: Oryctolagus cuniculus (assembly GCF_051225735.1). Taxonomy (NCBI): domain Eukaryota; kingdom Metazoa; phylum Chordata; class Mammalia; order Lagomorpha; family Leporidae; genus Oryctolagus; species Oryctolagus cuniculus. The sequence continues at coordinate 15,148,866 of NC_142876.1, forward strand.
GTGAGAAGTTGCCTATCTGGGAAATGGTATGCCTCTTCATATTAAAAAAGTATGAATACATTAACAAATCCTTTATTTATATTTTAAAATTTTTGACACATACTATTCATATATATTCATCAGGTATAATATAACTTAATACATGTATTAAATGTAATTAACATTTTCATCTCCAAAGCTAATAATTACTACGTGTTTTGAAGCTTCAGACTATTTTAGTTATTTTGAACTATATAATAAGTAAATAAAACACGGCCATAAACTGTGCTGCTAGAACATTACTGTGCTATAGAACACTAGAAGTAACTTCTTCCTAACTGTATTTCAGTGCCCATTATCTATCCTCTTTCTAACCCCTCCCCCCATTAGTCTTCCTATCTATTGGCAACCACTATTCTATACATAAATTCTATTAGATTGAGTTTTTTTTATATTTAACATATGCAGGAGGTTATGTGATGTTTTTCTTTATGTACCTGGTTTATTGCATTTAACACGATGTCTTCTAGTTCTGTACATGTAGTTGCAAAGGACAGGATTTCATTCTCTCTTATGGTAGAATAAATTTCTATCATGTATAAATACCACATTTTCTTTATCCACTCATCCACCAGTGGATACTTTGATGATTCCATATCTTGATTACTCATATATATATATATATATATATATACATATATATACACACATATACTTTTTTGAAGATGCCAACAAGAAAATCGAAAGAAACTATGGACTGTAAAGAAATGTTTACAAATGACTTATTTAATAAAGAACTTATAGCCAGTATATAGCCTTTCAACTCAATAAGAAGATAAGAAAACTTCCTAATTTTAAAATGAGCAAGTGATTTGAATATATTTTTCACCAAAAGAACCAGACAAATACCCAATAATTAGGAAAATGCAAATTAAAACCACAATAAGATACTACTCTATATCAACTAGGATGTCTATAATCATAAAGATGCACTACTGATAGTGGCAAGGATGTGTAGAGACTAGAATTGTTACACATTGTTGGTGGGAATGTGAAATGATACAGAAACAATGGAAAACAGTTTGACATTCTCTTACAAAGCTAAACAACAAATTGTCATATGACCCAACAATTCCACTCCAAGAAAAATTAAAATGTTTGTCCACAGAAGTGATCATAGAACCATTATTCCTAATTGTCTTGGTCTTCCAAGCCTAAAATATTCTCATGGGCTCTTCAGCCAGATCCGAATGCCTTAAGGGCTGATTCTGAGGCCAGAGTGCTGTTTAGGACATCTGCCATTCTATGAGTCTGCTTTGTATCCCACTTCCCATGTCAAAAAAAAAAAAAAAAAAAAAGAACAATACAGATGTACATCAACCAGTGAATGGATAATCAAAACAAAACACATTTTGTTCTATGAATTGCAATACTACTCAGCAACAATAAGTCAAGCATCAATGCATGCTAAAACAGGTTAAACTTCAAAAACACCAGGCTAACTGAAAGAAATCTAACACAAAGCAATGATTCATATTGTATGATTACATTTACGTGTGATGCAAAAAAATTATATAGACATAAATACTGGTTTTCCAGGACTCAAGATAGAAGCAGGCACATAAGGAAACTTTTTTGGGTAAAAGAAATTTTCTGGGGCTAGTGCTATAGCTCAGTGAGTTAAAGCCCCATCCTGCAGTGCTGGCATCCAATATGGGTGCCTTTTCAAGTCCTGAATGCACCACTTCTGATCCATCTCCCTGCTAATGCACTGGGGAAAACAGTGGATGATGGCCCAAGTGCTTGAGCAGCCCTTGCATCTTTGTGAAGACCTGGATAAAGCTCGTGGCTCCTGGCTTCAGCCTGGCCCAGTTCCAGTTGTCATGGCCATTTGGGAAGGGAGTAAATCAGCAGATGGAAGATATATATATATATATATATATATATATCCTCCCTCTCTCTGTAACTCTGCCTTTCAACTAAATAAATTACTTTAAAAAAAATAGAAATGTTCTAAAACCGGATTTTAGTGATAGATGAACTATCATTTGCATCTTGTTGAGTGAAATAAGCTGGACACAGAAAAACATACTGAATGTTCTCCCTTATATGTAGAAGCTATTTTTTTTTTGGACAGGCAGAGTGGATAGTGAGAGAGAGAGACAGAGAGAAAGGTCTTCCTTTGCCGTTGGTTCACCCTCCAATGGCCGCTGCAGCTGGCACGCTGTGGCCGGCACACCGCACTGATCCGAAGGCAGGAGCCAGGTGCTTCTCCTGGTCTCCCATGGGGTGCAGGGCCCAAGCACTTGGGCCATCCTCCACTGCACTCCCGGGCCACAGCAGAGAGCTGGCCTGGAAGAGGGGCAACCAGGACAGAATCCAGCGTCCCGACCAGGACTAGAACCTAGTGTTCTGGCACCGCTAGGCGGAGGATTAGCCTGTTGAGCTGCAGCACCGGCAGGAGCAAGTTTTTAAAAAATCAAAAAACAAAAACAAAATGACTGAATATATCAGTTTTGCTGAAAATATATTGTTTTGTCAAACTTTGTTTTAAATATTTATCGAATTACTGAGAATTATATACTGCTATAGTTTTAATGATCTGTGACTATTTTAAAATTTACTGTATATGTTGAATATCCTTTCATTTGATTACTGTTTATAGCCTTTGCCTATATTCCTGATGAACTATGGTCTTTTTACTTTTTACTTTTTGAACTCTTTATTTAGTGGAGCATTGTTTTTTACTATAAAATAAATAGAATTTATGTTGTCTCTTAATTGTTAAAGTGATCATATTAAGTGTTAAAATGAACATATAGATAAGATTAAGTGTTAAATAACTCATATAAATAGCATCAAGTGTCTGGTAATAATAATAGACATAATTAAAAAGGAGGGAATGTCCAACATGGGAAGCAGTAAACACAGCAGACTCAAAGCATAACAATCACTTTAAGTAACACTCTGACCTCAGAATCAGCCCTTAAGGCATTATGGTCCTGCTAAAAAGCCCATGAGAGCATTTCAGGCATGGAATGCCAAGACACTGTGACAAAAAATATTCTACACAAAGGATCTCTGTGAGTGAGACCCCAGTAGAAAGAAGGGGCTATCAAAGAAGGATGTACTTTTCTATGAAGGGAAGAGAGAACTTCCACTTTGCTTATGACCTTGTCTAAATACTGATGGAGTTTGTGGTCACAAAAGACTTCCACAGCCTTGGCAGCTCATGGAAAGAGCCTCAGGTGATCACTGACATCATATATATGAGTGTTGATAACAACAGAAGTCACTGTGCACTTACTCCCCATGTAGGACCTCTGTCCTTAATGAGTTGTACTATGAGAATTAGCTGCAAAACTTGTTCTCAAACTGTACTTTTTATGTTGAATGTGTGAATGTGAGTGCAAACTGTTGAAATATTTACTTAGCATAGAGTTGGTCTTCTGTATACAAAGTTAACTAAAAATGAATCTTAATGAAGAATGTGATGGAAGGGAGAGTAGGAGGTAGGACAGGAGTGGGGGTGGGAGGATGGGTATGGGGAGAAGAATCACTATATTCCTAAAGTTGTACCGATGAAATTTGCATTCATTAAATAAAAGCTTTAAAAATTATGTTGTCTCAAAAATAATAAAATATTGAAAAAACAACACTAGAACTTTACCAAAAAAAATCAATTAACTGAAAACTTAACAATGCATGTACTTTACATGTAAATTATACTTCAACAAAGCTTTAAAAATTATAAGCTAGTAATATTCTGTTAAAAATTGAAAAAAGGCCCAAAATAAAGAATATCAATAATAGCTTCTTTTCAAAGAGCACCTTACAAAACATATCCTTTGGCAACACATCTCACTCAAAAGATAACCAGAAATCTAAATAGTCAGAAAGGAAAAAAAGTTATTCTTCTAAAAGTTATTTGAAAAATTTACTTTCCAGAGTCTAAAAAGATCATACGGTAGTAATATTGATGGGCCACAACATTTCTTGACCCATTTATCACATTTTATAGTATCAAAATGTTTATGCAACTGACAATGGATAATATACTCCGTTGGGACAGAAAATGAAAGTACAAAAATCTTCTATGTCTGGTATATAGTTTAATTATGTTCTTCCATTTGAATTTTAATTTATGCTTTGTTCATGTCTCTAAATTCTCTCTCATATGTGCAGCTTGCCACACTGTCTTCTGAAAAAGAATAACGCATGACTTGAGGAAATTTTTATTTATTTTACTTAGGTATTATAATATGTGAAAACAGAAGACCTGGAGAGAACTTCAAAATCACCAGTTGTACTCTTTCCAGAAGAGAATGATTCTCTTCATTAATGCACAAAACTGCAAGGTGATGATTTAGTGTCAAGCTATCAAATGAACTTTATCAATGAGTTTGGTTTGACTCACCTACTGCGTGGCACAAACAAGGACATTTCAATGTGAAGGAAAATTATAATCACATGTGCACTATTATAGGCAACAAATCACTGATTCGATGATAAGATTAGAATGTACAAGTCCTCCAAGATGGCGAAATAGAGAAGGAGCACAATGATAGTCTGGAAAAAGATAGTTTAATAAAAGTGGAGATACTATAGTTTCAGGGAAGAGATAGGGAAAAAAAACTGCAGAGGAAACTCTTCCAGAACTAGTGGGACTCGTTGGACCTACGTGGAGGGCAAGGGCACCCATGGCTCAGGACCCCTGTCATGGAGTCTACACACCAGCACTGGAAAGGGAGGTGAGGTGAAACTGCAGTAGCCCGAGACATTGGCAGGGAAACAGCAGGAAGAGCCTAGAGGGAACGAGGCTTGAAGCCCCATGGGGGAAAGTTCACCAGGCTAACTAGAAGAGAGAAAAAAATAAATAAACAAAAGGGACTGGTACGGACATGATGCTCTCTCTCCACACACCTTAAAAAGGTGAGCAAGACAAAGAGCAGGCGCCATTTTGGACATACATAAAAGCTTTGACCACAATCAGCCAAGCAGAAAAACCTGTCTCTAGTGGGGAGAAATAACAGGAGGTTAGGAATTAGTGAATACATGGAGCTAATGAACTGAGACTGTGAAAGAAAAAAAAAAAACTGAGGTTGTGTGAGAAAATTCACGGATTACCTGAGATGTGAGTACTCTCTGGAGAGTACACAAACTAGGTAGCCTTAGCAACTGGGTGGGAGACTGCAGGAGAATTTTAGCTTGCACTGTGTCGCTCCCCGTCTTCGTGGAGGAACGACACAGGACCCTGTGCTGTTCTTTTGTCTGCTCGGCCCTCCCCGGGTTTGCTGCTGGTTCTTCCTGGGTTGGCTACCATCCCTTCCACCTCCGTGGAAGGGCAGTTCCCCTAGCCACTTTCCCCACTTCCGCGGGGGAGCAGCACACCGCCGGCCAGCTCTCTCGGGGACTGCACAGGTGTTCCTTCAGATAGATGTTCCCCCTAGATGTTCCTGGTGCATGTTGTCTCTCTCCTCCTTTATAGTCCTCTTCCGCCAATCCCAACTCTGCTGCCCACACGCCGAGTATGCTGCTCTCCTCCAATCAGGAGCAGGTCCTACAGTTTATTGGTTGAACTGGAGGCAGCTGTGTAGAAGCTGCTTCTCCCTTCTCAGCGCCATATTGTGGGAGAGCAGATGCATAGAATAAGTCTTAATTCCAGTAACTCAGTCTAGTCCGGGTTGCTCCCCACAGATCCCCCTTTCTTTTTATTTTTTGGAGTTGATACTCGCCTGTCTTCAGTGCCCCACGGCACACACTCTGCTCTGCTTGCTGGAGTTGCCCACAGGGGCTTACAAGCCCTACCAATAAGGCAAACCGAATCCGGGTCCTCTCTTCACCATGTTGTGAGGAGGTTTTTAGGTGCTGATGCATGCCTGTGTTCGGTGCCCTGCAGTGCATGCTCTGCCCTGCTAGAACTGCCTGCAGGTGCTTACAAGCCCTATCAGGCAAACCGAATCCAAGCCTTCTCATTGCCGTATTGTGGGGAGACTTATTGATGTTGATTCGTGCCTGTCTTTGGTGACCTGCAGCTCATACTCTGGTCGAGCTGCCTGCTGGTGCTTATCGCCTAATCAGGCAGACCGAATCCAAGCCTTCTCATTGCGGTATTGTGGGGAGACTTACTGATGTTAATTCGTGCCTGTCTTCGGTGACCTGCGGCGCATAAGCTGCTAGCCGCCCGCAGGTGCTCACCACCTCCCTAATCAGGCAGACCGAATCCAAGCTCTCTCATTGCCATGTTGAGGGGAGGCCTTATTTTTCTCTATTTCTCCATCTCCGGGCATTCCTATTTCTCCTATTTTACTTCTATCTACCAGCATTCCTATTTCTCTCATTTTACTTCTAAAACTTCTGTTTCTCTTTTCCCTGCGGCTTCCCGGCGCCCGCCCCGAGGCTGCTTCTCGGCGGCTTCCCGGCTCTGAGCTGCTTCAGCCCGCTCTTCTCTCATCTGCGCGGCTTCCCGGCGCCCGCCCTGCGGCGGGCTCCCGGCTCTGCGCGGCTCAGCTTCGCGCGCTCCGCGGTCTCCACGCCCTTCGCGCCCACACCACGGCCTTCGCGCCAGCCCCGCGTTCCCTATCTATTCATGCCCCATGCTCTCTCTGCACGCGGCGGCTTCCGCGAATCACACAGCGTAGCTCACGTTTCCGCCACCGGCATTCAGTCCAAATTCCCCGGACTAAACTGGCGAATTCCAACCTGGCGGCCCACGTCTCTGCCTCTGGTTCCAGATTTTCGCCTTTTGCTCCCCAGGCTGACTTGAAGAATTCCAACATAGCTTACGTTTCCGCCTCAGCCTGCCCCCGCAGCTTCAATTTCCCTAACATTTTTCTCTACCTGGTATGTTTCCCTAAGTTTTCTTCCAACAATATTCCTCCCTCATTTCTCCTGGCTTCTCCCCACAGTCCATATCCGAGTCTGTTTGTTCTAGCTTTCACTTTCGCTTTCGACCTTAGAGATTTCTCCCAGCTTCCCCCCGTAGTCCGTATCCGAGTCTATGCCTAGGCTTTCAATAGCTTCTTCTGGCACCTTTTTCATCCGGTTTTTCCCTAGGCTCTTTGCTAGTCTCTCTCTCCAGTATTTTCCCACTTCTTCCCGTTTCTTCCCTCCTAAGTTTCCTATCCGAGTCACGGCACCATTATGTCACTCCCCCTCTTCGTGGAGGAGCGACACTGAACCCTGCCTAGGTTTCCTATCCGAGTCATGGCACCATTATGTCGCTCCCCGTCTTCGTGGAGGAACGACACAGGACCCTGTGCTGTTCTTTCGTCTGCTCGGCCCTCCCCGGGTTTGCTGCTGGTTCTTCCCGGGTTGGCTACTGACCCTTCCACCTCTGTGGAGGGGCAGGCCCCCCTGCCACTTTCCCCACTTCTGCGGGGGAGCAGCACACCACCGGCCAGCTCTCTCGGGGACTGCACAGGTGTTCCTTCAGATAGATGTTCCCCCTAGATGTTCCTGGTGCATGTTGTCTCTCTCCTCCTTTATAGTCCTCTTCCACCAATCCCAACTCTGCTGCCCACACGCCGAGTACGCTGCTCTCCTCCAATCAGGAGCAGGTCCTACAGTTTATTGGTTGAACTGGAGGCAGCTGTGTAGAAGCTGCTTCTCCCTTCTCAGCGCCATATTGTGGGAGAGCAGATGCATAGAATAAGTCTTAATTCCAGTAACTCAGTCTAGTCTGGGTTGCTCCCCACAGCACTGAAATCCTTTGTGTGGTCCTCGGGATAGAGCAGACTGATATTATACCCACAGGGGCCAGAGCTCAGCTATGTGGAACTACTTCCCTTCTGAATAAAGAGAGAGAGAGAGAGAGAGAGAGAGACAGAGAGAGAGAGAGATTTACCGCACCTAAAATGGGTGTGTCACGTTTGGCACACCCTTAACACTGAAGAATCAAACAGAGCTCTCTGGCCACACCAATCACAAGCCTCTAAGGATCCTTTAAAAGCAGACAGTACACTTAATCTAGAATCATAGTATAATGAGAAAAACCACCACAGCGAGGAAAACAAAAAAGAAGAAACCAAAGAATATCTCCACAATGCCAACCAACAAACACAGAAACCAAAGAAACAAGAAACAAAAACAAGGAAGACACTATGATGCCCCCAAATGAAACAGACACCCCAATTCAAGATTATGAAGATGATATGATAGAAGAACAACAGACACCACAGAAATAAAAAGAATCATCAGAAATTACTACAAGCACTTGTATGCCAGAAAATAGGGAAATCTATCAGAAATGATAGATTCCTGGACACATGTAACCTACCTACCTTGAACCAGGAAGACATAGAAAACCTAAACAGACCCATAACTGAGACAGAAATTGAAACAGTAATAAAGACCCTCCCAACAAAGAAAAGCCCAGGACCAGATGCATTCACTGCTCAATTCTACCAGACATTTAAAGAAGAACTAACTCCAATTCTTCTCAAACTATTCAGAACAATTGAAAAAGAGGGAATCCTCCCAAATTCCTTCTATGAAGCCAGCATCACCTTAATCCCTAAGCTGGAGAAAGATGCAGCATTGAAAGAGAATTACAGACCACTATCCCTGATGAACATAGACACAAAAATCCTCAATAAAATTCTGGCCAATAGAATGCAACCACACAACAGAAAGATCATCCACCCAGACCAAGTGGGATTTATACCTGGTATGCAGGGATGGTTCAATGTGCTCAATCAATCAATGTGATACACCACAATAACAAATTGCAGAAGATTCTTTATTTAGGAGATCCAAAAAACTCTACTAAGAGACTGTAGGAACTCAGAAAAGTTTGGCAAAGTAGCAGAATATAAAATCAATGCACAAAAATCAATAGCCTTTGTAAAAACAGGCAATGCCATGGCTGACAAAGAACTGCTAAGATCAAGCCCTTTCACAATAGCCACAAAAACAATTACATACCTTGGAATAAACTTAACCAAGGACGTTAAAGATCTCTACAATGAGAATTACAAAATCTTAACGAAAGAAATAGAAGAGGGTAACAAAAAATGGAAAAATCTTCCATGCTCATGGATTGGAAGAACCAATATCATCAAAATGTCCATTCTCCCTAAAGCAATTTATAGATTCCATGTGATACCAATCAAAATACCACAGACATTCTTCTCAGATCTGGAAAAAATGATGCTGAAATTCATATGGAGACACAGGAGACCTCGAATAGCTAAAGCAATCTTGTACAACAAAAACAAAGCTGGAGGCATCACAATACCAGAATTCAGGACATACTACAGGGCAGTTGTTATCCAAACAGTGTGGTACTTGTACAGAAAAAGATGGATAGACCAGTGGAACAGAATATAAACACCAGAAATCAAACCAAACATCTACAGCCAACTTATATTTGATCAAGGATACAAAACCAATTCCTGGAGTAAGGACAGTCTATGCAATAAATGGTGCTGGGAAAATTGGACTTCCACGTGCAGAATCATGAAGCAAGACCCCTACATTTCACCTTACACAAAAATCCACTCAACATTAATTAAAGATCTAGATCTACGACCCAAGACCATCAAATTATTAGAGAACATTGGAGAAAGCCTGCAAGATATAGGTACCGGCAAAGACTTCTTGGAAAAGACCCAGAGGCATAGGCAGTCAAAGCCAAAATTAACAACTGGGATCGCATCAAATTGAGAAGTTTCTGTACTGCAAAAGAAACAGTCAGGAAAGTGAAGAGGCAACTGACAGAATGGGAAAAATTATTTGCAAACTATGCTACTGATAAAGGGTTGATCACCAGAATCTACAAAGAAATCAAGAAACTCCACAACATCAAAACAAACAACCCACTTAAGAGATGGGCCAAGGACCTCAATAGACACTTTTCAAAAGAGGAAATCCAAATGTTCCAAGATCAGTAGCAATCAGGGAAATGCAAATCAAAACCACAATGAGGTTTCACCTCACCCCGGTGGAATGGCTCACATTCAGAAATCTACCAACAATAGATGCTGGCGAGGATGTGGAGAAAAAGGGACACTAAGCCACTGTTGGTGGGAATGCAATCTGGTTAAGCCACTATGGAAGTCAGTCTGGAGATTCCTCAGAAACCTGAAAATAACCCTACCATACAACCCAGCCATCCCACTCCTTGAAATTTACTCCAAGGAAATTAAATTGGCAAGCGAAAAATCTGTCTGCACCTTAATGTTTATTGCAGCTCAAATCACAATAGCTAAGACCTGGAATCAACCTAAATGCCCATCAACAGCAGACTGGATAAAGAAACTTTTGGACTTGTACTCTATAGAATACTATACAGCAGTCAAAAACAATGAAATCTGGTCATTTGCAACAAAATGGAGGAATCTGGAAAACACCATGGTGAGTGAAATAAGCCAGTCTCAAAGGGACAAATATCATATGTTCTCCCTGATTGGTGACAACTAACCGAACACCAAAAAGGAAGCCTGTTGAAGTAAAATGGACACTATCGGAAACAGTGACTTGATCAGCCCTTGTCCTGACTGTTGATGAACAACTTAATACTTTATCCTTTTTAGTATTTTTTGTCCTACTTAATACTATTGGTTGAACTCTGTAAATTAACACACAATTAATCTTAGGTGTTTAAATTTAATGAAAAGTGATCCCTGTTAAATATAAGAGTGGGAATAAGAGAGGGAGGAGATGTACAATTTGGGACATGCTCAATTGGACTTGCCCCAAATGGTAGAGTTAGAAACATGCCAGGGGATTCCAATTTAATCCCATCAAGGTGGCATGTACCAATGCCATCTCACTAGTGCTAGGAGCAATTTCTGTTCACAATTGACCATAATGATAGGACTAAGAGTCAAAGAGACCACAAAAACAAGACTAATGTCTGCAAATACTAACTGATAGAATAAAAAGGGAGAGAACGATCCAACATGGGAAGCGGGATACACAGCAGACCCATAGAATGGCAGATGTCCTAAACAGCACTCTGGCCTCAGAATCAGCCCTTAAGGCATTCAGATCTGGCTGAAGAGCCCATGAAAGTATTTTAGGCATGGAAAGCCAAGATACTCTGGCAAAAAAAAAAAAAGACCTAAATGAAAGATCTCTGTGAGTGAGATCCCAGTGGAAAGAACAGGCCATCAAAGAAGGAGGTACTTTTCTCTGAAGGGCTGAGAGAACTTTCACTTTGACTATGACCTTATCTTAAAAAGATCGGAGTTGATGACCTCAAAAGGCTTCCATAGCCTTGGCAACTCATGACAAGAGCCTAGGGTGATTACTGATGCCACAAACAAAAGTGTCAATTTGTTAACAACAGGAGTCACTGTGCACTTACTCCCCATGTAGGATCTCTGTCCTAAATGTGTTGTACATTGTGAATTAATGTTATAACTAGTAATCAAACAGTACTTTACACTTTGTGTTTCTGTGTGGGTGCAAACTGTTGAAATATTTACTTAATATATGCTCAATTGATCTTCTATACATAAAGATAATTGAAAATGCATCTTGATGTGAATGGAAAGGGAGAGGTAATGGGTTAGGGGCGGGTTGCGGGTGGGAGGGAAGTTATGGGGGGGAAGCCATTGTAATTCATAAGCTGTACTTTGGAAATTTATATTTATTAAATAAAAGTTAAAAAAACATTAGAATGCATTCAAGTAAAGCAAAATTTTAAAAAATGGGCAATATCCATTATTGTATTAAAAATCAACACTGCTGGTTGTTTTATTGATGAGAAACAATATTATGGCAATGCCTGCCTCATGGAGAAGAGTATCTGCCAAAGAAGAGGATGCTATTGGACTCATTGTGCCTGATGAAGAACAGGAAGGGATGATTGCAGTGAAAATCTTCATAACCCGAGGCTGAGGTGACAGCAAATCCTATTCCGGTGGCAGCAGCAGCCTCGGTGCCTTCCTCGGTGATCTTCACGAAGGCCCTGTGCAGGAACTTCTGGGCGTGCAACCCAGAGAGTAAACACATTCCCGAATAGTCAGCTTGGCACTCACTGAAGGCGTCTTCCAGCCCCATGCCGGGCAGGACAGGTTCAAGATCATAACTCCCCTCCACTTCAATCCGGGGCAAGTGTAAATTCACATTCCTTTCTTCCATATGCCCTGGGCTAGTCCACTCTATTAAATTCTCAGGAGTTATTTTATTTATAATCTATTGTTTAAAAAGAGCACAGAATGGTATGATTGTTAATAAAATATTAAGTGTGGCATTGATTTTTATCTGTCAGAAATTATCGCATTTAATAATAAATAAAAGTAGAAATTTCATTTGACTGTTGTCTCTGTAACAAACTGTTGTTTTATATTTCTCTAATTATCTGTGTATATGTGAAAATCCAACATCATTAAATAAGTTTTTAAAACTAAAAATAATCCATTTTTATTGTATCAAGGACTTTTTTATTTTTAACTATCCCCCTGTAGTATTTATATGCATATACTCACGTGTATACTTACACACTTGCAATCACAGTGAATGTCTATTGTACTTTATATAATTTACCTTCTTCTACTCTACTGCATATCTCCCAAAATATCTTCAAACTGCTAAATAATCTTTCCATAAGTTAACAAACATTGGATAGTCATCTATCCATTCATTGTTCAGAGATCTAAAATGCATTAGGTATTATGACAAATGCTGATGATTACTCTGTTGTAATAATAATTATTATGCATCCCAAACTAGGCATCTTAGTGTATTTAGTGCCAAAAATTATTGATTTGGCTCAGAAAGGTGATTTTTTTCTTCTGAATTATTTTGAGGTAATTCTCACACTGAATTTTTGAGTAAGTACATAGATATTTCAAAGCCCTCATAAAAATTGTCATTTGGCTGTCCCAAAATATTTTCCAACTTTTAATGTTAGTAGTAAAGTTTCACTGCAACAGCCCAGCATCTGGTACTATAATATTATAATATTATAGTGAGTGCTATCCATGTCATGGACCCACTACAGGCTGTGTGTTCTCAAACTCTTATAATCCTTCCCTCCATTGTCCCCATTTATAGATGATAAAATATCAGGGATCAAGGAAGTTAAGAAAGCTCAATGGTTAGAAACTATTGGAGGAGCAGGATTTGAAGCAAAGACTTCCTGATCTCCACAATATAGGACATTACCACTTTAATTTTTTAACTACTAAGTGGGTAGCACCACATCAACAAGTTCAAGATTGAGAGGCAAAGAAACAAATTCTGAAGACCCAAGAACCTACTGAACAATATACAAAGTTTGCTGTATGTGAACATGTGATTTTACCCCAACAAAAGCAGCCCAGAGGTATCCAATCGTTTCTCAGAATGGGATGATTCCTAGAATTGCCATAGCATCATAAATCTTCATTTTAGGTCATCTCAAAGTATTTTGATTAGACAGTTCTCAGTAAACCTAATACCATTGAAGGTTTCTCTTTAGCCAACTATCAGTACCTGATGCACACAATGAAAAATGATGTCTGTCCGGCTCTACCAGTCACAACTCCTGCTTGAAGCCCCGTACGTTAGCTCATCGAGAACAAACCTCAGGCAATGAATGCAAGAACAGGGAGATGCAGTGCTTACCTTCTCCAGGCCATCTATGTCATTGGGCAGAAGCACAAACATTCTGAGGTCATTGTTCTTGTATGGAATCCCCAGGATTCTGGCCTGCAAATCCTCCAGGAGAGTGAAGCTGAAGGAATGGCACTGTGTCATCATCAACACAGATTTGCTTGTACTCTACAACACATTAACAAAGCACACAAGGTCAAAAGGCATAAGGCAACCAGGTTAGCTCTCCAAAGTAATTAGGTCAATCTAAAATAATGCTTGCTGAAGATCAGTCTCAGAATGAGCATTTACTGTCTTTTAGTATACATTTGCTCAAACATGACTTTACATTTCACACTCCACATGCAATGACATTACATAAAAATGACCATACCTTATCCAGCCAAAATTTTTCCTCCTTGGTATTTTCTTTCTTAAACTCTCTGTCCCATTGCCCTTTAAAATAAACTGTGTTGATCAGCACCAGCTTGGTGGCACTGCTTAGAGAGCCATCTGGGAATAAATCCTTGATATTTTCTGCAAATGAACAAATGAAAAAAAATTGGTTCATCTTCCATATTACAAATTCAGTGTGTGGCAGAAGTGATGCAGAGGAGCTGGATCACTAAACAGCCAGCCAGGTCAGCATCCAAGGCCTTGCCACAAAGACTCACTGCCAGTCACTGGATATTCTCACTTTGCCTATTGCCTGTTTACCCCATTGCATACATTGAAATTGATGGTTAAGTGTCCAGGCTCTGGGATCAGATTGGCATCCAGTTTTTCCTCTTATCAGTTGAGGAATCTTCGCAAATTTATTTGAGTGCTCTGTGCCTCAGTCTGCAAAATAAGGAATAAAACCTGCCTCATAGGCTGGTGGAAAATAGCAAAAGATTAAAATGCATTCAGCACATAGAATACTATCTGTCACACAGTGAGCACTCGGTTTTGGTCATTATTATTCTTACCCATTCACTGTGGTTATCCCTTAATATTTTGAGATGATTTACATCCTTGGAAAAAGAGTTAATATTTTTGTCTCTGAATTTTAGCTATACATAAAATTTCAAAAAAAAATGCTGTTCAACCAATCTTTTGATAGATCCCTTTTATTCTGCTTATTTCAATTTTTCTTCTTTGGACTAAGCATGAAGGAAAAATATATTCTGAAATAGAAATCTCCCTGATAACTGGAACAAAATTGTAATCTGGAACAGACTATCTGTATTTTCATATAAACATTCCTCTCATGTATGTCATACATGTGGCTCATACAAGGGGGATCAGAAGAGGAGAATGGATGGACCAGCCCAATGGCATAGTGTGTTAAGCCACTGCTTAAGATGCCTGCATCAGGTATCAGAGTGCCAGTTTGAGTCCCAGCTATGCTGTTTTCAATATAGCTCCCTGATAATGTACCTGGGAAAGCAATAGAAGATGCCCCAAGTAGTTGGGTCCCTGCCACCCATGTGGGAAACTCAGGTGCAGTTCCAGGAACCCAGTTTTGGCCCTCACCAGCCCTGATTGTTGTGGCCATACAGAGAATGAACCAGAGAATGGAAGATCTCTCTGTCTCTTCCTCTCTCTCTATCACTCTGCCTTTCAAATTAAATAAACAAATCTTTAAAAAAAAAAAAAAAGAATGGGGTCAAGCATGCATCACATTGTCTGCTGTGGTTGGACCTGAAAGCTGTTACCATCCTGTGTGATGTTCCAGTGGAGAGGAGGCCTGCGTGTCCCAGATGGAAGCAGCAAACACAGGTCTTGATGGCAGAGCTGTATGTTTCTTACTTAATAAAAATGAAGGGTATTTCCTATGATGTTTTCACACAGGGACTCAGACTCACAAAGATAGGCTCTGACATAAAGGAAAGAGTGCAAACCCAAGAAGAAAATGAGCTCAGTTTCAGAAACCCCAAAGATATGTTGATTTACAGGCATGTGCAAACAATTTTCCACAAAGTGTTTCCAGGTAGTTGATTTCTATAGTCCCCTCCTGGTCCCCTTGGCTCTCTCCATATTTGCTGAGACCATTCCACCATCTGTGGGTCCTCCCATCCCCATGCCCAGCTTTGCCCTTTCATCCCTCCAAAACCCATCTCATATCCCCTCCCACAGCTTATCCATCTGGCACGCAATGCAGAGACAAGCCCAAGGCTGCACTCAAATCAAATATCAAGAAGTTTTTATGATAAACGACCCACTCATACACTACCATTGGTTTGGAGTTCGACCCAGGAATTAATCTTCTTTCGAGTTTCATCTGCTGCATTTAGAAAATCAACAGGTTCCAAAGATGCATGGTAATATTTTTCAACATAATCTAGGTATTTCTTTAGAAGAAACAGGAAAGGAACAGAAAGAGGTTGAAAAGTCAACTTATCAATGTCAACATCTTTAAATAAATGTATCTGTATACTAGGGCAATGAATGTCATGAGACAGCCATTGGCAAATCACTTTGAGTATTTCCATGCACATTTTTATGCACGTACAATGACATCCAGATTTCCAGAACTAAAGAGAAGTCCCCAAAGGTTCTCAATGTCTGAAGAGCAAGCCAAGAGCTCAGCAATGATATGGGCTCAGCCAAGCAGCAAACGGAATCAGCTGCCAGACACAGGGTCCTAATTGCACCTTGTGGCCCCTCATGACTGACACATAGATGTGAACTCAACAAAACTTACCTGGAGGAAAAGGTATGTTTTTTCTCCAAACAGCCTGTTGGTTATGTTCAGCTCATATTCATTACTGAGTTTGCTTATTTCAGTCAGAAACTTTTGGAAGTACTGATGTATCTTTTCCGTCTCTCCAATCTTAAAAATTAAAACAAACATTCCATGGGATATCTTGGCAAATGCCAGCCTAGATTCCCCCCATCCAGAGGGGTTTTTCAATTTTTCCTTCACTCTGGATCTTTGGAGTGGTTCATAGCTGTGGTGTGGCTATGGATATCAGGTGGCTTTTTCAAAAATCATATGGCAATGTAAGTCACAACCCATTTCAGTGCCACAGAGATACTTTCTGCACCAGCCTGTGTGGGTCGTGCATTTCTGACTTGCACTGTGTTTTTGGTCTCAAATGTAATTGCCCACTAAATGTTTTATATACTTTCCTTTAGCTTCCCACAAAACTCATAGCACCTGAGGAAAGTAGATGACTCCTTAGAAAATTCTTATCCACTAAAGGTTATAAATTCCTGTTCCTAGTAGTGGATGAAAAAAAAAAAATGACTCCTGATGGGGATGAGCTACACATTAGGGTAAAGTGAGATTTATCCCTATCTCCAGAAAAGGAAATTAAACATTTCTGTAGGATCCATTAGTTTTATATTTGAGGACTGACAAGTACTCCATGATGCATCCAGCTCACCCAGCACACATCCCTGGAAAAGAGACGAACGTTGTCCCATTGCCTGTTGAGTGGTGTCTGGTTACTTCAACTCACAGGGGATACAAGTAACAGGCATTTGATTTTGAACTGAATAACCTATTCAAGAGTGCACCTGAGAACAGAAAAGCCATCTTCCTCTAGATTCTGAGGTCCCTGGGGTTTGTCTTTGATTGTTGGTTTTATTTTATTTATTTTTACTGGTTCCCTAATGCCTAGAGTAGTATCTGGCACATAGTAGATGGTTAGGCTAATTTTTGTGAGTAATTAAGGAATATTTGAAGGCATTCAAATTGAAAATATGAAAGCATGCTGCTCTACAACATATAAGAGGCTGAATTTGACCATTTTCTACAACCTTTGTACTTTAAATGTTACAATCGTTTGATCTCTGCTCAGGTTGCCTAGAATGTGGGATAAGCAGATCAAAATACTAGCATCTTTGGGGAATAATGGACTTATGTCAACAGAAGGATGTGGGAGCAGATATTTGGCCTAGGGCTTAAGAAGCCAGCTGTGGGGGCCAAAGTTGTGGCACAGTGACTAAAGCCACTGCTTGCAATGTCTTTATCTCATATCAAATTGCCAGCTCAAGTCCCAGCTGCTCCACTTCCAATTAAGTTCCCTACTAATGCACCTGGTAAAGCAGAGGAAGATGGCCCAAGTGCTTAAGCCTCTGCCACCCATGTAAGAGACCCACATGGGGTTCTTGGTACTGAGTTTCAGCCTGGCTTAGACCTGGTTGTTGTGGTCATTTGGGGAGTGAACCAGCAGACTGAAGATCTCAAACTTGATCTCACTCTCGCTTTTTCAAATAAATAAATAATTTTTTAAAAAGAAGAGGAGGATATAGATTATTGAAAATGAATCTTGATGAAGAATGGGATGGGAGAGGGAGTGGGAAATGGGATGGTTGCAGGTGGGAGGGAGGTTATGGGGGGAAAAGCCGCTATAATCCAAAAGTTGTACTTTCAAAATTTGTATTTATTAAATGAAAGTTTAAAGAAAAGAAGGGAAGGAAGAAGAATGAGGAAGAGGAGGGAGAGCAAAAGGAGATGACAGAACATCTGCACCTCACATCAAAGTGCCTGGAATCTGCTCTCCTGGCTCAAGTCCCTGATTCTAGCTTCTTGATAATGCAGACCCTGGGAGGCAGAAGTGATAGCTAACGTAATCTTAAACAACAAAAACAAAGCCAGAGGCATCAAAATACCAGATTTCAAGACATACTACAAGGCAGTTATAATCAAAACAGTTAGATCAATGAAACAGAATAGAAACACCAGAAATCAACCCAGGCATCTACAACCAACTTATCTTTGAAAAGAAGCTAAAATTAATCCCTAAAGCAAGGACATCTCTTCAACAAATGATGTGGGAAAACTGGATTTCCACATGCAGAAGCATGAAGCAAGAACCCTACATTTTTATACCTTAAACAAAAACCCACTCAAAATGGATTAAAGATATAAACCTGTTACCTGACACCATCAAATTATTAGAGAACATTGGGGAAACCCTGTAAGACACTGGCATAGGCAGAGTTCCTGGAAAAGACCCCAGAGGCTCAAGAAATCAAGGCCAAAATTAACAAATGGGATTACATCAAATTGAGACTGCAAAAGAAACACTGTACTGCAAAAAAAAAAACACTCAGGGAAGTGAAGAGGCAACTGAAAGAATGGGAGAAATTATTTGCAAACTATGCAACTGATAATTAATAACCAGAATATATTGAGATCAAGAATTCCACAACAACAAAACAAACAACCCAATATAGAGATGGGCAAAGGATTTAAATAGACATTTTTCAAAAAAAGGAAATCCAAATGGCCAAAAGAGGAAATTCAAATGAAAAAATGCTGAGGATCACTAGCCATCAGGGAAATGCAAATCAAAATGACAATGAGGTTTCAGTTAGAATGGCTTTCATACAGAAATCAACAAACAACAAATGCTGGCTAGGATGTGAGGAAAAAGGTATTCTAATCCACTGTTGGTGGGAATGTAAAATGTTAAAGCCACTATGGAAGACAGTATGGAGATACCTCAGAAATCTGAATATAAACATACCAAATGACCCAGCCATCCCACTCCTAGGAATTTAATATGAAAGAGTTATCTGTGCCCCCATTTTTATTGCAGCTCAATTCACAATAGCTAATACATGGAACCAACCCAAATTCCCATCAACTTAACTGGATAAAGAAATTATAGGATATGTGTACTATGGAATACTACCCAGCAGTAAAAAAATGAAATCTGGTCATTTAAAACAAAATGAATGAATCTGGAAAACATCATACTCAGTGAAATAAGCCAGTCTCAAAGGCACAAACACCATATGTTCTCCCTGACCTGTGATAACTAATAGAGCACCTAAAATGCAATCTGTAGAAATGAAATTGATACTGAGAAGCAATGACTTGAACAGCCCTTGTCTTGATTGTTGAGGAACAGTTTTTTTTAATAATATTTGTTGAACTCTGCTTAACATAGAATTAAACATATGTGCATAAAGTTAATTGAAAATAGATCTCAGTAAAAAAAAAATAAGTGTGGGAATAAGAGAGGGAGGAGGAAAGGGTTGCGAGTATGGGTGGGAGGGTAGGCATGATGGGAAGAACCACCATGTTCCTAAAGTTGTAATTATGCAGTGTATGAAATTTGTAACTGTAAAGCTGTATAGTTCTGCATATATTCCTATAGACTTACTTCTAAAGGTACAGTTTAAAACTCCCCATGGGATCCCAAGTCCCCCTTAAGCTGGATATTTAAAACACCTTAAGTGTTAGGCATCTTAAGTAAAACATCTTAAGTAAAACATCTTAAGTGTTAAAGTGATCATATGGATAGGATTAACTATCTGGTAATAATAATAGATAGACTTAAAAAAGAGTGAATGCTCCAACATGGGAAGCAGTCCACACAGCAGACTCATAGAATGACAATTGCTTTAAATAGCACTCTGACCTCAGAATCAGCCCTTAAGACATTCTGGTCTGGCTGAAAAGCCCATGAGAGCATTTCAAGCATGGAAAGCTAAGACACTGTGGCAAAAAATGTCTTACATGAAGGAACTCGGTCATCAAGAAGTGGTCATCAAAGAAGGAGGTACTTTTCTCTGAAGGGAGGAGGGAACTTCCACTTTGTTTATGGCCTTGTCTAAATATTGATGGAGTTTGTGGATTCAAAAGGTTTCCATAACCTGGACAGCTCATGTCAAGAGACTCAGGTGATCACTGATGTCATACATAAGAATGTTAATTGTTAAATTAACAAAAGGAGTCACTGTGCACTAACTTCCCATGCAGGACCTCTGTCCTCAAAGAGTTGTATTATAATTATGTCAAAGTGCTCACAAAAAAAAAAAAAAAAAGTGTATCATTCATGGGTACTTGTTTAAAGTTAATTAAGTTTCAAAAAAAAAGTGAAACTAACTTCAAGATGTAATGACTTTGACAGCCCTTGTCCTGATTGTTGAGGAATAATTTTTGTTGTGTGTGTGTGTGTGTGCAAATTGTTGAAGTCTTTATTTAGTATAGAAATGGGCTTCTGTGTATAAAGTTAACCGAAAATGGATCTTAGTGGAGAATGGGACTGGGAATGGGAGAGGGAGGAGTAGGAGAGGTAAGAGAGTGGGTGGCAGAGCAGGCATGTGGGAAGAATCACTATATACCTAACCTTGCACTTAAGAAATGCAAGAAGCTTGTATTCCTCAAATAAAAAGTTTCTTTGGGAAAAAAAGAAAGATTGTATTATATTGTTATACAAACAAAAGAATATTGAATATATGTTTAAGGAACAAGTGACTATCATTAATTTTGAGATTAGCTTAATAATCAATTAAAACATCTATATATGAATATTTAATTGAATTTAAAAACCCAATAATTGAATTTAAAAACCCAATAATTAGGCACTTATAAATTAGCAAACTAAAAATAAAGCTGAATTATTTTCTCAGAATATAACAAAAAGACAAAAATTGATGAATATATGTAATATATATTAGTAGTGTGTAACACATAATATATCTGAACAATAGAAAAAAAATACAGCATTCTCTGAAAGGGCAAGAAGAGAGAATGGGGAAATATGCAAAAAATTAAGAGGCTAAGATTTTTCCAAAACTGATGAAAGGTGTGAATTTTCATTTTCAGAAAGCATACTAAATCGAAGTCATGGTGATATGAGCCTGCTCAGGGAGATAGATCAGGTTCATGAGCTGGAGGCCACACCCACCCTTGCCCCCATGTAATCTCACCTTTACCTATCTGTCAGTCAGACTATGTAACCATTCCCCTTTTGGAAGTGCGTAAGAGGCATGGAGAGCGCTGAGCCTGGCCCTCTCATTTGCAGCCTCTCACCTGCGTTCTCGCTTGCCTGCTCACGCTCTCTGGCTTGCTCCCTCTCTCCTCGTTGACCCCTAGAATGACTGGTATGGAGACCCCTGTTTATCCTTATTGGCCCACTCTCCCTTAATAAAGTCCTCATGTTCCTGGGTATTCTTCTCACTTTCTAAATAACTTCTGAAATTGACCATGCTACATGTCATGTTTGAGCCTGTGCTTAGCATTCTTCTCTAAGTAAAATGCAGGAGCCTGAAATATTAATTTTGAGTAAAATTTAGCCCACGACAATGATAAATAGAAACCCAAGCCTATATGCAATGTAGTAAATTCAGAAACAACAAAAACAAAAAGCAAAACTCACATGCAGGCAAAGATAGGTCACCCACAAAGAGATGCCACTTAAACCAATTCTCAACAGCAACATTAGAAAAGAAAAGTGGAATGAAATCTTCAAAAAGTTGACAGAAAATATTAAATGAGAATTCCATATACATCCAAAGATTCATTCAAGAACAAAGCAAACACAACATAGCAGCATCCATCATGTTTAAATCTTTGCTCAAGAAACTTCCAGGGAATGACTTCAGCAAGATGACAGAATAAGAAATGCCAAACCAACTTCCCCCACAGAGAAATCAACTTAACAAGGCAAAGGCAAAACTGCCTTTGTGAGAAAACCCATAAAGTAGATAAGAGGCACCTTTACCCCAGGTGAGTGCAAAGCCAACTGCACTAAAGCCCAGTAGGAAAATCCTAAACACCCGCTCACCAGTGTCCCTTCTCACAACATCGCACTATGCAATTCAGAGAAAATTCTGGACCCCTTATTTTTCCCTGGGTATAGAAACATAAGAGTGTGATAGGTGTCCAATATTTTGACAATTTGGGAAAGGGTTTTTGTCCTACAAAGTATAGACAGGAACAAGTTGCCCGGTTGGGGTTGGGGGTCATTGAGAACAAAGGTAATCAATGAAGCCCAGGGTCTTTTTTTTTTTTTTTTTTTGACAGGCAGAGTGGACAGTGAGAGAGAGATTAACTCACTAGGCTAATCCTCCGCCTGCGGCGCTGGCACCCCGGGTTCTAGTCCCGGGGTGGGGAGCTGGATTCTGTCTGGCTTGCCCCTCTTCCAGTCCAGCTCTCTGTTGTGGCCCGGGAAGGCAGTGGAGGATGGCCCAAGTCCTTGGGCCCTGCACCTGCATGGGAGACCAGGAGAGGCACCTGGCTCCTGGCTTTGGATCGGCACGGTGCACCAGCCACAGCGCACCGGCCATAGCGGCCATTGCGGGGTGAACCAATGGAAAAGGAAGGCCTTTCTCTCTGTCTCCCTCTCTCTCTCACTATCCACTCTGCCTGTAAAAAAATAAAAAAAGATTTTACAGTAAAACTTTGAAGACTAAAAAGGAAAGGATGATATACTCAAAGTATTGAAAGGCAAAAAATCAACCAAGAATTTTATCTCCAGCAAAACCATCCTTCATCCTTCAAAATAAAAGATCAATAAAATTGACATGCCTTATATAGACAAACTAAGGGAAAAAGGGGATTAAAATAACTAAAATTAGAAATGACATAGGAGATATTGCAGCTGATGTCATAGAAATAAAAATAATGATGAGAAAATATTATGAGTAATGACATGCCCAAAAGAAAAACCTAGAAGAAATGGATACATTTTCAGAAGCATACGAACTACCAAGACTGAATCATGAAGATGTAAGAAGTAAACAGAATTATAACAAAGGAGAAAGTTGAATCAATAATCAAAAACCTCTCAACAAAGAAAAGCACAGGACCAAACAGCTTCACCAAAAATTCTATCAAACATCTCAAGGAAAATTAATACCAATCTTCCTCAAATTCTCAAAGAATTGAAAGGGAAGTTCATTCAATGCAACCAGCATCATGATGATACCAAAGCCAGGCAAAAAAAATATATATATATATACATTGAAAAATATATACAGAGCGGGCACTGTCGCAAAGCAGTTAAGCCACATCTTGGGATATCTGCATCTCATATTAGAATGCCTAGGATTGAGCCCCACTTCCACTTCCAATCCAGCTCCCTGCTAATGCTCCTGGGAGGCAACAGAGGACAGTCCAAGCACTTGTGCTATACTCACCCACACTCGAGATCTAGAGGGAATTACTGGCACCTGGCTGTTGCAGGCATCTGGGGAGTGAACCTACAAATGGAAGATCTCTCTCATCCTACCCCCCCACCCTCTGTGTCTCTTCCTCTTTCTCTGTCACTCTGCCTTTCAAATAAATAAATAAGTAAATATTTTTAAAAATACTTGAGGGGCCAGTATTGTGGCATGGTGGATAAAGCCATCACCTGTGATGCTGGCATCCCATGCTGGTGCTGGTTCAAGTTCTGGCTGCTCCACTTCCAATAGAGCCCCCTGCTAATGGACTGAGAAAAACAGTGGAAGGTGGCGGAAGTTTTTGGGTCCATCCCACCCATATGGGAGACCCAAATGGAACTGCACGCTTCTGGTTTTGGCCTGGTCCAGCTCTGGCCACTGAAGCCATCTGGGGAGTGTACCAGCAGATGGAAGATTCATTCTCTCTCTCTCTCTATTTCTCCCCCACCCCCACCTTTCTCTCTCTGGCTCTTCCTCTTTCTATGTTAGTCTTTCAAATAAATAAATAAATCTTTAAAAAAAAAAAAAAAAAACTGGTGTTGTGGCATGGTGGATAAAGCCATCACCTGTGATGCCGGCGTCCTATGCTGGTGCTGGTTCATGTCCCGGTTGCTACACTTCCAGTCGAGTTCCCTGACAATGGGCTGGGAGAAGCAATGGAAGGTGGCCCAAGTGTT
Source organism: Oryctolagus cuniculus (assembly GCF_051225735.1). Lineage (NCBI taxonomy): Eukaryota > Metazoa > Chordata > Mammalia > Lagomorpha > Leporidae > Oryctolagus > Oryctolagus cuniculus. The sequence goes on from NC_142876.1 coordinate 15,172,937, forward strand.
TGAGCCCTGCCATTCAAGTGGGACACCAAAACGGAGCCCCAAGCTCCAGCGCTGTCCATTGTCGCCATCTGGGGTCACCTTTGCTGGTGTAAAAGGAAGCTCACTTTCTTTCCTTCCCTCTTTTTCTCTCTCTCTCCCCATCTCTCTCTGTAACTAAATTTCAAATAAATAAATTTTAAAAATAAGAAAAAAATCATTTCATTTCTAAAAATACTACTTAATGTTAATATTCCTAATGAATATTGATTTTAACAAAATAAGCAAACTCAGTTCAACAACACATTGGAAGGGTTATACATCATTACTAAGTAGAACTTATACCTGGAGTGCAATCAGGGTTCAATATACAAAAATCAACCAATGTCATACACCACATCAGCAGAATAAATGACAAAAACCAGCATTTGGCAGAATTTAACACCCTTTCAAGATATAAATACTCAACAAACTGAGAAAGATGAAACCTCCAAATTTTATAAAGTCACCTATGAAAATCCCATAGGCAATATAATACTCAGTAGTGAGAGATTGGAAGCTTTTCTTCTATGTTCAGGTGAATATGCCTACTCTCACCATTACTGTTCAACATATTCAACATAGTACTGAAAGTTCTAGCCAGAATAACTAGACAAAGAAAAAAAATGCATCCAAATTTGCAAGAAAGAAGTAAAACTATCTCAATTCACAGATTCCATGATCCTATATGTACAGAAGAAAACATTATGCACATACCCAAAAAACTAAAAATACAAAATACTTAGGAATAAATTTTACTAGAAGGTGAAAGACTTATAAACCATTAAATATTACTAAAAGAAGTCAAAGAAAAAAAACAAGTAAATGGTGAAACACTCCCTGCTGGTGTTTTCAAAAGCTTACTATTTTTAAAAATATCCACATTACCCAAAGCAATCTAAATATTGAGGGCAATGACTATGAAAATACCAAAAATTTTATTTTTTGCAGAAATAGAAAAGAAATCCTAAGATTTATATGGAATTCTAAAGGAACTCCAAACAGCCAAAGCAATCTTTTAAAAGAACAAATTTATATTTCTCACAGTTCCTGATTTCAAAACTACAAAGTAGTGCTTATCAAGATGGTATGCTACTCAAATAAAGCGAGAAATTTAGAGCAATTGAACCAAATAAAGAGCCCAGAAATAAACCTTTGCATAGACAAGCAAATGATTTTTTTTTTATTTGACAGGCAGAGTTACAGATAGAGGGAGAGACAGAGAAAGGTCTTCCTTTCATTGTTTCACTCCCCAAATGGCCGCTTCGGCCGGCACTGCACTGATCCGAAGCCAGGAGCCAGGTGGTCTTCCATGCCGGTGCAGGCCCAAGCACTTGGGCGATCCTCCACTGCCCTCCCAGGCCACAGCAGAGGGCTGGACTAGAAGAGGAACAACCGGGACTAGAACCTGGTGCCCATATGGGATGCCAGCACCACAGGCGGAGGATTAACCCAGTGAGCCACGGCACCAGCCCCTGAGCAAATGATTTTCAGCAAAGGTGCCAAGACTATGCAGTGAGGAAAGGGCAGTCTCTTCAACAAAAGGGGTTGGGAAAACTGAACATCCCGTGCAAGAGTGAAATTGCATCTTTATATTATACCACATGTAAAAACTCAAAATAAGTTAAAGAAAGACTTTAACATAAGACATAAAACTATGAAACTGATAAAAGAAAATTTGGGAGAAATCTTCATGGCATTGATTTAACAATAATTTCTTTGATATGACATCAAAAGTACAAGCAACAAAAACAAAAATAGACAAATGTGACTAAATCAAGGTTTCAGCTACAACAAAGGAAACAGTCAACATAGTGATAACACATCCTACAGAATGGTATAAAATATTACCAAGTCAGATATTTGACTCAGAGCAAAAAAAAAAAATTCTTTTTTTAAAAAAAAAGATTTATTTATTTTTTACTTGAGAGTCAGAGTTACACAGAGAGAGGAGAGGCAGAGAGAGAGAGAGAGAGAGAGAGAGAGAGGGGTCTTCCATCTGATGGTTCACTCCCCAGTTGACCGCAACCGCCAGAGCTGTGCCGATCCGAAGCCAGGAGCCAGGCGCTCTTCCCAGTCTCCCATGTGGGTGCAGGGGCCCAAGGACTTGGGCCATCCTCCACTGCTATCCCAGGCCACAGCAGAGAGCTGGATAGGAAGAGGAGCAGCCGGGACTAGAACTGGTGCCCATATGGGATGCCGGCACCTCAGGCCAGGGCATTATCCCGCTGCGCAACGGCACCAGCCCCAAGAATAAGAAACCTCTAATACATTTTTTGGACATGTAGATTTAAAAATAAAAATAGAAAAAGATATCCCAGAGAAATACCAAAAGAAAGCATGGATACATTCATATATGACAAAAATATCTAAAGCACAAAATATGACACATATTAGGAAAATGTTAAATTCACCAGAAAGATACAAAAATTTTTAAAATTAATGTATCAAATATAGACCATAAAATATGCTTATCAAAAAATGCAAGATGAAATAATCAAACCAATCATAATGGTAGGAGATTTTTAACACATCTTTTTTTTTTTTTTTTTTTTTTTTTTTGATAGGCAGAGGGGACAGTGAGAGAGAGAGACAGAGAGAAAGGTCTTCCTTTGCCATTGGTTCACCCTCCAATGGCCGCTGCAGCCAGCGCGCTGCGGCCGGCACACCGCGCTGATTCAATGGCAAGAGCCAGGTACTTATCCTGGTCTCCCAAGAGAGATGAGTTCATATCCTCCACTCCACTCCCTGGCCATAGCAGAGAGCTGGCCTGGAAGAGGGGCAACCAGGACAGAATCCGGCTCCCCGACCAGGACTAGAACCCGGTGTGCCGGCGCTGCAAGGCGGAGGATTAGCCTAGTGAGCCGCAGCGCCGGCAACACATCTTTCTTACCAATTGATATCAACAAAATCTGGGGAAGATTATAAAAAACATCAGCAAATAAATAAGTTTCTGTAAGTGGGATATAGAATTCTATGAACAACAACACAGAGAATATTTTGAAAACTGATCACCTAACAGAGAATAGAGAAAGTCTTAAGAAAATTCGAAGAATGTGATTAAGTTAGAAATAAATCACAACAAAAATATGATATTAAAATATGATATTAAAACCAAGTACAATAACAAATGGGGCAGAAAAAGAAATCATACTTTATTCATAAAATAACTATAATTTTATATCAAAATTTATGAAATCCGGGGCTGGTGCTGTGGCTCAAGGGGTTAAAGCCACGGTTTGCAATGCCTGCATCCCATATCAGACTGCCAGTTCAAGTCCTGGCTGCAATGCTTCTGATCCAGCTCCCTGCAAACGCACCTGGAAAAGCAGGAAATGGCCCAAGAGTTGGACCCCTGGAACCCACATGGGGAACCCAGATAGAGTTCTGTACTCTTGGCTTCAGCCTGGCCCTATCCCATCTGTTGCAGCCATTTGGAGAGTCAACAAACAGATGGAATATCTCTTTCTCACTCTGTCTCTCCCTCTCTCTCTGTTACTCTGCCTTTCAAACAAATAAAATTAATCTTTTTTAAAAAGATTTGTGGCCAGAGCTGTGACATAGCAGGTAAAGCTGCCCCTGCAGTGCCGGCATTACAAATGGGCACCACTTAGAGTCCTGGCTGCTCTATTTCTGATCCAGCTCTCTGCTAAGGCCTGGGAAGGCAGTAGAAGATGGCCCAAGTCCTTGGGCCCCTGCACCCAGGTGGGAGACCCGGAAGAAGCTCCTGGCTCCTGGCTTTGGATTGACGCAGCTCCAGCTGTTGTGGCCATCTGGGGAGTGAACCAGTAGATGGAAGATCTCTCTCTCTCCCTCTCTCTCTCTCTTTCTTTCTCTCTCTCTCTCACACTTTCTCTCTCTCTCTCTCTGCCTCTGCCTCTCTGTCACTCTGACTTTCAAATAAATAAAATAAGTTCTAAAAAGAAAGTTATGAAATCTAATGAAAGATGTGCTAGCTATTCACACAGATAATTCTATAACAAGAGATGTTAAAGAAGACTTAAGTAAATTGACCCACTATTTTTGTGGATTGGAAAATTCAGTATCATAAGTACGTCAATTTTGTCAAAATTAAATCTATATTTTCAATGTCATCTCAATAAAAATTGCCGTTTCCTGTGAAATTGACAAACTGTGAACTATAGAGAGAAATGAAATGGTGATGATTTTTTAAAAGAACAAAGCTGAGACTTATTCTATCAGATTCCAAGACCTAGTTAGTAAGACACTGTAGTATTAGCATGAGGAGAGCCAAATAAACAATATAGTAGGACAGAGTCAAGAAACATTTTCACACTTATACACGGTAACCTGCTTTATGACAAGGTGCCATTGGCAAGCAACGTAGTCCAGGAAATGGTATAAATTTCAGTAAGTACAATGAAAATAATATAGGAAATGATCTTCATGACTTTGAACTAGGCAAAGATTTCTGAAATAGGACCCAAAAGTTTTTATCTTAAAGGGAAGAAATTGATAAATTGGACTTCATTAACACTATGAATTTCTGTTCACCAAAAGGCATAATTAAGAGTGAGAAAAACAAGCAACAAAATGGGAAACATTTCTAGATATACCTATATCTGATATGAGGTTCAGATTCAGATTATATGAAGAACTCTTACTAATCGATAAGATATAGACAACCTAAGGGAAAGAATATGAAGAAAAGACTTAAGAGGCTTTCCAAATGGCTAATAAGCATATGAAAAGGTATTTGTCATAACTACTTTTCAAGAAAATACAAATTAAAATTATAAGCTACCACCAAACACCCATCAGAAACAATAAAAATTTATTAAAGAGCAGTAAAAAACAATAAAAAAAACTTTACCAAAAGTTGGTAAAGACGCAAAGCGACTCTCATGCACTGTGGGTGTGAGGTAACCTGGTACAAACATTTCAGAAAACTACTTGGCAGGATCTGTGAGAGCTGAATGTTCATATACTCCATGGCCCAGCAACTCTACTCCTCGGTAAATACCCAAGAGAGATGAGTTCATCTGTGAAGCAAAGGGCATGAACAACAGTGTCCATACTAACTTGATTCAAAATAACTCAGAATGAAACAAACCAAGTATTTACCAATAACAAAAATGAGCAAATTATGAAAGTTATACAATGGAATATTCACAGCAGTAAAAATAAACTACCGATATACATTAGATGGGTATACATACATAATGTTGTATCCCCAAAAAATAATAGAAATAATGTGATTGATGATAAGGTTTCTACTAGATATCTGAGTGATAACTGGAAAATAACTTTGAGGAAGCACAAGACACTGTTCTTGGTACTCAGGAAGTTATCTGTGGCACAGTCACATGCATATTCCCTTAATAAAAGTTAGTGGAACTATACACTTAAAATTCGTGAGTGTTACTGAGTCTATACTAAACTTCGATTTTTAAAATATATGTATTTTGCCAATGAAAAGCAAGCCTATGAAATCTAAAATGGAAATATCCATCTTCTAAAAGTTTTTTAAAAGTTATTTGTGGGATACAACGGCAACTAAAATATTTCTACAAAGAAATTTGGTAAGGCTACAAGCTTAAATTAGAAAATAAGAAAATTAGACTTAGTTTGGTTAGAAAAAAAGTAATCATCATACCCATCCATCCACCAACCAAAAAATAAAGGAAGGCTATATCACAGCAAGAATTAGTATAGCAAGAAATAAAAGTAATTTTAGAGAGGATAACTAGCTGACTATTTAAAAAGACATGAAAGATTACATATGGAAAATATTGGTAAAGTAAAAGACAGAATTAGAAGAAAGTGTTACTAACAGAATGTGGAAGTGGCATCACTACAGAGGAAACAGACTTTAAGAGGCAGCGAACAATTGCCTGGCTTGATGCATGCTGTGGATGCATCTTAGAGTATTGCACTGTATCCCATAAAAATGTATGATTATCACATGTTAATTAAAATTATAAGTACTAAAACCATTTTATAAACTATGAATACCTGTATTGTAATTATACTTGAATACATAAAATAAATGGAAAATAAAACTAAGATATTACTCAAAACTGCCTCAGGAAAAAAAAATCCACCCTATGTTTACTAAAGAAATCAACTAAGTAATGAAAAGTTAACCACCAAAAAGCAGACCAACAAATCACCAGGTTCAGAGAGTTTCAGTCCAAATTCCACCCAACAATTAGGTGTGTTTCTTAATTTGTACAAATTCATTCAGAAAGTAGAAAAAGATGAGACAATCTCCAACTCATTTTATGAGTCTAATGTTACTTTGATACCCAAAACTGGACAAGGAAGTATAATTGATTTCATTCACAATACATATTTTTTAGCTTTTATGAAAATATTAGCAAATTCAATCAAATAATGTACAATTTCTTCTATATTATGATCAAGTTGATCATCCCACAAATGCAAAAATGGCTTGTATGAAAAGGGTCATTCTATGGGTCCGGTGCTGTGGCATAATGGGTAATGCTGCCGCCTGCAGTGCCAGCATCCAATATGGGCACCGGTTCAAGACCTGGCTACTCCACTTCTAATCCAGCTCTCTGCTACAGCCTAGGAAAGCAGTGGAAGATGGCCCAAGTCCTTGGGCCCCTGCACCCACGTGGGAAACCCAGAAGAAGCTCCTGGCTCCTGGCTTCAGATCAGCACAGCTCCAGCTGTTGAGGCCAATTGGGGAGTGAACCAACGAATAGAAGACCTCTCTCTCTTTCTATCTGTATCTCTCTCTTTCTCCTTCTCTTTGTGTAACTCTGCCTTTCAAATAAATAAATAAATCTTTTAAAAAAAAGGAAAAGAAAAGGGTCATTCTATCACTGTTGACAATAGAGAAGAAGCCCCCATCAATGGGACAAATAGATTAACACCTGTGGGAATGAATCAACCAGTGCTACAAGTATGCTACAGATGAATCTTGTAAGCATAATGCAGAGTCAAACATCAACAAGTTGCAGAGCATAATGACAAAAATATTGCATATAATGAAACAATAAATATATGTAACTAACACCTAACTGAAGACAGGGGCACGTCCTGTCTCAGAAGAGGCTGGGACATGCTCAAGGATGGCATTTTCATCTGACCTGTAATGGTTTATTAATCACACAGGGTGGAGGTGGTAAAGGGTATTCAGTGCATTATTCCTTATACCCTTGATACATAAGCCTCAATATTTCACTATCAGTTTTGAAAAACAAGTTTTCATGTGATAATGAAAGGGTACGTGTCAAGCTTGTCTCCAGGCAGATGACTTTACTCATCTCATTCCCCATCAAATAATGAAGCAATTAGAGGAGATGACCTTTGATGTGTGCTCCAGTCATACTCTTTCAGTCAGTAATTTTATTCTTCTTTGTACCACTGACATTCCCAGAAAGATTCAGGGTCATTGACAGAGCAACTACACTGGGCTTCACAGGTACACAAAAGCTGAAACTCCCACCCTGGTCATCAAGCTCTTTGTCAAGGCAATGTGCCTTTTTCTAATTTGTATCAGGGTTCTGTATAGATTATCATGCTTTGGAGGAAAAGTTCTCTGAAAACAACAGGGCTCCACAACCCAGGGAACACTGGAGCAGCTGTCTGAACCAATGCTGTTGTGAAAATCCTGGAAGGAAGCTTGGCTCTCGACAGATGCATCCAAACCACCCAGGCAACCTAGCGTTTCAGGATTAGGAAATGAACAGATCACATGGCTGCGTTATTTGGACTATGGCTTTATGCGGGCATGGACTCGGACTACGACTATTGTCAGAACAATTATGTTCTTCCTGAGAGCTTTAACTATCTCCTGATGCAAGCCCAGACCTAAAGGACTTAACCCCTTTCCCATGTTTGGGCAGAATGCTCTTTTGGTGAGGACTACTGGAATATCAAGAATACTAGCTTGAAGATACCCTAGGAAGTTATTGGTCCTGTGTTTTTTTTTTAATAAAATAAAACATCAGCAGGGAAACTAAAATATGAGTGGAATTTAGTAATAATATCTCGTACTAAACCACCACATCTAGATAAGTAACCAATGTGATCTATTTTCAGAGGCTCAAAGAAGATAAATAACTTGTCCAAAGTAGAACAGTTGTTAAATGACCAAGCCTAAACTTGAACCGAAACCTGTTTAGCTTCAAAACCCATCCACCTACTAAGGGAACTTTTCCGTCATTAACCTTTACTAGTTACATCATAGTAGCTATTGTCCAATAAAGTTAGCGCCTCTTCTTAATATTAAGGCTTTATTATTGTTACATGATCCTAGCAACACTATTTGGTTGCAATGATTGTTATTGCCTAATAAAAAGTGCCAAGTGTTCCACATCTCTCCCAGCCCTTTTCCCCAGTGAATTCACACCTAAAAAGCTATGTTGAAGATGTGAATCATGTTTCCCACCTCTTTTTCTCCAGTCTTTATTCTTGTGCTGTCTGTGTCTTTTTCAAAGTGAAACACCTGGTAGGGAAAAAATATTATTGCGATGGTCAGAGCACAGAAAGCAAACATCACATTGAATCAGTCCGGAGGAAGTGTATGCCTGTGAAAGAACCCCCAAGGGCATACGTTTATATCCTTGCAAAATCTTGAAAAGGTCTGGGTTGCCCACTTTATCCATTTACATATTCATCGTTGATGTGTCATTTATACCGTGATGGGGATTATGTTGCTTCTCCCAGTACTTTTTACTCTTCATGATATAGCTCTAATTATGAAAGAAATTACTTTTCACAAGGTCATTCACCCAGCCCCCATTCAAAGGGATTTCTAGCATCAGGGTGGAGATGGCACGATGGTATTTGGTGTGAACTTCCTCCATGTCTTTATGGTTCCCTGCACCACAGGTCAAAATGAGCCTGTTTTCCAGGTAAAGATAGATTTACTCCAGAAACAAATCTGTGCATGGGAAACAAAGGAAGCTCCCTACCTTCTGTAACTGCGAGGCAGTGGCTCCTCGGGTCCCTAGGAGGATCATACCAATGGCAGTGGAGATGCCCACGGGGGAAAAGAAGACATTGCCATCGTTTGTTTTCTTCAGCTCTTTGAAAAGAGCAAACCCAAACTGAGTGTTTGCTGCGCCGAGTGAATCCATGATGATTTGAGTGATATCTAGAACAGCAATGAAAGCAATCAAAACCCAGTATTTGAATTGCTGAGTCGCTGAAATTCTCCCACTGCTCTTCCTCTTCCTCTCAGTGAGACATTCCTGATGCCCACTCTCACCCCTTTCCTTGGCAGGAGACAGGAATGAGCTTCAGGCTGGCTTCATCTGGTTGTTCTCCGTTCTCCTTTCCCCAGGGAGCAGGGTTAATGTCTCACTAGTTTTATTCTCACTTGTTCTCTGTCAGAACTTGCCTGCCTCTGCCTCTGCCTCTGCCTCTGCCTCCCAGCCCTTCCTCCTTGTGATTAGCTTCCCCAGGCAGAACCAGCCCTTATTCCTCCCATGTCCAGCTTGTCCAGCTGCTCAGACTGCGACACTGGTCTCAAAGCCAGACAATGGAATTTTAACAATGATATCACCAACAGATGCATCCTCACTGATACTTTCTGTTTCTCTGCAGCTTAAAAATCCAGTCCAGAGAGTAGCAAGATAGATTAACTTTCTTAAGTCTCAGTCACTAGCTTCATTAAAACTGGAATCTATGCTGCATTTTCTCACATGACATACATTGCTCACAGATTATTAGAATGAAAAGATTTCCTTTTTTACTTTTCTCAATTGTTTCAGGATTGTATGGAGAGTTTATATTACCTCTGCTACCTAACAAAAAAAATTTTTTTAAAGAACAATTAATACTTACCAAAATAAATAAGTAGAACATGTTTTGTATTTTCTTTCTCATGAGCTACTTGATAACTAGTTATCAAAAACTTTAAGAAGAATCCTAATATAAGAGTAATATTAACACAGAATGAAGTTTTTGAGAGCCCACATATGTTGGGGTATTTTACTGTCATTGGGCTTAATCCCTGCTAAGGCATCCCCCCGCATCTGCTGCTAGAGATCCAAGGTCAGCTTCAGGGTTCCTTTCAAGTATCCCTGGCCAGTTTACTCAGAAGCAAAATGAATTAACTTACTGTCAAACAAGATGAAAATACATTGTCATGGCCATGTAGGCACTGAATTAAATAAAGGCATTTCATCAAAAGTCTATGTACAATAAAAGTATGTCTTTCTAGTCGACATCAGTATTCTCAAAACAGAGAAGTCTGAAGTTGGAGAAAAAGGAAGAACTTACCTGGCTTCTGGAGAGACAAAACCGTCTGGACAAGGAATGAGGAAACATTTGTAAAATGAGTAGCTGATGTCTTTAATTTATAGGTCTCTCTGCCTCTCCCTACTCATTAGAGTATTTCTAATGAAACAACCTTGGTTTCTCAATGATAATTTCCCTAATAAAATTAATGTGTACAGGCTTCTGACAAAACTGAAGATTTAAGTTCCTATTTTATCTTTCATTCATGGCCATGAAATTCTGCATTTGAAGTTGTCAGCAACTATGTCTTAACTGAAGCTCAAATAGTGTGTACCTTGTACATAGAAGAGGAGAATTTAAATTCTAACTTTCCAAAAATCCCTTAGAAATTCTTTTTATGGGGACTAGAGGAGTAAGAGTTCAAGCTTAAAGAAATCCCAATTAACTAACAAGGAAAAAAATAAGACTGAAGATCAAAGCTCAAAGAAGTACTAATGGGAAGAATTAAATCAACAGATCAGATACATTAGGACCCATATGAGAGAGTCTTTAACCCTAATAACACTGGGGATCCATTGGAAAGAACTGTTTGGAGCAGTGAATTTCTACCTTGGATGCATATTAAAATCTCCTAGAGAACTTTAAAAATATATGTATGCTCAAGCCCCACCACAACCCAACCGAGTCAACATATCTGGGATGAGAACCAGGTATCAGAATTTTTATGACCTCAGGTGATTATGATGTACAGCCAAAGCTGAGAACCACCAATTTATGGAATCTGATGAAGACCTGAATTAACCTCATACTTTACTTACCACAGGTAGATGGAGTTGTGTCCTGACAAGTCATTCTCCCTAATAGAGCTAGCTTTGTAGTTATATTATTTTGAATGCCAAACACAAAGATGTAAATGAAGGAAACTACTTTGCTAGAAATGAATGAGAAAAACAAATGAAAAAAGTCTGGGCAGACAAATACATGTGCCCATGCATGTATGTGTGTATGCACACACACAGACACACATACACACACACCATGCTAAGGGCCACTAATTCATAAACACTCCACAACTTCATTGATTTCAGGAAAACAAGACCCAAAACAACAACAACAAAAAAAAAAAACTCAATACAAAATTGCACTTTCAAATTCCAGTTTTTCCTGCCAACCCTCGAATATCCGGACTTGCTCTACTAGCTCATTAAAAGAAACAGCACTTGGATCAGACTCAGCTCTCATCTTCACTGAAGGGTGTGGAGATAGCCTTCGTTACGAGGCTACAGCTCCCAGAAGGGCACCTGACCTCTGCCTTCTGCCTATAGAATGACTCCTTAGAGATGTAACCCATCTGTGCAAAGGGCATGTGCAAGGGGACTTCAAAAAGTTCGTGGAAATGGACTGAAAGAAAAGCTCACATTGATGCAAAAAGAATTTGAAGTTCACGCATAGTTCTTTCATGATATATATATTTCCACGAACTTTTTGAAGATTATTTTCATGCATGGATTTCAAATAATTTTTGCACCGAAATATACATATCTTTCAATTTCATTTCTCCACAAACTTTTTAGAGCCCTTTCATCTAAATATTAAGTAAGGTTTAGAAAGAATTAGTGCTTAGTTATAGAGTTAACCCTGAATGTAAATGAAATGAAAGTGTGAGTTTTTAAAAGTAGCATACAATTTTTTTTGAGTTGATGGTAATACTCCATGTTTTAATATCTAAGAGTTTGTGTCTCAAATCTTTCTCTATGGTCCCTCACTATCCTGTTCAATTATCCAGCTCATTCCATGTTTTTCCTAAAATCTTTACCACCTGCTTTCACTGGGAAACTTGGCTTTCCCCTAGGGATCACTGCATCCCACAAAGTCTTCTATAGGAACAGCCACACATATCAGGGCATCAGAAAACAAGGTCTCCATTACTGTTCTCCTTCCTACTGTTCCTCTTCAGTCGCCTTCAGTGTTCCCTTTGAACACACACCATCTATCTGTGCTGTCCTTTTCTCTGCCACCAGCCTCTCGGGTAGTCTGCCCAGAGTCCTCCTGTCCACCCTACCCTAACAGCTACCACCACTTCGTATTTCTTCACCATCCTTGTCGATGGCATCGCCCACTTCTCTGTTCTTCCCCTTCTTTCTAGAGGAACCCATTCACACTGGCTTGCATCGCCTGTTGTCAGCACCAGGAACTGCTCCTGTTATAAACTGCTGAACACCAAAATATCTCCAACTTGTTACAGATTCTCATTTTTATTTTCTCTAAACCAAATCTTCAGTTTCTTCAAAACCCCAAATCATTCATCTTCTTATTCTTCTACCTACTCTAACTTTTCAGCCTCTTCTTTCTGATATAAAAACTGTTTCTGAAATTGAATATATATTGACGATTAAAAACTGTTTAAGTTGTTCCTATAGTTACAAGTGAGAAGATGATGTGGGTAAGCCCTGAAGCAGAGTACTGATGAGGTTCCCACCCTATCTCATAGCTCACAGTTTGAGTGCAGTCACTGTATCTCTGTTATGAATACTGTTATGAATACTACACTGTTGTAGTGCATGCTCCTGGTGTAACAACCAAATTCCCTTTACCAGCCAGTGCACCTACTACCCAGCTAGGTTTTTGGCTGATAACTCACAGCTGCCCCTTTCTGGGGTAAATGACTCAGTTAAATGGAACCACCTGCCTGAAAGCTGAGTCCCACTCCACTCCTGGCCCCACCCAAGCCAAGGCATACCTAAGGCATGATTCAATGACATCAGGTCATCAAAGGACAGCCTTAGGTAGAACTACCTCCGTAGTTCCTGCTCCAGACCTCCTCCATGGAATCAGACTGACACCAGTCTTCAGGGAAAAGCACATGACTGATTAATGGTGTCCCCTTGCCCTGTCCTGGTCTCAGAAAAGCAGCTCCAAGAAAAGGAGCAGGGAGAGAAGGAGGAAAGGGCGAGAGGGAGGAGCTATGAAAGGATCTACATAGAAAAAGGTGAACTATAAATTAGAGAAATTAAGAAGGCAAAAGTAAATTAAGGGGCACATTTTACTTGTGATTTGGAAAACTCAGTGTTGTGAACATATCATTTCTCTCAAAATTGGCCGTTGCAATCTCAATCAAAATCCCAGGCTTCATTTTTCAAATTAACCAGCTGATTCCAAATTTATAGGGAACAGAAAATGATGTAGAATGTCAAAAATTCTTCAAGAAAAAGGAGGAGATAAGACCTACTCAGTCAAATAGCAAGGCTCATAGTTAAGTAATTAAGCCAGTCTAGCAAAGGATGGGTGAGAACAGAGGCCCTCGAAAAGTACCCACACATATGTGCACTCCTTTTTAAATAAGTGTTGCTCTCTGACCTCAAGAATCAGCCCTTATGATTTCCTTGTGTGGCTGAAAGGCCCATGAGAGCATTTCAGGCATGGAAAGCCAAGACACTGTGGCAAAAAAATGTTCTATATGAAGGATCTCTGTGAGTGAGACCCCAGTGGAAAGAAATGGCCATCAAAGAAGGATGTACTTTTCTCTAAAGGGAAGAGAGAACTTCCACTTTGTTTATGGCCTTGTCCAAATATTGATGGGAGTTTGTGGACTCAAAAGGCTTCCATATCCTAGGCCACATATGTCATGAGCCTCAGGTGGTCACTGATGTCATACGTAAGAGTGTTATTAAATTAACAAAAGGAGTTACTGTGCACTAACTCCCATGCAGGACCTCTGTTCTCAATGAGTTGTATTCAGAGTTAACTGTAAAATCAGTTCTCAGTTTGTGTGTGTGTGTGTGTGTGTGTGTTTGCAAATTGTTGAATTCTTTACTTAGCATAGAGTTGGTCTTCTGTGTACAAAGTTAATTGAAAATGAATCTTAATGGAGAATGGGACTGGCAAGGGGAGAGGGAGAAGGAGGAAGGCTGGGAAGGTGGGTGGGAGGGTGGGTATGTTGGGAAGAATCTATATTCCTAAAGTTATACTTATGAAATTTGTATTCCTTAAAAAAAATAAATTTTAAAGAAAAAGCACATGATTTTAAAAAGGCAAAATAAACAAATAAATAAATAAGTGTTGCTGCAGAGCAGTGAGAAAAGACTTGTCTTTTTTTCTTTCTTTTTTTTTTTTTTTTTTTTTGACAGGCAAAATTAGACAGTGAGAGAGAGAGAAAGACAGAGAGAAAGGTCTTCCTTCCATTGGTTCACCCCACAAACGGCCACTACCTCCAGCGTGCTATACCGATCCGAAGCCAGGAGCCAGGTGCTTTCTCCTGGTATCCCATACGGGTGCAGGACCGAAGCACTTGGGCCATCCTCCACTGCCTTCCTGGGCCACAGCAGAGATCTGGACTGGAAGAGGAGCAACCGGGACAGAACTGGCACCCCGACCGGGACTAGAACACGGAGTACCATCACCGCTGGCGGAGGATTAGCCTAGTGAGCAGCGGTATCGGCCAAGACTGGTCTTTTCAAAGTATTATGCTGGGGCTGTCGCTGTGGCACAGCAGGTTCATGCCCTGGCCTGAAGCGCCGGCATCCCATGTGGGCACCGGCTAGAGACAGAGCTGCTACACTTCCAATCCAGCTCCAACCATTGCAGCCAGTTGGGGAGTGAACCAGTGATGGAAGAAGACCTCTCTCTCTCTCTCTTTGCCTCTCCTCTCTCTGTGTAACTCTGACTTTCAAATAAATAAATAAATCTTTAAGTAAAAAAAAAGTATTATCTATGTCTGCTGGGAATCCACACAGGGGAAAGAGGGAATCAAGATCATTACTTCACACCGTAACTAAATTTCAGGTTTAAATGAATTACAGGGCTAAATAGAACACAAAGAAAACATAGTGAAGATTCATAAATTGGACTATATAAAATTCAAAAGCTTTCATTCATGAAAGATACTATCAAAGCTGAATTTGTAATTATACATATCCAATGAACGAGCTATTCCATCTCAGGGATGCACTCAAAGTAAATGTATGTGGATGAGCACCAAGAGAATGTGTTGGGCAGGGTATTCATAATGGCACCAAACCGGGAACCCAATGTGCACCACTAGTAGAACACATATGTAAATAGTGGCATGTTCACACCATGAAATACCCTCACTACACAGCAATGACAATGAGGAAATTAAAGACGAGAAAGATAAATCCCCAAACTATACTGAACAAAAGGAGTCAAATGTAAAAGGTTACACACGGTGTGATCCTACTCATATAAAGCTTACAAGCAGGTGAAACTATTCTATAGTGCTTCAAGTCAGCATTCTAGTTACATTTTTAGTTGGGGAATGAAGACAGTAGTAACTGGAAAGCAATGCAGGAGGGTGTTTGGAAGGAACGCTAGAGTTTTATTTCCTTACCTGATTGATGGTTGCATAGGTGTTCACAATAACTCAATAAACTACTTTTAATAACCATATTTTGTGTTATTTGTCACAAAAATAACACATCCTTGTTAGATTTTTTTCATAAACATTGTTATTCTTCCTCTGAATAGGACCTTTGGTGTTTCCATTTAAGTAACAGATATTTTTGACCATCTTCCCAATGTCAGATACTGATTTATGTGCTGAGGTACAGCAATGAATAGAATGCAAAAAGTCCTTTTTCTCTTTAAATTTCCTTATAGGAGAGATGTATATGATAAATAAACAAGTAAGTAAAAAGACTGTCTCAAATTGGATTAAGTTCTATGAATTAAATAAAATGTCATGCTCATAAATAGTCAATACAAAATGTATAAGAAAACTTTATTGGGTGAGTGTCTCACTAACCACCTTTAAGAATGGTTTTATCGTGTAAATTGTCAGCTTATTCATTAGAATTTTCAGAAAGGTGACGATAAAATCTCTGAATCATAAAAATCTGTGGTGGAACTGCTGCTCAGTATAACAAAGCCACCTAACTTCAAATCTCAGGGCACAAAATTCAAATCAACCAGCATTAACAGTGAGTTACCATTTATTTTTAAATGCACTTAACCACACTGACAGAAGAGGGAACCCTTGAACCAGGAAAACAGAATGTGACAGCAGGTTCCCTTCATAAAGGTGCCTATCATTTTTAGTTCAAAAACTTTACACACATTAGTACAAACAGGAAAAGGTACACAACAGATACGCAAAGCTGCTAGTAGAGGGAAACAGACGAGGTGGGCCTTGTGGGTTAAGTCACTGCTTGGGACACCCACATACCATATCAGGGTGCTGGTCCAGTTCTGGCTGCTCTGCGATTCCAATATAGCTCCCTGCTAATGCACTTGGGAGACAGCATATGATGTCTCAAGTGCTTGGGCCTCTGCCACCCACATGGGAGACCCTAATGGAGTCTCTAGCTTCTGGCTTTGACCTGGTCCTATCCTGACTGTTGCAGGCATTCTGGGAGTGAACCAGGAGATGGAAAATCTCTCTCTTTCTCTGCCTCTCCCCCTCTTTCTGTCACTCTGTCTTTCAAATACAATAAATAAAAAAAAAATTTAAAGAAGAAACCAGATCAAAATTTTTCCCCTGATGAAAATACTCGGCAATAAACAAACGAGGAGAAGAAATAAAGCTGAAACATAAACTACCTTATGGATTAAGTGCCACTGGAAAATCAATTAGAGCAGTTGAAATTTCAAACATTCAGAATAGACATGATTAGCAAAAACAGCAAACACAGAAACAAAGACATGTAATGATAACTGAGCACTGGAAAGAAATCAAAGAAATAACAAAATCATCTCAGATATAAGACTAAATTATAAGTTGCCAAAGGAGAATGCACAGTAAAGAAAAAAAGAAGTAAAAATAGCCTAGAGGCCAGCGCTGTGGCACAATAGGTTAATCCTCTGCCAAAGGCGTTGGCATCCCATGTGGGTGCTGGTTCGAGTCTCAGATGCTCCTCTTCAGACCCCACTCTCCACTATGGCCTAGGAAAGCAATGGAAGATGGCCCAAGTGCTTGGGTCCCTACACTCGCATGGGAGACCTGGAAGAAGCTCCTGGCTACTGGGATCGGATCAACTCTTCTTTGGCCATTGAAGCAATCTGGGGAGTGAATCAGCAGATGGAAGACCTTACTTTCCATCTCTCCTTCTCTGTCTGTAACTCTACTTCTCTAATAAATAAATAAATTTTTTTAAAAAAATCTCAACATAGAAAACAAAATAAAGAAGAGAAGAACATGATCAAATAGAAAAACTAAGAGACAGTAAGAAGAAATCTGAAATGCATGTAATTGTAGTTTCTGAAAGATAGAAATGAAATAATGGAGTAGAAGTAATATTTAAAGCAGTAGTCCAAACGTCTCAAAAATAAAATAAATCCTGAACCTAAATACTTAAATGGCCTACAGTGTACCCAGGGAAATTGACACTGTGTGATGAAGTCCAAGACAAATTCTAGAAAATTAATTAGGCTTTGACATGGAGAAAGGATGAATGAATCATGATAAAGTAAAGAAAATCAGGTTGACATCAGAATTCCTGAACACAACACACAGAGCAGAGGAATAATATTTAAAGAAACTCCAAAAAGTCCAAACTAAGAATTTCATGTCCCCTCAAGAACCCTTTCTTGATTCAAATTCAAAGAGAAACACTGCTAAACTAACAAAAATGTTGAGAGCATTATACTTGTCAGCTCTTGGTTGCTTGAGAAGTATATTGTTCTCTTTTCAAACTACTGGGCGGAAAACATTCAATTTACCTGTTTTATTTATTGATTGATTTTTTAATAATGAATTAAATGTTTAACATTTTTCTGAGTAGTTTATTATACCTGAATTACTGATATGCAGAAAAAAATTAAATTTTTCACTATTGTTATAAAATTTTAAATTCTATTGTACCTCCTTGTATCTTACAACTATGCTATTAAGTGATGTGACTTTTCATCTTTATTTGAGATATATGGTATATTTCATCAAGGTCAAATGCTTGCCTTTGTCCCCATTACCGGCCACTAAACTTTTCCTGAAATTATTGCTATTTTTACCTCCCTTTTATCTGGCATCCTCTTTCCTCTACTATTACTTTATTCTTCCTGTAGTTGTCAATTTAGAGTAATGTGATGGTCTATGAATTAGTAGACTGAGTAGAGAGGATCCTCCCTCATCACGGCACCATCCAATCTGCTGAGTGCCTGGAGAATTAACAGCGGAGAAAAGGCAAGTTTGCCCTGTCCACTTCCACCAGGGCACCCATCTTCTCCAGCCCTCGGACATCAGACAGCAGTCTCCAGTTTCTCTGGACATCTGTCTCCAAGTGGGACTCACACCATTGGATCCCCAGTTTTGGCAACCTCATCATATTTGGGTAGGAAGTTATACCATCACACGCACACACCCACCCTGGTTCTCAGGCCTTCAGATTCAAACTGAAACACTACACCAGCTTACCTGGCCCTGCAGCTTAAAGGAGGCAGATCCTGGGACCTTTCAGCTTTTGTATTTATCTGAGCCATTGTTGTTGATAAATTTCTTTCCAGGCCAGAGTTGGCTTAGAGAGTAAAGCTGCTGCCTGCAGTGCCGGCATCCCATTTGGACACCGGTTCAAGTCTGGCTGCTCCACTTTCAATCCAGCTCTCTGCTATGGCCTGGGAAAGCAGTAGAGGATGGCCCAAGTCTTTGGGCCCCTGCACTCAGATGGAAGACCCAAAAGAAGTTCCTGGCTCCTGGCTTTGGATGGGCTCAGCTCCAGCCATTGCAGCCATTTGAAGAGTAAACCAGCGGATGGAAGACTTTTCTCTCTTCTCTCTCTCTCTCTCTCTCTCTCTTTGAATCTGCCTCTTTGTAACTCTGACTTTAAAGTAAATAAATAAATCTTTTAAAAAATTTCTTTCCATATATCCATAAGCAAATACATCTGGATCCTGTCTAGATAGATATAACGTATAAGCGTACTTCAGAAAGTTCATAGAAAATGGAACTAAAAGATAAATTTCTCTTTTAGTACAAAAAATGTTGAAATTCATGTGTATGTGGGGACTTGAAATAGATCATGGCAAAAAAAAAAACTCTGTGTGAACCCTTTTTAAAAATCTGCACCAAGGGGCCGGCACTGTGGCTCACTTGGTTAATCCTCCGCCTGCGGCACCGGCCTCCCATACGGATGCCGGGTTCTAGTCCCAGTTGCTCCTCTTCCAGTCCAGCTCTCTGCTGTGGCCCGAGAAGGCAGTGGAGGATGGCCCAAGTGCTTGGGCCCTGCACCCGCATGGGAAACCAGGAGGAAGCACCAGGCTCCTGGCTTCGGATCGGCGCAGTGTGCTGGCAGTAGCGGCCATTGTGGGGGGTGAACCAACAGAAGGAAGACCTTTCTCTCTGTCTCTCTCTCACTGTATAACTCTGCCTGTCAAATAAAAAAAATCTGCACCAAAATGAACTTACATTCAGTTTTGCACAAACTTTTTGAAGCACCTTCATAGATATTGATACGCATACCACTATATACATAGATCTTGATCCTATCAGCTCTGTGTCTTTGGAGAACCCTGTTACAAGTTGCATTTTATACATAACTTAAGGTTGAATCTTGGTCTTTTCCATGCAGTCTTTAACCTACCAACTTAATTCATCATACTCCTGTCATATTTGGATGTATTTCTCAGCTTGTTTTATGTCTTGTACATGCCATGCTTCCTTGTTCATTTTTCTTTTTTCATATTTTTATTTGAGCAAGTGTTTTTCATTATTTTTCCCTCATGATTTTAAGCATAGATGGTAGAGTCTCCATCTGTGATTCCAGCATCCCACACAGGCATTGGTTCATGTCCCAGCTGCTCAGTCCTATCCTCATCTCATTCTATGAATTCTATTTCTCTTTTTTAAAAAAAAAAATAAAGATATGCTTATTTATTTGAAAAGCAGAGTTACACTGAGAGAGAAGGACATAGACAAAGAGAGATTTTCCACTCCCCAGATAGCTGCAACTGTCAAACCTTGGCCAATTTAAAGCCTTGAACCAGGAGTCAGGAGCTTCTTCCAGGACTCCTATGTGGGTACAGGGACCCAAAGACTTGGGCCATCCTCCTCTGCTTTCCCAGGTGCATTAGCAGAAAGCTGGATCAGAAGTGGAACAACCAGCATCCGTATGGGATGCCTGTGCCACAGGTGGTAGCTTCACCTGCTACACTGCAGCAGTGACCCCAAATTCTGTTTCTTTTAACTCACAAAGCTTTTACCTCCTTTTCTTCCTGACCATCTATAATTTCATCACAGCATAGAAGTGTGAGTTCCAGTGGGCCTTTAGGATCCAAAGATGTGAGACTTTTCAATTCTTCACCATTTAGGGAGAGAGGTATATCCCCCTTCCTCTGTTCTTTCTCCTAAAATGCCCACTAATGAATACAGGAACATCTAAACTACCCCACAGGCTTCTTAACATTTTAAGCACTTTATTTATTTGTTGTTTTATCCTCTATTTTGTGAAATCCCATAGTCCAGTCTTCCAGCTAACATTTTACCTGGGTTCATTCTGCTCTTCGGTCCACTCACCGATCTTTTGAGATAATTGATTTTAATCTCAAGAATTCAAAATGAATCTTAATTATGTCCCATTCTTACTTCTTGGGTGTTATTGATTATATTGTCTATACTTTTAAAGTCTCATGTTTGACCCACTTACTCTATTGAAGTTGATTTTCTCTTGTGATTGTTGACCCCCAAACGTTCTGTAGATTTGGCTGTAGGCTTCTTTTTATAACTGAGTTTGCTTTTGAGACTAGCAACAAATGCTATTTGGGGTTTACCACAACTACTTTGCAATTCATGAGTGGGAAGGGATGTATGTGCTTCCAGGCAGGTGGACTAGTAGTGTATAAGCCTTGTGTGGGACTTCTCTTCCCTGACGTTGCCAGTCACCTGGGGCACTGCTGCATATCCACCACTCAAGCAGCCACACTTACTATTCCTGCCCCAGGACAAAGGCCTGTGCCACTCCCTGCCTGGCTACTCCTGCTGCAATCCTCAGCCCAACCCCCACAACAGTTGCAACCTCCTACTCCATTGCTCCCTGAATTCTTTATCTCCAAGCTTAAAGAGCATTGACTCTCTCTCTCTCTCTATCTCTCTCTCTCTCTCTCTTTTGACTCTAGTCTCTAGTCTTCCATTCAAAGCTTTATATTAAGTGTTTGATCCTCAAAATGCACATATGCAAAACAAAGAAAAGGAAACAAATGACCTCTCCTGTTCTTTATTTCTATCTGTACGGATGTTAAAAAGTAGTGGTTAAGCACTCAGTGTTTAACATCCAGCCAGGTGGTCTGGTTCAAATCCTAGTTCATCCAATTTGATACCTGGATGACTACAAGCAAACTTCCTAATCTCTGAGTGCCTCAGTTTTCCCATATGTTAAATGTGGATAATAGTAATAGCCTGCCTCTCAAGTTGATTAAAATGATTGAGTTAAATCAAAGAAAGGTGTTCTCTAGTCAATGTGGGCAAATAGCACAGTAATTGTGTTCCGATTCAGAGATTTCAGAGCTGCATTCTTCCAAATACAGAAATTCCTCCCTTGCCTGGACCCAACAACAAGATCAATGCCAAAGGGAAGAGTCACAGCTGCCAACAGTTTGGGTGCAGAGTAAAAGTTTTAAATTCTAAATCTAAATTCTCATCCCTTAGGTTGTCGATTGAGGCCATATTTTTACTGAAAGAGTTTCTTTACTGGCTTTTGAGTCTTTGACTGCATTGAATTCCACTCACGGTGGCACACATTTAATTTTAATTCCTGTGATGGTCACAGCATGGTACTAGGGCATGGGGATTGAATATGCCCACATTCACATAAACAGAAAATCTGAAAATTATTTTCTCTTGCATTTACATGTGCAAGTCAACTTGATTGGTTATGAAAGACTTTAATCATGCTTTTTCCCTCAAACCTGAAGGCTAGATTTTGTTGGCCTCAAAAATTTAATGAAAAACAAATGTTTGGGTCCCATCTGATTTTCATTATACTTTGCAAACTACTCTCTTATCTGCCCAGATTCTGATAGAATTACTTCTCACTCTTTTCTTTTTAAAGAAAGTGTGAGCATTTAGCATGAATGTTAATAAACTACTTGGGACACCCATATCCCATAGTGCAGTGCCTGAATTCCAGTCCCTGCTCTGCTCCCAGTTCTAGGTTTCTACACCCTAGGAGGCAGCAGGTAGTAACTCAAGTACCTGAATCCCTGTCAACCACATGGGACGCCTGGATTTAGGTCCCAGCTCCCAACATCAACCTGGCCTAGCCCTGGCCATTGCAATGTTTGGGGAGTAAATCAGCTATGGGAGATTTCCTCTCTCTCTCTCTCTCTCTTCCTCCCTCCCTCCCTCCCTATCAAACAAACAAATAACGATTTTTGGCTATTTTTTTTGCTTAGTTTTCTTGGAAATCAGTCAGTATAACCAGGCAACCATCCAAGATGTCAAGAAGGTTTTCATCTTTCTTCTTCATAAACACCCTAATCATTGGATTTACTATCTGTTCCAACTTTATGAGTATATCCATCAACTTCCCTCTTATTATGTATTATACATTCTAACAAAGAAACTCAAGAATGCCCTACCTAGGGTTGTTGTTTAACCTAGTGGTTAAAATGCCTGCCTGGGTTCAATGCCTGATGCCAGCTCCTAATTCTAGCTTCAAACTAATGCAGACCCTGGGAGGCAGGAGAGGTGTGACATAATTGGGTGACTGTCACCCACATGGGAGAACTGTATTGAGTTTCTATATACAAGCTTCAGCCTAATCCAGTCCTAGCTGTAGTGAGCATTTGGGGGTGTGGATGGGAGACCTCTGTGTGTGTGTTTCTCTTTCTCTCTCTCTCTCTCTCTCTCTCTCCCTTCCTCCCTCTCACTCTGCAATGAACAAAGAAATAACGTTTAATTCTAAAAAATGTGCTATTCTTTATTAATTAAATTTTCATGGCCGGCGCCATGGCACAGTAGGTTAATCCTCCGCCTGCAATGCCGACATCCCATATGGGCACCGGTTCTAGTCCCGGCTGCTCCTCTTTCAATCCAGCTCTCTGCTATGCCCTGGGAAGGCAGTAGAAGATGGCCCAAGTCCTTGGGCCCCTGCACCTGATGGGAGACCGGGAAGAAGCTCCCGGCTCCTGGCTTCGGATCAGTGCAGCTCCGGCCGTTGCAGCCATCTGGGGAGAACCATTGGACAGAAGATCTTTCTCTCTCTTTTTCTCCCTCTCACTGTCTGTAACTCTACATCTCAAATAAAATAATAAAATCTTTTAATAAAATAAATTTTCAGTTTGTCCAGTTTGCCAATTTTGTCAATTTTAATTCTCAACTACATTTAAAATCTATTCTAATTCTTCTATTGCATTTTTTGTTCGCTCATTGTTCTTCTTTATCTCATTCAGTTATTTCACATTTCAAGTTTATCTTCATGGATTTCCACTCCAATTCCATAGGTGCCATGTATTCATTAATCTATTAGCCACACCCAAACATCTTTCTAAAATTTTGTTTCAGTCCTTGCCATGTCATTTTATGAAATTTTCTCTAGAGGAAGACAGACAGAAACTCAAGAACTTTGCTACAGTGCTCTTCCTGCACTTGTGCTCACTAATACACATATACATACACACAGGGAGGTGGCTTTTAGTGTGATGTATCTTTTCTTTTTTTTTCATACTATTTTTTTCATAGCCCTGTACATTTTTCCCATGAATTTATCCTTGAACACAAGGTGATCTGTTCAGGACCTACACGTATCAACTCTCAGCCCCATCATCAATAACTGATTGCTATTTTTTTTAACTTTTATTTAATAAATTTCCAAAGTACAGCTTTTGGATTACAATGGCTTCCCCCCCCCATAACTTCCCTCCCACCCACAACCCTCCCATCTCCCACTCCCTCTCCCATTCCATTCACATCAAGATTCATTTTCAATTATCTTTATATTCAGAAGATCACTTTAGTATATATTAAGTAAAGATTTCATCAGTTTGCACCCACACAGAAACACAATGTGAAAAATACTGTTTGAGTACTAGTTATAGCATTAATTCACATTGAACAACACATCAAGGACACAGATCCTACATGGGGAGTAAGTGCACAATGACTCCTGTTGTTGACTTAACAAATTGGCACTCTTGTTTATGGCATCAGTAATCTCCCTAGGCTTTTGGCAACATGAGTTGTCAAGGCTATGGAAGCCTTTTGAGTTCACCAACTCCAATCTTATTTAGACAAGGCCATAGTCAAAGTGGAAGTTCTCTCCTCCCTTCCGAGAAAGGTACCTCCTTCTTTGATGGCCCATTCTTTCCACTGGGATCTCACTTGCAGAGATCTTTCATTTAGGTTTTTTTCTTTTTTCTTTTTTTCCTTTTTTTTTTTTTTTTTTTTTTTTCGCCAGAGTGTCTTGGCTTTCCATGCCTGAAATACTCTCATGGGCTCTTCAGCCAGATCCGAAATAGTGTCTGCTAATACTAACTGATAGAATTAAAAAGGGAGAGAATGATCCAACATGGGAAGCGGGATACACAGCAGACTCATAGAATGGCAGATTCCTAAACAGCACTCTGGCCTCAGAATCAGCCCTTAAGGCGTTCAGAACTGATTGCTATTTTAAAGAATTATTTATTTATTTAAAGTCAATGCATCAGAGAGAGAGAGAGAGTGCACTTCCATCTGCTGATTCACTCCCCAAATGGTCACGACAGTCAGGTTTACACCAGGCCAAAGCCAGGAGCCAAGAACCACATCAGGGTCTCCCACATAGGTAGCAGGGCCCAAGTACTTGGGCCACCTTCCTCTGCCTTCCCAGATGTGTCATCAAGAAGCTGGATTAGACGCAGAGTAGCTGGGACTCAAATAAGCATTCCCATTTGAGATGCCAGAGTTGTAAGCAGCGGCTTAATCAGCTGCATGCAGTGTTGATCCCCACTGATCACATTCAAAACTTTAGCATCCATCTGTAGCTAACACTTTGTTTGATGTACACAGTAGATGACATTGTTTAGAAGATAAACATTGTTTGAGGACATGGGAATTTATAAATTAAGTATTAAATATATAGAGCATGTTGGTCATAGGTATGCATGTTTGGGGATTTATTTTGTTATTTTTATTGAGTAGAGAAAAGAACTTGAATTCTTTCCATTGAGTAAAAATAAAAGGATAAGACAGTGAGTTGGGAAATCAAGAATTTCACATGAGTAATGCAGGTGGAGACCTCCTTTGGAGTTGGCACTCTGCTGTGGAGCAGAGATCCACTTGGACAACAGCACAGCTCCTCACCCTGTGCCCCAGTTGCACCTCCACCTCAGGTTAATGATATTATAATTGGTAAAAATACCACCCACACAAAAGTGATAAACAGCAATTAGCAATGAAGCAACATGTTATGGCTTGTCCTAGTATGAGGGGAAAACTAGGGAGGAATTTGAGGGGAAAATACAAGTTAGACAATGAACAAAGTTGTAAGAGTACTTAAGTTTAGGGGCCTTTAGGGGCTGGCGCCGTGGCTCACGTGGTTAATCCTCCACCTGGGGCACCGGCATCCCATATGGGCATCCCATATGCTCCTCTTCCAGGACAGCTCTCTGCTGTGGCCCAGGAGGGCAGTGGAGGATGGCCCAAGTGCTTGGGCCCCTGCACCCCCATGGGAGACCAGGAGGAGGCCTGGCTCCTGGCTTCGAATCGGCACAGTGCGCCGGCCGTAGTGGCCATTTGGGGGGTGAACCAACAGAAGGAGGACCTTCTCTCTCTCTCTCTCTCTCTCTCTCTCTGTCTAACTCTGCCTGTCTAATTCAAAAAAAAAAAAAAAAAGATTACTTAAGTTTAAATAAAAAAATTCAAAGTTTGTGAACTGAGAGGGTGGAAAGTCCTTTGGGTACTATTTATCCATGCTTCTCTTTGGGATACATATCATCACCAAAAGTGAATTGATAGGGGTTTTTTTTATTAGTTTATTTATTGATTTGAGAACCAGAGAAAGAGAAAGAGAGATCAAGCTTACATCCACTGATTCACTCCTCAAATGCCCACAACTCCAGGGTTGGACCAGGTCAAAACCACGAACTTAGAACTCCTTCCTGGTCTCTCAAGTGGGTGACAGGGGCCCAAGTACTTGAGACTGCTGCCTCCCAGGGTATGATTAGCCAGAAGTTGGATTAGAAGTAGCAGTTGGACTTGATCCTGAACACTCCAAACTGGAATGCAGGTGTCGCCGCAACACCCATCCCAGTGAACCAATTGTTTTTAAACCAACATCACCTCATTTGTACTACATGTCAGCTGTGCTGGATAAATGGAATATTGAAATGAAAAATAGAGGATTTACCTCCTGGTGATTTTCATGCTGTGCTGATTGCCTCGCATTCATAGCAGCCAAATTACACAAGAGGTCTTCAAAAAGTTTGTGAAAATATGCATTATGAAAAACCTTCATGATTTCAAAAAATTTTTGCACCAAAATGAACTTATCTTTACTTTCATTTTTCCACAAACCCTCATAGCTCTTTCTGTCTCTGGTTGCCATACAGGAGGATCAGTATTGCTGGTGTAAGAAAAATGAAGACTCAAGGGTTCCTTATTTTGAGTATAATTCTCAGTGTTTGATCAGCTTCCACTTAGAGGCTAGATGAAAGTGGAATCTTCTCCTCCTTGTGTAGCCTGCCTCTGTGGTTCTTTAAACAGATAGGGTAGATGAAATATAAAAATCTGGGGCAGCAGGATAAGCCACTTCATGTGATACCAGCATCCCAAATGAGCACTGGTTCAAGTCCCTGCTGCTCCACTTCCAATCAAGCTCTCTGCTAATGCACCTGGGAAAACACCTCTGTGTGTGTGTGTGTGTAACTCTGCCTTTAAAATAAATAAAATAAGTCTTTTTAGAAAAGAAATCAAGAACACTGCTACAGAGTTCTTTCTACCCTTAACCCCACCAAAACTATTTCACTTGTGATGACTAAAATGGTTAGGATTGAAGGAGCCAACACATGTTCTCACCTTCCCCTAAGTCATCCTTAGGTAGCTTCCGGCAGTATGCAAATGGCTGCAGAAAAAAAAAAATGGCTAAGAAAGAGAGGGTAGGAGACAGTAGTAAATACAATGTAGAGAAATGGATTCCAGAATTTAGATTGGCAGGAATCTGTTGTTCCTGAGCCCAGTGGAAGAAGTAATGAGAGGAAACAAGGCAGACTGGGGCATTGGTGACTGATACCCATAACCCTTGATTATGCATTGCTGTTTAGCCCCATTCACTGTAGTCAGAAGAAATTTTTTTTGTGTATTCTGATGAGCAGTTTGTTATTTTTCTTGGGTTTTTGCCACTAATGTGAGTTTTCATCTTTTTTAATATGCCTTGGTATGTAATTATGCTGGAAAAGTGTAAGAAATCATTACTGGGCCAAGATATATTTTCCTACATAACCAGTGTATACTGTTAATTTTATAGATTTATGTATTTCAACATTCTTGTGAAAAAAAATTTAAACTTGGCAACACACCGTATGTAGTTTTTAAGATTTTATTTTTATTTATTTGACATCAGAAATACAGAGAAGGAGAGAAAGACAGGTTCACTCTCTAAATGGCCAGGGTTGAGCCAAGCCAAAGCCAAGAGCCAGGGGCTTCCTTCGGGTCTCCTACATGGGTGCAGGGGCCCAAGCACTTGGACCATTCTTCATTGCCCTCCTGGGTACACTAGCAGGGAGCTAGATCAGAAGTGGAGCAGCAGGAACTTAAACCAGCACCCATATGGGATGATGCTGACACAGTACTGTCTACTCCACAGTGCCGGCTCCACATTGTATGTATTGTAACTAGCAACAAAAAAGGGATTTATTCACTAAGAAAAACTATTCTAATCAATCAAAGGACAGTAAAGAATAAATTTACATGTTAACAGAAACATTAAAGAATCTTATTCTTTCTCACTGTTGTAAATAGATAACATTTACCCCACATGCTTCAAATTCTGAGAACTCTCAAGATAAATCAGAAAAACATGTTCACCAAGTAAAAGAATAACAACACAAGAAACATCAGACAATGCCAGCCCTGTGTATAAATCTCAGTGTCTAATGGGCTTCCTGTCACTGGATCAGTGTCGCAATGACACCAAGTCAGGCATGGAATCAACCCTCAAAACATTAACCTCAAAAGGAACCATAGAGGAGACTAAACTTTTGATTACCTGAGAGAAATTTGACCCATAAAACATGCATTCTGGGGAATAGACTGTCTCAAACGGCCTCATATTACCAATAACAAATTGTTTTATATCCTAAGTAAGTTTTGACACTGACAAGTCTGGGTGAAGAACAGGGAATGTGTCCCTCACATCACAAAGAAATCACAGCACAGGAGAGGCCTGAGGGAGGAGGCCAGCGTTGGAGCAGATAGTTGACCTGCCCTTTCCTGCAGACTGCTACTGCCACTCCAGGCCAATGCAAGGGCAGCTAGGTGGAGGACAGTCACCAGGCAGGGCAGGGAAACTGGGTCACAACCAAGAACAGGAATTTACCCTGACAAAAGGAGACTGACTTGTTCCCTGAGTTACACGTGTCACTGGTCATTCCCAGGTGTTCGGCTAAGGCAGAGGGCAAAAACACAGGTGGTCTTATCAGAGAACAAAGGGCCTGGGTCCAGGAGTCTGAACACATGTGTCAGGCTTTCAGCAGAGCCAATCTGCACAGGAAGCTGGCAGCCCCTAGACAATGGTTTCCATGTACATTGTGCCCTGGTACAGGCATCCAGGCATGAGCCCTCTGGCAGGGGGAATAGTTTCATGTGGCCAGAGTGCAGAGAGGCGGTCTTGGGAAATCTGCTGTCCACAAGGGCAATAGGCCCTTCTGTCATCTTATTGGCTACTTAGGAGTAACTAGCTCCCAAGGGGAGTTCTCTAAAGAAAACGGTGAAGAGGTGGAGGAAGTGTTTATTGATGCCCTACAGGACTAAATATGGAAAACTAAGACCAATCTCATCTAAATCAACTTACCATGGGTTCAGTGTCAAATTCAAAGTATCATATCCTGCTCTGTGCAAAACAAATTGTGGTTGGAAATGTACCAAGCCCTACCTCCTCACAAGTGAAAAGACCTCACACAACAGTGGAAGACACAGGAAGCAAAAGCAGAGCATCTTGCCAAGTGAAGATCACAATTACAACTGCCCTAGAGACAGCTGAGTTTCCAAAACACATTGCAGCCAAACACTCTCTCTGACCACCCCTGTCAAGATGGCATCTGAGTGTCCCATCTCTTAGAAGTAGTCTAGAAACTTGAACTCAGGATTCCTGCCTAAGGAGGTAGATAATAAAATCAAGACCACTGTGAATTGTGTTGACCTTCAGGTCTCAGAGGGTGAATCTGTTTGCTTAAATGTTTAGGGTGGAAAGTTAGGGAGGGAGCAAAGGCCCTCAGTACTAAGACTTACATGAAGATCAACTCCGGGGTGTGAGAGAGAGGACAAGCACACCAGTTGACAGCTGGAGGAAGGCAATGTACAGCCCTAATGGAGGGAAGTCAGATTTAGATTTTAGCCAAAATGCAAGAGCCTGTGTAATACTGCAGGAAGACTGTATGGCAATCTTCCTCCAGCTCTCCAGTAGGAGACAGAGCATCCTTTTCAAGGAGAGCAGACCCGGCCATAGAAGAGAATGCTTTGGCTTTTGTTGTGTCTGATGAAAAAGAGGAAAGGGTGGTTGGCATTAAATTCCACCCAAGATGGCACTGACATCTCCATGCCCACAGAACCGCTGGCTGCGGCTGCCTCCGTGCCATTTTCATCCACCTCCACAAAGGCTTTGTGGACCACCTTGGATAAATATAAATTGGGACTTAGAGAGATTCCAGTAAGATCAGCCTTGCTTTCATCAAAGATATCTGTAACGCCCAGGTCTTGGAGAATGCTATTGAGATCATAGGTGTCTTCCAGGGTGAACTGGGGGAAGGAGACATCTACTTTCTCTTCTGACATGTTTTCTGCGCTACACCAGGCTGCTATGGTTTCGTAGGTGATTTTCCTTTCAAGCTGTAACAGAAAGAAACATAATATTTAGGGTCAGATCACCAGCCTGAAAAGAACACTCCAATTACTACCAAGTGCCTAAGCCTGTTTCAACAGTATCAACCTTCAAATCTAAATCTCAAAATAGTCTGATTTCATTTTAAACTCCTCCAAGCAAAACTCTTTCCTCTTAAGAAGTTATAGGACCATTTGGATTCCCATGTGTTTTGGTGTCTGACAGATCAGTGTCCAGAGCCAAACCAAGCTCAGCTGATTACTTGAGTAGGCTCGGGAAAGCCCATACATTCTAAAGTCAAACTTCTTCTATTAAACAGAGATAATGCAATTAAGTTCTTGCAAGGACTAGGACAAATAATGTATGTAAAGCACTGAACATGATGTGCCACATAAAATTTGAAGAATGACTTTTACTGATATTATAATTATTATACTGATGCTTCTCCCCACTTTTCTTCTCTTTCTGTTTCTCTTTACCCCCAGGACAGTATGCAGCTGAGCTTCCTCAGGCTTCATTAAGTCCTACTCTACAGGCAATGTGTTCCAGTATTAGTATCTGGACTTCTGTCAAGGCACATGCACCCCAAAACAGGATTCTGCCAACGGGCCTTTTACTGAGCTGCAGCAAAACAGTCTGAGTGAGAGGCCAGCAGTCAGGATTTCCACAGAAAAGGAAAATTGTTTCATTTACGGCGGTTCTTGAGTTACTCAGCATCCAGTGTCCTTGGTTTGGACAACTGGTTCAGACAGCTACCAGACTGGAGAGGAGACTTCTATTCCAATGTTCTTAGCAATTTTACTTTACTGTGAAACAAGTGAGGAATAAATATCTCACATAATTCAGATGATCCTTATACAGTCTTCAGTTTCTGATAGCTCAGGCATCCTTCTGCCTCAGGATGGCAAATGGTAGGTGGTGGTGTTCTCCAAAGCTCTATAGTTCAACATTTTGTAGGGACATAAAAGTTGGGGTTTACCTCTTGCAGGCCCTTCAGGTTGTCTTCAGAGGAAGAAGGCAGCAGGACAAACATGCTGAGCTCCCCTTTGGTGTACCTTATTTCCAGAATCTGCACTTTCAGCTCCTCTATGAAGCCAAGTCTAAACAAACCCTTCTGCTTCATCATCTTCACATTCTTCTTTTCATTCTGCAGTGGGCAAGACAGCAGGTCACAGGACTGCCATAGTGAACTCACAATTCAGCGGCCCCAGCTCCCCTCAGCAGAGGGGTTGTTTAAGATGAAAGGGTCAGCAGCAGAGGTTCTGAGCCACGCCAGTGATCCGAGCAGAGTAGCCGCCCGTTGTCCTGTCAGCACTTCTCTTGCCAATATTTTATCTTGCCATATTTTTATCAGTTCTTTACCTCCCAAACCATTTGTTGGTAGACCTTCTGTGTAGGCATCTACCCAGGTCTCAACTAGCAGAAACCCAAAAAAAGGCTCAGTGAACTTGAAGTAATGATGTTTATTAATAACAAAATGTGTTCATCATAAATGTAAGCTGTAGCTCAAAGATTTAAATTTTAGATTGGAGTCTACAAACAGCCAATTTCTTAAAGGAAATTACAACTGGGCCATCTAGAAAATGTTGAGTTCAGCTGGTGCCGCGGCTCACTAGGCTAATCCTCCACCTTGCGGCGCCAGCACACCGGGTTCTAGTCCCAGTCCGGGCACCAGATTCTGTCCCGGTTGCCCCTCTTCCAGGCCAGCTCTCTGCTGTGGCCAGGGAGTGCAGTGGAGGATGGCCCAAGTACTTGGGCCCTGCACCCCATGGGAGATCAGGATAAGCACCTGGCTCCTGCTATCAGATCGGCGCGGTGCGCCGGCTGCAGCACACCGGCCACGGCGGCCATTGAAGGGTGAACCAACGGCAAAAGAAGACCTTTCTCTCTGTCTCTCTCTCTCACTGTCCACTCTGCCTGTCAAAAAAATTTTTAAAAAAAAGAAAAGAAAATGTTGAGTTCAAATAAAGTACCTCATTTATAAAGAAAAGTGCATCGACTGTGTCTTTATAATCAAAGCGTCTTTCCCATTTGGCCTTGAAGTAAACAGCATTCACCAGCACCAGCACCGTCGCGTCATTAATCATGCCCTTGCTGAAGAGTTCCTTGATTTTACCTAAAGAAAAGATCCCAAAGAATATTCGGAATTTGCACTATAGCAAAATCATACATGTAGACAGACTTTTTAAATAAAGTTTAACATTTTCAAGGTTAGAGAGTATCTCGTCAAGATCTAACCCAAGGGGGTGGCACTGTGGTACAGCAGGTTAAGCCACAAATTGCAGTATCAGCATTCCATATTGGAGTGCTGTTTTGAGTCCCAGCTGCCCCACTTCTGATCCAGCTTGCTGCTAGTGTGCCTGGGAAGGCAGTGCATGATAGCCCAAGTACTTGGAGCCCTGCCACCTATATGGGAGTCCTGGATGGAGTTTCTGGCTCCTGGCTTCAGTCTCGGCTAGAACTGACTTTTTTAGTCACTTGGGATATGAACCAGGATATGAATACAGGATCTCTTTCTCTCTCTCTCTCTTTCTCTCTCTATCTCTCTCTCTCTCCCTACTACCACCATTCTGCTTTCTAAATAAATAAATGAATATTTTTTAAAAAAGAACTAACCCAAGAAAATTAAACCACTCAGTGTCATGAGTGACATGAAAGGTTAGTTAAAGAGGTAGAGTGATGGGAGGAAGAACTCTCTCACTCCATCCTGGAGTGATGACATCATCCAGAGCACAATAATTGAGGGACCATCCTTTAATTCTCCATATCACTTGTCATCAGACATCTTAGACCATGGTTTATCTTCCTAATTATAGATCCAACCACCTGGCTATTTTATCATCTTCTTGAGAAAATAACATGGTATAAATTTTCTCTTTCAAGCATTTATCACAGTATTTCAAGTGTCCATCACATAAAAATGAAAATACAATGCTTATTTTGGTGCAAGAAAATTTTAAACTATGCCTAGTTTTTTATAATATGTATTACCCATGTATATTTTGAAGACTTCTCTATGTACTTACAAACTAAATATAAACAAAAGCATACACAAATATAAAAAGTATAAAGATAGTATAAGCAAAAACACACACAAATGTACCAGGCTATGATATGAAACTTATTTTGTAGAGACCTTTACATGCCCTCTTTCACACCATCTCACGTAAAGCATGAGAAATGGGTTTAATTATCCTTTATTTATAGCAGAATAAACTACAACCAATGAGAGGTGAGACCAGTCCAGAGTCCTCCAACTCTCTTTTTTAAAGATTGATTGGTTGATTTATTTGAAAGCCAGAGTTACAGAGAGAGCAGGGGAGAGACAGAAAGGCAGAAAGACAGATCTTCCATCCCTTGGTTCACTCCCCAGATGACTGCAATAGCTGGGATTGGGATAAGCCAAAGCCAGGGGACAGGAGCTTCCTCCAGGTCTCCCACATGAGTGAAGGAGCCCAAACTTGTGGGCCATCCTCTGCTACCTTACCAGACACATTAGCAGGAATCTGGATCAGAAGTGGAACGTCCAGGACTTGAACTGGCACACATATGGAATACCAGCAATGCAGACAGTGGTTTAGCCCGCTTTGCCACAATGCCAGCCCGGGCCTTCCAACTGTTGACCCAGCTCTGGGGAATCCTCACACAGTAAAACAGGCTTAAACCCAATACCATCAAGCAATAGTTCATTTTTAGGGTACATCCTTGCCCACCTCAAAAATACCAAGTCCTCAGTTACTTGCATGTAATCTGAAGTCTTAAGACCCTTCAACTGAAACCTATAACAACAGACTGTGTTGACACCATGTACATTTAAAATACCATGGGATAGGGGCCGGCGCTATGGCACAGTAGGTTAATCCTGCGCCTATGGCACCGGTAACCCATGTAGGTGCCGGTTCTAGTCTCGGCTG
Organism: Oryctolagus cuniculus; assembly: GCF_051225735.1. Taxonomy (NCBI): domain Eukaryota; kingdom Metazoa; phylum Chordata; class Mammalia; order Lagomorpha; family Leporidae; genus Oryctolagus; species Oryctolagus cuniculus. The sequence continues at coordinate 15,206,997 of NC_142876.1, forward strand.
CTTCTCTTCCAATCCAGCTCTCTGCTATGTACTGGGAAAGCAGTAGAGGATGGCCCAAGTGCTTGGGCCCCTGCACCTGCATAGGAGACTGAGAAGAAGCTCCTGGCTCCTGGCTCCTGGCTTCAGATCGGCACAGCTTTGCCAATGCAGCCATTTGGGGAGTAAACCAAAGGAAGACCTTTCTCTCTGTCTCTCCCTCTCACAGTCTGTAACTCTACCTCTCAACTAAATAAAATATTTAAAAAAAAAAATACCCTGGGAGAGTTAATTCACTTAAAAGAAAGTAGTTCCACATCAAAGCTTTCAAAAAGTGTAACACTTCCTTGACTTAATAAAGCTTTTCCTGTGCAAAAAAAAAAAAAAAGTTTCTTTTTTTTTTTTTAAAGTTACACTTATTTAATTTACTTGAGAGAAAGAGAGATCTCCTATTTGCTGTTTCACTCGCCAAAGGCCTGCAACATCTGTGCTAAGCTAGGAGCCAGAAACTCCATCAAGATCTTCCATGTGGGTAGCAGGGGCCAAAGAATTGCAGCCATCATCTGCTGCCTCCCAGGGTCTGTATTAGCAGGAAGCTGCAACTGAGAGCAGACGCAGGACTTGGGTGCAGGCACTCTGACATGGAAGGCAAGCATCCCAAGAGGCATCTTAACTACCGCTGCAAATACCCACCCCTGAATTTCTTCAATTAAATACTTTCCTCTTGACAGCTGAGCGGAGCCCTGAAGGAATGGGAATTTTTATGGCATGTGGAAGAAAGAATGACAAACAATTCTGAGATTTAGAGACTTCTCCCAAGGAAAGGCCAAGGATACCTTTGCCCTAAGTCAGTGTGAGGACAGGAAACATGAACAAGAAGACCTTAGATGAAAGAAAGGAGCAGAAATTATTGAACCAGGTACCAAAGACGAACTGAAAAGTCAAATAGTGTTCCTAGACTGTCAGTGACTGATAGTTTTATTCAAAAGGCAGAAGCAGCAATGCTTGATCAAAAAGTTCCTTGATCTGAACGTGCATTTATCCTAGCAATTAAAGCATTCACGTCTCACATTGGAGCTCATTCAAATCTCAGCTCCAACTAATGACTCCACTTCCTGCCAGTGCAGATCCTGGGAGGCAGCAGTGATGGCTTAGGTAATTAAGTTCCTGGCTTTCACACAGGAGACCTAGATTATATGCCCAGCTTCTGGCCCAGATCTGGCCCAGCCCCGGCTATTGCAAACATTTGCAAAGTAAACGAGCAAATGAGTGCTGTCTTGCACACATACTCTCTCTCTCTCCCTTTCTCTCTCTCTCTTTCTCTCTCTCCCTCTTTCTGTATGTCTCTTTCTCTCTGTCTCTCTGCCTTTTAAGTAAATAAATACTTTTTTTAAGGTGCCCTGGTCTGTGTCCAGCAGTTGACCTGACTCTGCAAGTTACTAACCTTTATGCTTAAAGGAAAGTGTTCTTTCTATTTTGCAAATCCATGCATATACGGTCGAAGGCAGTGCTCTCTAAGGCCTACCCAGACCAACAAGAGGGCTCATCTGCTTCCTTCCTGCCAAGGTATGCCAGCAAGACCACTGACCATTGCAAATAAGAAACAGGAAAGAAAAGGCATTAGGGAGAAGTTGAGGCCACACACTTGCTGGCCACACTGAGCTCAGAAGCTAATTCAAAGTGAACAGTCTGATTTCCGATTTTTTTTAATTTACTTACTAATGAACAAGTTAAAATGTATATATTTACTATGTACAATATGTTTTGAAATATGTAGACACGGTGGAATACCTAAATTAAGCTAATTAACATGTGTACTGCTGATGAGGCCAATCTTTACATAACAATTATAATGAATAACACTTCAAACCTGAGGTCACAAATCTGATTCAATAAAGTTTTATCATTCTTAGAAACCCTTTTTAAAAGAAGGTCACAGATAGGGCATACAGACTTTTCCTTTATGGGAAAAACATAATTTTTGAAATTTTTTCATTAAGATATTTGACTATGTTATAAGAAGACATAAATCAGTGGCAGAAAAGAAAATGTGAGTGTATAGACTGCATTTTGCATCTTGAAGAATTAAGATGGTCAGATCAGAGTGTTGTTATCTTTAAAAAACGCTCCACTTTCTTAAACCTTCTTGGGCTTCCATTTGTTCTTAGTTCCTCACACAAAGCAATGAAGTAAAATCTTTTATATTATTAAAATCTTTTATATTTTTATTAAGTCAATGCAGATTTAGATATTACTTTTATAAGTAAATATAAAACACTCAGGTTTGAAAGTCACTATAGTCCAATTAAAGAATTTTTAATGTGTCATGTTATTTTTCTTGTATGAATAATGTTGTAAATCCAAGAAATGGGCTTCTTAGTAATTCTAATTATGACAAATTAACTCCAGTTTCAATGAGTCTTTTATAGGGAAAATGAGCTTGAATTCTATGGGCAAATGAACATTTATCACTGAAACACTGATTTGTTTCCAAAAATAATAGTTATCCAATCCCACCATCAGAAAGAAACCTATAATTAAAGCATTAGAAATATATACGATTGTGGTTTTAATGATCTGTGATTATTTTAAAATGTATTGTATATGAGAAAAACTTACATATTTTACTTGATCACTGTTTATAACCCTTGCCTATATTCCTGTTGAACTACTGTCTTTTTACTTTTTACTTGTTAAACTATTTAATGGATCATTAAGCCTTTGATTATAATATAAATTAAAAACATTATCTTAAAAATTTTTAATGAAAAAATTGAGAAAATTTTCAAAAGAAATATTGAAATAGAAATCATAACCTGCAAGGAGAACCAATTTAAAAAATGAAACTGTAAGTTCCATTTACAAAAGGAAATATTGCTTTAAAGAATCATGGAATTTACAGAAGCAAGAGACCTCCTTCCTACTCTGTCATCTTACAGACATAACTACTGAGGCTCATGGAGCTCACTAACACCAGGGTCTTCTGGCAAATCTAGGAGCAGTCAGATCCAACTTCAGTTAGTTTCCATTTTGTTTTTTAATGCAAGCATCTCAGGAATAAAGAGCTATAACCTTACCAAGTTGAACACTGCCAAGACATAGATTTTTCATGAAGAGTAGTATTATTCCAAAGCAACGCAGTTTCTATGTCTATTGGGATAGCCATGTAACTGAGCTCCGTGAAGAAGACACACTACCAGTAAAGGCTAGGGAGCTGCTGACAATGAGTGCCCAGGGGGGTCATGGCAGACAACAACTTCCCATTGCAGCAGAAAAGCATGCTTGATAATATAGCTGCTGGCAAGCCACTCAGGACACTCGGCTGTATTTAAATGTGACTGGGGGGGGGGGGGTGGTCAGCGCTGTGGCGTAGTCTGCTAAGCCTCCACCTGCAGTGCATGCATCCCTTACTGGTGCCAGTTCGAGTCCCAGCTGCTCCTCTTCTATCCAGTCCCTTCCTAATGGCCTGGGAAAGCAGCAGAAGGTGGCTTGGGCCCCCGCACCCATGTGGGAACTGGGAAGAAGCTCCTGGCTCCTGGCTTTGGATCGGCTCAGCTCTGACTGTTGCAGCCATTTGGGGAATGAAGCAGTTAGGGATGGGGTCTCTCTCTCTCTCTCTCTCTTTCTCTCTCTTTCTTTCTCTCTCTCTGGCTTTAAAATAAATAAATGTGCCTGGGAAGGAATGCCCAGTTTAGGGGCCCCACTGAAGCACAATCTGACCTCACTTCCATTTGAAGGCCTCTATTTTGCTGGGAGTTGGGTGAGGATAAAAGAGGAGTTTCGTTTTAGAAGATTATTCCATCTATGTGGAAATCAAAGTGCCACTCTTTGTCACTAACTCTGTATCCCCCTTCACTCCAAAAATAACTCTGAATCTAGTTAATAAGAACAGAATTTTATTATATCCATGTCCTCTGAGTAACGAATCTCTTCATAATATCAGCTTTGTACTGACATTTTAAAGTCAACAGAAAAAGTTAACGTCTGCTAGCATTGTGGTTGACTGAAAGGCCTCTAACCTGTATAATAGAGCAAAGAGCCATAATAAATATAATAATAGAAGCTAAGCTGCCTTGTTTTCTTTGAGATAGAAAAGGAAATCAGCAACAATGGGCTTGGCCTTTCTTACCTTGGCATTGAGATTCAACCCAGAAGTTAACCATTTGTCTGGAGTTCTCAGGGTCTTTCCGAAAATCAGCACTTTCGATCGTTGTGTGGTAAAATTCAATCACACCATCTACATATTCCTGTTCAATTGGAATAAATGGAAAATGGTGCAATAAAATCAAATAGTGATGCTAACAGTTAAGAGACATTCACAAGAAGTCTAGTGAGCTGTGTCTGTTCACTTAACTTTGGAGGAGCAGTTATGTCCACCTATACCTAGCCTCAGTCTTAACTGGCAGTAACAACACTTCCGTTATTGTAGAGACAGGACACAGAACATGGACTCACAAAGCAGTCCACAGTGACACAGTGATGGGAAGGGCCTTTCCCCATCAGATACGCTTCTACCTCAACAATCCATTTGTGAAGACATCACAAGATAAATATCAAGTAACTTGAGAGAATTAACTACAAATGTTTCTGTTTCTACAAACTAAAACCCCACTTAATATTTGCTGACTTACCCACTAGTTTGGTGCTTGTATAACTTTTTGAATGTAATCAATGCCATAAGGTTGTATGTTTAAAAATATTTACAATAACAAATTTTGTTAAATGTATTTTAAAGAAAATTTTAAAATGGGTAATGTAACACACCAGTACCACTGATTTATACACTTTTAATAGGTGAATGGTATGATATGTGAATTTGTATCTCAAAAATACAGTTTAAAAAAAAAAAACATAAAATTGCATTTCCCTAGTAAGAGAACACACCTTTTGTGGTCAAAAGGATGTTGTTTCTGTCCAGGTATCACCAAATGTGTCCCATATCTGCCAGCGATTGTACCCTTAATGTTTATTGTTTAGTATGTGGCTCCTTCTAGTGACTAGAGAGGAGCTAAAAGCCAAATTGAGACACATGTTTCTCTACACACAAAGCTGGCTAGCCCCAGCCTTCAGACGTGCTCCTCAGGCTTCGAACACAAGCTCCTTGTGCTGTAGCTCCCCTTCTGAAGGGCACACGTACAAAAGTTCATCGGGCGTAGCCTGGTTGTGTGGCACAAAAGATCATTTTAGAGAAGTACCTTGGGGGAAGCCAACAGGTAGAGGAGCTACAGAATACTTCCATTTTCATAGGGAAAGGTTGGTCATGAGAAATGCCATTACCAAACCCATTCATGCCCCAAAGCTATTACTCATATGACTCTTTCTTACCCATTCTATTCCACAGACAATGGACCATGTAATTTCTCATACTGAAAGCTGGGAGACACAAATTTTGGGATAGCAAGAGGTGGGTCCTGAACATCCCACCAGTCCACAGCACATCATCCTATCAAAGGTCTGTGTGCCAGGTAGCAGGTGAGTAATCTAGCCATTCATCTTTAAACAGTATGCTCTACAGTTGCAATCATCTGCCGTGCACAACTCACTGGGCGGATTGGGAATTCCTGCTCTCCATAAAGCCGGTTGGCCATACTCATGGTGTAATCAGGTTTGATTCTGTCTATTTTGGAGAGAAGCTTGCCGAAATAGCAGCCGAGTAGTTCATTCTCTTCCTTGGAAGACTCAGTCTAACAAAGAACAAATAAAATGTGAGCTTAAACATGAACCAGAGCTAAACACCACTAAAAGTGGGGTAAGTTTGTATAGAGCTGGAGTCAGAGCTGTTTTGTGAGATTTTGTTACTATATGCTAACAAAATTTTTTGTTCCTTGTAGGGGGAGCATGCTAGAAAGAAGAGAGGAATGGGAGGTGAGAAGTGATCCCCCATTAAAGGTGATGGCCCCCACATCACTGTGAGTTCATTCAGGAAAAAAAAAATAGCGTGTGTCTCAGCAGTGCACATTGTAGTTAGAATGGGGCACTTGATTTTCTTTGCACTCAAAATGTCCAAGAAATGCAGTCATCTCTCCACCCTCCTCCTAAACTCTCTAGCATAGCAGTACCCTGGAGAATATCTCTGTTCCTTCTCCTGGTATGAAACAGCCAATAAAAGATACATGTGTCAGTACGGATTTCAGCATGAAGTAGAACATCCTGAGGTGGAGCGGAGAGAGCAAGAACTCCACCGCTCTTCCTCTTCAACCATGCTCCGTCCTGGCAACCGATGGCCTATAGAAGCAGGCAAGGATCTGAGTTTCTTTATCATGAGCAGAGGATACTAGATTTTTCAGTGGGATATTGCTTCTAAGAAACTTAACCCACTGCCAAAGATGTATTAAAAAGCACAACTAAAAAGGAATGGCAGATCATAGGAGGATACTGCTATTGGTGGCATCCAGGACCCAGTGTTCATGGATAAGCAACAATCACCACATACAGTTCAGCCAGAAGGCGCAGTGGTGACTCACCTCTGGACCCACTGATCCTGCCGTCCCTTTCTGCCCCTCCGGAGAGCTGTCAGGAGGCACTTCTTTTTTACTTTTCAGACAGGGATTGACATCTTTGCCCTCATCCTGGGAAATTTCATTGAAGTGTAGTACCTGTGTGATATTGACAACGTCTTTCAGATAATATGAACAATAAAGGTCCGAATAGATTCATAAACATTTCATAGTGTGACAATAACAATGATTACTTAGACAAACAAAAGGACCAACAATAGTTTAAAGTAAAAGGGGTGCTTCTTCCCTTGGGTTGTGAAGTGGAATGACAGAGAGTCATTGAATGCCAAAGCCCTGGGATTGCATTTAGGAATGCATAGAACCAAACTAAAACAATATCGAGGAATCTAGGAGATACACCTAGCCTTGAGCACTTTACAGATGGCCTGTTAGCATTGACTGTAATTGTAAAATACACACCAGATCTGAAAGACAATACGAAAAACAAAGAATGTTAAACATCTAACTAAAATGGTATATTGATTAAATGTTGCTGTGAGAATAGTTTTGATATATTGGTTAAATAAAATTTGATATTAAAAAATTGACCTTACTTTTTTATTTTTTAATGTGGCTGCTAACATTTTAGTATTTGTATTATATTTGGATTGGCAGCACTGACCTAGAGTTATAAATCAACAGCGAAAGATAAGCTGTCTAGAGCATTGCAGAAAGGAGACAAGGGATTCATTCTGCATGGTTCAGCTGCAGGTTGTGAGCAGGTGACCTCCAGTGCCTGAAGTAGAGACGCCTACAACCAGATCTGGAGGACACAAGCCACACTCTGCAGCTAACCTTTGCTAATGGAACAGAAAGGAGATGAATAAAGCAGAGCCACCATAAACACATTCTGCCTTGGTCTATAAATTCTACTCCTCCTGGCTAAGGGGCAATACCTTAATTCATGCCTAATCCTTGAGCTATACCAGAGATCCAAGGAAGTATAAGACCAACCCAGGAGCTGATAGTCTGTTTGAGGATTTGTTCTTGTCACATTCACTCATTTATTCTGCAGATATTCACTGGGTACGTACTCTAAGCCAAGCACTATTCTAGGATAAAATTCCTGTTCTGTAGGAAGTTAAATTCTAGTGGAGGAGTAATACAAAAAGCAATACACATAGTAGTTAATGACTGTGTGGAGTATGTTAGAAGGGGGAAATGCCATGTGAGAAAAAGTAGCTGGAATCTTGTGGAGCTAGGGGCCAGGATGCAGCATTAAATTAGGAAGTCAAAGTAGATCTCCTAGAGGAGGTAAACTCTGATCAAGGATTTGAAGGAGAAAGTCAATTAAAAGATCAGTTAGCCGAGGAATAACCATCAGGCAGAGGGAGCTGGAGCAAAAACCCTAAGGCAAGGAGGCCAGTGTGACAGGCTCAAGGGATGGTGGGGAGAAGGTGAAGGAGATGGAATCACAGGGTTGACTGGGAGTCAGATCTCAGAGCTTCTTTGTAAGGTCTTAGACTTCTATCAGGAGCAAAGTAAAAGTCTGAGTCTTCAAGTAGAAGAGAAACAAAATGCGGCACAGGTTTTCAAAGGACATTTGGGCCTGCAATATTGAGAACAGACTGTCAGTGGAGCAGGAAGCCATTAGAGGCTGTCACAGTGACCAGGTTAGAAGAGATGGTGTGGCACAGACCTCAGGAAGGCAGTGAGAAGTGCCTGGGCTCCACTTACATTGCCAAAGAAAACTGTCTGATAAATGTGGTGTGAAGTGAGAGAGAAACACAAGAATCAAGGAGGAGGCCAAGATCTCCAGCTACTGGGTACATATCTGGGGCTTAGTAAATACTTACAATAGTTAGTGAAATGAGTGAGAGAGAACACATGCACATATCAAAATTTTCTAGGAATATTGATATCACTAATTATCAGGAGGAAGAATGACAGACATGCAGAAAGAGAAGAGTCAGAGGAGACGCATGAGAAAAGCTGGCAGATTGTCAGACAGCTTGGGAAGGCACCACTAAGGAGATGGAGATTGACTGACCTTGAAGAACAAGAGGATTGAAAAATAAAGCAAGATGGGGGAAATGCAACCGAGGCTCAGAGGTAGGCACACGCTCCAAGCCAGCCCAGGGTGCTGTAAGCAGAGCATCTCCACTTGCCCAAGTGAGATTAGCATCGGACCTGAGTGTAAACCCAGAGTTCAGGACCCTACACAGATACATACCTCATCAATCTGACGTGCACTGTCACTTCTAGCCCCGAGGCGGACCATACCAAGGGCAGCCGAGAGGCTCAGAGGACAGAAAAAGATATTTTTATGACCATCACTTTTGCTTATCTCTTGGAAAATGTCAAAGCAAAATTTGGTATTTGCTGCAACAAGAGAGTCCATTGGAAAACTGCTAAGAATCTAAAACTGAAAGAAAGAGGGAGAGAAATGGGTGATTGGAGGAAAATATCCAAGATATGAGTATTCAATATGTTATTAAGAACTGGAAAACAAAGGTCATCATTATTTATAAATACAGATGTTGATGCCAGTTTTGATACAGATAGAGTTATATTTTCATTTACTAGTGTGAATTAGTTTCTTAGAATGACCATAACAAATTACAACAAACCAGGTAGCTTAAACAACAGGAATTTGTTCTCCCACAGTTCTGGAGGGTGGATTTGTTTATTCTTCTGAAAGTCAGAGTTACACAGAGAGAAAAGGAGAGGCAGAGAAAGAGAGGTCTTCCATCAGCTGGCTCACTCCCCAGCTGGCTGCAACAGCTGGAGCTGAGCCAATCTAAGGCCAGGAGCCAGGAGCTTCTTCCAGGTATCCCACTCAGGTGCAGGGGCCCAAGGACTTGGGCCATCTTCTACTGCTTTCTCAGCCCACAGCAGAGAGCTGGATCAGAAGTGTAGCAGCCAGGACTCCAACCGGCGCCCATATGGGATGCCAGCACTGTAGGCGACGGCTTTATCCACTATGCCACAGCACTGGCCCCATCAGCAATTTTTGATGTTCCTTGGCTTGTAGACTATTTCTAATCTCTGCCTCCATCTTCACGTCCTTCCCTGTATCTTCATTGTGTGTCTCCAAATTTCTGCCCCTGTTACAGACACCAGTCATTGAACTAAGGACCATCCAGTAAGATCTCATTGTATCTTGATCACATCTGCAAAGACCCTATTTCCAAATAAGAGCATATCCACAGATCTGGTGGTTAGGCTTAAACTTTTCGTTTAGGGGGATAAAATTCTACAGACTTCTTGATGGAACTTCCTTTATTCAAGTAAAATAAAGTCATTCACAAAATTGTGTATAAATAATGGTCAATGCTTTTGCAAAGCCTTGGTTGTATAATGGAGGCTGATAGTTGATCAAAACCTTCAGCATCTAAGGACAAGGTAATGGGCATTCTGGATGTTTGTTCACTGCTGTCAGGAGAAGACTGGGGGCAGCAAAACAGAAGGAAAAGAAGGGTGTGAGAGGAAAGACCGAACGATCCCAGCCTGACTCTTTAAATGTCCAGTGTAACTGACACTTGCTCAGTGCTCCTGCAGCTGTGCCCCAGCACCAGGGTGGCAAGTGCTTCTCTGGCAGGAACATGCACAGAAGTAAAATTGAGTCCCACCACCTTAGGAGGGGCATGATGGCTCATGTTGGCCAACCCCCTTCTTCTCCAGATTAAAAAAAAAAAAAAAAAACTGAGGCCAGAGGAAGTGAAGTGACTTTCACACCATCACACAGCAGCTATGATCAGTCCATGCCCAGACCTGCCTACTCCTGGAACATACTGGATTTTACTCTCATTTCTCTTTTTGTTGTTGTTCTATTTTAGTCACTCTTTAGTCAAAGTTTTAATTCATAACTAATCATGATATTTAACAAGTAAAATGTAAGAAGATGACAGTTCCACAGGAGCATAAACCCTGGCTAAAAATGACAATCAAGTCCCAAAGAGACCATTCCATTCCTATACATTTTTTGTATTCTATATTAGCTGCCACATATCAGAGAAAATATATTTATCTTTTTGACATTGGTTTATTTAACTCAGCATAATGGTTTCCAGTTGCATTCATTTCATTGAAAAAGACAGGATTTCATTCTTTTTTTTTTTTTTTTTTTTTTTTTTTTGACAGGCAGAGTGGACAGTGAGAGAGAGAGACAGAGAGAAAGTCTTCCTCCTCCGTTGGTTCACCCCCCCAAATGGCTGCCACAGCCTGCGTGCTGCATCGATCCGAAGCCAGGAGCCAGGTGCCTCTCCTGGTCTCCTATGCGGGTGCAGGGCCCAAGCACTTGGACCATCCTCCACTGCATTCCCGGGCCACAGCAGAGAGCTGGACTGGAAGAGGAGCAACTGGGACAGAATCCGGAGCCCCAACAGGGACTAGAACCCGGTGTGCCGGTGCCACAGGCGGAGGATTAGCCTAGTGAGCCGCGGCGCCGGCCTAATTCACTGTGATCTCAAGGCCACCCTCTCTCCTCCTGCACCACACATACCATCTGGAGCAGGTGACGCCTGTGCTGTGGAAAGGCCTGGCCCTGAGTGACCCACCACACAGCTCCCTCGTGTGAAGGAGCCTCCAGCAGGTGCACACCTTTGTGTCTCCTGCCCAAGGCCAGAGCTCATAAAAAAAAGACCTCCCCAACATGAAGGATCCATCTCAGGACCACCCTGATCACCCCCCTCTGCTCATCCCAGTATGTCCTCCCAGGATTCCCACTACCTACTTGGGCATTGATTTACTCAAAAATATTTTTAAAATTGCGCTGAAATCCATGAAAATATGACCTAGAGATAGAGGTTTCAAGACTGCAAATAACTTTGCACCAAATTGGGACTGACTTACAAATTCCATAGTTTCTATTTCCAATATCACCTCCTACTGACCATAGCTATATAGGGAGGGGATTATGGGTGATTAGTATTAAAAAATAGAAAATATTATATCTATACAAATGTTATTGTATTTTACCTATAACGTATTCCAAGTAATTAATTTAATATTTAACCTTTAATGAAGTAAAGGAAGGAATTTGGTTATTAAATTCTAACTTCCTCTACAGATGGCAGAATAACAGTAATGAGATATGTTACTCTCACAATAGTGACAAATCCATTGCTCTTTCTCTTCTGTGTTCTTTCCAGGCTTACAGTCTGTGTGCATGCCTGCTGTTTTCTCAATTCACATTGGATCTTCAGTGCTTGTCCACACTGAGACACTCATATGATCTGCCTTTTGACATCTTCACAGGATCCCATTAGGTTGACATTCTAATTTCATAAACTAAGATCTTATTGCTCGAAATTTATATTAGTGCCCCGATTTTCACTATTATGAATAATTCTACAAATGAGCATCTTCATAATATAACTTTATCTTCTTTCATATTATTCCTCAGGATATCTTCTTCAACATGGGACTTGTAGGCCAAATAAAGACTTTTAGCTTTCACACTGTCAACCAACAGTTACAGGTGAGACACCTGCATCGTTATTTCACCATCTTCAAATAATAACTGTTATCATTCTTCACAATTTGAAAATTTTTACTTTACACTTGCTAAGATTTGAATATTGGGCATGTGTTCTTTCCTGTTTATAGATTATTTTTGTTCATTGTCCCTTCATGTCCGTTCTCTGTTGGTGTCCTCATAATTTATAAAAATATTTATTGATTATTATGAATTCCTTATATTATGGACATTAAAGGTCCCACTATGAATCAGATTTTATTAATGTTCTACCATATTGGAAATATTTCATTTGTTTTAAAATGTGGTTTTCTTTACAATGAAAGTGTGGAAGTTTAGACTAGATAGATGTTCTAACAATCCAAAATGTTCCAAGTAAAGTTGTTCTTTCCTATATACATAATAGGAAGATAAAAATTTGAACTGTAAAAATATTTCATGTCTTATGATTCCTGTAATTTTCACAAAGCTATTAATAAACCAGGAATGAAATTCCAACTTCACACAGGTAGATGCTATTCTCCTAGAATAAGTGTTCAAGCCAACCTATACATACTACAAACCAAACTATTGTAAAACAAAAGAATACTTGTGAAAGATACAGTCAAAAGTGTTTTCCAACTAACAATGCAAAAGAGACATCCAAACTCACATTGTTTAAAAGACAGATATTCTAAATATTATACCATTTTATATTTCAGAAATCATTCATTAATAAATGAAATATAATTGCCAAGTATGTGAGTGCTAAAAATTATTCAAACATCTGCATTTTTTTAAAAAACAATGAAGTACATTAGACATCTGGACAGGTGGTAGGGGCTGAGGGAGGCAGTAGCTATTGTTGGTATAGCCAATGAGTTTTGCCACAGAAAATCCAAAGCATCACAAAACAAATTACTGATTTTTGCAAAAATAAAATAAAAATAAAAATACCATCCTTCATTTTCAACCACATCAGTCTTTGCATTTCTCTTATTGAAAATAGTTTTCTAATGCAGTATTTATTGTTAAAAATTATATTCAACATTGCAAGCATTTACCTTCTTGCCTTCAGAGTCGCTGCTAACAGCTGACCAAGTTTCAGTGCACACCCTCTCAGGAATGAAGATATACCAAGGCTGCCCCTCCCACAAAAGCATTTCTCCAAGTACTATTTTGAAATCTAGAGCAAAAGTGTCATTGATTGATGAAAGGAAAAAGAAAGGAAAAGAAAAAGGAAAGAGAAATTGTACCAGATAGGTTTTAAACCAAATTCTCATACTTTATGCTTTCAACTAATGAAATATTTAATTTAATATGTTTATATTTTCTCAATTCTTTTCAGTTAGGTCTCTTTATAGAGTCTTCAAAATAATGTTTGATCCCCACCTTTCAACTAAAATCTCTGAAAATAAAAGAGAAAATAACTTTTTTTTTTGACAGGCAGAGTGGACAGTGAGAGAGAGAGACAGAGAGAAAGTTCTTCCTTCCCCTTGGTTCACCCTCCAATGGCCGCTGCGGCCAGCGTGCTGCGGCCGGCGCACCACACTGATCCAATGGCAGGAGCCAGGTGCTTATCCTGGTCTCCCAATCAGGTGCAGGGCCCAAGGACTTGGGCCATCCTCCACTGCACTCCCTGGCCACAGCAGAGAGCTGGCCTGGAAGAGGAGCAACCGGGACAGAATGCGGTGCCCCAACAGGGACTAGAACCCGATGTGCCAGCGCCACAAGGCGGAGGATTAGCCTAGTGAGCCGCGGCGCCGGCTCCTCATGGAATTTTAGAGCCCCAGACGCCTCCCCTATCTTTTCCCCCTTATTAGGCTTCTAAAAAAGCTTTCATTGGAAGAATGTTTTTCACAATTGAAAAAAAAAAAAACAAAATAGAAATTTTAAAACTGAGTCAAATAATGTTCTGCTATGACTTTTACTTTATATCACCAGGATCCTGATATGTTAATGGTTGTAAACATGGGATCAGTGGGCAGTATCAAAGGTTGTAACAACTAGGAGAGAGCTAGGAAGAGTTATAACTCTGGGAATTGACATGATGTAGCAACTAAACCAGGATTCCTCTCTGGCCTGGCTCCCTTTTGACCCCATTCACCTGCCTTTTCCAATTTCTTGCCACACAATACTATTGTCTGAATTTGCAATCCTGCAGGATTATATTAGATACAGAGAAGTTAAAGAAAACATTTTTAATAAGGGATATTGTCTTTGTGGAGAGTGAAAGCTAATTATGCAGTGGTCACATAAATCAAACCAGTAAAAATAGTTTTTGTAAGATATCAACAATAGAAACTAGTGGCTAGGTATTGAGAGATTTTATCCATTTTCAACAGTAAGCATAAGAAGCAAATATACACTTAAATCTTTTCACTCCGTGCATTAGAAACTGGTTTTGTGTTTTTTCTCTAGCTTCCACAAACATCCAAAAACCTGTTTAGTCATCAGTTATGGCTTGCAAGAGGTTGGAAAATGTTGTCATGTGACTCAGTCAATAACTATGCCAGTCGGTGGCCATCTATTTCATAGAGTTTTTGCCTATTGTGGCCTTCACCACGGGCACTATTTACATTTAGAACAGGATGATCTCTCGCCTGGCTCCCTGTACTTGTGGCTGTCACTCTTGTTATTGTTGGCTGTTGATACACATGTTGCACTGAGCTTCTGTGTACCTGAGTAGACTCAAAACTAGTTTGCATATCTTTCATCTAGGATTGCATCTGTTTATCATTTCAAGTAATCCAACAAAGATCTGACTATAGATGACTGTGCCCTACAAGCCTAAAAATTTGGTGTGCTGTGATTGCTCAATCAATGGTGATGAAATCACCCACTACATGTAGCTGCATATTAAGGTAACTAGATAAATCACTAAAGAGGGGATGAGAATGTATTGATCACTTGACAAGCACTACTTGGAACTTTGCGTACATAAACTCATAAAGTGAGCTTCTCTCGTGTCAGTCACATCAAGCATTACACTAGAGTTTGGGGGAATTTGGGAGGTCAACTAACCTGACAGAGCTATTCACAACAAGCTAAAATAACAATTGCATTCAAAAGGCTGTAAAAATAGTGTTTGTTCCATCAACTGTAGAATTAAATGGTTCCTCCTTGATGGGTTATGATTCTTCATGAGTTATGAGCCAATCAATTAAACTTTTAGTAACTGGTCTTTTTTTCATGATTTACAAGAATGATTCATCAATCAAAATTTGTGCCAGGTTCTGTAACAAAATGATATGATTAAAATTCTCTTATTGGTAAAGGCAATCTTATAAAATATTGTCAAGAAGATCTTTTTCCTCTAACTTTACATCCAAATACTGAGGAAATAGAACGTGTTTATAGGAAAAATATCTGCTTAGACACTTTCAATTTAATAGAACATGTATATTTTTCTAAAGTAGACAGTTTACCTTATATCCGTCATTTTACCCTCCAAACTTAAAAACCTGATTATATATAAAAATCAAAAAGAGAAAACATGTTGCTACAACAAATTAGCAGAAATAATAAAAGCCAAAACACAACAAATTTATTTTCAAATTGCAATCACTCTTGAAATATCAATGGCCCTTCTCAATATAATCAAGACTCAGAGATCAAAAACAGGCAACAGGCAACAAAAACCATATAGAAAAAGCAGCAAATTTGCAATTGGAGAAGCCAGATCCAATCAGAATCTTACCAAGGAATATTACAAGTCTGAGCACACAAGTAAATACCTCTTGAACTTCAATTTTCTCACCTACAAAAAATGGAATAATAATGTGGTTTTCCATGCTGTGTTATACAACCGCTTGTGCTATATAGAATTAGTAATGCATACATCTTCTTTATACCCAAATATTTAGGACATATATCTACTTTGGAGAGTTTTATCCTTAAAATCAGGGCTCATAACTCCAAATCTTGAACCAAATCCAACCCACTACCTGCCTTTTTTTTTTTTTTTTTTTTTTTTTTTGGACAGGCAGAGTGGACAGTGAGAGAGAGAGAGGGAGAGAGAGAGAGAGAAAGGTCTTCCTTTTGCCATTGGTTCACCCTCCAATGGCCGCCGCGGCCAGCGCGCTGCAGCTGGCGCACCACGCTGATCCGATGGCAGGAGCCAGGTGCTTCTCCTGGTCTCCCATGCAGGTGCAGGGCCCAAGCACTTGGGCCATCCTCCACTGCACTCCCTGGCCACAGCAGAGAGCTGGCCTGGAAGAGGGGCAACCGGGACAGAATCTGGTGCCCCGACCGGGACTAGAACCTGGTGTGCCGGCGCCACAAGGTGGAGGATTAGCCTAAGGAGCCACGGCGCCGGCCTACTACCTGTCTTTTTAATAAAGTTTTATTAGAAAGCAGCTGTCCTTTCCCTTACTACTGTTTATGACAGCTTTTGCTCTACATTGGCAGAGTTGAGTAGTTGTGACAAAAAATGTGAACTGCAAAGATGGACATATTTACCATCTGACCCTTGACTGAGAAGTTCGCTGATCCTAGCTTTTAATGATGAAGCAGTTTTCAGAGCCTATTATGTTTTTACATCCTTAGATATACAACATCTCATTACAAAAAACAAATTTCACAGGTACAACTTTACAAATATAGCGATTCTTCCCCTCATACCCGCCCTCCCACCCCCACTCCTGTCCCACCTCCTACTCCCTCTTCCATCCCATTCTTCAGTAAGATTTGTTTTTAATTAACTTTATATACATAAGACCAACTCTATATTAAGTAAAGATTTCCACAATTTTCACCCACACAGACACACAAAGTATAAAGTACTGTTTGAAAACAAGTTTTATGGTTAATTCTCATAGTACAACTCATTAAGAACAGAAGTCCTACATGGGGAGTTAACCGAAGGCAAAACTTTGCATTTCTTCAATACTGCGATTAAATACCAGCCCAGAAACTGCCTCTGTGGGGGTGATCAGTGAACAAGAGTATCACTGCCCGTGTGTCCATGACACCTAGTGCAGCAGGAACTTACAATCCAAACTGCGCTACACGTGTGTAGACTTAATAAGCACTTACTGAAGACCTAATATGTAGTAGGCCCTTCCACATTCATTATTTCATTCAATCTTTCTAAATCATAGAGGAAGCATTCTGATCCCAATACGAGTAATAAGAAAACTATGAAGCAGAGAGTTTAAGGTGCTCATTGTCAAGATGCTAGAAAGAAGTAGAACCCTGGCCGGCGCCTCGGCTCACTAGGCTAATCCTCCACCTTGCGGCGCCGGCACACCAGGTTCTAGTCCCGGTCGGGGCACCGGATTCTGT
The DNA here is from genome assembly GCF_051225735.1 of Oryctolagus cuniculus. Lineage (NCBI taxonomy): Eukaryota > Metazoa > Chordata > Mammalia > Lagomorpha > Leporidae > Oryctolagus > Oryctolagus cuniculus. The sequence goes on from NC_142876.1 coordinate 15,224,154, forward strand.
CCCAGTTGCCCCTCTTCCAGGCCAGCTCTCTGCTGTGGCCAGGGAGTGCAGTGGAGGATGGCCCAAGTGTTTGGGCCCTGCACCTGCATGGGAGACCAGGAGAAGCACCTGGCTCCTGCCATTGGATCAGCGTGGTGCGCCAGCCACAGCGCGCTGGCCGCGGCAGCCATTGGAGGGTGAACCAACAGCAAAGGAAGACCTTTCTCTCTCTCAATCTCTCTCTCTCTCTCTCACTGTCCACTCTGCCTGTCAAAAAAATAAAGAAGAAGTAGAACCCTGAATGTAGCACCTCCCTGTCTCTCTGACCCCAAGAATAAAGATCTGTAACACTTCAAAATATAATTCAAAAAGTTCATAGGAAATGGACTAAACAGATAATTCGCATTATCCATTAACTATTTGAAGACTTTAATGCCAGGACAACTAGTCCCCGACAGCTCATCCACCTGCCAGCACATACCTGGAAGCCAACAAGGATGGTCCCCAGCCAAGAGCTGTGCTCTTATGAAGACAATTCGATATCATACAGAAGAGAGGACAGCCAAGTCCTACAACCTGTGGAAACTGGTAAAGAAAAGTATTGAGCAAGTAACTCTCCGTGACTTTTAAGTAGTGATCATGAATCAGAATCTTTACAAGCTGACGCACTGCCTGCTTATTTCCTGGAGCCACAGGCAAGAGGTTAGAGTCTTGAGTAAAGGGCTGTTGGGAGAACCTGAGCTTCCCATCTCTGCTCCTTATTCTCCTTGAACAACTTGCAAAGCCTTCAACCACATGCAATACCATGCACTCGTAACATATGACTGAAAGGCACAAAATCCTTAGCCTGTCCCAGTGCATCACCACCAAATGAAGAGACAAGTGACAGAACTGAGCAATTCTCAGACAAGTGAGAAGCTACCCTTTCCAGGGATTATCAACCTGTCTTCTCCCTGCCACGATTCCTACTCAGTCATGACTGCAACTGCAGGACAATTCCCTAAACATCCTCACCCATTAATATTTTTTCTTCTGGCATCTGAGATAAAAACCTAAGAAACAGAAAGTCCCCTCTTTCTTTCTCTCCCTGGTTCCTTCTCTGTACCTCTGACTTCCTCCTCTCCTCCATTCCCTATTCCTCTGTCCCAGTCCACCCCATTTCCCCATCTGCCCCTTTTCCTCTCCCTCTCTCAGTAAGGGTATTCACAGGCATTCATTCAAATATTTCCTATCATCATGGAACAACATCGGCTCTTTTTTTCCAATCTTGGTTTGTATTTGTTAAGGAAAATAACACATCATTGGAAGCCTCAAGATATTTATCAGGAGTGAGCATCTGATGCGGCAGTTAAGAAGCCCCATGGGATGCCCACAGCCCATATCAGAGTGCCTGGCAGCAATTCCTGGCTCCCGCTTCTGAATCCAGCGTCCTGCCAATGTAGACCCTGGCAGGTAGTAGGTGATGACTCAAGTACTTGGGTCCCTGCCACCCACGTAGCAGACCTGGACTGTGTTCTTAGTTCCTAGCTTCAGCCTGGCACAGCCCCAGCTATTGAAGAAATTTGGACATTTGGGCTATGAAGCAGTGGATGGGAGTTTCTCTCTCTTTCTCTTTCTCTTTCTCTTTCTCTTTCTCTTTCCCTCTCTCATAGATAAAAATAATTGTAAAAAAATGAATTCTCTTACAAGCAGATATTTAGGGGATATTCATTTAGTTCCACTTACAGTCTTAGAGTAAACTATACCACTGGATTTCCATAGAACACAAAGAATGTCTCTTTCTCTTTAATGTCAGGACAACACATTCAAGCTCTACAAAAAAACATGACCAAGACTGAGTGAAGGTCATAATTCAGAGAGCACCTGCTGTCTGTAATTATTTCAGAAATGCAGACCTCACCTGACCATGTGAGAAAATTTTATGGTTTTGGGAGATGTTAAAATTGTGAACATCTAACCCACAAATCAGAGAATTAGAGACTTAGAACTTAGAATAGCACATAACTTGCAAATATGAAATTGAGTTCCCATGAGCAAGACTTAATCTGAAGACAAATAATGTAACTGAGAGTATATCTGTAAAAACAATAAAAATTTTTGAATTAGGGCAATGGTAGAAAAATCTGAAACAGTAGAGTGAATTATAAATAATACACTTCATTTAACAAAATTTTTAAGTATAAGGCGCAACACTATGGCACTGCAGGTGAAGCCATCACCCACCATGCCAGCATCCCTTACAAGCACCAGTACACTGGCCACTCCACTTCTAATCCAGCTCCCTGCTAATGCACCTGAGAAAGCAGTGGAAGATGGCCCAACTACTTGAGCCCTTTCCACTCACATGGGAGACCCTGATGAAGCTCCTGGCTCCTGGATTCGGCTTGGCCCAGCCCCAGCTGTGGCAGCAATTTAGGACTGAACCAGTGGATGGAAGATGTCTGTCTTTCCCTTTCTCTGTAACTCTGCCTTTCATATAAATAAATACATCTTTTTTAAAAAATTTAAGTATAAAGAAAAAGCAAATCAAAAATCCACAATTCAATTTCCTTTTCTCTAAATATATAACTGATCTCATACTACATTTGTAATTTTATATCCTTCTTTCATTTATTATCAACCTAAATATTTATCCATGTTTTAAAATTTTGTTCCTAAGAAATAGTTTTAATTACAGTGTGAATGTACCATAAGTTATTCACCTGTGCCCTTATTAATTACATGTTTAGGTGGTTTCCAATTTATACAAATATTGATAATAAAGACTTTTTAACCTTTTTATTTGAATCTCAGACGGTCTGCTTCATGTAGATATCTTGGTCTTACATTCCTGGATAAAATGCTTGGACATTGTTAAGCTTGATTGCATCGTGTCAAATTGTATTACAGAAAAATACCACCAGGAGTCCATGGAAGAAGCTGTTATTGCACTATGTTATTTTTATTTCTGTTATTTTAGGGGTTTTTTCAGTCCTAAAACCTAGTAACCAACCTCCTCTCTCTTCAGAAAAGTCCATAAGAGAAGAACGAAAATGACTGGTGTTATTTACATAAATTATTGCTCTTTCAAGCCAGGTTTTGAGCATCCTTCAAACCAGTCTGTCACTGTTGGGTGAGGACAGGGTGTAACCACCTAATTCTCTGAGTATTCTTAAGGGAACACCAAGGACAGGTTAGAGCCTATCTTTCTTGTATTTTTCCCTGTGACTCTTTCACCCCATGGTACTTCTCTATGTATTGAGTTTCTCCATTCAGCAATGTCTGCTACAGGATTCATCATCTAAACACTTAGAGACAGGCTCAGAAATGTAATTATCTGGTTATATTCCTGAACAAAATGGAGGCTAGAAAGCAACAGTGCACATGAAGGTCATCCACGTGGGGAGTGACCTGGCTAATGCCCTGAGAGTTCTCCCGTTCACCATGAGGGTTTCAGAAAAAGCCATCACCCTCATTATCTCTGTGTACTTGGGGAATAGAACCCTACTCATCTTTAGTATGTGCACCCAAAGAGAATGGTAAGATTTTTCTAGACTTTTATTTTGGAAGTGAAGGTAAGGATATCTGGTTAGCGGAGGGAAAAAGTTGAGGGAACAAACACTAATTCCTTGACAAAAGTACAGACCATAAAGTAGTCTTTGGCACCATCATGTCCCTCCCTGCTGCTGGAGGAAACAGCAGTAAAACCACTGTGACACGTGGCACCTCTCCGTGCTTATTCAGCTTCCTTAGAGAAGTCTGAAAATTTTGCACATTTTTCTATTATTTCCTGAAAATAGACTTTAAGAGCATTTTTAAGTTCACTGAAAAACTACATGGGAATAAAGAAAACACATTCTCTTTTCTTTCACATCTCCTTGTCCATTCTGATTGAACCACTGAGAAGACTTCAGTCACTGGAGCCCTTGAGAAGAGACATGGCCAAAGATGAGGCAGTGCTAGGAGGGAGGCAATGGCCCTTGTAAGCCCTTAGTGCTCTTCTCTCATAGAGGGAGGAGACGCTGGTCTTAGCCATACCAAATGGGTACCATAGCTTAAATACTGACTAAAAACTGGGGGGAGCATTTTAAAGAGAATTTATTCCTGTGAAATTTAGCCCAATTACCTCAGACTTTGAGAAAAGAGTAAATAATTGTGTTAAGGCAGGGTTTCTGTATCATTTTCCTTGTTTCAAGTGAATCTCCTCATTTCAAGTAGTATGAGGTCAAGAGGCAGAATCCAGGAAATCTAAGGACACGTGATTATGCATAAAACCTCTAGGGCTAAGGAAACATATGCAGATACACACAAACACACACACACACACACACACACACACACACGAAAGTTCTTTGAAATATTTGTGGAAAATGAAATTAGAGAGAAGTTTATTTTGGTGTAATGGTTTTGAAATCTTTGCATTTTTTTCAAAATATTCATTTTCCATAAACCTTGTATGTGTGTCTGTGGGTGAGTTCAGTCTAATAATTATGTCCAAATGTGAATGAAACACCAAGATTTTTGCAGGGAACATTCTGACAGACTTTCTAATTGTGTGACATTGACCTAGTCAGGAAAATGTATTGAACCTCTTTCTTCATCAAAACGTATGGATCTTTCTGATTTCTTCCAGCCAGAGGATAAAGGAAATGTGGAAAGTAGACACACAATATATGCTAACTCCAAATGTTGGTGCCACCAACTAAAGGGGACTAACAGCAAAATTAGGGTAACAAGAAGAAAGCCACGAATCAAACTGGTGGCAAAGGGGTCATCAGGAAAGGCCACATGCATCTCTGTTTTCTCCTTCATGACATGACAGCCTGGACTGGTCATCTTGCCAGAGCAGGGATGCACTTTATCTGCTGATCAATTATTCAATAAATCTAATCACAGAAAGAATCAGATTTCCTTGGGCTGACATGTTCTCAGTGACTCAGTAACCCATCCCTCCGCTTCCTAAAGCACACCAATAGCCTTATAATCTTTCTGTGCGTCTTCTGTGAATGCGCATCAGCCTTTATGCTGTCTTTGATTCACACTTTGTTCCAGTCTGACGTTAGTTTTTTCTGTAAGTTTGACAACAATCACTTTTGCTTGTATAAGCTGCCTTTTGTCTGTTGTGCATGTGCCTTTAGATACAAACTGACCAGCAAGCTCTTTGGTAGCACACAAGTGTCTTTATTGTATTCTTTTTCCTCTCATCAGATTTCCTGGTTGTTATGGAGTGACATTTTTATCTTTAGTCCTCTTGAATCAAGATCTCCTTTAATATCTCAAAGCAAAGAATAATAGCATCTAAGTAAAGAATATACAAATAATGTAATTATATGCTTTAAAAAGGTGAACATGGCCAGCGCCGCAGCTCACTAGGCTACTCCTCCACCTGTGGCGCCAGCACCCCGGGTTCTAGTCCCGGTTGGGGCGCCAGATTCTGTCCCGGTTGCACCTCTTCCAGTCCAGCTCTCTGCTGTGGCCCGGGAGGGCAGTGGAAGATGGCCCAAGTGCTTGGGCCCTGCACCCACATGGGAGACCAGGAGGAAGTACCTGGCTGCTGGCTTTGGATCGGCGCTGCACACTGGCCACAGCGCCATTTAGAAGGTGAACCAACAGAAGGAAGACCTTTCTCTCTGTCTCTCTCACTGTCTAACTCTGCCTGTCAAAAAAAAAAAAAAAAAAAGTGAACTTTATAGCACAGGAATTGTATCTCCATAAGGCATTTTTCTTTTTTAAGATTAATTTTATGCCGGCGCCATGGATCAATAGGCTAATCCTCTGCCTGCGGCACCTGCACACCGGGTTCTAGTCCCGGTCGGGGCGCCGGATTCTGTCCCGGTTGCCCCTCTTCCAGGCCAGCTCTCTGCTGTGGCCAGGGAGTGCAGTGAAGGATGGCCCAAGTGCTTGGGCCCTGCACCCGCATGGGAGACCAGGGGAAGCACCTGGCTCCTGGCTTCAGATCAGTATGGTGCGCCAGCCACAGCGCACTGGCCGCGGCGGCCATTGGAGGATGAACCAACAGCAAAAAAAGGAAGACCTTTCTCTCTGTCTCTCTCTCTCTCACTGTCCACTCTGCCTATCAAAAAAAAAAAAAAAAAGATTGATTTTACGTATTTCAAAAGGGAGAGTGACAGGGAGAGGACAGACAGAGAGAGAAAGGAATTTTCTCAAATGGCAGTAATAGCCGGATCTGGTCAAAGTTAGGAGTCCAGAACTTTATCTGAGTGTTCTACATGGGTGGCCAGTGACCAAGTATTTGACCCATCTTCCACTGCTTAGCCAGGTGCATTAGCAGTGAGGTGGGTTGAAAACAGAGCAATGGAACTCAAACCAATGTTCTTATTTAGAATGCCAGTGTCGTATACTCTACAATGCTGGCCCCCATAAAAAAATTTTCTTAAAAAAAAATATTAAACAAGTTGCTTTAGGCAAATCAAGACTTCTAGCACGAGTCCAAAGTCTTTTTCATCCATACTTCCATATCTTGTTATCTATCATTCAACAAATAATCATTGAGCACTAACATAAAAGCTTCTGGAAATTAATAGAACAGATCCAAAGTTAGTATTGATGGAATTTCCATTATATCAACCATAGCCCCATCTCACCACAGTCCCTTACCTGTCCTGTTCCCTTTAGAGATGGGCTCCCAAGACCTTAATATCATTTTTAAATGGTAGTAATAAAATAAAGATTAGTTATTAAATGTAAATTACTGTGACCTACCTATAATTTTTAAGCCACGCCCAAGGGGGTTTCCATATGACAACATTTAGTTTAGATAACATATAATTTGGTCTTTTGGAGCTGCCTCCTAGAAAATCAGAGTTCTACCTGCTATTTTATTATTCCAAGCCTCTAATAGCAAGTCACTGGGCACACAAGAATATTCACACAATTCATCCACTTTCCTAATCAATTTAGAAATATGGGTGAAGTCAATCAAATTATCTTGAAAGCATTAAATTGTTCCAGCTCTATCATTATCTATGTTATGTCGTCATTCTAGGAGCATGCCTATTGTGCTTTTCTATTCTTCTTTGACCACACCTGAGTATTACCATGATTTCATTTACTCAATCAATTGAACCAGAGAACACAAGGTGTTCTACGTGCAGTACAAGACAGTAGAGATCACAGCTGAGCAGAGCACAGACTTTCCCTAAGGAACATGCTGTTTATTGGGAGAGATGCAGAGCGCACTGGTGTCACGTAGAAAATCTCTGTATACCAGTCGCTAACAAGACCCTAGTGTCTACAAATAAGCCACAGTGGTAATCTGATTTTTCTGCAGATTTATTCTCATCAATCCTTATAAATATATGGTCAATCTAATATTTTTATTAATTTCTTTAATTATTTTGTCTTATGAAATTCTCTTTCCAGAGAACAGGTGATTGATTACTCATCTACAGTTTCTTATGGTTCTATTTTTAACTTTTTTTTAATCCACCAAGAATTTATTTTGGTCTATGATGGGATTTAAATTTATTTCCCACTAAATAACTAGTCCATGTTCTCAATACCATGTAGTAAATCGCCAATATTTTATCCTTTGATTGGCATTGCTTACCTTACCATCCAATTAGTTTAAATACATGTATATATATGATAAAGCTAAAACACTGGTAAAAATATAAATAATAATACAGCCAACTTTATAGAATTATTGCAAGGGAGAATTAAATAACGTATGTATATAATATATTCCATGTAGTGCCTAGTGTACAGAAGCCCTTGCCAAAAATATTGAGTTACTTTGCCCAATCTAACCAACCCTCATTGTCTGGAAAAGGTGAGGAGTGGAAAGATATGGAATTGTTAATCCATTTGTATTTCCTTCATGGTAATAGAAAAATAAAAGAAGCCCCAGTCTCCCTGTGAAAAAATAATTTCTGCAACTTCAATTTTTATAAATTTTCCCCAAATAGTAAAAAAATGGAATCCGTCTTGTTTTAATTTATATTTCTTTGGTTGGTAGTAAGTTAAACATTTATGCATTTTCATTGTCTTTCACGTCTTATATCTTTTTCTGTTGTGTGCCTTTGTACCCATTGTCATTTCTAATATTTATTAATTGGCAATCTGGAAAGCTGTTCTTAAAACCAGTAAACCATTAGAGAAACCCTAACCAAACATAGTGTACCTATATTTTCCTTTCAAATTTTCATCTAAATTTTGTTTATTTATTTTTAATTTATTTTCACTTTATTTGAAAAACAGAGAGGCAGACAGACAGATAGATCGTCCATGCACTGCTTCGTTCCTCAAATGCCTGAAACAACCAGGACTAGATCAAGCCAAAGTCAGGAGCCCAGAACTAAATCAAAGTCTCCCATGTGGGTGGAGGGGACTCATCCACTTGAACCATCACCTGTTGCCACCCAGGGTGTGCATCAGCAGGAAGACAGAATTGGAAGCAGAGCTGGGACTCAAAGCCAGGCACTCCCATACAGTATGTGAGTGTTCCAAGTTGCATTTTAACCATTGTGCCAAATGCCCAACCTACATTTAAAATGTTTTGAGAAAAAATAGTCCCTTTTTTTTTTTAGACATTATCTCTGTTTCTGGAAAACTAAGGGTATCCTACATGAGTATGTCACTCTGATCTACACTAGTTTCTTGATATAAATTAATCAATAATTTCCAAATAAGTTTCAATTTCCAAATAAGTTTGATCAGAGGCATGTACCTCTCTCAGCCACCCAGTCATTATACCAGGAGAAGCCGGTAACTCAAAATGCTGTTGCAAAGTGTTAACACTACTGGAAAAGCAACTTAGAAGACAAGCACTGATGACTAATGTACAGAGACACCATATTAGAATGGAAATGAGTACAAATTACTGAGAAACATGTTTGATTAGATTTTTCCTAAATACCTATTCATTATGCTGGAGAAAACAATATCTTTTGGGGACAGGCAGTTGACACAGCAGTGAAGCTGCCATTTGAGAGGTCTACATCCCCTATCAGAGTACTTGGGTTTAAGTCCCACCTCTGCCACTAGTTCTAGCTCCCTGCTAACCTATACACCAGGAGGAGGTGAGTGATGGCTCAGGTACTGAGTCCCTGCCACCCACATGGGAGACCTGGATTCAATTCCTCACTCCTAGCTCCACCCTGTCCCACCCAGCCTTGAGTGTCATAGGCATTTGGGAAGTAAATCAGTAAATGGGAAATTCTCTCTCTCTCTCTCTCTCTCTCTCTCTGTCTCTCCCTCCCTTTCAAAATAAAGAAATATTTTTTAAATCACTGAGCAACTTCACTTTCTTTCCATGTTCCATTCAATTAAACTCTCGGAACTCAAGTGTACAATCAAAATCAGCAAGAGTCCAGTCCTGTGCTAGCCAAGATCATACTTCATGAGAAGCTCATAAATAGTTTTTTGAGTAGGAAGCAATTTGGAAAATCTGGTCCTTTTGCTTAATATATAATAGGTGATACACTTGGAAAACAAGGACAAGCGATGACAAAGTCAAGACCTTCTAGCTGTAGAAAGTCCCTATAGCCATACACAGACAGTATCTTTAAGTGAGTTCTCTCCTTCCAATATAGCATATCAATTGTTATTTGTTTTATAGTTGCTTTCATTGATGCAATCAGGCCACTTCTTTGAGTTTTGTTCTTCATTTTGATCCTGAGATTGTTGTCAGACAAATTAATTTCAGAATATTTCTGGACAATTTTTCAAGCAGGCATCAACAAGCAGGGATCAATTTAAAAATCATTCAATAGGCCGGCGCCGCAGCTCACTAGGCTAATCCTCCACCTTGCGGCTCCGGCACACCGGGTTCTAGTCCCGGTCGGGGCGTCGGATTCTGTCCCGATTGCCCCTCTTCCAGGCCAGCTCTCTGCTGTGGCCAGGGAGTGCAGTGGAGGATGGCCCAAGTGCTTGGGCCCTGCATCCCATGGGAGACCAGGAAAAGCACCTGGCTCCTGCCTTTGGATCAGCATGGTGCATCGGCCACAGCATGCCGGCCGTGGTGGCCATTGGAGGGTGAACCAACGGCAAAAGGAAGACCTTTCTCTCTGTCTCTCTCTCTCTCTCTCTCACTGTCCACTCTGCCTGTCAAAAAAATCATTCAATAAAGTAAAGATGGAATTAAATCCAGCACAAAGTGGAGGCAGCAGCCAATGCCAATGTGACTACAGACACTGAATGCATCAGTCTCTCTGTGTATCCCAAGACCACCCCGCTTCACAGTCTTTTTCTCAGAGGTAATATACATTACTGAAGAATTCAACCCATTCTCGTTGAGTCAGTATTCTTTTTCATTTGAGCCCAGAGCACAAAAGTTCAGAAATGTTTAGATCTAGAAAGATATTAGGAAGGAAAAAAAAATCTTCCTTCTCCAAATATGTGTATTTCTTACACACCTGTGTTTATTTCTATAATTCTACCCCTACAGACACATTCCTCTGGCCAGGAAAATTCAACATTTGAGAGAGTAAATTTACAGGGCAGGGGATGGGTGCCATGTTACAAATATACCTAATCGACGGGAGTTAAGCAAATTAGTATCACAAACTCCAGCTCCAGATGAGCAGTAATGAAGATCAGTACCTATTTATTATGGCTATGAGGGAAACTGGATTAGCAAGTTTTCAAAAGAATTAAAACTATCCTGTCTCTGTTTCATTATCTGTAAAATGAAGGGTTGGATAAAGGTAACTCTGTTATCTCTTGGCTCTGATATTCTGTAATTTCAGACTGGCTGTGAGATGTGATAGGGTATCATATTTTTTCACATGAGAATTGAATGTGAAGACTATGACTGGATTAACTGATGATTATGTCAACATGTCAGGGTTAAAAGACCTCACTGAATGCCATATTCCTGATTCGACCTTATTACACAGCCTCAACCACCAGGACTTAACTTTTGATTCATTCATTAATAAGCATGCACTGAGTGTTGTTTGAATATCAAAGATTTATGTAATAAGGGGCTTCTGTTACAACCCAGGTCAACTTTTCCAGGCTCAGAAAGGTTTGCGGACATTCTACAAACATAACATGGTTACTGTTCTTGTTGCTGCTGTTTTGTCGTTATTTTCCATACTTTCCAATCATCTTTATTTTAAAACATCACTCAGAAGCCAAAATTTGCACCACCTGACTTACAGACACATTCTCAGAGGAACCAAACCTTTACTGAACACGTTCCTACTGCACTTGAAGTCATTTGCATCTATCATGAGACAAGATCTTTTATGTCAAGTAATCTTGCTCTTGAAGATTAGTACATAACGAAATGAAAGACAAAACTTCAGAGTAGGCAAGTTTGGTCCCAAGCTTTCATCTCCCCCTCCACATTCCCCACTGATTCCCTGAACACCCAGCCCAGGACATGCCATTTGATATCCAGTTCTTAGCATTCTCTTGCTGTATCCTAAACCCCCAACATTTACGCTGCAATGAGAAACTGACTTCCCCATCACGTCCACTGATAGGGAAGATGTCAGCTAGCTAGTATGATAAATAGTGCAAAATGGAATCTTCCTGTAATACATATGGCCCTTCCTAAGATACCCATGACCTTGATGGACAATCATTCATATGCGGGGGGGCAGGGAGGGTAGATTTTAAACCATTTGAAAAAGGATGTCTGTCCACTCTGGGGGAAAATCTCCACGAGTGAGATCCCAGTGGAAAGAACGGGTCATCAAAGAAGGAGGTACCTTTCTCTGAAGGGAGGAGAGAACTTCCACTTTGACCATGGCCTTGTCTAAATATATCAGAGTCGGTGAACTCAGGGGGCTTCCATAGCCTTGGCAGCTCATGACAAGAGCCTAGGGTGATTACTGATGCCATAAACAAGAGTGTCAATTTGTTAAGTCAACAACAGGAGTCACTGTGCACTTACTCCTCATGTAGGATCTTTGTCCTTAGTGTGCTGTACATTGACATTTAATGCTATAACTAGTACTCAAACAGTATTTTTCACTTTATGTTTCTGTGTGGGAACAAACTGTTGAAATCTTTACTTAATGTATGCTAAACTGATCTTCTGTCTATAAAGAGAATCGAAAATGAATCTTGATGTGAATGGAAGGGGAGAGGGAGTGGATAAGGGGAGGGTTGTGGGTGGGAGGGACGTTATGGGGGGGAAGCCATTATAATCCATAAGCTGTACTTTGGAAATTTATATTCATTAAATAAAAGTTAAAAATTAAAAAAAAAGGATATCTGTCATGATCTTGGCAAACTTGTAGGTAGAAGGCTTGAAGTCAGCAACCTCTGAGTCTTTTGAACCAAAATGTGTAATTGTGCCCTAAACTAGTATCTGTACAGGGTGTCTACCACCAAGTGGCTGCCTCCAGCCTTATCCAGTAAAATGTAAGGAACAAGGAGGCAAAAGTTAAGCTAGAGTTCCAATGGCCTTGAGAATCATTAGATGGGTTTCTATTAATTATGATGAAAATTTCCCTAACATTGGAAATAACCCTTTAAATCAATAAGAATTCCATGATGGCATTGGTAGCCTTTTAACATGTAATGGCAACTACCTCAAAATCATGGTGACTAGAGGCTCTTAAGCTGTGCTACCACAATGCCCTGGGTGCCACAATTTCGAGTAACATGTTTCTCTATTACAATTAAATGACAATATTTACTCAGTTCAGAGTTGTGAAATTAACAATTGTGATTATTCCACTTAGACAAAGTTCTCAACGTTTTGGTACTTGTTACAAGCTATCACTTTTTTGTAATTTTTATATATTTATGTTATTGATTTATTTGAAAGGCAGAGACAGAGAGAAAAACAGACAAAGATCTCCCATATACCCACAACAGTCAAAGCTGAGTCAAGCCAAAGCTAAGCGCCAGGAACTTCATCTAGATCTCCCACATGAGTGGTAGGGAACTAAGTACTTTAGCCACCACTTGCTGCCTCCCTGTGTCTGCATTAGCAGGAAGCTGAAACTGGGAGAAAAGCCAGGACTCACAATGGGATGTGGCCCTACCAATCAAAGTTTTAGCCACTGTGCCAAATGCTTGTCCCTTGTATCATCTATATTAGGAATAGATATGACATATTTAATTTAGGGGAATGAAAAAAACAGAAGTAACAAGTATTTGTTATATGTTCACTATTTACAGGCACTAAACTACCTATTTCATTAGTTTATTTTACTTAAACTTCAATAGGATATAGGGAATAATTTTACCTCAATTAAACCAATTAGGAAATCAAACTCAAGAAAGGTTAAGTGACTTGCTAAAAGTCACAGAAGTCTTAATCGTGTGATTCAAACGCATGTTTGTTTGTTTTTTACTCTGAAATCTGCCCTATCTCAAAAACTATTCTCTTGTGTTTTACTTCAAAAGCCAAGGCTATCTGAGGTTAATAGTGAAAATGACAGAGTGCCGTATTCCTGCACGAGTTTGAAAACCTCCCACTTGGTCTCTATCTTTGACAGTTTCTCCTCCTTCCATTTGAAGCTCACAAAATTACTAACCAGTATATTGGCTAAAGTTTAAGAAAGACCTCAGCAAATAGATCTGCCATATAACCCAGCCATCCCACTCCTGGGAATTTATCCAAACAAAATGAAATCAGCATATGAAAGAGTTAATTATTTTTCATGTTTCTTGCAGCTCGATTCACAATAGCCAAAATATGGAATCAACCCAGATGTCCATCAACTGATGACTGGGGAAAGAAACTGTGAGATATATATGTCTCTCAGACATACAGAAATAAAATATGGAATACCACTCAGGCGTAAAAAAAGAATGAAACCCTGTCTTTTCAACAAAATGAATGCAACTGGAAATCATCACACTTACTAAAATAAGCCATTCCCAAAAAGATAAACACCGTATGTTTTCCCTGATCTTTGGTAACTAATAGAGTACCAAAAAATGTAATGTATAAGAGTGAAACTGACATTTTGAGATTCAAGCAAGCCCATAGAGAGGGAAAATTAAGCAACTCGAGGGGATACTCAATCTCTTTTGGGGCATGGATTCATTACCATCAACAAATGCTAATTAAATTCCCCTAAGTAGTTGGGCTTCAGAAAACCCCAGTTACACCCCTGGCAAAACCCTGTACATTTGGACAAGCATTCTATGTTCCTCAGGTGGCAATGCTATAATGACAGATTTGGGTCTGTAGTGCCTTGGGGAACCCTATGATTTTAAAGAAATATTGTTCTGGGGCCAGCGCTGTGGCCCAGTAGGTTAAAGCCCTGGCCTGCATTGCTGGCATCCCATATGGGCACCAGTTTAAGTCCTGGCTGTCCCACTTCTGATCTAGCTCCCTGCTAATGAGCCTGAGAAAGCAAAGGAGAATGGCCCAAGTCCTTGAGCCCCTGCACCCACATGGGAGACCTGGAAGAAGCTACTGGCTCCTGGCTTCAGATCCGCTTAGCTCTGCCCATTGTAGCCTTTGGGAGTGAACCAGCAGATGGAAGACTCTCTATTTGTCTCTACCTCTCTCTGTAACTCTGTCTTTCAAATAAATAAATTAATCTTTAAGAAAAGAAATATTGTTCTTCCCTGCCTTGCAACATTTACATAAGTATGAATTATATTGGACAGAGAAAAATAATGCAGTTGGCTCTTTGTATCCTCCATTCATATTGGCCAATGGAAAGTGTTCTCAACTCTCAGCCTCAAACAACACCTCGTGGCCTGAAAGAGGAATTATCCTGGACGCTTAGCCTACACAGATGATCAGTGTACATGGAAGTTTTGTTGCTCTGGTCTTCCGGTTAATCTTCTTCTGTGGAACAAAAGCAGATACGGCATTGTCCTGCACAGTGAGCCCTATCAGCAACTTCCACAACTACAGGTTCAATCAACTCCAGATCAAAAATGTAGCTACAGGGCCAAGTGGCTAAGATGCCATGTTAGGCATATGAGAGTACCTGGGTTCAAGTGCCAGCTCCAAGTCCTTATTCCAGCTTCCTCTGAACTGGCTTACCTTCTGCTAATGTGCATCCAGGAAGACAGCAAGCGATGGCTTAAGTAGTTGGGCTCCTGCCACTGATGTGGAAATCTTGACAGAACTCTCAGCTCCAGCTCCTGGCTTAGGCCTGACCCAGTCCAGGAGACTGTGGACATTCGAGGAATGACCCAGGAAAGAGGAGCGCTTATTCGCTTTCTCTCTCTTTCTCTCCCCCGCTCCTTGAAAATATCATTTCTTAAATGTAGGGGGGCCAGGAGTGGTATGTCTGTAGTGCTTTTTTCCCCTTCTCACTGTTCCCAAAACAATACAGTGAAACAGCTATTTACAATGATTTGGGTATTAGAAGTAATCCTGTGACATAGCAGGTAAAGCCATTACCTTCGGTGCCAGCATCCCATATGGGCGCCAGTTCAATTCCTGACTGTTCCACTTCTGATCCAGCTCTCTGCTATGGCCTGGTAAAGCAGTAGAAGATGACCTAAGTCCTTGGGCCCCTGAACCCATGTGGGAGACCTGGAGGAAGCTCCTGGCTCCTGGCTTCAGATTGGCACAGCACCGGCCATTGTAGCCACTTGGGGAGTGAACCAGTGGATGGAAGACCTCTCTCTCTCTCTCTCTCTCTCTCTCTCTCTCTCTCGCTGCCTCTCCCTCCCTCTCTGTGTAACTCCAACTTTCAAATAAATAAATAAAATCTTTAAAAAAAAAAAAGAAGAAGAAGAAGAAGAAGAAAAAGAAGAAGTAGGGGCTTGCGCTGTGACGCAGCATGTTAACGGCCTAACCTGAAGCGCCGGCGTCCCATATGGAAGCCGGTTCTAGTCCTGGCTGTTCCTCTTCCAATTCAGCTCTCTGCTGTGGCCTGAGGTAGAAGTCCTTGGGCCCCTGCACGCACGTGGGAGACCTGGAGGAAGCTCCTGACTTGTGTTTTCAGATCGCGCGGCCATTGCAACCGATTGGAGAGTGAACCAGCAGATGGAAGACCTCTCTCTCTCTGCCTCTCCTCTCTCTGTGTGCAATTCTGACTTTCAAATAAATAAATAAATCTTAAAAAAAGAGAAGTAATCCAGAGAGGACTTAAAGTATATAGCAGTATATAGTATATAGTATATAGTATATAGTATATAGTATATAGTATATAGTATATAGTATATAGTATATAGTATATAGTGTGGGCTACATGCAAATATCGTAGCTTGAGCATCCTCAGGCTTTAGCATCCTTAAGAAATCCTGGGGGCCGGCGCCGCGGCTCACTAGGCTAATCCTCCGCCTTGCGGCTCCGGCACACCAGGTTCTAGTCCCGGTCGGGGCGCCGGATTCTGTCCCGGTTGCCCCTCTTCCAGGCCAGCTCTCTGCTGTGGCCAGGGAGTGCAGTGGAGGATGGCCCAGGTGCTTGGGCCCTGCACCCCAAGGGAGACCAGAAGAAGCACCTGGCTCCTGCCATCGGATCAGCGCGGTGCGCCGGCTGCAGTGCGCTGGCAGCGGTGGCCATTGGAGGGTGAACCAACGGCAAAAGGAAGACCTTTCTCTCTGTCTCTCTCTCACTGTCCACTCTGCCTGTCAAAAAAAAAGAAATCCTGGGGCCAACCCTCAACAAATACTGTTAGAGGTCCCCTTAGCATCCAGTTCCAACTCCTTCTTAGGAAATGGTCAGTAATGTTCATGAAACATGAGTCTGCGTTCTGAGCTGTTCAAAGTCCTTCACCTCCATAAGGTTTTCCCCACTTCTTCTCCCCTACTCTAGCCCACACCTCCCATTTAAGGATGTTGTTCTAATTATTGCCTCCCTGTGACTCACTTTGCTTAACTAGACACCTGTCACTGTGAATCCTTGAGGCAGGGCCCGAGTCTGTGAGTGTCATGTGTTGCATAATCTGAGGAAACCTGATAGGGACTTGCTGGCTGGCGATGTTGACTGATACAACTCGCTACCTGGTATTAAGGGCAACTCTTTGAAAGTAAGACATATTTGAAGGTGGCAGTGTGACAGTAACTCCTGACTTTCACAAGTGTTATTTTGGTTGAGTGGAGAAATATTCATCCTAGGGTAAGAAATGGAAGCAAGCTCTGACTCCATGGGAAAGAGGCCCCTCCTCTGCTTCAAAAGCTGAGACTTGCAAGTTCAGGGAGAGGAGTAGGTCCAGACTTGGCCATCCTGTGCTATCCCTTAGACTGTGAAGGTGTATAAATTAGCTAAAACACAACAGCAACAGAATGGCAGTGTAACTGAAGACAGTCTAGGCCTGCGGAGGTGTGATCTTCATACTTGAGAATATGATGGAGGTAAAGACATCTCCCAGTCTGCCCCTGAAGTATCACCCCTAAGCCAGCAATGGTAGCTTCATGCCTGACGTCACCAAAGAGATTTGCCTCAGCAGACAGGGATACCTCGCCACAGCAAAGCCATCTGGATGGGGCTCTATATGCCACGGTCAGCTGGATCATTTAGCATTGGACAGGGATACTTCGCCATGGCAAAGTCTCCAGGCTGGGGCTCTGACCTGGTGCCCAGATCATCCAGGTCAGTAGCACTCCCAGGATTCTTGTTTTTCAGCAGGGAGATGGCCATGGCCATAGAATGAGGCTCCTCTATACACTTTGGTGGCATTTTTATTTTCTCTCCTCAGTATTACAGTATTACAGTAATCAGTAAATATTTCTTGGAGCAAGAAAGTGTCCTGCAGGTTTGTAAATGTCATAGGAAGAAGTTCCTGAAGAAAAGGAAGCTATTATGAAACAAGTAGATGAGGGATAATTTAACTTGAATAGGGTGAAAAAGTAACCTAATACTGTGCCCAAGTCAACTAATAAAGCATCAATGTTTAAATGATAAATTATGTTTTTATTGGTATAATTCTGTTCTCACTTATTTGAGTTCCCTTTCCTGCCCCAAACTACACACATATGCATTCATGTATAGTGTTTCTCCAGTTTATGCAATAAGATTTTACTGGTTGTTCACTCTTATGAAAGAATATTTTAATATGTGGTTTTATAAGAAAATACGGACATCTGTACCAATAGAAAATTGTCAACACACGCAACTCAGTACATCCAAAATTAAATTTAATGTATTTCCTCCAAACCAGCCTCCTTCCTAAGCATCTTATCCTACAGAATGGCCTCTGTCTGCTGGTTTCCTTCAGTTTAAAATCTGGGAAATTTAGTTGATTTCTCCTTGGTTTAGCCACTTCCCATCTTCAACAGGTCATCAGATGTCTTGCTTCTACCTGCCAAATGTCTCCACCTCCCTCCTCTGTCACCGGGCCCTCCTGTCACTGCCCTGGACCAAACCTTCCTGATCTTTATTCTGTTCTACTCCAACTCTCTCCAGTCAGCTTTTCTATTTTCCACTGACTCCCTGTATTCCAATCTGTCCCCCATTTCTCCCAGCCTGTCTATTTGTAAGTGCATCCCTGCTCACGTCCCCAGCCAACAAGGACAACCTCCTGGTGTGACTGACCAAGCCCTCATGCCCACATCTGTGGGCTCATCCCCCCTCTTCACACACACACACACACACACACACTTAAGCCAAGGCCCCACTCTGCCCTCCCAAACACACCCTGCCCTTCCACTGCTCCTGCTTTCTGCTCCCAGAAATATCTTCTACCCCACCCTTGCCCTGCCTGATAAATCCTCATCATCCTCAGGGCTGGGCGTGAGCATGGCCTCTGCCACCATTGTTCCAACCTGGTTACTCTGGGCCTGCGTGTGCTTCCCAATTGAGGCATTATACCACTCAGAGCCTGACCTGTGGGTGAGGCCACACCTGCCTACAAGGAATGGCTCTCACCTGAAGGGGAGGTAATTCACAGCATCCAACTCCAAGGATGGACAGGAATTCCACAGTTGAAGTACAACTGAGAGTGAAGGCAATGTTGTGGACTACAGGGGGTCCCCAGGGCCAGGAATAGCCCCTTGATTGGTCGGCTCACCTGGGGTGCCCCTCATAGAGACAGGCAGGGAGTTAGGAAGCAGGGGCTAGGCCAGGTGTCTGTGGAGGTGCATCATCGCCACGGGGCTAACAGAATTTCTCAATATGGGATGCTCAGAAACTGCCTCAGAATCACCTGTGGGATTTATTTCAAAATAATGATCCTTGAGCCCCACCTTTGATGATAAATCAGATCCTGTAGAGATTAGACCTGTTCTGGATGTTAACAAGATTCTCGGGAGATTGTTACTCATGCAAAAATATCCTGAACTCCTAGAATGAGAGACAAAGCATCTTACAACAGGGTAACAAGACAAGGCTACTAAACCCAGCCTTCAGAGCTGGATTCCACCCTGAACACACAGTTCCCTAAAAAGAAAATAATCAGTATTTTCATCACTTAATTGCAATAATGCATAGAAAGATAATGCTGGAGTCTAGAGGTAAAAGTTGGGAAGACAGTCTAATGTCAAGACCTGATGGCTATCAGCCCCTACTTCCTAAATTTTTTGGGCTGCAAATACATTTAGTCATGTATGGAAGACATGGGGCATATGCCTGACACAGTAGGTCGTATCTAGATGTCAACTACCTGAGGATTGTCTCAAGATTTCCCCTTATGTGCATTTTCCTGAGCCATTTTTGAAGGTTCTAAGGGAGATAGGCCAGGAAGGGCCCCCACCCCCCACCCCGGCTACCCCCCACACACCTGGTGCCCATGAAGCTACATCAGTAGGTGCAGGCCATGCTCACTGGTCTCACGTGTGGATGGAGGCACATGCAGATAGGGGCGCTCTTGAGCAGAGTGTTTGCTCCTGTTCACCAAGTCCAATGCTGCTGCCCTCCACAGGCCATTCTACCAAATATCCTGATCTCTCCACCCTGAGTTGTGGGGATAACTCATAGTCACTCAGGCAGCAAAATGGTCCAGAAAGACTGAAAGTAAAGAAGCTGTGTTACACAAGATGAATCTGTGCAAAAAAGGCAGAAGATGATGCCATTAGTTACAGAATGGGTCCTGGAGTGCTCTTCCTGTTGCCCTCTGTACCAATGGGGCTTAAATTTCATGGCGTGGGGGGAGACAGAGGTCAGAGTGAATTTTTGCCCCCTCCTGGTGTGCTGTGCTTGTTGGCTAGGGCTCCCTTTGCTCCTCAGCTGCACCCAACTCACCACCTGGAACACAAAGTATCCCAAACTCAACCTATCTCCTCCCCTAAATTGTTCCTTCCCTAGTATTTACTAATTCAAACTTAAAGCAGATTTAAAGTATAGGGATACTTTAAAATCTTCAGAAATTTGAAAACCATAGTAGCTTTCCCATAGTACACATTTTCCGTGAGCCTTTTGAAGACCTCTTCATATGCATGGATTCCAAATTGTTTTTCATCAAAGTAAACTTATCTTTCAGCTACATTCTCCACTAACTTTTTGACGTATCATTGTAGGTAATTTTTAATTATGGGACACAGACTCCTGTAATTCTTGATGAGAAATGATAAACCTGAGTCTGATTCCATTTGTGCGTTTTTTGAGCTCTTTTACCTTGAGCAAGTGATAAGATCTCTCTAAACATTTTATTCCCCCTTCAAAGCAGGTGGAATCATAACTACCTATTTTACAAGTTTGTTTTGAGTATTCATGAAATTTATAGGGGTGTGTGTTTTATAAGCTATAAAAGAATAGATGACGGAGCTGGTGTTGTGGTACAGTGAGATAAAGCCCTGGTCTGCAGCACCGGCATCCCATATGGGCACCAATTGGAGTCCCGGTTGCTCCACTTCCTATCCAGCTCTCTGCTAATGTGCTTGGGAAAGCAGCAGAGGATGGTCCAAGTCCTTGGGCCACTGCACCCATGTGGGAGACCCAGGGAAATTCCTGGCTCCTGGCTTTGGATCAGCTCAGCTCTGGCCATTGTGGCCATTTGGGGAATGAACCAGCAGATGGAAAACTTCTCTCTCTCTGTCTCTACCTCTCTCTATAATTTTGTCTTTCAAGTAAATAAAATAAATCAAGAAAGAAAGAAAGAGAGAGAGGCTGGTGCCACAGCTCAGTAGGCTAATCCTCTGCTTGCGGTGACGGCACCCCGGGTTCTAGTCCCAGTCGGAGTGCCGGATTCTGTCCCAGTTGCTCCTCTTCCAGTCCAGCTCTCTGCTGTGGTCCGGGAGTACAGAGAAGGATGGCCCAAGTCCTTGGGCCCTGCACCCGCATGGGAGACCAGGAGGAGGCACCAGGCTCCTGGCTTTGGATCAGCACGGTATGTTGGCCGCAGCGCTACGGCTGCAGCAGCCATTGGAGGGTGAACCAACAGAAAAAGTAAGACCTCTCTCTCTCTCTCTCTCTCTCACTGTCCACTCTGCCTATCAAAAAAGAAAGAGAGAGAGAAGAAGGAAAGAGAGAAAGAAAAAGAGGAAGGAAGGAAGGAAGGAAGGAAGGAAGGAAGGAAGGAAGGAAGGAAGGAAGGAAGGAAGGAAGGAAGGAAGGAGGGGGAGGGAGGGAGGGAGGGAGAGGGGAGGGAGGGAGGGAGGGAGAGGGGAGGGAGGGAGGGAGAGGGGAGGGAGGGAGGGAGGGAGAGGGGAGGGAGGGAGGGAGGGAGAGGGGAGGGAGGGAGGGAGGGGGGATGGAGGGAAAGAAAAAGAAGATTCTGCTGAACTCTCCGGAGAGCCCATTGTGGACCGGGAAATCCAACATTAGTTCCCAAGCCCAGTTCAAGGACAGTAGAGTACCAGGAGACAACTCCCAGCAAAACCCCTTGGTTTTATTAGGGTGCTCTCAAGCTGAAGGGAGTGTCCAAGATTACTAAGAAACCATGTCAAATACAGAATTCACCAAAGTTACACAGATCCAAGAAAGTGGCATTCAGCAACCCACCTCCCAACACCATTCCACCAAAAAAGAAACAGTCCTTGGAAGACAGTCTTTCCTCAAGTTTATTGGAAATAACTCTTGCTGTAAGCATAATCTGTGAAGAGGCTGGTGCTGTGGCATAGCAGGTAAAGCCGCTACCACCCGCAGTGCTGGCATCCCATATTGGCAATGGTTCAAGTCCCAGCTGCTCCACTTCTGATCCAGCTCTCTGCTATTGCCTGGGAAAGCAGTGGAAAATGGCTCAAGTCCTTGGGCCCCTGCACCCATGTGGGAGACCTGGAAAAAGCTCCTTGCTCCTGGCTTCAGATCGGCACAGCTCCCGGCCATTGCAGCCAATTAGGGAATGAACCAGCAGATGGAAAACTTCTCTCTCTCTCTCTGCCTCTCCTCTCTCTGTGTAACTCTGACTTTAAAGTAAATAAGTAAATCTTTAAAAAAAATCTGTAAAGACTACAAAAACCCAAAATAAGATAATGATGTGTTCATTAGTGCAGGGACAGGACCAGATACTGAGAAAAGTGTGACATTGAGAGAACCCTGGAAAACCTGATAAAAATGAGTAGAAATGTCAGGTCTGTCAGGGAAAATGTCTTCTCTTTGTTGTCCATTGATGTATTGCAGATACCTAGTATAAGCCCTTGCACATAGTAGATACTCAGTTAATGCCTATTGAATTTATTTGGACTGAAAGTTTTTTTTAAAAAAAAGTTGCTGCTTGTTCTTCTTTTTTCCTTCTTTCTGACAACAGCCCCCATTTTTATTTTGAGTTCCACAAAGCTCACTCCTGTCTTCTACCGAGAGTTTCACACACACACACACACACACACACCCTAGCCTTATAAATAAAACATATAGCTAAGGTATAAGCCATTCAACATACAACATTGCTCCAGCGACAGCTACTGGTTCAGCAGGGAATTTTCCCATTAAACAAGTACTTAGCACGAACCATGTGTCAGGCACTATGGTAGGCACTGGAGATTTAGCACACATCAAAATGGATAAGACCCCTGCCCTCATGGGAGCTTGCATTGGGGTGAGGAGGAGCCTACATGTATAATAAATAGATTCATATGTATTTCTGCAAGTGCATGTCTTCATATATGTATACATGTGTGTATATATGCATTGTGTGCGTATAGGTATACGTGTGTGGCTGCAATGTGGAAAAGGGATGGGAAAAATACCACAATATGAGGTGACTTAGGGGACTGTTTCAGTGATCCAGAGGAGGAACCTTGGAGTTTGAACCAGGATAGTAGCAGCAGGCAAGTGGGTAGACTTGAGGGACATCAGGATGTGGTGATTAGTTGTGTGGATGAAAGAGAGAAACCATTGTAGAAAATTATGTGAGTCCAACTGGGGCATCTGTGTGATGGTGTTACCATATGCATCCAAAGAGAGCAGGGAAGAGAAGCAAGCATGAGAGAGGGAATCACAAATTTAGCTTGGGTCCCAGAATTTGGGAAATGGTCACATTCAGGTATCCACAGGGAGTTGGGTATGTGGCTGGGACTCTGAAGGGAGACTTGGAAGACAAAAAGAGAGGTTAACATGGAGATTAGTAACTGAAGCCAGGAAACTGCATCCGTTGATAACAAAAAGGGACCCCAGTGGTTTAATCACCAAAATAGGTAAGAGGTTACTACAACTCAGTAGTAAAAAAAAAAAAAAAAAAAAAAAAAAAACCTAACAAACTGATTCAGAAATGGGTTAAGGTGTGAACAGACATCTCTCCTAAGAATATACACAAATGGCCAACTTGAAAAAAAAGCTTAACATCACTAATTACTGGGACATGAAAAATCTGAACTGATACCAGCTCATACCTGTTATCGAAAAGTCAAAAGATAGAAAATGTTGGCAGGGCTGGCACTGTGGCATAGCGGGTAAAGCTGTGGCCTACAGCATCCCATATTGACTCCAGTTCGGGTCCCAGCTGCTCCACTTCCTATCCAGCTCCCTGCTGATACACCTGGGAAAGATGGCTCGTGTCCATGGTCCCTTCACCCACGTGGAAGCTACAGAGGAAGCTCCTGGCTCCTGGCTTCGGCCTGGTCCAGCCCCAGTTACTCTCTCTCTCTCTCTGTCTCTCCTTCTCTAATCTGCCTTTTAAATAAATAGACAAACCTTTAAAACACACACACACACAAGAAATGTTCATTAAAGGGCAGGTGGAGGGACAGTTGCAGAACAGGTCTAGAGCAGATCTGAGAAAGCCTTCTTGCCACCCGTGGTTTGAGCCCTGATCAGCCCCGATGGGCTCCTAACGTGAGAAACAGCGCCATCTAGTGGACACTGAGGTGTGTAGCGGCGAGAAGCTGATTTTAGCGATTGTCCATAATCACGTTGAGTGATTCGGAGTGCGTTTAAGAGACATTTTACAGCAAGAAACATAGGCCACAGAGACTAAGTTTGATTTCCCCGCAGGTTACTCTAGTTCTCAAGTGACAGATCTAGGATGGGTGCCTTGCAGGGGGCTGGAGACCACGGGACGCGCTCGGAACTGGCTTGACCTCGACCAGAACGCCGGTAGAGGTCTCCCTGCTGCCTAAGACCCACACGTGGTCTTGATCAAATCCCCATTCCCCGCGCTGCTGAGTGCCCGCCCGCCAGCTTTCCGTGGATTCCAGACTCTTCTTTCACTGCCTTCCTCAACCCTGCATTTTAGGGCTGTTCCTTTATCTTCGCCTCCGCACCGCCTAGAACATGGAAACAAACTTTCTACAGTGTCACGGCTGAGCACAGCCAACAGCCACCTCACCCCGCCTAAACCAGACACCTCCGCTGAGCTCCCACCAAGGTGGAAACTGAACATGAAAGCCCCTGTGTTGGCAACGTGTTAATGCTCCCAATATGATCTGTGGACAGAGTGCCCATATAATCCATCTTCCAAGCCAGGACACCAAAAATCCTGAAAATTTTAGCTGGACGTATGGCGATAGATGAAATCTGTACTCTGTTAACAACTGGTTTTATTTTCTTGCTGCAGCTTTAAAATCATTCTATATAACAACTGCTTTCCAAAATAAATTTCTCTTCTAAAATAGCATGTATCTGGGCCAGGCATTGGCCTCACGGTTGAGACGCCTATGACATTGCAGTCACAGGATTCAATTGCCAGCTCCAGCTTTTTATTCTAGCTTCCTACGGATGCAGATCCTGGAAAGCCGTGGTGATGGCTCAAGTAATCCTTCCTGCTGCCCACATGGAGATCTGGTTTGAGTTCACAGCTCCAAGTGTCAGCCAAGCTCCCACTATTACAGGCGTCTGGGGATTCAACCAGTTGATAAGAGTGCTCTCTGCACTTGCTCGCTCTCTCTAGTTCTCTCTCTCTCTCTCTCCCTCTTTCTCTGTGTCATTCTGCCTTTCAACTAAATAAAGCTTTCAAACAAAATTCATGTTAAAACTGAAAACAAAAAATAAAGCTACTCCTCTTCCTGCACTGCCCATGTCCAGAATGGCTCTGTGTGGTGGCAAGAACCTGAAACACAACTGTCAGGGTCCCCTCTCGGGTCCTAACACACTGATTCTGTGCACTCTTTCCTCCCCACCACCACAGCACGGCTCAGGATTGCTGCATATCCACCGGAGCTCCTCGCCGGCCTCCTGCCTTGCTCAGCCAGGCACATCTTTTAAAATGCACTTGGGAGGGGCGGGCATTTGGAGCTCCAGCTTGAGATGCTGGTTTCGGGTATCAGAGTGCCTGAGTTGTAGTAATGGCCCTGCTTGCAATCCAGACTTTTGCTAATGCACACCCTGGGAGGCCTCAGGCTCAAATACTTAGGTCTCTCCACTCAAGCAGGAGACCTGCATGGAGTTCCCAGCTTCTGGTTCCAGCCTAGCCCTGCCCCAGTTGTTGAAGGCATTTGAGGAATGAACCAGCAGATAGAGTCTCTCTCTCTCTCTCTCTCTCTCTCTCTCTCTCCTCTCTCTGCCTTTCAAATAAAATTCATTTTTAAAGTACAAATCTGAGTTCGCCCCCACCTTTCTTTAAATTAGTGAAACGCAAAAGGAGTTCCATGTCAGTGTCAGCCTGTGGATTCTGAAACCTGGCTGTCCTCTGGTAAGACTAGAAACAGAGAGCATTCGTTCAGTAGCTTGCAGAGGAAGCTAGTTTAAAACCTGAGGCTGCCAATTTGAGTGTCATAGCTTTCTATTTTATTTTCCCAAGAGTTCAGACTTAGTTTGTCTTATGTAAGTATTGATTCAAGATAAATTGAAAATTAAAAAGAAAAAAAGCTATTCCTTTACTTAGTTTGAAAGGCACATCTGTGAATTGTTGGCCTATTCCCAGTTACCTTCAAGACAAACAAAGCTCCTGGGAGGCAATGGTGATGACTCAAGTTATTGGGTTCCTGGCACACATGTGGGAGACCTGGATGGAGTTCTCAGCTCCCAGCTTTGGCCTGGCCCAGCCCCTGGGGTTGCAGGCATTTGAGGAGTGAACCAGTGGATGGGAGCTCTCTCATGCTCTCTTGCTCGCTCGCTCGCTCGCTCGCTCTCTCTTGCTCTTAAATAAATAAATAAGCAGATAAATAAGTAAATTTGGAATTCCCATGGGGTGTGACACTCAGTCCTTCATTCACTCACCGCCCACTCCCACTCCCACTGCAGCTTCTCTTCTCAGGGCTCCTTAACACGTGTTCCACACAACCACCAGGCCTCACTTGTGCCTCCCAGTCCTACCTATGCTGTCCTGTCCCTTATGGTCTTCACTTAAGGCCTGCGCATCCTTTCAGACTCAGCTCAGCCCCTGAGGGTTCCTCAGACTGAGCGTGACTGCCCCTCTGTGTTCCTGTGTACCCTCCGACGACCTCCATAGGAGCACTGATTTCTGCTCCTTCTCTGTTGAGTGAGTGACTCTGTCCTATCCTATTTTTCTCCCCCTCCATTTGCCCAGTAGCTAACACAATAATTGCTAACCCAATGACTTAATAAATAAATGAGAGATTGTATTGATAAAAATTTTCTTGATAACCTCATGGATAAGACAGTAAAAGGAAACGAATTTTCAGCTTTGTAACTTCATAGTTAGATGGTCAAAAAGCTGCCTAGAGCATGCACAACACAACTTTATTAAGAAATAAATTTATTATTGAGCACGAGTGCTTAGCATGATTGACTACAGAAGTAGAAATCTCATTCATCGCTTACTGTGACTCCACCACTGGTGTTGATGTTCCCATGGTGATGAAACTTGGTAGCAAAGAGTGACACTTGTGATGGTGTCATGTGCACCAGCTCAGGCAGGCTGACTCATGCCAGCAACTTTGCAATAATGCCTCCCAAGGATGGGAAGACCTGTTTTCTACATGGGAAGCCACTGACCTAATTACCCAACCCATTGAGTTCCTGCTTTCCACTAAGTCAGCAAAGAAGAATAACTAAGGGCAGAAGAAAGCAGTCCATCCCAACTTCCCATTGCCTGTGTTCAGTGGCTGCCCAGATCCAGCAATCAGCCCCAGAATCTGGGAAAAGAAAAAGCCTGTTTATGTGAGTGCAGTGAGTAAGTCCCGCCTTCCCCCAGTACCCACACTTTGGTCCTTAGGCATAAAACTGTCTTTATCCAGGTGTCTTCCCTAAAGAGTGGTGGGACTAGAGACGGTAATGACCCCTTTCAGAACACAGATCAACTTAGCTGGAAGCAAAGGTGAAAGCCAAGGGGTCCAGTCAGGTCTCTGCTTGTCACACAGCAGACAGGATGCTCGTTGCTACATTCTCAGCTGTTATCAGTGTTCAAAGTGTATGCAGAGTTACTCGTGGCTCCTCCCCAGCCCGGTACCCCAGGGTAGACATGGCCTCCTAAGCATGGCCCATTTCTCATTAGCTTTTTGGCTCAGAAAATCTACATGCTTCTAACTGGCCTAATTGGCCTTATTTTACATAGGGTCATTATCTTAGCAAAGTAAATTAGCGAATTGATGGAGATGTTGTCAAGAGTGGTAATAATAACAGTAGTATCAGTGATGTGCTATGTTGTTACTTCTTGGACAAATTTTACTAAGTACTAGAAAGGCCACCACTATTCTATATAATACCTTTCTATGACTTGGAAAGAAATGACCCATCCTCAGACAGACACAGCACACATCCTGGTGCCCTATGTGAGTGCAGCATGGCTGTCACCCTCAGCCCTATGTCACCCTCTCTGTAGGATGCACTTGTGCAGGGGTCAATCCACACAATCATGTTCGATGACTCTCACATAGCAGAAACCCCCAGTAAAGAGTGAAAGACTGAATAGCCTGTCAGAAAAGAGGTAGATAGGATAAAAGCAACTATATGATGTGGGAACAAAGCTGGTTGTATTGCATTGGCACTTCCCATCTCCCTCAGTAAGCTTTCTGTGATTGATGGATGGAGAAGAATCATTTCAGCATCAATGTGTAGTCCTAGAATTGGCACAGCCAAGTCCTTACCTCAGTGGTCCCCATCCTCCTTCCAAAGTAATGGCAGCAGATAGCAATCACACCTTTCACCTTAGGGAAGCCCACCTTTGTTCCCAGTGTCAAACAGAGGTGTCAGACTGGTGACTGTCTTTTGCAGATGGAAGTTGCCATTGGCTCCATGGAGGTGGATGGGTTAGAAATGGCGCAGGATGCAGTATTCCTTCTGGCCCTGTAGCCAGCTGAAGCCAAGAAGAACTGAGAGCACCCAGATAAAATCCCTCCTCCGCATGCTGGTAGAATTGGAGTCCCCGAGAGGGTGGGTGGTTGGATGTTGGAAGCCAGGACTTCCTTCTTCCCATCCCAGGATTCTTTCCATGGCAGCAGTGGGCCAACCTGACAAATCTGGATTTCCTCCTCAAGTCAATTTCCTAGGTAACCTGATTTTTCCAAAAGCTCACTCCTTTAAACAATAGACCTCCAAGATGCAGTGTGACCACCGTGTTTAGAAGTGACATGAATTTCCATGGCATTGAAAGCCAAGACACTCTGGCAAAAAAAAAAAAAAAAAAAAATAACCTAAATGAAAGATCTCCACGAGTGAGATCCCAGTGGAAAGAACAGGTCATCAAAGAAGGAGGTACCTTTCTCTGAAGGGAGGAGAGAACTTCCACTCTGACTACGACCTTGCCTAAATATGATCAGAGTTGGTGAACTCAAAAGGCTTCCATAGCCTTGGCAACTCATGACAAGAGCCTAGGGTGATTACTGATGCCATACATGAGAGTGTCAATTTGTTAAGTGAACAACAGGAGTCACTGTGCACTTACTCCTCATGTAGGATTTCTGTCCTTAATGTGCTGTACATTGTGATTTAATGCTATAACTAGTACTCAAACAGTATTTTTCACTTTGTGTTTCTATACGGGTGCAAACTGTTGAAATCTTTACTTAATATATGCTAAACTGATCTTCTGTATATAAAGAGAATTGAAAATGAATCTTGATGTCAATGGAAGGGGAGAGAGAGCGGGAAAGGGGAGGGTTGTGGGTGGGAGGGAAGTTATGGGGGGGAAGCCATTGTACTCCATAAGCTGTACTTTGGAAATTTATATTCATTAAAAAAATAAAAATAAAAGATATACAAAAAAAGTGATATAAATTTAAGAAACAAGACACTACATCCCCTTCCAGAGATTGAGAAAAGACATTCATGTCTCAAAGGCCAAGAAAAGCATTGCAGAACCAGTTTAACTTTGCTCAACAAGATTTTTCAGGGACCGGCTCTGTGGCACAGCAGGTTAACGCCCTGGCCTGAAGCACCGGCATCCCATATGGGCACCGGTTCTACTCCCAGCTGCTCCTCTTCCAATCCTTCTCTCTGCTATGGCCTGGGAAAGCAATAGAAGATGGCCCAAGTCCTTGGGCCCTTGCACCCGCATGAGAAACCTGGAAGAAGCTCCTGACTCCTGGCTTCGGATCAGCGCAGTTCCATTGCAGCCATCTGAGGAGTGAACCAGTGGATGGAAGACCTCTCTCTCTGTCTCTACCTCTCTCTGTAACTCTGTCTTTCAAATAAATAAAATAAATCTTTTTAAAAAAAGATTTTTCAGTCACGGATTCATATTTGCATAGCAGTTTCTCATCCCCACAGAACAACTATTCCTCTAGACAGTTTCAGAAAAACAGTGAATTCTTTCCAAGTCACAAAACTAGCCAAGGGACAACCAAGAAAACCAAAACACATGGATTACCCTCCCAGCCAAAATCTTTCTCCGTCAATTGAAAGTATGTCTTGACATTTCCTATTTGTTAAAGCCTGGTCCAGGAGAACAGAGAGGTACAAAGCAGCTGTGGTTGAGGTAGGGAAGCTGTCACTTCAGACTACCTGGGTGTGACAAGACTCCTGAAGACAACTGAAATGCTGTGTCTGTCTCACCTCCAGTGGAGCACCATGCCAATTTCGGTCCCAGGACTTGGGACAGGGAGGTTCATTTACTGTTAGTGAAGTGCTTTGATCGCCTCACTTGAAAAGAGGCTCTCACAAAATCAAGGAGCTGTTAAGCTGGAGGCAAGAGTTGGCGACCAGGTCAAAAGCCATGGAGTGGGGAAACACCCATTGTTTAAATCTTCTGTGAAGGGAAGAATGGTGTAGAAGCCGTTTCCAGTCCAAGAGCCAGAACTAAAAATGGAAGCCTTTTGATTCCAGTATAAATGGTAAATAACATATGGTTGACTACAACACAAAACGCAAGTTTTGAAAAATTGTATTACATTTAACCAGAAATATTTCAAAAATAAATATTCCTGGAATGTTTGCTTATTATATAAAGATATAATTGTGCTTTGCTTTAATCTACACTCATCTGTCCTCTATTTAGCATAATGTTTCATTTTAACGTAAACAGAAGAAAATAGTCCCTTGAAGACGATGGTTTACTCACTATATAAAAGTTTTTTAATGTTCCAAATCATAGTAATTGAAATTACAGGCTGTGGAGTGAGACAGATGGGGTTAAATCCCCTTTGCCTCCAGCAGCCCCATAAAGATGTGCTGTGGAAGTGGATTATAAAAATGTCATGCTTAGCAAAGTGCCCTGCTTATAATTCCTCCTCCAAGAATGGCAGTGTGGATGGCTGGAGTCATAGCTGGAAAAAGTAATCATTCACAGTTATTATTTATCAATAATAGTAGAAGATAGAGAGGAACTGGTAGATCCACTTTGAAACACTATTCTATATTATCTACCATAGCTGAATGTTTGCATACTCTATGGCTCAGCAATCTCATTCCCAAGTAGTATGTCTATGTACACAAATATGTTATTTTTATACATACACACATCAAGAATGCATACATATTCCACAGAAAGACATGAACTAGAATGTCCATGATAATACTACTTGTAATAACCAAAAGCTGGAAATTTTCAATGCTCATTAAGAGGAGACGGATAAATAAATATTGATGTATTCAAAACTTATGGGAATGTACAGCAATGCTAATGATGATCTAGAACTACATGCAAGACTGTGAATAATATTTTCACAAATGAATTGAAAACAGGACATACTATATGATCCCATCCATGTAAAGAACAAGCACAGACAACATACCGTGTTAGGGCTGGCACTGTGGCATACCAGGTAATGTAGCCACTTGCTAGGTTGGCATCTCCTGTGGGCACTAATTTGTGTTCAGACTTCTTCACTTCTGATCCAGCTCCCTGTTAATGGTCTGGGAAAGCAGTAGAAGATAGCACAAGTGCTTGGGCCCCTGCTACCTTCATGGGAGACCTGGAAGAAACTTCTGGCTCCCTGACTTCAGCCTGGCCCTGCGCTGGCCATTGCAATCATCTAGGCAGTAACCAGCAGGTGGAAGACCTCTCTGTCTCTCCCTCTCTCTCAGTAACTCTGACTTTCAAATAAGTAAATCAACCAAAAAAAAAAAAAAAGGACAATGTGTATGTTGTTGAGATAGACCTATAGGAACTTCTGGAAGTCTTGATCTGGGAGGTGGTTAGTTGGCTGTGTTCACTTTGTGACATTCAGTTTAGTTATATAGCTATGTATACCTTTTGTATGTATGTTATCCTTGGAAATAAGTTTTTTTTTTTTTTTTGACAGGCAGAGTGGACAGTGAGAGAGAGAGACAGAGAGAAAAGGTCTTCCTTTGCCATTGGTTCACCCTCCAATGGCCGCCGCGGCCGGTGCACTGCAGCCAGAGCACCACACTGATCCGAAGCCAGGAGCCAGGTGCTTCTCCTGGTCTCCCATGCGGGTGCAGGACCCAAGCACTTGGGCCATCCTCCACTGCACTCCCGGGCCACAGCAGAGAGCTGGCCTGGAAGAGGGACAACCGGGACAGAATCTGGCGCCCCAACCGAGACTAGAACTTGGTGTGCTGGTGCTGCAAGGTGGAAGATTAGCCTATTGAGCCACGGCACCAGCGGAAATAAGTTCTAAAAGAAACATACAGAGAGAGTACTCTGATGGTGTGAGGGACAGCGCCCTTGGGGAAGCTGTCAGTCAAAGCTGTGAGAGTCTGAACTACCCAACTCCAGGATCCAGAATATGCCATAGGGATCTTTGAGGAGGTTGAAGAAAATTAAAGTATGTGAAAGCATCCACCTCCTGGTGGATTTGCAATAGAAGATGGCTTAATCTTAGTCTGCCATTGGGGATATTCTGTTTTGATTGATGTGAACAAAGGGTTAATGTTGGGGGCTGTATGTCTCCTTTAATGTAACTTCTCTTCCCCAATTGAATTACAAATTTCTTCAAGGAAGAAGCCAAGTATTGTCCCTCTCCTGAAACCTTATGTCCCTGCAGCAGGGCTTCTCAAATAACACTGGCCCATGAATTTAAAATATTATCAAACAATCTTAGAGCCCATGAAGAAAATTATCCAAATGCAGTTTTAAGACCATTAAAATTTGGTCTTTAAAAAGTGCTGTAGCTGAAAACTCTGTAGCAAATTGGGTATAGAAGGAACATTCCTCAATTCAATCAAAGCAATTTATTAAAAAAAACACAGCCAGCATCCTACTGAATGGGGAAAAGTTGGAAGCATTTCCACTGAGATCTGGCACCAGACAGGGATGCCCACTCTCACCACTGCTATTCAATATAGTTCTGGAAGATTTAGCCAGAGCCATTAGGCAAGAAAAAGAAATTAAAGGGATACAAATTGAGAAGGAAGAAGTCAAACTATCCCTCTTTGAAGATGATATGATTATTTAGGGAATCCAAAGTAGCAGGGTATAAAATCAATGCACAAAAATCAACACCCTTTGTATACACAGGAAATGCCATGGCTGAAAAAGAACTTCTAAGATCAATCCCATTCACAATAGCTACAAAAACAATCAAATACCTTGGAATAAACTTAACCAAGGACATTAAAGATCTCTATGATGAGAATTACAAAATCTTAAAGAAACAAATAGAAGAGGAAACCAAAAAATGGAAAAATCTTCCATACTCATGGATTGGAAGAATCAATATCATCAAAATGTCCATTCTCCCAAAAGCAATTTATAGTTTCAATGCAATATCAATCAAAACACCAAAGACAATCTTCTCAGATCTGGAAAAAAATGATCCTGAAATTCATATGGAAGCACAGGAGACCTCAAATAGCTAAAGCAATCTTGTACAACAAAAACAAAGCCGGAGGCATCACAATACCAGATTTCAGGACATACTACAGGGCAGTTGTAATCAAAACAGTGCTGCTCCTCATGGGCAGCAGGTCCTATAGAGCTCCTCAGGGCCAGCCTGGGGAGCTCTGGGGCTGAGCGGGATGATGAGTGTCGGCAGCAAAGGAACCACACCAGAGCCGGGAGATCAGTCAACGCCCAGGGCACAGGCAGGTTCTCGACTTTATTGGGAGGGGGAAAAGCTTTTATAGACACAGAAAGGGGGCTGTCCAGGGCACAAGGGAAGTGAGCCAACCAGCTAAAAGGTAAGATGGGACATGAGCCGGGCACGCCCTCAAGGGCCTATCACAGCCAAGGACACATACTGTTCATGAATACAGAAGTCTCCTGTCAGGCTAGGTACCTCCCCTGGGGGCCATCTTGGATTGTTGGAAACACTGAGTCACTGGGATGCAGAAGTGCCGCAAACTCGAGCAAAGGCTTAGCAAGGTTGTTTCCTTTTCGATTGGATCCCCCAGCAAAACAGCATGGTACTGGTACAGAAACAGACAGATAGACCAATGGAACAGGATTGAGACACCAAAACTCAATCCAAACATCTACAGCCAACTTATACTTGATCAAGGATCTAAAACCAATCCCTGGAGTAAGGACAGTCTATTCAATAAATGGTGCTGGGAAAACTGGATTTCCATGTGCAGAAGCATGAAGCAAGACCCCTACCTTACACCTTACACAAAAATCCTCTCAACATGGATTAAAGATCTAAATCTACGACCCAACACCATCAAATTATTAGAGAACATTGGAGAAAGCCTGCAAGATATAGGCACTGGCAAAGACTTCTTGGAAAAGACCCAGAGGCATAGGCAGTCAAAGCCAACATTAACAACTGGGATTGCATCAAATTGAGAAGTTTCTGTACTGCAAAAGAAACAGTCAGGAAAGTGAAGAGGCAACTGACAGAATGGGAAAAAATATTTGCAAACTATGCAAGAGATAAAGGGTTGATAACCAGAATCTACAAAGAAATCAAGAAACTCCACAACATCAAAACAAACAACCCACTTAAGAGATGGGCCAAGGACCTCAATAGACACTTTTCAAAAGAGGAAATCCAAATGGCCAACAGACACATGAAAAAATGTTCCAAGATCACTAGCAATCAGGGAAATGCAAATCAAAACCACAATGAGGTTTCACCTCACCCCGGTTAGAATGGCTCACATTCAGAAATCTACCAACAACAGATGCTGGCAAGGATGTGGGGAAAAGAGGACACTAACCCACTGTTGGTGGGAATGCAAACTGGTTAAGCCACTGTGGAAGTCAGTCTGGAGATTCCTCAGAAACCTGAATATAACCCTACCATACAACCCAGCCATCCCACTCCTTGGAATTTACCCAAAGGAAATTAAATTGGCAAATAAAAGAGCTGCCTGCACCTTAATGTTTATTACAGTTCAATTCACAATAGCTAAGACCTGCAATCAACCCAAATGCCCATCAGCAACAGACTGGATAAAGAAATTATGGGATATGTACTCTATAGAATACTATACAGCACTAAAAAGAATGAAATCCAGTCATTTGCAACAAAATGGAGGAATCTGGAAAACATCATGCTGAGTGAAATAAGTCAGTCCGAAAGGGACAAATATCATATGTTCTCCCATATCAGTGACAACTAACCGAACACCAAAAAGGAAACCTGTTGAAGTGAAATGGACACTATGAGAAACAATGACTTGATCAGACCTTGCCCTGACTGTCGAGGAACAACTTAATACTTTATCCCTTTAAGTATTTCTTTTTTGTTCTACTTAATACTTTTGGTTGAACTCTTTAATTAACACACAATTATTCTTAGGTGTTTAAATTTAACTGAAAAGTAATCCCTGTTAAATATAAGAGTGGGAATAAAAGAGGGAGAAGATGTACAGTTTGGCGCATGCTTAATTAGACTTGCCCCAAACGGTAAAGTTAGAAACGTGCCTGGGTTTTCCAATTTAATCCCATCAAGGTGGCATGGACCAACGCCATCTCACTAGTCAAAGTGATCAATTTCAGTTCACAATTGATCATAATGATAGGACTAAGAGTCAAAGGGGTCACATAAACAAGACTAGTGTCTGCTAATACTAAGTGATAGAATTAGAAAGGAGAGAACGATCCAACATGGGAAGCCGGGTACACAGCAGACTCATAGAATGGCAGATGTCCTAAATAGCACTCTGGCCTCAGAATCAGCCCATAAGTCATTCTGATCTGGCTGAAGAGCCCATGAGAGTATTGTAGGCATGGAAAGCCAAGACATTCTGGAAAAAAAGAAAAAAAAAACCTAAATGAAAAATTTCTGCGAGTGAGATCCCAGTGGAAAGAACGGGCCATCAAAGAAGGAGGTACCTTTCTCTGAAGGGAGGAGAGAACTTCCACTTTGACTATGACCTTGTCTAAATAAGATAAGAGTTGGTGAACTCAAAAGGCTTCCATAGCCTGGCAACTCATGACAAGAGCCTAGGGTGATTTCTGATGCCATACACGAGAGTGTCAATTGTTAAGTCAACAACAGGAGTCACTGTACACTTACTCCTCATGTAGGATCTCTGTTCTTAACGTGTTGTACAATGTTAATTAATGCTATAACTTGGACTCAAACAGTATTTTACACTTTGTGTTTCTGTGTGAGTGCGAACTGTTGAAACGTTTACTTAATATATACTAAATCAATCTTTTGTATATAAATTGAATTGAAAATTGAAAATGAATCTTGATGTGAATGGAATGGGAGAGGGAGCAGGAGATGGGATGGTTGCGGGTGGGAGGGAAGTTATGGGGGGGAAAGCCACTGTAATCCAAAAGCTGTACTTTGGAAATTTATATTTATTAAATAAAAGTTTTTGTAAAAAGTGCTGTAGCCTCATGACTGGAGCATAGGGAGATTACTGATGCCATAAACAGGAGTGTCAATTTGTAAAGTCAACAACAGGAGTCACTGTGCACTTACTCCTCATGTAGGATCTCTGTCCTTAATGTGCTATACATTGAGATTTAATGCTATAACGAGTACTCAAACAGTATTTTTCACTTTGTGTTTCTATGTGGGTGCAAACTGTTGAAATCTTTATTTAATGTATACTAAACTGATCTTCTGTATATATAGAAAATTGAAAATGAATCTTGATATGAATGGAAGGGGAGAGGGAGTGGGAAAGGGGAGGGTTGCGGGTGGGAGGGAAGTCATGGCGGGGGGGAGCAAATGTAGTCCATAAGCTGTACTTTGGAAGTCTATATTCATTAAATAAAAGTTAAAAAAAAGTGCTGTAGCAATAGCTCATATATCCCAACAGATTCATAATCCACTGAAAACCCTGAAGAAAGTATAAAGGTTTCTGGGCTACCAAGAATGATAGCAAATAAAAATTCATTACACTGGCCTGATGCCTTTCACATTACAAGAAAGCCTATTTGTTACCCTCTTGGCCAATTAACTTTTAGTTTATGCACAGTTCTGGCAAACTGATTTCCTGGCTGGCAAAGATTAGAAAGAGCAAATGAGACAGGGCAGAGGTAGTAAGAGGCAGGGTATGAGGCTGCTCCTTGTGGTCCCCATGGCAATCACCAAGGTGTTGGGGAAAGGAAATCACCCTAACATTAACAGGAAAACAATCTGGGAAGTGTTCAAATGTACATACTCAAGCAAGTCGAAATGATTTCAAGCATTTGCAGAGCAGAAGCCGCGGAGCTGCAGGCTTGCCCGTCACAGATTATACAACATTAGCACCACAGCCATCAGTACTGCTCTCATCAGCCCATGGAGAGACGTGCTGAGGCACAGCCACACTTTTGACCTGGAATCCGCCTTTTCCCATCCATTTCACAACCCTTCAGAAACATCCTGGCATCACCTGGCCTTTCCTTTTCCAGCCAAGGACACCAGGCTCTCCTCTGTGGGATGCCCCACCCATCTCTCCTTTCTGCATCCTCCTGGGTCTCCAGGCCCAGCTAACTTCCCACTTCCTTCTCAAAGCCTTCCAGGCCCGGGTCCCTTAGAAGTACTCTGTGCTATGATGAGTGTTTGGGCCTGTGCTCTCAGAGTTTGCCTAAGGTTTGCTGCTCCACGTGCCCTTGGAGGGTGAGTACAGAGTCTAACCACAGGGATGTGGACTTTGGGGTCAGAAAGACCTGCAGCCAAATCTGAGCCCTGCTATGGATATGTTACCCAGTTCCATTGAGTTCCTACATCCTGATAAAATAGGCAGGGGTAGGTGTGAGAATAATCAAATGAAGTGATTGGGCCCATTACTGGTAGATTGCATCTGATACTGGGGATGCTTTAATTCATTACAAAAGGACTCTTAAAATAAACTAAGCATTAGGGAACTGCTAAACAGAGACACTGCAGAGGAAATAAGGGAGCTCTCAGGTTCATTCAAAGCCATCGTTCAGAGGTTGGTGTTGATTGGAAGGTGGCGGCATCTAGAACAGAGGTTAGGAAGCACTGTGGTTTGGATATGGTTTGAGTGTTGCCCCTCAAGCCTTCATGTGTTCGGAGCTTGGATCTCGGTGGTGTAATGTGGGAAGGTGGGGGCTTCAGAAGGAACTGAAGCAGTTATCACGAGAGCCTGGTTAGTCCTCAATAGAGGGGGTTGATACAAAAGGGCAAGCCTGGCTCCTGAGCCACCCCCTGGCTCCCTTCTGCTCGCAGCTACTCCAACCAGAGCCAGCACCATGCTGTTTGAACTTCCAGCCACTAAAACTGTGAGCTAACTAAGCCTCTTCGTAAGTACCCATCCATGGGTATCTCATTATAGCAACAGAAAATGAGCTAATCCTGGAGCTCTGGCTTTGAGTTCAATCTACTTGAGTTCAAATCTAAGCCATCAACATTTCTTAGCCCTGTGACCTTGAGCTGACCATATATCTATTCTATGTCTGAGTGCCCTTG
The DNA here is from genome assembly GCF_051225735.1 of Oryctolagus cuniculus. Taxonomy (NCBI): domain Eukaryota; kingdom Metazoa; phylum Chordata; class Mammalia; order Lagomorpha; family Leporidae; genus Oryctolagus; species Oryctolagus cuniculus. Next base: position 15,262,329 of record NC_142876.1, read on the forward strand.
TTTTTTTAGATGGGATCATGGCTTCCTCTCCATATGTTTAGAGTGATGATTAAATGAGACAGTGCGTCTGAAACTGGTTTATTGGTGAGTTGGCTTAAACAAGGTACTAGCAAAGTGCACTGGAATACTTTTTCTCAAATACCCTTTCACACCCATTCTGTTGCATTTTCCTTATCACCCCCTAGACTAAATCCCCAGACTAAAGCTTCTCCGGCCACATTCATAGATATATGAAAAGGTCTGGACAGGAATCTCAAATCCCCAAGGGAGAGTAAGCAGAGGTGGGCTTCCTCACCGCTCACCCCCTCAGCATTCTGCACACAGCACTTGTGGAGCAGGGGCAGGAAGAGAGAAGAGAGCAGAGAGGCCTTCCTCGCTGGTGCACTTGGAATCTAATCTTGGCGACAGGACATGCTGGATGTTAACTTTTTCCTGAGGTGTTCTTGTGGGTGCTCTGCAGACCTCACCCCCTCACAGGGAAGACCCCCTGAGCACAGTCTCCTTCGAAATAACCAAGCCCAACTAGTTCTGCATATCACTTTAGCTGACAGCAAGCATACCCCTCCCCTCTGCTAGGGCTCCTGCCCTTTCTCCTTGCTCTGCCTTAGGCATCCCTCCAGCCAGCATCTGTCCTTCATTTATGGCCAAATTTTGACTGGCACCATGGCTGGCAAACTGCTGCAGGGAAGTTGGTGTATCCTGGACAAGGGAGGGTGTTTAGCTGCACCCCTGGCCTCTGCCTACTTGCCGAATTCCATATTGTTGTGACAATAAAAATGTCCCCTAGGGGGCAGAATGCTCTTTCATTTGAAAATTATCGGCTTACGCTATCACAGGTACAAGTTGACCAAAATTTTCAGTGTTTTTCATGTCCCAGGAGTAAATTTTAAGCTCCCCGAACATTAGGCATAAAGAGGCGATAATCTCTCCCCTCTTCTAAAAACTTCCTAACCTTTTTCACAATTATTCCATATTTTCTGTTTTGTAACCTAGAGAAGAGGAACAACAAGCCCAAAGTGACAAAATCTGGTTTTTCAATCCTGCATAAGTGATATTCTTTGTTTAGAGTGTGGGAGTGTTTGTCATCTTTTTGACCCAACATGAATGGCAAAAGGAGACAGAAGCTGAGGACATCATAGGGACAGATTAAGGGCTAAATTGATTCAGGGACATCAAAACTAATTTAAAACAAGTGTACATCGTATTAAGAAAACTGTCCTTAATAAGGAAATATATTATGTACACACACCCTACCTAATAAAATTACACGTTGTAGGTGGGCCCAAGGAATAAAGGGCCAGAGGAGAGTTCCATGTCCACCTGCAAAGCCCTTGAGTTCGTGGTACCCTCCCACGTGGTTGAGAATCCTTCCAGTCCTGCCCTGCTCCTTTCTCCCCTAGGATGAATGGGGTGTGGGAGGAAGAAGCAAGAGCTGGTGCCCAGAAAGGAAGGGAAATAAGGTGGAAAGACCAGTCAATATTGTGACTCCCTTACAGTCTGTATCAACCCTCAGAAAAGCATTTGCATCCAGGAATGCTTCTGTAAATGGATGGCTTGATTCAATTTCAAAATAGTAAATCTAACTTAAGGGTCAAAATAACATGTAATTCAACAATTAGGAGAAATTCCACATTGAACCTTCAGAGCAAGAGGAATCTATGTACAATGATCACTAAGGCAGAGAGATGGGAAGGAATGTCACAACCTACAGAAAAATAGACCCTTTTGGTAGTGAATTAATAAATGAATCTGCAACACAGATAGCTTATCACATCAACTTTAAACATTTTTTTTTTTTGACAGGCAGAGGGGACAGTGAGAGAGAGAGACAGAGTGAAAGGTCTTCCTTTGCCGTTGGCTCACCCTCCAATGGCCGCCGCGGCTGGCACGCTGCAGCCGGCGCACCGCGCCGATCCGATGGCAAGAGCCAGGTGCTTATTTTGGTCTCCCATGGGGTGCAGGGCCCAAGCACTTGGGCCATCCTCCACTGCACTCCCTGGCCACAGCAGAGAGCTGGCCTAGAAGAGGGGCAACAGGGACAGAATCCGGCGCCCTGACCGAGACTAGAACTTGGTGTGCCAGTGCCGCAATGCGGAGGATTAGCCTAGTGAGCCGCGGCACCGGTCTAAACATTATTATTAATGCAAGTGACAAACTCTGTATCTAAAGTAACTAAATCCATAGACCTGGAAACAAAATGTGTCAGGACAGTGTGAGCATAGCTTTACTTATATTTTCTAAAGATGCTGGGTTCCTTTATTTTCCCACTATCACAGTAAACAAAAAGACAAGTTCCTTCAACACATAAAATTACTTTATTAGCTATTGCAAAAGTCTCTGTCAATTCAGGTTCCTGGTATGAGACATCCAAAACCATTTAGTAACCCCTGCCCCCAGTCTAGCACCACTAAATGACCAGGTGGGATGTCTATCAAGAATGAGAGTCAATTATTAAGAAGATATGAGCTTTTTGGGGGTGAGGGGGGTTCTTATACTTTCACTACTATAGGAATGTATTTCCATATCCCACATTCAAAAATCTAAAAAATGTTCTGCCAACAAAATTTTTCATTAGTTTATGTCAGTTCATTTGCCAGTAAAAGCTGATCTCTTATGGCTTACTTAGAGTCATTACTTAGCTATTTTATGTGTATATTCTACATTTTGTTGCAAAAATTTTGTACAGTGCTGTCTCAGATCCTATCAATGAAGTTGATACATAACATGCCATGTGTATCACATGTTACCTTTCTAAAATCTCAGAATTCAGAGTTTGAATAACAATATCTATTTCCCATAGTTTAACATGGGAACTTCTTAGCCTGAATATATGCCCAAGAGTCTAATACACTACAGTTTCTTTAGTTTTTCGGGAAATGAGATTGTCTAGAAAATTCTACATCTCAGTGAAGAAAGGCAAAGTTCTGGGGATAAGATCCTCCAGATATTTTCTTGTAGAAGAAGGTATTTCTGGCAATAACCCAGACAGTTTGACAAATACAGGGGTACATTAAAAACTTAATAGAAAAATGGAGTTAAAGGGTAAGCTTATTTTCTGGTACAAAAAAAAAAAAAACTGAAATCCAGGCATAGTACTTTTTATAATACTCATTTTCCATGACCTTTTTAAAGACCCCTCATGACAAATAAATATTTTTACTCTAAGATGACTACTGTTCATTAAAAGCACGTCCTTATCTTTTGTGGAGAACAAGGGAAATGAAAGAATTGGAAAGGAAGGGCCCATTACTGTGGAGGCTACACAGGAAAAGTACAAGTTGCTTCCTGATCCAGGAACATTAACAATATACTGTATTTAGAAAGTGATTCTCTGGATGCAGAGCTTGTAGACAAGTCCAAAGGGACTTAACTTGTGCTACCCTGCTTAAGGAGAACAGAACTTGCCAAAGAAAATGATGTTTCGAGTTTTGTTGTGCCTGATGATGTAAATAAATGGGTGGTCAGCATTGAACTCATCCTTGTGTTGCAGGATCCGTGATCCAGGCACCTCTATGGACTCTCCCCCATCTTCATTTATTTCCAAGCACACTCTGTGAATAACGTGTGATAGGGCCACTCCCTTGGTCTCTGACATTCCAGAAAAATCAGAGGTATTTTCATCAAAGATAGTTTTCAGCCCTAGATTTTCCAGGCTAGCTTTGGGATCAATCATCTTTTCCACCTTAAATTTTGGAATGGAGAGTTTGACTTTGGCATTAGCCATGGTGCTAGGATTTGTCCACTGCAACAGCGTCTCTGAGTTGAGCTGTTTCTCAATCTGAAAGACAAAAAGGAAAGGAAATTATTGTAGGAAGGAATAAAGTTACAACATCTTCAGCAGACTCATAGAATGATAACTGCTTTAAGTAACACTCTGATCTCAGAATCAGCCCTTAAGGCATTCTTGTCTGGCTGAAAAGCCCATGAGAGCATTTCAAGCATGGAAAGCCAAGATACTGAGGCAAAAAAAAAAAAAAAAATATTCTCCATGAAGAATCTCTGTGAGATCCCAATGGAAAGAAGTGGCCATCAAAGAAGGATATACTTTTCTCTAAAGAGAACAGAGAACTTCCACTTTGCTAATGGCCTTGTCTAAATACTGACGGAGATAGTGGATTCAAAAGGTTTCCATAGCCTAGACAGCTCATGTCAAGAGCCTCAGGTGGTCACTGACATCATACATAAAAGTGTTAATTGTTAAATTAACAACAGGAATCTCTGTGCACTTGCTTCCCATGCAGGACCTCTATCCTCAATGAGTTGTATTATGAGAGTTAAATGTGATACTTATTCTTTAACAGTTTGTGTGTGTGCATGTGTGTGCAAATTGTTGAAATCTTTACTTAGTATAGAGTTGGTCTTCTATGTACAAAGTTAATTGAAAATTAATCTTAATAGAGAATGGGACTGGGAAGGGGAGAGGGAGGAGGAGGAGGGGTGTGAGTGTGAGTGGGAGGGCAGGTATGGTGGGAAGAACTACTATATTCCTAAGGTTGCACATATGAAATTTGTCTTCCTTAAAAAATAAATTAATTAAGCTGGCACCGTGGCTCACTAGGCTAATCCTCTGCCTTGTGGCTCCGGCACACCAGGTTCTAGTCCAGGTTGGGGCGCCGGATTCTGTCCCGGTTGCCCCTCTTCCAGGCCAGCTCTCTGCTATGGCCCAGGAGTGCAGTGGAGGATGGCCCAAGTCCTAGGGCCCTGCACCCCATGGGAGACCAGGATAAGTACCTGGCTCCTGCCATCGGATCAGCACAGTGCACCAGCCACGGCGGCCATTGGAGGATGAACCAACGGCAAAAGGAAGACCTTCCTCTCTGTCTCTTTCTCTCACTGTCCACTCTGCCTGTCAAAAAAAAATTAATTAATATTTTTTAAAAATCTTATATGAGAAAAATATTCTTGTGAACCCAGTTTCAAAGCTGTATGGGTGAACCACCAGCTTGGTTCTCCTCCCAACCCTACAGCAATTATCCCCTTGCACTGGAATGTAAGAGCAGGGTTTTTATTTGCTTTCAGTTATAAAGTAGCTATAGAAGCAGATACACGGGTTTTGTTGCATACACAATAGTAAAATGAATATAACATTAGAAAGGTTTTTATATGTATTTCTTGAATACTTCTTATAGTCTCTATATAGAAATCCAGGATATTGTTGTGGTAGGCATGGAATCAAATTTAATAACTCAAGTTATAAAGCTAAAGTCACTCTTCTTTTACAATGGAAACATGGACTCTCTCTGAGTTGTTCTTTAATATCACAGGTGGTGACTGCGTCCATTTCAGCTGGTCTGAAAAATGAGAGATGCAGTGAAGCACAAAATTACTCAGTCGTCACACTCTTCATTGAGCAAATCATAAATTGCTGCTTGCCCTTTCTCCACTGGTTGGAGGCAAAAGAAGGACACATACACCAGGGGATAATGATATAGTTAACTGTTACTACCACGGAACAATATTGCACCCGCATGCTCACACAGAACTGATAAAGATCAAGGACATGGCAAGGTCACAGGCTGTTGTATTTCTCTTTGTTATGAGAGAAGGGATCATTTGATTCTCTTATTAACCTATTATAATGGCTTTTCAGTGGATATGGTTTCATTTAAGATAAATTATTAGAATCAAAAGATTATTTAAAAAAATAGAGGTTTTGAGCCAACTGGTATATGCTCTTGTCCGTTTGTCACTCAGGAGTGGTGAAAAGGGGGAGAATCCACCGTCACTCAAAGGAACCATTTTATACTTGTAAACGTGTTGGCCTGTGCCCCACAATTCACAGAAATACCTCCAAATATGACATTTGGAAACAGGGTTGTTTCCAGTGTAATTAGCTGAGATGAGGTCACCCAAAGTGCCTGATGTCCTTACACAAAAGGAGAGTCTGGACAGAGACAGTCGCAAACACAGGGCAATGCCCTGCAAGGGGGAAGGCAGGAGGCAGTGAAGTATCTTCCAAGAGTGTCAAAGGTGGCCAGCAACCTTCCAGAAGGCAGAAGTGGGACACAGAACACTCACAACCCTTGGAAAGAACCAACCCTGCTAACGCCTGATCTGAGATTTGTAAATCCCACAACTATGAGAAAATGAAGTTCTGTTGCACTCAAGCCACCCACTTCATGGTGCTCTGTTATGGTGGCCCTGACACACACAATATGTGTTTTTAGATATTCCTTCCTGAAACTCAAAATACAGTTTTCTTCACTGAAATGCATTATGAATAAAACACTGGTGTTTGCATGAGGGCACTTTAAATATGGTAAAATCCAAGGCAAACACGTAATGGCTGAGATCAAAGCATAAAATGCAGTGGAAAAGAAAGAGAACAACACATCAAAGTAGGATGCGGAAAGAAATCATGATCCAGTTGATAAAAAGAAGATACAACATAGTGACCAGTGGTAGGACGGGGACTGGCTTAGACTGTCCCCTGGAATTCAGGTATAACTGAGCCCTGACTGGAAATACAACAGTTAATCCCTGGCTCTTTAAGTCTAAGGAATGACACATGCACTGTTTTTTCATAGCACATGTTTTCCACGAATTTTTTGAACCCCTAATATATATGATTTCAAAATTTTTGCATGAAAATAATTTTTTAACTTATTATTGATTTAAGAATCAGAGAGACAGACAGACAGAGAAAGAAAGAAAGCTCTCAGCCTGCTTTTTCACTCCCCCAAAGGCTCACAATGGCAAGAGCTGGACCAGAGCCCCAGCCAGGAGCCAGGAACACAACCCAGGGTGGTAGGAACCAATTACTTGCGCTATCACTGCTGCCTCCTAAGGTTCACATTAGCAGGATGCTGGAATCAGGAGATCAGGAGCCAAAAGTGGGCATTAAGTCCAGGCTCTCCGGAATGAGATGCAGGCATCCCCACCAGAGTTTTTAACTGCTAAACCAAGCACCTGCCCATCCAGAAACTTATTGAAGTATAATAAAATCTCATTTACATGTATGTATGTAGTAAAAACTCATAAACATAAAACAAAAGGAACAAACCTTAACGTAAACAGTGGGCTTCTTATAATAATATATCAATGTTGACTCATCAAAGGTAATAACTGTACCACACTAAAGCAAGACGCTAATAATAGAGAAACTGCAGGACTGGGAAGAGGAGGACTATACGGGAAGTCTCTATATTCTCTGCTCATTTTTTTATAACCCTAAAACTACTCTAAAAGTAGTCTCTACTACTTCTTGAAAAAGGAAAAAAGCTTTTGTTCTCTGGAGAGTAGACCAAGAAGTATATGTGATATGCTGCTAAGATAAGAAGGCACTTAAGCCTGGAGTTAGGAACATGGCTCCAACTTCCTGGGCTCAAACCCCAAGTCTACCTCCCATTGACTAGTTAGGTGACTGTTGGCCAGTTATCTGCCCCTCTGCTCACCAGTTCCTCATGAGCAAATAAGAGTCTGGCAATAATTTCTAACTCATTGGACTGTTGTAGAAGTTAAATGAGATCACGCAACCTGGCATCATGTAAGTACCAAAATAATGTTGGCTACTTCTTTTTTTTTTTAACTTTTATTTAATGAATATAGATTTCCAAAGTACAGCTTATGGACTGCAATGGCTTCCCCCCACCCTCCAATGACTTCCCTCCCACCCACAACCCTCCCCTTTCCCGCTCTCTCTCCCCTTCCATTCACATCAAGATTCATTTTCAATTTTCTATATATACAGAAGATCAGTTTAGTATACATTAAGTAAAGATTTCAACAGTTTGCACCCACATAGAAACACAAAGTGAAAAATACTGTTTGAGTACTCATTATAGCATTAAATCTCAATGTACAGCACATTAAGGACAGAGATCCTACATGAGGAGTAAGTGCACAGTGACTCCTGTTGTTGACTTAACAAATTGACACTCCTGTTTATGGCATCAGTAATCTCCCTATGCTCCAGTCATGAGTTTCCAAGGCTATGGAAGCCTTTTGAGTTCTCCAGCTCTTATCTTATTTAGACAAGGTCATAGTCAAAGTGGAAGTTCTCTCCTCCCTTCAGAGAAAGGTACCTCCTTCTTTGAAGACCTATTCTTTCCACTGGGATCTCACTCATAGAGATCTTTCATTTAGGTTTTGTTTTGTTTTTGTTTTTGTTTTTGTTTTTGTTTTTTTTTGCCAGAGTGTCTTGGCTTTCCATGCCTAAAATACTCTCATGGGCTTTTCAGCTGGATCCGAATGGCTTTAGGGCTGATTCTGAGGCCAGAGTGCTGTTTAGGACATCTGCCATTCTATGAGTCTGCTGTGTATCTCACTTCCCATGTTGGATCACTCTCCCCTTTATTTATTCTATCGGTTAGTATTAGCAGGTACTAGACTTGTTTATGTGATCCCTTTGACTCTTAGTCCTTTCATTATGATCAATTGTGAACTGAAATTGATCACTTGGACTAGTGAGATGGCATTGGTACATTGTTGGCTACTTCTAATATCAAAGAGGAAAGGCCCAGAAAAGACTTTGCAATCCTTGGAAGTGACCAAGCCAGTGGCGAGGAAGGCAGGGCGGCCACCCACTTCTCACAGCCCCACACAGCATTGTCCCTGCACCACTCTGCCATAGAGGGGCAGGGGGACTTTCACAGTGAGCACCTGCTCCATCTTTACCTTCTCCAAGCCTGTCGACTCGTCCTCCACATCCTTGGGCAGCAGGATGAGCATGCTGAGATGTTTATTTTGAAAAGGAAGCTCAATGACCTTACAATTGATGTCATCAATGTTGCCCATACAGAAGGTAGCTTCCATATTCATCATCTGCACTGGTTTGGAGTCTGTCTGTTGAAGAAGAAACATCTGGACTGCTTACTTCCCAATTACGTAACAGAAATAAATATGCATACATACATATGAGCATATACACACACAGAAACACATGCACATATATACTGCACATACACACACAAGCCTATATGTATGGGAACACAGAGTCACGTGTATGTGCATATATATATGCACACATGTACATATACATACATACGCAGCCTTGGTCTTGAGATAACTGTGTCAAAAAGGCTTATAATGCACCCACTTGGATCCAAAAGGCACCCAAACCATCAGAGACATCCTGTGAAGAGCTTATGGCTTCCTTTGAAATGTCACTGTGTGCTTTGTAATTTCCCATTTCATACATTATAGGACTATATGTAATACCATAGTTGCATACATAAAACTTTTACTCAACATGTTGGCAAAGTTTAAGTTAGTCTTAATACATGCCTATAATTATGAGATCTTTTCTCTTGGTTGGGCTGACTTAAAAGTAAATTTGAACACAAATGCAAATATCTATTTGTACAGTTTTTCCTAATAAAATACCCAATTTAAATACCTAGCTTACAGCAGAACAATACCACCATCAGTTTGAGTCACCCACTCCTCCCAGCATTGGCACCTACTCTGATCTGAGCAGCAGAGATGCAGTATTGAGAACCTTGGGTTCTAGTCCCAGGTGTGACATAAACAGATGTGACCTTCAGCAAGTCACTTTACCTCTCTGGGTCTCAGTATCTTTGTCAGTGCAACTAGGGAATTGGAAAATTCAGAACAATGGCTACCACTGGGGAAGAAGGGAGAGGAATAGGAGAGCATGAGGCCCAAGGCAGGGTGGGGTAGCAGAGGACACACAAAAGGCCATGCAATTGTCATAATATTTTCTATTGAAAATGTCTCAAACAATCAAGGCAAAATGTTAGGTTTATAAAGTTGGTTGGGGGGGGGGGGCAGTGCTGTGGTGCAGTGGGTTAACGCCCTGACCTGAAGCACTGGCATCCCATATGGGCGCCGGTTCGAGACCCGGCTGCTCCACTTCTTGTCCAGCTCTCTACTGTGGCCTGGGAAAGCAATAGAAAATGGCCTAAGTCCTTGGGTCCCTGCACCCACGTGGGAGACCTGGAAGAAGCACCTGGCTCCTGGCTTTGGATCAGCGCAGCTCTGGCCGTTGCAGCCATCTGGGGAGTGAACCACCCGATGGAAGACCTCTCTCTCTCTCTGTGTCTCTCTCTCTCCTCTGCCTCTCCTCTCTCTGTGTCACTCTGACTTTCAAATATATAAATAAATAAATATTTTTTAAAAAAAGTTGGTTGGGAAGTCCACTGGTGTTTGCTTGACTGCCCTCTGTAATTTTTGCATATTTAATTTTATGATTTTAGAAAATGAGAATGCTTGAAAGAAATTATCTCAAGATCCCTTTCAGCTCCAGTACACTACATGGTCCTCTCACCATGGGACTCAAGGTCTTAACTACCCCGGCCTTGATCTCCAGGAACCACCCCAGGCCTTTTCTTCTCTCTGCCCATGGTAACATGTGAACTCCTGCCCCTGTTACAGAGGTGACCGAGTTTATAAAGAAAAATTATGAATTCACACTAAGAAGTAAAAGACTGATAGAAATTCAGTGTGACTTCTTGTTGTGATATACACTTTCTATTGAGTATTTGCCTGTTAACTGACCCTCATGGGGTGAAATTTCATGCTTTATATCGGCCTGCAGGGATAACACTGCAGTAAAGCTTGTGTCTGAGATCTCAGACAAAGAACTGATCCTTACCAAACACCTCTGTCAAGCACAGCTCCACCTCACTTATTTTACTTTCTTACACTCCTCAGTTGTAACACCGGTCACAGTGTTAGACACATTCACATGACCGTCTCAACCTCCCCTCCCACTAGAATACAATCAAAGCAGAAAATATGTATTATTATGTTGATATATGCCAACATATAGCAATTACTCACTAAACATTTGGTTGATAAATAGTTGAAGATTTTAACTCCATATATAACCAGAAACTAAATTAGAATAGAAAGACATTCTACTTTTGAAATTAACTAATAAGCCTTTCATTTACTTCTCCTAAAGAAAATACAGGTTTGTTATCCATCAGGTTATACTGCTAGTCGTTTCTGGAAATGCATATGGTTGTAGCCTCCAAATCTGTCATGAATTTCATTCGTCAGCAGAATACAGGTACAATAAACCCTTTTTCCAAAACACAAATTAGGATATATCCTCTGAATATCATTAAATATTTATCCCAGAAAATACATACCTATAAGTACGTAAAAATCCATAAATATATAAAAAGAAAAGGCACTAAACTTCTAATAATATAACTACTCCAATTTAGTGTATTCCTTAAAGAGAACACCACAGGACATGAGACAAAATTTAGTCCTGTCCCCCAAAAAGTTTGGGAGTTGGAGCCAGTGTTGTGCCATAGAAGGTAAAGCTGCCGCCTACAATGCCAGCATCCATATGGGCACCAGTTCAATTGCCAGTTGTTCCACTTTTGATTCAGCTCCCTGCTAATGGCCTGGGAAAAGCAGAAGAAGATGGCCCAAATGCTTGGGCTCTGCCACCCATTTGGGAAACCTGGAAGAAGTTCCTGGCTCCTGGCTTCGAATTGTGCCAGTCCTGACCATTACAGCCATCTGGGGAGTGTACCAGTGGATGGAATATTCTCTCTTTCTCTCTCTCTCTCCCTCTCTCTCTCTCTCTCTCTCTATCACTAACTCACTCTCTCTCTCTCTCTCTCCCCCTTTCCCCCTCTCTCTCTCTAACTCTGACTTTCAAACAGATAAATAAATCTTTAAAAAAAACAACTTTAGGAGCTGACAAAAGCAATTCAAAGGAATCAAAGGAAAAGTACCAGCAATTGCATTCAAAAGGAGGGTATATCCACAAACAGCCCTGGGTGGTATTTTATATTCTTATTAAATGAAATATTTGTTAATTCAAACACCTATTAATTCTATTAATAATAGAGTCTGGGTTTCCAGGATCTGACACAGTGTAGCTTTATGATTTATTAAGAAGCATAAAGCACTCATAATTCCTCCCTTCTCAGAAGACATTTATTAAAACTTCCTTACATGTAAAAACTACACTTGGTGTGGTTGACACAAAAGTTCAATTAGTCACTTGACTAATTACATTTTGTGATGTAGCCCTGGAGCTTTAACAAGAAACACCTTTAGCAATACATTTCAGATTTTACTTACCAACGTAAGGGCCCTTTGCCAGCCCTTCTCAAGGTAGATGGCCAACCACTAATTGAATGTACCAGAGGGGGTCTCTATCACCAGCAAGACAGTGTGGACACAGTTGAGGCCACTGGGACCCACACCTCCTCACCTCCCAGTGGAAAGTAAAGCCATGATCCACTTCAGTTCCAAATAAAAGATGACACTAGGTCCAAAAGCCATCCACAGCAAGAGGCTGTGTGTGGAAAAAATGCAGAGCCTGAGGAGCCGCATGTTGTGTCCCTAGCATCTCAGACCATCTGTGGTGTTCAGGGCCAGTCCTGGCCCTAGCATTCAGCATTGGGAAGACCACTGCAGCCAGGAACAAGAATCAAAATGAGGCCTGCGTCCTGGCTCCCCAGTATCCCACAACAACCATGGGTTATTTTGAGTAGGTAAGGAGCAATAATGGAATAGTGGCTATTGTCCTCTCCCAATGAAAATGCAAACAACAGCAACCAAATTTTGTCTGATGATGACTGTTTAATCAAAATAATCCTTGAAGAATGACTGAGCATTCATTCAGCAAATTTGCAAAGCATTTGCTATTGTGCAAGGGATTGTAAACACTGAAGAGAATAAGGCATGTCCCTACCCTTAAGTCCTTGCACTAGGAGAAGATCTAAGTGTGTAAGAAAGTGGGAGGAGTAATATGAAGAAAAACTCCAGGGGAACAAAGCAAGAGTAATGGAAGCCAGCTAATCCAGGCGTAGGCTGTATCTTGAAGAACTTTTCCTCTTTGGTTCTAGCATGAGAAGGTGTTTCTGTACTTGGCAAAAATAAAAGCAATTGATGCTAAGTACTCTGGGTGTTAAGAGAAACCTGAAAGTTGAAATTGATGCCTAGGACTACAAAGTAAATAAGCTGCCTTCAAGTACTGTGCTAACCTGTTGTGCTGTTGCTGTACGTCTCAGTTCTTACCACACCAGATTGCACCAAATGACACCAAATCATGTTATCCTGTACGTTTCCTTAGGTTCTCCACTGGAATAGGTCAATTTCCCAGTTTCAGTTCTTTGATTTTATTGACAAAGGGTGTATCTTACCTATTTCTAGTAATTCATTTTTACACAACTACCTCAACCGTATTAATGAGACTACTATGTCAAACAGCCTTCTCATTCTTCCCCATGATGGCTCCCAGTGGTGGAGAGGAGGAAGTTATACTTTTTCTGCACAGCCGAGAAGTACCAGAAAGCACCTTATGAAGTATAAAAGAAAATACCAGAAGCATATACCTCACTATCAACAGGTGAGAAAATAAGGTCATAGAGGAATTAATCAATAAGGAACAAAATTTCTACATTGTCAGGTTTCTTGATAATCCTAAGGCCTTTAACAGTAGTGTTTTATTTGTTTTCTTTTCTTGATGAAGGTCCCAAATATTTGCAGCTATTTTCCAGTTGCTAGTTTAGCTTTACCCACTGAGATACAAGTTCCATAAAGTATCACTCAACTCAGACCCTGAAGACTCCCTGTAAAGGAATGGAGGAGCATCTCTGTTTATGGTTCTTTCTTACTCTGTCACTTTCCTCACAGCTGCTCATCCCAGGAAAACACTTTGCCTTCCATGCCATCATTTTCCTCATTAGAATAAATTGTGCGCCTGTATCTACTGCTGCAATTTTTCAGATGTATAGTTGGAATCCTCTCACCACTACCTGCTGCCACATACCTTGTTGACTCTGAAGGGGCATTCTTTTGTTTCTGATTCAGGAAATTTCTTCATCCACTTCCCGACAAAGTAGGCAGCATTCACCACAAGGATTTTGGTCTGGTCATTTATATTGTTGTCACCTAGAATGTTCTCAAAGTGGCCTGCAAATAGTTTTAGAAGACCACAAATAGAAAAATTATTCTTCCGAACTGCATCTGACATTTACACGCATGGGGTGTTTACACCATGTAAGCCTCATAGCCCAGATCATCTCATATGAAATGGGCACTTTTCCCTCCTTCCATCTCGCCACCGCCAGACTTACCAAACCTAGAATATGAGACTTGGCCTTTATGACTCCTGAACAAAAATGTATGCTCTCTTGCCTCACACTTGAGCCTCTTCTCAGCATTTTCATGTATACCATCTCCCTCTTTTCACAATGGTCATTTAAGGCAAAGGTCACTGTTCCCATTCCACAGTTGAGGAAACTGAGGATCAGAGAGACTAAGTGGAAATCCTAATCCACTCAGCTGGAAAGCGTGTCTAAGGCCATGGAACTCTCCCTTTCACCTCACAGCTCTGCACTCCCTCCCCAGTTGGACTCCTTGCAGGAAGGTTGTTTACTTCAAGGTCAAATGCAATACCAGGAGTTCAATCACAACTATAATTAGTATAGAGCTCACATATCCAATAGCCAAAACAATTCAATGGTGATAATCCACCAATAAAAAAAATTTCAGGCAAGTATTTGGCCTAGTAGTTAAGATGCTGCTTGGGATGCCAATACCCTATATCAGATTGCCTGGGTTCAAGTCTCAGTTTCACTCAAAATTCCAGGGTCCTGCTAATGCAGACCCTGGAAACAGCAGGGTATGGCTCAAGTAGTATTCCTGCCACCATGGGGGAAACCTGGATTAGGTTACCAGGTCCCAGCTTTGGTGGCCAGACTGTTGTAGGTGTTGGGAAAGTGAACCAGAAGATGGAAACTCTCTTGAGTGCTCACTCTCTCTTTCTCAAAAAAAATAAAATAAAATAAAACAGTAATAAAAATAACTCCACGCACTGGAATAGTACTTGATAGTTTTTGCTTTTATAATTGGGGCCAACACTGTGGTGCAACAGGTTAAAGCCCTGGCCTGAAGCACCGGCATCCCACATGGGCGCCGGTTCAAGACCCGGCTATTCCACTTCCCGTCCAGCTTTCTGCTATGGCCTGGGATAGCAGTGGAAGATGGCCCAGATCCTTGGGCCCCTACACCCATGTGGGAGACCCAGAAGAAGCTCCTAGATCCTGGCTTCGGACTGGTGCAGCTCTGGTCATTGCGGCCAATTGGGGAGTGAACCAGAGGATGGAAGACCCCTCTCTCTCTCTGCCTCTCCTCTCTCTGTGTAACTTGACTTTCAAATAAATAAATAAATAAATATTTAAGAGGCAGAGTTACAGGCACAGAGAGGGAAAGACAGAGAGAGAGGTCTTCCATCCACTGGTTCACTCCCCAAATGACCGCAATGGCCGGAGCTGGGCCTATCTGAAGCCAGGATCCAGGAGCCTCTTCTGTGTCTCCCATGTGGGTACAGGGGCCCAAGAACTTGGGCCATCTTCCACTGCTCTCCCAGGCCATAGCAGAGAGCTGGATTGGAAGTGGAGCAGCTAGGAAACGAACCAGGGCCCATGTGGGATGCCGGCACCACAAGCAGAGGCTTAGCCTACTATACCATAGCACAAGCCCCAGCACTTGATAGTTTTACAAAGTATTTTCATTTATGTAATCTCTATTTTCACATTTATGTTCAGACTCACATAGGGGGACTGAGATGTGTATGTGAAGGGTCCTGCCTTTGTTTAATGTTCTGGTTCTTATTGTTTGGAAATTCTTAATACATTTTCTAACTAAGGCCCTGCGTTTTCATTTCTGCAACGGACCCTAAAAATCATGTAACCAGTCCTGCCACTGCTGTATCAAGAGTTAAATATGCAATATGTTATTGAAGAACAAGGAGGTACAGGGGTCAATAAATAATAGAGCTTCAACTTAAATTCTGAGCTTCTGACTCCAAATTTGCAAGTCTTTTCACTAACTACCATCTAGGTAAAAACCTTAAATTTACCAAGATTTTAAAATAAAAGGCAGTTTGATGGGCCTGTGTTGTGGCTTAGCAGGCAAAGTCACAGCCTGTGAAGCCAGCATTTCATATGATCGCCAGTTCATGTCCCAGCTGCTCCACTTCCAATCCAGCTCCCTACTAATGACCTGGGAAAAGCACCAAAAGATGGCCTCTTTGTGCCCCTATCACCCACGTGGGAGACCCATATGATGCTCCTGGCTCCTGTCTTCAGCCTGGCCCAGCTCCATCCATTGTAGCCATCTGAGGAGTGAACCAGCAGATGGAAGATCTCTCTCTGTCTCTCTGTCTCTCCCTCTAACTCTGACTTTCAAAATAAATAAATAAATAAATAATCTGTTTTCAAAAAAGACTTTTTGAAAGAAAATGCAGTTACCAATTCTAAAGCAAAACCATTACATTACTTAAACAGGAGCTGCTTTTTGTTTATAATTTTATAACTTATGCCTAACTTGGTATTAATTATAGCAAATTTTTTCTTCAACTATAAAGTCAAAGAAACTTCTGTAATATATGTGCATATGCACATACATGTGTGGCTACTATCTGTTAGTACATATTATCAAATTTAATCCTCACAGCCATTAATTAAATTAATTAGATTAAATCAAGTGATATATGATGCACTTCACACTTGAATAAATTATGATTCTCTGTCCAAATACCTCATCTGATAAAAGTGACAGTATCTGAATTTGAACCCAGGTCCTGAATGACTCCTAAGTTCCACCTCATGCTACGCAGTTATAGCCAGGATGGGTCTTTGTCATTCGTGAGGAACATGCCCACAGCACAACTCCGGGCTCCAGTGATCCTCACAGGAAGTGTGTCTCCCTTGCCCGGAAGTGTTCTCCCCTTGCCAGGAAGTATGTCTCCTTTGACCAGCAGTGATGCTCCCAAGGCAGGAAGCAACTGCTCCAAGAATCAGTTCTTGGTTACGTGCTGCCTCCCTGTGGGCTCCTCCCTGGGCAAACACTATAAATACGCATATATTACCTGGGAAAGAGGACATGGTGACTGATTTGCAATCGAAATCATCTTTGCTCCAGTTCCATTCCAGGAAGAAGTTTTAACAGAAGGAGTCTAGGAGGAGAGAGGCCGGGGAAGCACCGCACAGGAGGCAGGACGGGGTAGGTGCTGCCATGGGACCCCAGGAGTGTCTGGGGCACAATGCCCATAGTTGTGATACTGAGGACAAACTTATATACCATGGCTTACCTTTTTTCTTATGTCTTTTTGCCTATGACATATTCTCCTTTTTGTCTTTATAAGTGTGTGATTTTTTAAACGGATGTTGGTCTCAAGGCTCATCAAGTTGTAGTCAGGCCCTTTCCTTTCCAAACTGGAAAGCTGGCCTCAAGCTTTGCCCAAGGTCAGACTTTGTGAGAGGCACAGCTGGGGCTCTGCAAGGGCTTCTGGCACCTCCACAAAGAGCAAGGCAAAGCAGACTCAAACTGAAGCCCTAGCCATGTCTGCCAAGTGATGGCATCAAGCAAAAGAAATGCCCCAAAATCCAAGTCATCCACTGGCTCGATGAGCAAGAATTTAGCTTGTCTACTAAGAGTATCCCAGGAATCCTCCAGAAGTTTTTGTTTTTGTTTTGTGTTGATTTTGTTTTACTCTTGGAGCAAGGATTCATGGGAAGGGAAGGTGTGTTTATTCAGCAGTTCAGAGCAGAACAAGAAAAGGGTACTTGCCGTCTGTGAGCTCCTTAATTGAGTCATTGATCTGGCCTTTGGTTTCTTCTGATTTATCTTTGAAGTCAACGGTTTCCAATTCTTTTGCATAAGGTCTCTTTGTAGAGCTAATGAACTCCTGCAATACATCCAGTTCATAAAATCACAAACCTTAAAACTTCTGATTAAGCTATTGAATTATACTGTTCTAACAAAAATACTTAAATGTGTATTACCATGGACACACTTTCAAAACTGGTAACACTATATGAATTGAAACCTTGTGGAAATCAGTGAATTTTCTTTGTATTACATGTTTCACTTTATCAACGATAATATCAGTTATCAAATGCATCCAACAATTTAGTATTATCTTTTGGGAAAATAAAAGAAACACTGTGTTAACACTGCTAAATACAAGTAAATGTAATTATAATACTGATTCCAATTTCAGAAACACTAAAATGTTATATATATATATATATATATATATTTGAGAGAACTTCATGAAGTTTATGGGAAATGAAGTTATTTTGGTGCAAAGAAGTCTTTTTCATAATAAGAGGAAATGTGTATTATGAAAAAACTGCAAATGGATTTCAAAAATTTTTTGTACCAGAATAAACTCATACTTTTAATTCCATTTTTCCATGAACTTTTGAAATGTCCTTGTTATATACTAGAATAGAGCAAATGTAGGGCCGGCCCTGTGGCACAGCAGGTTAACGCCCTGGCCTGAAATGCCGGCATCCCGTATGGGTGCTGGTTCAAGACCGGGCTGCTCCACTTCTGATCCAGCTCTCCACTACAGCCTGGGAAAGCAGTGGAGGATGGCCCAAGTCCTTGGGCCCCTGCACCCACGTGGGAGACCCAGAAGAAGCTCCTGGCTCCTGACTTCGGATTGGTGCAGCTCCAGCCATTGCAGCCAATTGGGGAGTGAACCATCAGACAGAAGACTTCTCTCTCTCTCTCTCTCTCTCTCTCTCGCTTGCTCTGCCTCTCCTCTCTCTGTATAACTCTGACTTTCATATAAATAAATAAATATTTTTTAAAAAGAAAAAAAAGAATTCCAAGTAAAGAAAAAGCTTTTTAAAAAAAAGGAATAGAGTGAATGTATAGCAAAGAGAACTATGAGCAGAAAACTCATCCTTACTAAATAAAGAAGTATTCTACACACCTAGGGACTTGGTTAGAAATTAAGACTCTCGGGCCCCACTCCATAGCTACTGGAGCAGAATGTGCATTTTAACAAGATTTCCAGGTGTCTCACCTGAACATTAAAGTTTGAAACAGTGCTAAAGGGAACAGTAGCAGTTCTGATTCTAATGCTTGTTAAAAGTGAAGAACTAGGGGCCAGCATTGTAGCACAGCAGTAGAGTAAAGCCACTGCCTGCAATGCCAGCATCCCAGGTTGGCGCCCAGTCATATTCCAGTTGCCCTACTTCCAATCTACAGTTAAGATGCTGCTTGGAATGCCCACGCCCTTGGAGTGCCTGGGTGTGAGTCCCAGCTCCACTTCCAATTCCCTCTTCCTGCTAATATGTACTCTGGGAGCCAGCAGGGGATGGCTCAAGTACTTGGATCCTTGCCACCCACTTGGGAAACCTAGATTAAGAACCAGGATCCTGGCCAAGGCCCAGCTATTGTGGGTATTTGGGGAATGAGCCAGCAGTTAAAAGATCTCTAACCTCCCCTCCAACTCTTTTCTCAGCCTTTCAAATAAGTAAAAAATAAATTAGTTTTTCTTCATTTTCTAAAGCCTTGCTACTCCTAATTTGATTGAAATAATTCCAAATGTAAAATGGAATTTCAACCACACTAAATTTAACTTGATTAAATGTCATGTCACTTCACTTCTAAGCACAAGGCTCCATAAATATTTTCAGAGCAGCTACAATCTTAGTCAATGAATTTAGCTTGAGTTAACTGCAGCCCAACTTTGGTACCAACTGTTGGCATAGACTTAGAGAACCAGTGCCCCCTAAGAACATCTAAAGATCTTGGCGAGATGAAGGACCTCCATTGTCCTCACTGCCTGCAACAAGAATGTATTGAGCAGCTCTTTAAGGATCATCTAGAGAGCTTTTAAATTTTTCTGTGCCCAAACTCACATTTCAATTTTGTTTGATTTCCCAGATGATTTTTGGAACAAAAAAAAAAATGTGTATACATGTCTTCAAGCAACAAGAATAAGCACAACAATATGTAGTAACCGGTGTCTTTTAGCCAAGCGAGAACTGAATCAACTCTGTATTACTAAAGTAGGAGAACCTCCATATAGTCTATAATGTTGCCTATATATTTCTAATTCAGATTGTAAAAATATTATGATGTTCTCTTGGGTCAAATGTAAGGTTGCCTTAGCATTCTTTATAAGACTGCTTCAAGAAATGACTGAACCTAAATAACAAGAGATGCCTCATATAGATAACATCTGATAAGCCTAGTAAAGCAAACAAAACCAGTTTGTGGCTGATGAAAAGTTAATTCATAGTTACTATTACTGGATTTTTAATAACATCAAGAGAACAGTGCGTATATAAACAAATGAGGTACAGAGTTTAAAACACTGTCCCAGGCCATATGTCCTGCTATTTGGGGAAAAAGAAATTTAAATTGTAAGCTGTCTTGAACTCCCTTGACTATGGAAATGCAAATACATTTATTAGAGGGTTAATTTTCTCCAATCTCAAAAAAAAAAAAAAAGCAGAGAGGGATAGTATTGTGAGTGTTGGAGAGGGAGAGGGGAATCCCACAAGATTCACATATTTTGACCTAGAAGATGTGACTACAGTTGATTTCTATATTAAACCTCTCTGCTAAGATTGATTTATTTTCAGGAGTCCCAAACCATCAGTGAACATCTTGGAAATCACTTTCACTGAGAAAAGCTATTGGTCTACCATTGTACATTGTGAAATGCTAATCCTGGTTTAAAAAAATTATATCTTGCTAATTTCTCTAAACAGCTTACCGTAGAAGGGTTCAGAGATTTGTCCACATAGAGCTTCTTGATCAGTTTCAATGAGTAAAAAGAACTAAGTTTGTTGACATCAGATGTGACTGTTTGAAATCCAAAGGGTACATCTTTGACATTTTCAAAATGAAGGACCTGTTGAAAGAAAAAAAAAAAACTTTACTCAAAGAGTATTGCCCCTTCCAACTGTATTGGGTACATGATGATAGTCAGCTTCTTTGGGCAGGGTAGCCCCCTGCTCACTTGTTCCATAAAGCCAGGCTTCTCAACCCCAGCACTAGTGACATTTCAAGCTAGTGAGTCTCTTTTGTGGAGAAGCTGTCCTGGGTTTTGCAGTATGCTTAGCACCATCCCTGGACTACTAGATGCCAGCTGCTCTCCTCTCCTTGGTCATTACAACTAAAAATGTCTCCAGATATTGCTAAATGTCCCCAGGGTATGCAAGGGAGAACAAAATTTTCCCCAGTTGAAAAATAATAGCACTGGAGCCGGCGCTGTGGCATGGCGGGTAAAGTCACTACCTGCAGTGCCAACATCCCAAATGGGCACTGATTCAAATCCCAACTGCTCTACTTCCAATCCAGCTCTCTGCCGTGGCCTGGGAAAGCAGTAAAAGGTGACCCAAGTCCTTGGACCCCTGTACCCACGTGGGAGGCTTGGAGGAAGCTCCTGGCTCCTGGCTTCGGATCAGCTCAGCTCCAGCCATTGCTGCCATTTGGGGCAGTGAACCAGTGGATAGAAGACTCTTTCTCTCCCCTCTCTCTCTCTCTCTCTCTCTCTCTCTCTCTGCCTCCACCTCTCTGTAACTCTGCCTTTCAAATAAACAAACAAATCTTTTAGAAGAAGAAGAATAGCATTAAGCTCCTCTTCCTGATGAACCATGGGGGAAAATTTGCCCTTCTGCAAAGTGATGCCTCCTATGCTCACTCAGAAGGATTTCCAAACTTGGAACAAAATGAAGATGGGTTATAATTTCTACTCAATTTAGAGCCCACAAGAGAGATTAATACCAACAAGCAATCATCAAGCCAGCATTAGATTCCAGCATACAGCTGCCTTTACCCAGCATCTATGTAGTCCTTTCAGATGTTTTAACAAATGTCAACAACTGATGCATAATTTATGATGAGCAACTATAATAAATGATGGGCTGCCCTGGGTGAATTAGGGCAGACAGTGTTATCTTTCAATCCATCCTTCATTTACCAGAAATGCAATCTTGTTCAGCTCTCCAGAGTTCCACTTTCCCCTCAGTCAAAAGGACGGACAATACCTAATTGTCTGAGTTGTTATGAGGGCTGCAAATATGTAAAACATCTAAAATGTCATTTATTCTTGTGGTAATATTCTAAACCATTCAATACTAAGAAGCTATCATTTGGAAGGCTTAAATATTGTTAATTTTGTTCCATAACCCAGTGTCCATGCTCCAAAGCCACACTTCAGGTAACGTCACCAACCCAGCACATTGCACCTAGTCTCAACATTGTGTGGTCACTTTTTGGCTAGTCTGAGGCAGGGTATAACTCTCATGCCTAATGAGGGGTAAAGGAGATCAGAAAACCAAAGTGCCCAGGTACTGCTGTGTGATTCAATTGCATGTCCTGAAACCACCCTTTACAAAGAAAAGCAGATCCACTACAAGGAAGCTCCTTCAGGTCTTTCTCCACTGAGAGATGAGTAATGAGGAATGGGAGATGGGGTAGGGATTGCGGGGTTGGGGAGTGCACGGGACAGATGCAAAAATGTAGTTCCTCTTCCTCAAACAGAAGGTTTTTCATCAAGTTCTACTCAATTTCAAACACAAGTTCTTAATCCTGATCTAAATAAGATTTTGTTGGTCAAAGTTTTGGAGGATTTATGAATATAAGATGTTCCCTTTTTAAATGCTTTTGAGCTCATGCAAACAAATATTCTTTCTAGCCTAAAACAATCAACCTAAGATTAATAATGGGATGGAATTAGAAGGACATCCACCTACTATCTAAAACTACATGAGGAATTAAAATGTAACAATCAGGAAAATAATCTCACTTGAAGGCCTAACAAACTAGACAACTAAGCATAGCTGTGTGTGTGTATGTATATGTGTGTGTAAAACAGCACCATAATCCATGCTTCTGAAATGGAACACTCATGAGTATCCTAAAACATTTGTAAACATAATTCATCTCCTCATTTACCCATGCTACTTGAAGGCAGATGTCTAAAATGTAATTTCTATTAAAATAAGCATGGATATATTCTAGGAACACAGTTGCTCTTACATCTCAAAGCCTGATCCTGTAAGCAAATTCCATGGTAAGTAGACTGTTTTTCTGTTACAGAATAGGGTAGACCTGTAGATTTATCCTCTTTCTGGTCAAGGTGTTTGCAATGGAACATCTATCTCATAAACACCACCTCGACAGATCATTATAATACAGTAGGAGAACGGCATGTGACTTGCTGTAGGCCACCAGTGAAAGGACAGCCTGTGATTACTTAGCAGATCCCCAGGCTCTCCATCACACCCTGGTGCCTACCTTAAACATGGGTTACAGGACACTCAAAGGAGCTTTCATGTTTAAAAATAGATCAAGAGAATCTTAGAAATGGCACAGCTCTCAATCCTGAGCCCTTCTGACCACAAAGTCTCCATTCATTTTCCCTAGGCACTGCCCATGGGTTCTAATAGAAACAAGGCTTGGGTCTTACCTGTCCAATCTCATTTGCTGTGTCACCTTTGGCACCTACTTGAGCAAGTGACAGAGAGGTAGAGAGACAGATTGGAGAAAAGAGGACATTGCCCTCTGGCTCCTTTTCACACAGTTGTTTGAACAGGTCAACGGCAAAAGCTGAATTTGCCAGTCGTAGAGCATCCATCGTGGGCCTGGAACCAAGGAAAAGGGAGAGGTTAATTCCCAAAGCATTTTTAAAGTGTTCTTAACTGTATTCTTCCAACACAATAAGAATTCTATTTCAAGAGCGGGCTTTGGCACAGCAGTTAAGACACTGCTCAGAATGCCCACATCCCATATCAGAATGGCTGGGTTTAAATCCCAGCTCGACTCTCACTCCAGCACCCCATGAAGCAGCAGACGATGGCTCAAATAGTTGGGTACCTGATACCTATGGAGGGTACCTGAAATGAGTTCCTGGCTCCTGGCTTCAGCTTGGCCTGGCTCAGGCTACTGAAGGCATTTGAGGACTGAACCAGTGGAAAAAGATTCTCTCTCTCTCTCTCTCTCTCTCTTTCTCTCTCTCTCTCTCCCTCTCTCTCTACCTATCTTTTTCTATCTATCTTTGTCCTTATATCTCTAACTCTTTCTCCCTTTCAAATTAATCAATTTAACTTTAAAAATAATTCTCTTTCAACAAAGTACTGATCTTGGGTGGAAGAGGGGAAGAAGCTCAGTAAGTTAAAAAAGCCAATTGTGAAGAAACATTTGGACCAACATCCTAAGACATAGCAGGTTCTCTGTGTGTACTGCTCTGCTCAGAATTCCAGACTCAGGCCTGCTCAGCCACAGTGGCCATGGTCTGGTGCCCAGTGGTCATGCTCATTCGTCAGCAACCAGTCAGATAAGAACTATTGACAGCACTAATCAGAATCTGTTGGTTTTACTTACACGTTTCAATTAGAATTTGAATTAAACCACACAAAGTTGGATTTCTTTTTTAGATAAAAACAGTCAAACCAGGGGCCGGCACTGTGGTGCAGCGGGTTAACACCCTGGCCTGAAGTGCTGGCATCCCATATGGGCACCAGTTCTAGTCCCAGCTGCTCCTCTTCTGATCCAGCTCTCTGCTATGGCCTGGGAAAGCAGTAGAAGATGGCTGAAGTCCCTGGGCCCCTGCACCCTCATGTGAAACCCGGAAGAAGCTCCTGGCTTCTGGCTTCGGATCGGCACAGCTCCAACAGTTGAGGCCATCTGGGGAATGAACCAGCGGATGGAAGACCTCTCTATCTCTCTGCCTCTCCTCTCTCTGTGTAATTCTGACTTTCAAATAAATAAATAAATAAATCTTTAAAAAAAAAAAAAAAGCCAAACCATAGAAGTTTCCTGTGACACAATTTAAAATTTAGTAAATGTTGTGGGTTAGTGTTTATGGGTCTAATCATGTTCCTCAAAAAGATGTTGCAATCCTAGTACTTGTGAATTTGAATTTATTTGGAAATGAGATCTTTGCAGACGTAATTCATTAAGATGATGTCAAACTGGAGTGAGGAGGGCCCTAATCCAATATGATTGGTTTCCTAAGAACAAGAGAAGACACGGAGACAGACACACAGAGGGAAGATGATGTGAAGACGGCAGGGTCAGTGATGGAAGCCAAGGACTGCTGGCAACACCAGAAACAAAGGGAAAGGCATGAGATAGTCCTCCCGGGAGCATCCTGGTGGAACGCAGCCCTACTAACACTTCCGGAGTGATTTCCAGTCTTCTGACCTGGGGAACAGGGGCTATCAAGTGAGTGTGGTCCTTTGTCTCAGCAGCCCTGGGAGACAAGTGCAGTAAGTAATGCCTCAGTGGGACGCCCAGAAACTGGCAGTACTTACTATCCAGCACCTTTACTCTTTGTGTTACCAATCCATGCCTTCCATGTGTAAGACACTATGCAAAGTGTGGTAAGAGGTCACTGAGCTTCTCCTATGTGTTGGCAATCTCTCCGGGAAAACACAAAGACAAATAATCAGATGCAGAGTTGCTGGTGCCATTTGTGTAGCATAACAGAGAACATGGAATTAAAGAAAAGAGAGAAGAACTTCAGCTAAAAAGCAGGTAGCCTGGCAGAGCAAACATCTGCGTATGTCTCAGAAGTCTGTAATTCTCATTCAGTGTTGTCCCTGGGACCCTGCAGTCCCTAAAATGATTTCAAGAGGTGTGTGAGGTCAAACTATTTTAACAGTAATATGTAGACATTATTTTCCTTTTTCCACATTAATCTCTCATAGATACTCAAGGGAGTTTTCCAGAGACTATATGACATATCTTCTATTAAGGCAAAAATTAATGGGACTTGCCAAAATGAAAACAGTATCACTCATCTCCCTACATTTTTCACTTTAAAAAATGGGTTTTCCACCGGCGCCACAGCTCAATAGGCTAATCCTCTGCCTGCGGCGCCGGCACACCGGGTTCTAGTCCCGGTTGGGGCGCCAGATTCTGTCCCGGTTGCCCCTCTCTCAGTCCAGCTCTCTGCGGTGGCCCAGGAGTGCAGTGGAGGATGGCCCAAGTGCCTGGGCCCTGCACCCCATGGGAGACCAGGAGAAGTACCTGGCTCCTGCCTTCGGATCAGCGCGCCAGCTGCGGTGGCCATTGGAGGGTGAACCAACCGCAAAAGGAAGACCTTTCTCTCTGTCTCTCTCTCTCTCTCACTGTCCACTCTGCCTGTCAAAAAAAAAAAAAATGGGTTTTCCCATTAAGATATTATTCATATTATCCACCGTGGCTCACTTGGCTAATCCTCTACCTTTGGTGCCAGCATCCCATATGGGCACTGGATTCTAATCCCAGTTGCTCCTCTTTTAGTCCAGCTCTCTGCTGTGGTACAGGAGGGCAATGGAGGATGGCCCAAGTGCTTGGGCACCTGCACCTGCATGGGAGACCAGGAGGAAGTTCCTGGCTCCTGGCTTCGGATCAGCACGGCGCCAGCCATAGTGGCCATTTGGGAGGTGAACCAATGGAAGGAAGACCTTTCTCTCTCTCTCTCTCTCACTGTCTGTAATTCTACCTGTCAAATAAATAAATAAAAAGTCTTTAAAATATATATAATGGTTTAATGATTGTTTTAAATAAATTAGTAAGTAAACATTTCAAAATTTTTCCTTTAATTTCTAGTTTGGTAAATACTGATAAATTCAATCAATCACATTTTTTACCAAAGAGTTCTTTGGGATCCTCAATTTTTCAAGAATTTAAAGGAGACTTCAGATTGTAAACATTTGAGGATCACTTTTCTAATGAAACAGAAGATGCTGATCAAGTCCAAAGGCACCTTGATGAAATCAGTCAGTGAACAGCCCCTTCTGGAAGCAGCATGGACTTCTAGGCTCTGCCTGATCCGGACAATGTGTTTCTAAGGGACATGGATTCATAGTACCTCTGACTGTTGGATTGATCAAGGCTCAAAGAAATCCCCCTAAAGCAATCAAGCATGCATGCAGAGTGATGTTGGCGATGTTGAAAGTATCCAGGTAGGAAAAGTACCCTGGGGCCAGGGAGAAAGCTTCCCTACTCAAGATAAAAGGAACCCTTTACCCAGGACCCACGGATGTCCTAGAGTCAGATGAAGCAATAAGATCTCAGCTTGAACCTTATACTTGGACAGAACTACCAAATGCAAAGCCATGAGTGTAAGACCGAAGACCAGACCTCTAATCCTCAAATATTTCTTCAGAATTCCCCCATTTATGGTACATTGGCTTACATGTAGGATGGACTCAGAAAGTTTATATCTCAGTGTCTGAAAAAACAGGTTCATTAGCAAGAAAACAACGTTGTGTTGACCCCATTCATGCTACTGGCCAGCTCCACTGACTTCCTCAAGTCCCTGGTTAAGTACATCAGAATCACGCAGGTCAGGGTTTCCAGTAGAAATCTATCGAAGGTAACCTGAAATCAGGGTGGGCTTCTTAATCCCCTCAGCCCAGAACCTTTATATCTTCCCCTGGGGCAGGGACAAGGCCTGAGGGATGACACCATAGGCAAGTTATGACCATGGCCAGCATCAGGTGCATCCTGAGACCTGCAGTGTCTGGGACAGAAATGGAAGGTTGCAGTGCATTTCAACCAGGATGCCCACCACCAGGAAACTCAAACAAAACTCTTCACAAGAGGTCTGGGGTATCCATGTAACAAATTTTCAGAGTAAGCAGACTGGCTCCCTCCAGCAACTTGTCATATTGACAAGTATTGATCAATAACTGAAACGCAACATATACATGAAGTGATGAGCAAGTGCAAGTGTCTTGACACTGCCACAGCTTGAGGTCTAATCACACTGGAAATACACAAACTGCACTTTCACAAACGCAAGTAGTTCTCCCTAGCAGGTGTATACCACCTTCTGAGAAGAGAAATCAGAACCATTTTTCCTGGGCAACAACAAACTATACTTCTGGTGATTTCCTTTGGGTAGAAAAACTGTATTTGAGACCTTGGGTTCAGCTTCCAAGGGAGTCTGCCTGCAAACACCTAGAAGTGGGTCCTGGAAATGGATCAGAGGGTAAGGAAATGCTCATTTTACCATTCTGTTCAACTAAAGCATTATTCATTCACTCATTATAACATTTTGAGATACATTTAGCCCAAATGACTCTGAATACAAGATCATTGTGGTTTCCAGCACAGCTCATCATTACACAATACAATTAACACTGTGATGCAATTCAAGGCTTAGAGCCAAGTGCCTGTTGGAGAATGTAGAGTAGTGCACTCCTAACACCTGGCAGGGGGAGACTTTCCCACCAGCAGCAGATCCTCCCCTTCAGGGAGCCCCTTCCCTGGTACAGTCATCCTCGGTGCATGGGTCCAGGCAGGCCTGCCTTCCGGTACTTTTGCTGACAGACTCCTTTCTCAGAAAATTCTCCTTCCCACGGGGGAGACCACAGATCTCCTCCTATATGAGGTCCCAGCTGCAGCAGCCTTGTTTGGTGTCGGCTGGGAATCAGAAGTGGTCTGTACATGGAGAATGCTAGCGTGGCAAGCACCAGCTTAGTACCCAGTCCATGCTACATGGTAAAGCTGACCAACTGCTCCAGGATTAGTCCTCAGCTGAAATAAAAACATTGGAAAGCTGACCTGGTCTGAGATAGCTCAAGAAATTACTTTGGCCACTGCCAAGTGCTACATTTCTGTAGCTGGAACACACACAGCAATGTTAGTAATACACACCCAGGAAAAAGTATCAAGTTCCTACACAGCCTATTTTGCATGAGCAAATGCTATAAAAATTATAAGTACAGTTGAGATTGGCAATTCCTGTACAGGAAATTTACATGTCTAATATCTTGAGTTCAAAGTGATAAAACTACTACAATCCTTTTTCATTATTCACCTTGTTTCAGAGATAATTTATTTCATTTCTTGTGAAAATTTTGTAATGACTTTAACAAAGACAATTTCATCTATGGGTCCAATGTACAAAGCACTACATCTTTTAGTCACTTAGAAGTTTTTTATTTTAACCACAGAAAAGTGATTTGGAAGTTTAGCTTGCAATAGAAATGCAGTTTTAAGAATTCACTTTAAATAGGCTTGCTTTCTGCAGTCTGTCCTAAAAAGACAACTGTTGAAAATGAGATAAGATCTTGGGGTGGATCTAGTCTGGCACACCTCTTCATTTTACAGATGAGGAAAGTGAAGCAGACCAGACAGGGTGATTCTCCCAGGCCACCCACGCAAGGAGTGAGAGTGGCAAAACCAGACCTGGAATTCATTCACTTCTCCTCAACCCCAGCCTTGGTTTCCCCACTGCACCCACCACCTTCTGTCTTGATAATCATGTCTTTGCTGCCATTTGTTCTCTCAGAAGTCTCTCAAGTTCCAATATCCTACATGGCCTGAATTTCCCCTTTAAAGATACCAAGACATCCCACACATTATTTTATCCAATACCACATGTTTTCCCTGCTATTTTCCTACTTGAAGGAGCTCTTTTTCCCTTTCTGCCACTGAAGTTGCAAAGTTTTCATATAAAGTTGCACTTGTTGAGTAAGTACCACATGTGTCAGGCACAGCGGAAGGCATTAAGAAATCCAGGGAGAACATGACATGGCTCCTTCCTCCAAGGAGCTGTCAGCTGGTGCAGGATAGGCATGATGAGCACTTTAACGGGATACACAAGTTACCTTGGGAGCTTGTAAAAGTTAACCCATACTAGAAATCCCAGTGATGCCTCCTCCAGGCAATGACATCTAAGCGAGCCACACTGAAGATGAGTCCTAAAAGATAATTAGGACTTAGCAGGGCAAAAATGGGGGCCAGAGAAAACTGATAGAGCTCAGAGACTGTGAGAGTCCTAAGTGAATGGAGGTGCAGGAGCAGGTGTGGGCGAGGAGCCTCACTTCTCCAGACCTCCAGCTTGTCATGACCCTGTATACAGATTTTCCAAGTTGTTGATGCACTTAAGCTAATGACCCTCAAACTTTGCGACTTTCCACCATGTGAGTGAGATATGGGCCAAGTGGTTTGCGGGACTATATGTCTACTTTGTGTGAAGCAGTGTTGGTTTATAGCTGTTGTCCTGACATAGTGATGGTGTCCCTCACTTGCTTAAACATACTCAATCTGAACAATTTATGTTATGGACCATCTGCCACACTCTTCCATACACAAGCACATGTACTTGCATGTGTGTACACACACACACACACACACACCCCGCTGGCTAACTGCATAGCTTTTTCAGTCCTTAAAAATTAATTTTCACTTTGTCAGAGGATATCACTTAACCTAGGCTGATTCACTTTGCAGATGGAGAGATGTGGTGAAAAACACCTTTTAAGCATTTGCTATATTGGGCAGTACCTTGAGAAATCTTGTCTATTATAATACCTATAATGGAGTATGCCTAAAACACAACCTCTATTGTCCATCCTCAAGCCCAATAAGGAAAAAAAGGCAGTGGCAGGTTAAGAAAATAAGATATTTTGCCGCCATTGCAGTGTGAAAGGATGTCATGATGGAGGCAGGGAATCAGCCTCTTGAAGACACCCACGTTCCATATCAGAGAACCTGGCTTTGATGCCCAGCCCCAGCTCCAGATTCCAGCTTCCCGTTAATGCAGACCCCAGGAGGCAGCAGGTGACAGCTCACGTTATGTCCCTGCCACCCCCGTGGGATACGTGGACTGAGTTCTCAGCTCCCAGCCCGAGCCCCAGCCATTGCAGGCATTTGGGAAGTGAACCAGAAGATAAAAGTTCTCTCCACATCTGTGTGTGTGTGTGTGTGTGTCTACCTTTCAAATAAATAAAAAGAATATTGTGAAGAGTAAATGAAGCGATTAAGTGAGAATATATATGTGAAAATTTTATCAGGAAAAGTACAATGCAGTTATTAATAAGGTGGTCTGCTCTCATTTCTGATGAAAGAGGAGCACCTGCTTTGCTCAGACATTCTGAACATCACAGCAGCTCTCCTTTCTTTAGAAACCTGACTTTGACACTGACTCACCCCACTGGTGCCTTCCACTAATCTGGAGTCAGACTCAGCCACACCAGAATAGCCCAGATCGCTGAGATGGCATAACCCCAGAGCCAAGCAGCCACCCCAGAGGGATTGAAGTGATACAAGTCAGGGTGTCAGGAATCAAAGGTAGAAACCTGCTGACTCATTTTCTATGGAGAATCTTGTCCTCAGACCGGTTTCCACCCCTCCACCCATCAAGGAGCCATCAAACCCGCACTTACTGATGGAGACTCCTGTTTGGGACACAGCTACACTGAAAACCTCTTGTACTGGAGGCAGAAAGGACGTGAAGAATGGAAATGGAGACGCAAGTGTGCAGACCTGGTTCTACTTCATTAAAGTCATGTCCCCTCCACCTCTGTGCGCCTCTGATCCGCCCACACAACATGCAAGGGCTGAGCAAAACTAGGTCTCACATCCCCCAGCTCTGGGAATCCATTGGCAAGTCCAGAGAACAGCCCAGCTGGCGCACTTGAGTGAAGCTGTTTTCAAAAAAGAGAGCCTGTTGATGAAGGCGTGGGGAGCCAGCCGAACTGAAAAGTCCAAGCACACACTACTAAACTGTGTAACTGGTTTCCTGTAGAAACCGAGGAAGAGGAAGGCAGACACTCTCCACCTGGAGACGACCTAATGCTTATAGAGCCAAAAGGAAGAGCAGCCGGTAGACCACCTGAGTCCCAAACTATGAACCCGGAAGGTGAGCTGGAATCCCAAGGACTTCTCCACTCCCTCCCTATCAGAAACTACACCCTTTCCAAAACTGCACAATTCATTCTGAGTTCCCAGGTAGGACTGCGAGGGCCCGGGGGAAAAACTTTCTGCTCCAGGAATAGCTGTTTCCCTCCACCACCAAAACTCCCCCGCCGTGTTTTGTCTTCACATTCTTACTTTGCATGGTTAACCGATTTCAGCCCCCTACATGGCATTCCTGGCACCCGAAGGGCTGGCAGCTGGAAGCCCCGTTGAGGGATGGGAGGCAACGCCCTTCCTCTGAAAAGCACCATTATGTCCACCGCGTTCACCACCGCCCAGCAGCTCTCCTAACTATTCTATGAACTGTCCTCAAAGGAGACATCGCCAGCCCTGATGCCCCACTCTGCTTACCTGGAGTCTCAGCTATCCCAGAAAACGTGCGGCAAAGAGAAAAAGCAGGCGAGGAGCTCCAAGTCCTGGAGGTGGACGCGACGCTGTGTGCGACCCGAGGAGGTTGCTAGCTCACCTGAGCCGCGCCCGCCGCTCCCACCTGGGCCACGCCCAGCCTGCACCTCCGCCCCGCCCGCCGCTGCACTCTGCTCTTACTCACGCCTCTTGGCAGCCTGTCCGCGATTGAAAGAAATGACTCAGGCTGAAGCTGCTGCTGTCTGCTCAGCTTCTAAAGGCCTCCGACAAGCTCGGGCAGGAAGGGGCTGTCGGGGGAGTCTGCCTGTGGCTAAATTCATAGATAAACAAAGGCATCCCTAGGAGCCCACGCAGGACCCGGACGTGAAATGTACAGAGTAAAAGAAATAGGTGCTGATGGGAATGCTACAGACTTCTCAAGCACCCGGGTGGCACAGAAAATTATCTCCAGCCTTTCTTTGTTAACCACGGTAGCTCATTATGCTAGTTAGTAAGCAACATGCTGACCACAAGAGGTGGAAAATTGAATTAAAAGATGTTTTTCTGGTGCCAACAAATTTGAAATCCATGCATGTGAGGACAAAGCTAACAAAGCTAATGGAAAAGGCATATCATAAAAACCTAGGCATGGGACTCTGATTTCTGTATACTACAATAAATGTATTTTTCAATTCCAGTTTTCCATAAGCTTTTGAAGTACTATAATACATATATAGTATTGTTAGCAAAACGTTTAATACCAAATTGATAGAAGAAAATGACAAGGTGGCAGAGGGAGTTCCCAATAGCAAACTATGATTAGGATTACATAGCTTTGCTCTGAGATCTCAGAGGGTGGCCTGCTCGTGACAAACTCCAGTTTGCCTTCCTTCCCACATCTCCTTGGTTCCCTGGGACCCAGTCCCTTCCTACGGAATCCATTCTCAGGGAAGTACCTGGAACTGTGCACAGCTAATATTCCCTATTGTTCATTGACCACACTGATTCATCATAATCAATTCATTTTATGGTCTCCTCCATGTGACTGCAAGAATTTCAAAGGTAAGGGCCAAGCCCTGTTCATTGTGGCAGCACCAACATTTGATATGGACTTGACACACTCACACAGTACACTGTCAATAAATGCCTGCTGAATGAATGAATGAGAGCAACTCCTTGTGCAAAACTGAGGCTGACAGTTTGCCCTGCCCCCACATCCTGGGTATTTTATTAACCAGGATCAAAGCCATCATCTAGGTGAGTTGAACTCTGCAAATACTATTTCAAGCACTGACAGAGCAAATGCAGGCAGGCCATAGGAAATGGGACATGGGCAGATGCTTCTTTAAAATTGCAAGATCCAGGGGCCAACGCTGTGCATCAGTGGGTAAAGTCTCTGCCTGCAGCACCAGCATCCTATATGAGCACCAGATGGAGTCCTGGCCAGTCTACTGCAGATCCAGCTCCCTTCTAATGCACCTGAGAAAGCAGCAGAAGATGGCCCAAATCTCTGGACCCTTGCCACCTACATGGGCGATCAGGATGGATTTTCTGACTCCTGGTTTCAGCCTGGCCTAGCCCAGGCCTATATGGCTATTCTGGGAGTGAACCAGCAGATAGAATATCTCTCTCTGTCTCTCTCCTACATGTCTCTGTAACTCTGCCTTTCAAATAAATAAATAAATCTTTAAAAAGATTGCAAGATGCAGCCATATTGTGGGAACTGAGAATTTGGGTCAGAGTCACAGATTTGCAAACTAACTCCCACTCACTGTTTGAGAAATCCTAAACTAAGTGCCTAATCTCTCTAGCCATGGATTCTTTCTTTATAAAATCATATGTGTCATACATACAAAGTGACTGGAACTTCATTTGTGCTTCCCAATGATAACACTTATGACTTTGCAAGTTCTTTATCCAGACTCAGGGAATAATCATAGTAGCCAAAGGATTGGCACACGCTATTGGCATCTGATTCACCACAATTATTTACTGAACACCTGCTGCATGCTTGCTACTATGATCCAATAATTTTAAGACATTTGCTCTTAAATCATAGCATTCGGTCTGTTCTCCTTCTTGATCCTTGAGTTCTCTCACACTCCTGTTCAGTGTTTTCCCAACCCAAGTACAAACGTTTCCATTGACAAGAATTGAATGACACCCAGGGAAGCCCAAACATGATATCTTTGCATGATTCTGACGGAAGTGCCATTCAATTAGAGATGTAAGACAGGCTTCCTCTCGCCAAATAGTACAGCAGGAAGATACGAAACAAAAGAATTAAAGTAACTGGCATGGGATAAGAGAAGTACAAACAACAAAAGGGATTCAGAGACAAGTGTGAACCTTTCAGTCTGGGGTGACGGGGAAGAGTCGTGGAAGTGGTGTCATTGCACATCAGGATTTGATTCATGTCTGGGGAAAAAGTAACAAAGATCCAGAGCTGCAATGGCGCAAGGTACCCTGTACAGGTATGCCAACAAAGCGTTCTGCTGACTGCAGCCTGGCCCAACATTGGCTGTTGCGAGCATTTGGGGAGTGAACAAAAAGATGGAAATGTCTCTGTCAGTCTGTCTCTATCTGTCACTCTGCCTTTCAAGTAGATGAAAATAAATTTAAATAAATATTTTTTAAAAATTTGATCCATTTTTAAGATTTATTTATTTATTTGAAAGTCAGAGTTACACACAGAGAGAAGGAGAGAGAGAGAGAAAGAGGTCTTCCATCCGCTAGTTCACTCCCCAATTTTCCTCAACGGCCAGAGCTGCACCAATCCAAAGTCAGGAGCCAGGAGCTTCTTCCGGGTCTCCCACAAGGGTGCAGGGCCCCAAGAACTTGGGCCATCTTCTACTGCTTTCCTAGGCCAAGCAGAAAGCTGGATCAGAAGTGAGCAGCCGGGACTTGAACCAGTGTCCATATGAGATGCCAGCACTGCAGGTGGCGGCTTTACCCACTACTCCACAGCAAAGACCCCAATCCACTTTTAACATGTGGGTTCCATCTCTACCTATTCAATCAATTGGACACTTTGAGTGGAGTCTGTAGTTGACCGAATAAGTGTATTACAGAAGTGTTTGTTGATTGTGTCAGTCTCTGAGCAGGACCCTGGGACGAATACCAAGAAGACTAAGACCTAACTATGGGTCTGAATGAGACTACCATTTGGCTTTAAACGTCAGTGAGCCAGCGATTCTACAGTAACCATTACCATGTAAAAAAATGCACATCCTGAAGGAAATAGCCTGGAAGACCAGTGTTGTTTGTAACTTTAATACGTGAACTTACAGGCTCAAGACCTATAAGGAAAAGGTTCTGCTCATAAACAACCCGGAGAGCAGCAATATCAAAATAGCTGTGTGTTGCTGTGATCAGTTCAGTCTTCAGTCTCTTGCCATGTGGCCTCATGAGCTCTTTGAATCATCCCTCCTCTTGATGGAATTCGAGCCTACAGGAAGGAAACAGATATAAAACCAGACTCAGCAGGTTTCAATACAATGCCCATGTACAAGGAGCCTTCAAAATATTCGTGGAAAGTGCATATTATGAAGTGCATATTTTGAATTTCCTTGTATGATACAATTCACTTATTATGTTAACCATCAATGGCATCCTCAAGCTAAAGTCTAAGAAGGGTTTTTATTATACTTTTTTTACTGTTGTATAAATAGAATTTTAAAAAGTATTTGGCACACAGTGGGTACCTGGGACATAGTGAGTGCAGAATGAATGAATGAATGGGAAATAACCCAGCCTGATAACGAGACAGATTGTATAAAACATTGTAGATTCAAACAATAACAAATTCACCTGTAAAATTGAAATCATTTCCTTAAATATCACTTTTCTTCCAGTTCTCTTTTGATACTTGAGATCACAATGTCTGTTCCATACAAACACTTTACATTTGTAAGAGTGTTTCTTTAGTGTTTCTTTAGTGTTTCAGAAGCTCCTGATTCCTGGCTTCGGATTGGCACAGCTCCAGCCATTGCAGCCATCTAGGGAGTGAACCAGTGGATGGAAGACCTCTCTCTCTCTCTCTCTCTCTCTCTCTCTGCCTCTCCTTCTTTCTGTGTTTAACTCTGACTTTTAAATAAATAAATAAATCTTTAAAAAAATGAATTACTCATTCACCCATTATACAATATTATCAAACAATAATTCCCTGTAGTTCAACAAAAGTAATCTTGGCCCAAATATTTAATAACCTAGGAGACGGTTTTGTTGGTGCTTTTTCTTCCTTTTAGGTTGAAACATTGCAAACATAATAACTTGGTTACTCAGCATTCTGGCAGAGGGATGACTTGACACACCCAGCCACTCCCGGGAGCAACTCAAGGGAGCTTTGTTACAGCATGCTTAGAATCTCCTCTCTCTCTCTCTCTCTCTCTCTCTCTCTCTCTCTCTCTCTCTCTCTCTCTTTTCTCCCCCACCCCAAAGACAAGTTTCAGTCACCAATTCCCAAGCATTCTCCCCAGACGCCTACACATCTTCAAGTGTTGCCCTCCCTGATAAATGAGCTTCACAGGCTAGCTCTCCCACAGAGGAATAAATAATGTGAGTCCTGCACACCCAGCCTTTCACGGGAAGGTACAGCAAAGGCCCCCACCTGGTACTGAAAACTACTGTCTCTCTTTCACAGGTAGAAAAACTGACTCCAGAAGTACAAGGAGAATTTACCTTGAAGCTTCTCAATTCCATAGAAAAAGGATGTTTACAAAACTCCAGATTTACAATTTTTTAACTACTCCAATGTGAGAATCCAATAGTTTCATGCATTTTGTCTTATCAGCTTCTGTTTGTCTTGAAGAAAAGTTACGGTAAATGACAACCAGTTATGAAAAGCAATGTGCAATTTCTTCTTAAGAAAACTTCTTAAGAAAAATAGTTTTTTTAATGGTTAAAAAATAATAAAATTAAGGAGAGCAAGAACCCAGAATTAAACCTTAGAGAACCACATAGCAGAAGCAGCACAGTTTGCCTGTAAAAACGTTGAATGCTATTTGTAACGTATATCTGAGCAGAAAACCACTGAGGTTTTACTGATGGGTGTACAGAAGAGTGAGGTCATGATGTGAGAAAGAGAACTAATGCTGAGCCACTGCGTCACCTGTTTGATATGAATCATTGGGTGGGAAACAACTTCTTGAGGTTTCAGAATCTTCGGTAGTACAGGCAGGGGGGACAAGTTTTCCTTGTGCTCCTTGTAGGTGTGAAGGTCAAAGAGCAAAGCCCTGGGGTACACTGTGGCACAGCAGTTAAGATGCCCCCTGGAAGGCCTGCATCCCAGATGAGAGCATCGGGAGTGAGTCCCAGCTCCATTCCCAAGTCCAGCTTCCTGCTAATGCACACCCTGGGAGGCAGCCGGCGACGCCTCAGTAGCCGGGTCCCTGCTGTTCGCGGGGGAGACCTGGACTGTTTGCCTGGCTCCCGAGCACTTGGAGCAGATGGGAAATCTCTGTGTGTCAGTCCCTCTGCGTCTCTCAAATAAATAAAACCACCATTTTAAAGCTAATTAAAAAGAAATTCTGCCTTTATCAATTATGAGCTTAAATATCCTTGAAAATTAATAGTATAGATTGCATTTAAACATGACATAACCAAGAAAATAGAAACAATTAATATTAATTAGCTCAGACTGGAGTTTCACTCATTAGGTAATAGAGCTACGTGATTCAGTTGCTTCACATTCGGTTAAGTATGTGTGCATTTAGAAGATTCTATACTCTTCTATGTAATTCTCATAGGACGAAAGGAACAAACACTATAATCAAAACTCAATCTCTCCAAAATATCCAGTAGAAGCACAAATTTTAACACAAATTTTAATAAAGATCCATTCTTTCAGGAAAATATTTACAGGAAACAACTACAGACAAGGTCAATGGTTAAGGTTAGAAATATCCATGGTTGATTCATATTACGTATAACAGAAAAACTGGGAACCAGCGAATACTCACCAATAAGGAAATAATTAAGCATATGATTTTTGAGTAATGTTCATGAGATAAGGTTTAAAAGTAAGGTACAAGGTATTTGGGTAAATCCCAATTTATTTAAAACAAAATACATTGTAACTTCTGGAGAATAAGATTTAGGAGCTTCAGGCTGACTTGCCCCAAGTGGTGGAGTTGGAAGCATACCAGGGGATTCCAATTCAATCCCATCGAGGTGGCATGTACCAATGCCATCTCACTGTTCCAGGTGATCAGTTTCAGTTCACAGTTGGTCATGGTGAAGGGACTGGGAGTCAAAGGGAGCACATAGACAAGTCTAGTACCTGCTAACGCTAACTGATGGAGTAAATAAAGGGGAGAGTGATCCAACATGGGAAGTGAGATACTCAGCAGACTCATAGAATGGCAGATGTCCTAAATAGCACTCTGGCCTCAGAATCAGCCCTAAAGGCATTCGGAGCTGGCTGAAGAGCTCATGAGAGTATTTCAGGCATGGAAAGCCAAGACACTCTGGCAAAAGATCTCTGCGAGTGAGATCCCAGTGGAAAGAACAGGTCATCAAAGAAGGAGGTACCTTTCTCTGAAGGGAGGAGAGAACCTCCACTTTGACTATGACCTTGTCTAAACAAGATAAGAGTCGGAGAACTCAGAGGGCTTCCATAGCCTTGGAAACTCATGACTGGAGCATAGGGAGATTACTGATGCCATAGACAGGAGTGTCAATTGGTAAAGTCAACAACAGGAGTCACTGTGCACTTACTCCTCATGTAGGATCTCTATCCTTAATGTGCTGTGCATTGAGATTTAATGCTATAACGAGTACTCAAAAATATATTTCACTTTGTGTTTCTATGGGGGTGCAAACTGTTGAAATCTTTACTTAATGCATACTAAACTGATCTTCTGTAAAAAAAAAAAAAAAGAAATTATCAATTCCCAACTTGACTCTCACTGGGATTAAACATGACAATAGGTCTGCTCTGATTTCATCATCATTTAAAAAAAATCATCTATTATTTTTCACTTTATGTTTCTGTGTGGGAGCAAACTGTTGAAATCCATACTTAATGTATACTAAGCTGATCTTCTGTATATTAAGATAATCGAAAATGAATCTTGATGTGAATGGAAGGGGAGAGGGAGTGGGAAAGGGGAGGGTTGTGGGTGGGAGGGACGGTATGGGGGGGAAGCCATTGTAATCCATAAGTCGTACTTTGGAAAATTATATACATTAAATAAAAGTTTAAAAAAAAAAAAGATTTAGGAGCTTTTGGTTCTTGCTGTAATGTGTCCGAGGGTTCTTAATTTTATATTAGCAAAGTTCACATTTAGAAGACTTAAAAAATACACAAAATAGTTTTAACAATAACTATTTCTGGCTAATTAAAGACAATTTTCAATTTATTTGTATGATTTCCAAATGTTCTGCGATGGCCATCCTTCTTATGATTCAAAAGTCACGTTTTTTAGACACCCCGGGGCCTCTCCAGATGAAGCGCGCTGGGGGGACTTCGCTTCCCGACAGAAGCGGCCGCCTGGCACCCCAGCGACCTGGCTGGGACGAAGCCTCCGCGCAGCGCGCCCCGCCCTTTCCCCCAGGTGAGCCCCGCCTGGGACCCGAGCAGGCGCACCCTGCAGAGCTTCAGCCCGGGGCAGAGCCACGCGGGTGGGAACTGGCCTGGCCCTCTGCTCTTCCTCCCCTTTCCTCCTCACCGAGGCGCTGACTCAGTTGTTGGCCGTGATCCTGGCCTTGTTGCATGATGATTGCAACCAAGAAAAGATGAAGGGAAGCTCCTTTCTGCAGGACGAATGTGGAGCACTAAGTCCAAATCCCAGCAGGTGAAACCCCGCCTGCAGTGCTTGCGCGCACATGCCTTAAAGTGACAGGAGTAAGATCTTCTACACATGCCTTGCAATCACCAGTTCAGGCACAATCTATTTTTATTATGTTTTATAAATGAAAAGGAAAAACATGCAATGCAGAGTTGCTGAGTCAGCTACCCCAGGTCACCAGGTTAGAGAAGGGTAGAACCAGATTTAAACCCAGGTAGCACTCTTGACAAACACACTACACTCTTGGGTTAAGCCTCATACTCCTGTGTTTAATCTGAAATCACATGCACACCACCCTGTGTGGAGTATAGGAAATATTCCTGGGGCCAGCGCTGAGGCACAGCGGGTTAAAGCCCTGGCCTGAAGCGCCAACATCCCATATGGGCACCAGTTCTAGTCCTGGCTGCTCCACTTCCAATGCTGCTCCCTGCTAATGTGCCTGGGAAAGCAGTGGAAAATGATACAAATCCTTGGGCCCCTGCACCCTTGTGGGAGACCAGGAAGAAGCTCCACGCTTCTGGCTTTGGATCAGCTCAGCTCCAGTCTTTCCAGCCATTTGGGGAGTAAACCAGCAGTTGGAAGACCTTTCTCTCTGTGTGTCTCTGCCTCTGCCTCCTTGCAACTCTGTTTTTCAAATAAATAAATAAATTTGAAAAAAAAAAAACCCAGGGTGAATAAGCAGATGGAAGATCTCTGTGTCTGTCTCTATCTCTCTGCCTTTCAATTAAATAAAAACAAATTTAAAAAATTTTTAAGAGGACATATGAGCACATAACTAGCAGTAGAAACCAGTAAGTTATCTGTAGGAGCAACTTGGTGAGACACTGATTGTAATGAAAGGAAATTGTTTCCAAGAGAGTCGTGCTGTTTTAACAATTTGAAACACAGAGATTTAAAAATTCCTAATAAACTAAAGGATTTTTAATGCAATCACTTCAGATTAAAATGCTTGTGCTACTGGCTCTTCATCATCACAGTGTACTAGAATCATTGTGCATGTGTGTATGTATACAAGTGTGTATGTGTGCTTGTGTGTGTGCATGTGTACGAGTGTGTGTGTGCTTGTGCGTGTGTGTATGTGTACGAGTGTGTGTGCTTGTGCATGTGTGTATGTGTACAAGTGTGTGTGTGCTTGTGCGTGTGTATGTGTACGAGTGTGTATGTGTGCTTGTGTGTGTATGTGTACGAGTGTGTATGTGTGCTTGTGCATCTGTGTATGTGTACAAGTGTGTGTGTGCTTGTGCATGTGTGTATGTGTATGAGTGTGTGTGTGCTTGTGCGTGTGTGTATGTGTACGAGTGTGTGTGCTTGTGCGTGTGTGTATGTGTACGAGTGTGTATGTGTGCTTGTGCGTGTGTATGTGTACGAGTGTGTATGTGTGCTTGTGTGTGTGTATGTGTACGAGTGTGTATGTGTGCTTGTGCATCTGTGTATGTGTACAAGTGTGTGTGTGTACTTGTGTGTGTGTATGTGTACGAGTGTGTGTGTGTGCTTGTGCGTGTGTGTATGTGTATGAGTGTGTGTGTGCTTGTGCATGTGTGTATGTGTACAAGTGTGTGTGCTTGTGCGTGTGTGTATGTGTACGAGTGTGTGTGCTTGTGCGTGTGTATGTGTACGAGTGTGTATGTGTGCTTGTGCATGTGCTTGTGCGTGTGTGTATGTGTACGAGTGTGTGTGTGTGCTTGTGCGTGTGTGTATGTGTATGAGTGTGTGTGTGTATGTGTACAAGTGTGTGTGTGCTTGTGCATGTGTGTATGTGTACAAGTGTGTATGTGTGCTTGTGCGTGTGTGTATGTGTATGAGTGTGTGTGCTTGTGCGTGTGTGTATGTGTACAAGTGTGTGTGTGCTTGTGCGTGTGTGTATGTGTACAAGTGTGTGTGCTTGTGCATGTGTGTATGTGTACGAGTGTGTATGTGTGCTTGTGTGTGTATGTGTACGAGTGTGTATGTGTGCTTGTGCGTGTGTGTATGTGTACAAGTGTGTGTGTGCTTGTGCGTGTGTGTATGTGTACAAGTGTGTATGTGTGCTTGTGCATCTGTGTGTATGTGTACGTGTGTGTGTGTGTGTGTGGACAGGGGGACAGGAGAGTCAGTACAATCATATTGCATATTCCCAGACCCACATCCCCAGAGACTGGGATTCAGCAGGTGTAGGATGGGGCCCAAGAATCGGAATTCCTTCCGATGGCCTGGGACCAGTGTTCACAGATCACCCTCTCAGCATCGTAGGTTTTGCAGCAGACGCTGCACTGACACGGACTGGCCAGTGCTGAGCACTGATTCTGACAGCAGACTGGCTGGGTACAACTCTGTCATTTACTGATGTCAGGGCATTGGGCAAATCACTAAATCTTACTTTGCCTCAATCCCCTCATCTATGACACAGGGGGAACATTAAGCAACTCCCTTCAGGGTTATAATGAGGACTAAATGACATAAAACACTTCCCACCTCCAGGAAGTGTTCAATCAACATTAACTGTCATGACTTCCTCTCTCTGTCAAAGCGGTAGCAACATTACAGACCTCAACACCAGTCACCTCTAGAGGAGGCATGGAGAGAAAAGCCAAGATTGTTTTAATTAGAGGAAAAGTTGACCCCAACCCTACCAGAGGTACACACACACACACACACACATACACAATTAATGTCATGTTTTCACTTTCCACCTTTGTGTCATGGTATCTTATAAACAAGAAAAACATGGATGACAGTGAAACCTACAGTGAGAGAGGAGGATTAAGATTTCAAAAGAGGAGTGTATATTTTTCATATTAAATGTTATGTTAAATAATATTTATGAACACTATCACTCTGACCACATGTATTCTAATTATGGCATTTTGCACTTTATAAGTTGTTATTGTACCCTTGTCCCCAGAGTCCTTGTATATGTATTACCTCTACCAAATTTCACAATAACCCAGTCTGTTATCTATTGTGTTCTCATTTTACAGATGAGAAAATTGACATTAAAAATTAAGAGCAGCAAGCATTAGCCTAGTAGATGAGATGGCTGCATCCATCTCAG
Source organism: Oryctolagus cuniculus (assembly GCF_051225735.1). Taxonomy (NCBI): domain Eukaryota; kingdom Metazoa; phylum Chordata; class Mammalia; order Lagomorpha; family Leporidae; genus Oryctolagus; species Oryctolagus cuniculus. Next base: position 15,304,890 of record NC_142876.1, read on the forward strand.
ACTGCCTGGGTTCAATGCTTTGCTACAGCTCCTGACCCCAGCTTTCTGCTAATGCAAACCCTGGGAAGCAGCAATGATGCCTCAAATAATTGGGTTCCTGCCATCCATGTAGGAGACTTGGATTGAATTCCTGGCTCTGGGTTTTTGGGGAGGATACCAGCAGATGGGGATCTCTCTCTCTCTCTCTCTCGCTCCCACTTCCCTCTCAAATAAATACAAATTTTAAAAATATAAAGGAATGAGAGTAATTGGTAGTCACAAATTAAGTCAAGTTCAGACTCAAAATCAAATGAGATTGTACCACCATCCATTGCTTAAAAAAAAAAAAGTAAAAGATAAATCTGGGATCCTAAATATAGCTCAATGGAAGAAAATAAGTAAAACAATTTTCTCAACATTTGTTATCATTTTCTTTTCAACATTTATTATCCTTCTGAAAGGAAAGTCCAAAAACTGACCACAAAGCCAACGCACCATGCTAACTCCCTTGGACAATGCTAACGACCTCAGCGTAGCTGCCCGCCGTGAGGTTTCACCCACGCTTCCGTACCTCCTTGCGGATCTGCGGTTTTGCACACTCACAACTAAATAACATTAACAAAGATGGCGTATTTGAAATCCATGCATAGCGAAGTCTTCAAAAAGTTCAAGGAAAATAAGGATTACAAACTGCTGTGCACAAATTTCTAAGTTTTTTCATTTCTGTTTCCTGTGAACTTTTTCGAGAACCCTCATAAAATAATGTGTTCTTGATAGTAGTCGAAAGCCTACTTTTTCAAGTTCTTGCTACTTCAGGACTTGATGTGCAAACCAGTGTTCACCTGTTGCTCCCAGTTCACAGAAAGATTTCACTGGGCAGCCATGGAGGAGGCTGAGGAAGTGGAGGGGTCTCCATGGATTATGCGTGGGAGGAGGCGGCATAGGAGAAGCAGGACCCTTCTGCCTTCCTGCCTGCCTGTCGGGAAGCTCACAAGGACGCCTGCAAACACTGAGCAGCTTCCACATCAAAGCTACTGGTGAGTTAGGAAAGGAGGAAAAAAAAAAAAAAGAAATGCAGTTCTTTAAACAAACAAACAAAAAAAAAACTCAATAGATTTATTGACACAGAGTTGGGAATCAGGTAGACCAAAGAAATATGAGAGATTAAACAGAAATTTAAAACCCAGTAAGTCAAACATGTACATGATTTGAGTAATAAACAAAAAGTCTACAGAACACGGGTAGGCATCTGACATAGCGGGTAAGACACTTGAATCCATTATCAGAGTGTCTGGGTTTGTATCTGGGCTGCACTCCTGATTCCAGGGTCATGCTAACCTATACCCTGGAAAGATCGGTGATGGCTCAAGTACATGGGTCCCTGCCACCCACGTGACAGACCTAGATTGCATTCCTGGCTCAGTCCTGGCTGCTGTGAACATTTGGAACGACCTGAACATTCATATTGTTGTGAACAAAGTTGAGAACGTTCGAAACAGTAGCCTGGAATCTCAAACCGCTTCACCTCCCATCCCTGCTGACATCTCTGTGTCTCTCTGCCTCGCAAATAAATCAATAAAATTATACAGCAGATAGAAGATATTAGCAGTACTTGCCAAGGAGGAAATAAATTGCCAAGTCAGTGTAAGGCTTTCCAAATGGGTTTTCGGTTATAGGGTGCTACTAGTGAATAATAAGAAAAATGTGCCATCAGAAAGAGGTTTCTGGGCTTTGTCCTCTGAAAATGCCTTGTGTCCATCTGCTTCGCCCCACTCCCTGCCACTAACAGCAGGCTTCATGCTGAGGAGGCAAGTTTCTCTGAGATGGAGGCAATTATAGGCTGTTGGGGCAATTAGTCTGGGTGGAGGACACAAACTTTCTATGTCCTGGCTCCCAGGTGTTGGAATGATTTTAACATCAGCATCTCTACAATGAAGGATGGAGGTATCAACCCAGATGTGAGGAAGTTTCATTCCCAAGAATTCTATCATCTCACAGATAGGTAACGTGTGACCTTTCAGCATGAGCAGAAAACGTTCAAGGTTTCAGATATAGATGATCATTGCTTTCCATGAGGAGAAATATAGTGAGAGGAACACAGCCGCTGTCTTCCAACAGCCTTGTGTTCCAAAATTGAGGCATTTATGGTGTTTGTCAGACTAGAGATAGCCACTGTGGCAAAATACAGTGTGTTGTTTGCAGTCATCTGACAGATCTGTTCTCCCCTTCCATGTGTTGGGAACTACACACCTCACTGATCATGGCCATGCCACCAGGTCCTCAAGTTTGTGCATGCTGCCCAGTCACTGTACTGGAGCTGACTCAGGGGTATCCAGCTCACTTTTTCCTCTGGCTCTCCGTGTACATCCCTTCCTAAGGATGAAATTAAATATTAAGTCATAGATAACTTCTAATTTCATCTCTTAAGCTTGAGGCAGATGGCTCTCATATTTTCTTATCTTTAAAATGAAGTTAATAACACCTAATTCTTTGGGGAGATGGGAGGAATAATTAGTTCTGAGTGCTTTGAAGATGCAAAGTGCCCCATGACGCGTTGAGCTCATTTTCTGGCAGGAGATACTGGGATTTCCATTTGCATTGGCATGGTCTTCAGGTAGAACAAAAACGAGACTGTGCTAAAATAAGAGTTTGCATGGTTAATTCTTGGCAAGTGGATAAGCAGCATGTATATTTTGCTTTTTACTGTCTTACAAAATACACCCTCCTAACCAATTTATTATCTTGCAAACTGATGCAAAAAAGAAACTAACCTTTGTTTTGCTTTTCCTATAGAAATTTTAGACAATTAAATAACTGGTAAGGAGAAATTTCCTTTTTGTTGGTATATTCCAGCTAATTAATAGAGAAGAAATGATAGGAATAGAACTCCTAATGGATTAATACATCTTGGGCCATGATTATCCATGGCTGATACCATCACAAAAAGGGGTGAGAATGAATTAATACAGGTAAATTGCTTGAACATAGCTTAGATGAGGATAGAAGTTATTATCTATAGATGTTTAAATCACACCAGCTGATGCTTACCATCATTGATTATCAGGAAAATGTAAATTAAAACCACAATGAGATATTACCATGACACACAGTTAAAATTGCTAACCTTGAAACCACAGGGCACATCAAATGTTGGCAAGAATGTGGAGGAACTGGAATTCTCATAGAGTGCTGATGGGAATGTAAAATGGCATAATTGCTTTGGAAGGCAATTTTGTCAGTTTCTTATAAAGAAAAACATACACTTAGCATATGATCCAACACTACTGCCCATGGGAAATGAAAACATGCATCCATGCAAAGATTTATACAGAAATGCTCATAACAGCTTGCTTTATTTGTAATCGGGAGAAAAGAAAACACAGACCAAATGTCTATTACAGATAAACAAATTTTAGTATGTCCATACAATATGATACCACTCTGCAACTGAAAAGATAAACAACAAACATGTACAACACTGTGGATGGATCTCAAAACACCATGCTGGGCTAAAGAAGTTGGACTCAGAAGAGGAGGCACTGGGTAATTTCATTACATGACGCTATAGCGAAGATGAATCTCATTCTAATGACAGAAAGAGATCAGTGTTGCCTGAGACCAGATTGGACTGGCTGGGAAGGGAAAAAAGAACCTTTTGGGTTCTTCATTGTGGTGCTGTGCATTTGTCCATTTATCCAAGCTCAATGAAATGGACACTAAAAGGGAATGTGTTTCATTATGTGTATAACTTATAATGTATATTATATATATACAAATATGTTAAATTTCAATAAAGTTGATTTTTAAAAACTCCAAACATGTTACTACATGAATATGTAGTCCTGTATTGGATTCTAATGTAAAGTAAATTAGTGGAACAACCAGAAAAATTTGAATGAAGTCCTTGATTAGATAATAGAGTTATATCCACAGTGATAGTAGTTTTCTACTCTATCACTTACTTTGTGAAACTATAAGAAAATGTCCTTGTTTTAAGGGCATACACACAGAAATATTTATAGGTAATGGAGCAACACGTGTGCAATTATTCTCAAGTGATTTGGAGAGAATGAAGCAATCATGGTAAAATGATAACATTCGGAAATTTTGGGTGAAAGTGTAAGGGAATTCTCGGTGTTATTGCAATTGTAAGTCAGAAAAGTTAAAAAGTTGTGAGTCTGTAAGTCAGAGAAGTTAAACAATGAGTTATAGCAACCTTAGATTAGGTTAAATTTTAACTTTAGTCACGATTTTATTTCACTTATACAGTAACGCAATTGAATTTGGAACATCAAGTCAAGCAGTCCAATCCTGAGATAGGGCCACAGCAGAGAGCTGGACTGGAAGAGGAGCAATCGGGACAGAATCCGGCACCCCAACCGGGGCTAGAATCCAGGGTGCCGGCACCGCAGGTGGAGGATTAGCCAAGTGAGCCATGGTGCTGGCCTAAGCTGTGATTTTCACCCAAGATGTATGATGCCTTTGAATAGTTTTATCAATAGCCAATATGTAGAGCAATTCATAGTACTAAAAAGCATTCAAGTGTGCAAGAAAATTCTGGAATCCTGAAAAAATATTTTAAATATGTATCAGAATTGTCTGTCACTTCAAGCCACACTTGAATTAATCAGTATAATAGTAAAACATAAAATTTTAGTTGAGTGAGCTATTTAGAGATACAGTTAATCCGCAATAGGTAGTAAGCAATAAGATGAATATTTACCAGTGAAATGTGCAAACTTGCTATCAATTGCCTTACCTTCCCTACTTGAAATCTACAATTAATTTACTTCACAACTAAAATTTAAGAAATGATACAATTTTATGAGCACCTGCTTTTACATACGCATTCTGATCATCTTTAACTGTTTTTATTCTAAAGAAATTGTGTCTACAACTGTAAAAACAAGAAAAAAGGTCCTTTCTCATGAGGATTTCCCACAATGGCTAGCAAGTGAAGCATTTTGACCTTTGGAGTCAATAATTAAATTAAATGTAAGATCTGAAGATTTTATCCAGCAAGCCTGTATTTTCAGATGTGTTTCATCAGATTTTCTTATATCCTTAATGCTTACTATGATAAGCTTGCCAACTATTTGTAGGTTCAGGTTTATTGTATACCGCTTAATGGAAGGCCTCCCACTTGAGATAAGCAGAACAGAAGGTCAAAACGGGTATGTTAAGATTATTTTAAATCAATCAATAAATCACTACTGCTAGCTTTATTTTGGCATACTAAAAACCAAAAGGTCTTTGGGGTTCTCAATAATGTTTATGAGGGGCCAGCGCTGTGGCACAGCTGGTTAAAGCCCTGACCTGCAGTGCCCTCATCCATATAGGTGCTGGTTTGCATCCCAGCTGCTCCACTTCTGATGCAGCTCTCTGCTATGGCCTGGGAAAGCAGCAGAGGACAGCCCAAGCCCTTGGGCCCTTGCACCCACATGGGAGGTCCAGAAGAAACTCCTGGCTCCTGGCTTCAGATAGGTTCAGCTCTGGCCATTGCAGCCATTTAGTGAGTGAACAAATGGGTGGAAGACTTCTCTCTCTCTCTGTCTCTACTTCTCACTGTAACTGTCTTTCAAATAAATAAAATAAATCTTCTTCAAAAAAAACTTTTAAAAATAATGTTTATGAGCCAAATGGATCCAGAGGTCAAACGTTTTGAGAACTGCTAAAGTGGAAATTAATTTTTCAGAGGTATTTCCAGCCTTTAAAGACATTTAAGAGTCACTAACTCAGTATCTGACGTGTCATTTTGCTCAGCAATACTCAAAGGCCAATTGACACTAGCGTCTAAAAATCCTCTTTCAAAGTGACTTGGCACTTCAGTTGGTCTGTAAACACAAACCACACACTGCATCAAGTGGGCCAATCACTGTCAAAATAGGGATATGATATATTTATACCTTGTCACTGTCACATAATAATCACATAAGTAATCTCCTAAGAGATTATCTAGATTACCTAGATCCTTGCTATTCAAAGCGAGGTCCTTGGACAAGCAGCACCCGTTATCACCTGGGAGCTGTTAGAATTGCAGAACCATGATCCCTACCCCAAGCCTGTGAATTGGAACCTACGTTATAACAAGAACCCAGGTGATTCCTTGCACTGGAAAGTTCTAGAAGCCCTGATCTAAACTTCTTTTTTAAAAAAAAAAAATTTTACTTATGTATTTATTTGAAATTTAGAGTTACAGAGAGAGGGAGAGACAGGCAGGGGGGCTGGAGAGGTCTTCCACCCACTGGTCACTCCACAAATGGCCACAAACTGGTACTCCATCCAGGTCTCCCTTGTGGTTGCAGGGGCCCAAGTACTTGGGCCATCTGGTGCTGCTTTCCCAGAGGCATTAGCAGATAGCTGCATCAGAAGTGGAGCACCCAGAACTGGAATGGTACCCATATGGGATGCCAGCATTGCAGGTGGTAGCTTCACCTGCTGCACCATAACACATGCCCCTAATCTGAACTGAATCTAGATCATGTATGTCCAAAAAGAAAAATAAATGAACTTTGTACAAGATACTTTTTAAAAAAGTTATTCAAAAGGCAGAGTTATATATAGAGGGAGAGATAGGGAGAGATCTTCTATCTGCTGGTTCACTGACCAAATGGCCACAATGGCCAAGGCGGGGCTAGGCCAAAGCCAGGATACAGGAACTTCAGCCAGGTCTCCCACGCAGGTGCAAGGGCCCAAGGTCATCTTCCGCTGCTTTACCAGGTGCATTAGCAGGGAGCTGGATTGGAAGTGGAGCAGCCAGGACACGAACCAGCACCAGCGTCAGATGCCGGCACCGCATGTGGTGGCTTTAGCTCTACTGTGCCAGCCCCACAAGATACTCTTCATAACTCCTTCAAAGGACCATGTTGAGAAGGAAGAGGGTAAAAAGGGAAAGATTGAAAAAAGATTTGAAAACCCACTCTGTAAAGTGTTTGTGTTCCCTCTTCGAAAACCAGAAGGCAGAAATGGACAAGAATAATTCACCTTGTTTGTGCTTCTAAACTCAAACCTGTTTCATTTCCTTCACTTCCTTATCCCGACAAAGAGAATGGTCAACATGTGGTTCCATCCACTTCCCACCCTCCTACTGCCCCCAAAACACACAAATAATATCAGCCAAGAAAGGGGATAATGGTTGCATAACGAGTGAGCCAAGGCTTTCTGTTTCTACCACTAGAAATCTGGATGAATCTGACCGTCTTGCCACTGAAGATCGCCCAGAAAAAACGGATCTGGAAAAAGATAAAAAGTGTGTGCTAAAGGGCATGGGAGAACTAACAAGATAGTGCACAGTCCTGTCAAAATCCAAAGGGAGTTGGCAACGCAGATAGAAAAATCCCACATTTGATGCTTCTGGGAGATGGCTGAGAGCCGGGTAGCTCTGGCGACCATCTCACAGGGAGCGGGAAACAAAAGCAGAAGCCAAGAGACTCCCTAGGGCGCTCGAGGGCAGCCTGGTGAATGGTCGGAGCTCCAGGCTGGTAGCCGGAAGGAGGACTGCACTCTGGAGTCAGCATGAACCAGAAGTACTTAATCCTCTACAGGGACTGCGTATAGGGGCCTGGAGTCCTATCAGCTGGAGAAAATGGAGACTGCTGGGGGCCATGATGCTTAGGGGAGGCAAATGTCAGTCTCTTCTGGAAGATGTCCTCCTGAGCCTCAAATTAAAGACACAAACAATATGAAAATGCAGACTGACATGCACCGAAAAATGACCTAATAATAGGGGTCGGCGCTGTGGCATAGCAGGTTAAAGCCCTGGCCTTCAGACTCAGATTGAAAAGTACACATTCCAGGCAGAAACGAATGAGGATTCCATATTGGAAGTGGGTAGGTAGAGTGTGAGTGGCGGCCCTCCTGTTGGAGCTGAGGGAGGAAGAACTTACACTGCACGTACACACATGAAGGGCATCTGTTTACATCACACAAAAGTAATGCTTACCAGTAACATTCTGGTTATCATTCCTGAATATTGTATTATTGAAAAATCTAAAGCATAGAATCTTCGTTCCTCTTTCAAACTCCAAGTCTACTTTCAAAGTCAAAGTTTTTGCGATGGCTTACTGAGAAAAACATACCCATTCAAACCTTATGTGAATGCAGGAAACATATAAGATTGCTACATTTAATTGAAAGGAGCCCTTCCTTAACAGGTGAGTAAATGGAGCAATGGGTGGGGCAGTTAATGGCACTGCCTAATCAGCCCCAGGCTATTGGGTGCTCTCTGTGAGTAAGTATGAATCATCCCAGCCGAGGCCTCACCCAAGTAGTCTGGCAGTCAGTGGCATCCCGGGCAAGGTAGAGGAAGGATGACTGGGCCAGTGTCCTCCCCTTCCAGAGAGGTGTGTCAGGTGCAGAACACTGGGAAGAGGAGGATGTGGATGGGACTCAGGATTAAATATTCTCTTTCAATTTTTAACATGAATTAATGGTCCACTGGGATTGCAAACACTTTAAACAAAAAGAAACAAGAAGCAACAAGGGGTCCCTGACCAGGAGGAAGAAGCTGGCTATCGTGGGAGGAGCTCCAGTCTCTGCAAGCAGAAGTCACCGGTTGTCTGGAGGAGACATCCCACCACTTCACTATCTTGTGTGTAACCAGCATTCTCATAAATCGGCAGCACTGTGTTTACCCATTGGCAGCGCTGTACTAGTTCGTTGATCATTCATTACATTACCTGCACATAACATTTCAACACTCTTTTTTTGTGTTTCATAAGTATCTTCCTCTTAGATTTTGTCCTTTCTTTCCTTGAAGCTGGTGAAGTGTAACAGATCCTACCAATACACCATTCTGTGACGTGGGTCTGACCTAGAATCCCTTGATGATTTTGTTTGCATTTCTCTGAAGCCTGGCTGCTGCTGACCTGGTCACAGGATGAGGACTGGAACACAGGGTCACAAGATAAGGACGCAGCTAGTGAAGGAACATCTGGGAGATCTCACCCCTGCAAACTTCTTGCACAATTGTAGTCATATAGCTAAATTTGTGTTTCCCTATAAAACCCCGACCCACTTCCCTTTGGTGGAAAGGTGGATGTTGAGGTACTGGTGAAACATTTCAACAAGAACAATGTTTTATGAAGGCATTGTGATAAACAGTTCATGTGAATACTAAAATTGAATCAAACACTTTTATTTTTCCATAGCATCTGTCATTGAAAGGAGGCAGCGGGAAATATAGAAGGGCAATTTGGTCCAGAATCCAAAGCTGGTTCCAACACTAATAATATCTGCGTCTGCAGATTACATTTATAGTCCTTCTGAGCCACAATTTCTTCATCTATAAAATGGGGATAATTATACCAAACTCATGAAATTGATGGAAGGTTTAAATAAACATCTTAAATCGTGAGCAAACACTATTCTCTCCGTGCATACAATCAGATGTCAACATCAGCCTAAACATTCAGTTGTCTGGCTGGGATCCTCCCTGCCCTCGCTGCATGTTAGATTCACTGGGAGCATTCAGCAAGCACAGTTCCCAAGCTCTACCCCTAGAAATTCTGGTTTGATTGATCTGGGATGGGGCCCAGGTTTCAGCATTTTTCAAAGCTTCCAGGCAATTCTAAATAGTATCCAGTATTGAGAACAACTGGATAGCAGAGTTCTCAGATTGGGTCTATCAGTTTCAACACTATCACAAGGGGGATTAAAAAATAAAGATTCTAGGGCAGCCCACCCCCCATGTCTACTGATTCTGAATTTCTTGAGAAGCCTTAAAATCACCGTTTTTAAAATATCTCCAGGTAATTTGAATGTAGACAAAAATTCATGGCCAGGAAAAAAGGGATGAAACAGACAAAAACCAATGCTTCCTAAACCTGGTTGACAAGTTGTTTCTCTGAACCCCACCCCAAACCAAGGTAATCTTTGTTATATTTCTTCAAATGTTCTGAGATTTGAGGACCAATCTTCCAGATCACCACCACTTTTATCAATCAGATGGAAAGTACCAACACTATGACCCAAGACCCAAAACTTATATTCAGGATGAAGACATTCTCAAACCAATTTACTTATTGCATTTCGACATGAAAGTCAATATAGAACACCCAGCAGCCTACTGAACTGGGAAGGAATATCAGTTACTAATTAGGTTGGGATTCCCAACTTTCCCTCTACTCTTCTGCACTTCTTCCGATACTGAATCTGAAATCAAGTACTCATCACTAGAGAAGCCAGTGACGCAGAGGATGAGAATTTGGGAGAAAAAGTTTATTTAGGATCCTAGCAACCAGGGAGATGGTAGGCTAGCACTTCAGTACCCAGCCTCTCCACCAAAGGGAAGAGTGTCAGGCTTAAATAGGGCAACGTGATTTTAACTAGGTCTCCCAGACGTTCCATCATTAGCTGGGTCCTTGTCTCCTGACCAGGTCACAGGCAGCCAGGCTACAGGGAAGTACAAACAAAATCATCAATCACAGAGTTGGAGAGGGGGTTCCAGGTCAGACCCAGGCCACTCAGGTCTTTTAATCTCCAAATGGTGTGTTCTTAGTGTCTGTTACACTCCCACCAGCTTCAAGGAGAGAAAGGACAAAATCTGAGGGGAAGATTCTCATTTTAAAAATTAAAAAAAAAGCAGTCACAGAGAAAGACTTTACTCCCATAGTGTTGCCCAGAAAGGGGCATGGATTCTCAGGGGATGGGGGCAGGGCTGTTCCCTACTGAGAAGTAAGAAAAGATGGTATGAGAGAGAGAGAGTTCTACTTGGCAAGAAAATAGCAAAACAGCCTTACCAGACTCAGGGGCTACAGAATTGCTTCTTCAAATAAGGAACTTCAGTGTCAGGACAGCCCTGTAAGCATTACAATCAGTCAACACGCACATGTTAACGCTATTTAACTTCTTAAATTATAAATTCATAAAATGCATATAAGCATATTGTATACACAGATCATAATACATGTTATTTTACTAAAAACAAAAGTTAAATCTCAAAAGTAAATAAGAAAACAGGTGGTTACTTGGCAGATGTCACAACTACAGCACCTAAGTCAACTGTCTGAGTCGTATGAGTACAATTCTTGACTTCCAGCTACAGTTTCAAAACTTGAGAACAGGCTATATTTCAAACAATTCAGGTAGGCACAAGAGTACTCCATAAACACTCTTCAAAACTCAGGAATGGTAAAGAAGGTGTCATTATAAGAATCTACGAAAGAATTTGAATAAAATGGTCTCAGAAATGTGAATTCAGGAACGTGCAATGTTTCTAAATTAATATGTTGTTTTGTATAAAGTTTGATTTTAAATATACATTGCAGTGATTAAATGTAAGTAGAAAGGGAAAAAAGAGTGATCTGGAGCAGCCACGGCATTCAAGTAGACAAGATCATGTTTTCTCTGTTCTAGAGTTGAGAGTCAAAGAGATTAAACAACGACCCACAGTTACTCAGCTAGACAGTGGGGAAGGAGGTCTGGAATATGACCCTTCTGCATTCTAGTTTCTGCAATTTATCATTTGCATAGTGCCTTTCACGTGAGGATCAGAAAGCACTTATAAAAGCCCAGGGAAGCCTCATGCAAGGGGGAAGCAAACTTTAGTGTTCATGGTAAATCAGTGAGAGAACAGAAAACACAGACCATCACTGCTAATGATAATAAAAACTTTATGTATATAGTACCTTTGTTGTAAGTAGTTCATGCTATTAACCCACAATCTACCTCTTTGAGGGTAAGGTAGGTAATAGCTAGTCTCCCTATTTTACAGATGCATAGACTGAGGCCCAGAGACTCTTCTTTACTTAGCTAATGCTGGCTGCTGCTGGTGGGGGTAAGATAGTACTTGAGTTCCTCATCTATTTTCAGTTGCACAGAAAGCACTTATAAACACATTTTATTTTAGTATTTGTCCCAGGAAGGTATATGAGGGTATTTCAGAAAATTAGTAGAATATGGAGAGTATAAATCTATTTTTTGTGTTAAGATTTTTTTTAATCTATGCAAAGATTTTTCATAATATGTACTTGCTGTGGTTTGAAAATTAATTTGAGTGTCCTCCAAAGGTCCATGTGTTAAAATAAAGGTCCCCAAAGTTGTGTGCTAGCATTTTTTAAGACTTATTTACTTATTTGAAAGGCAGAGCAACAGAGGGAGAAGAAGAGACAGAGAGATCGTCCATAGACTGGGTCACTCCCCGAAATGGCCACACCAGCCAGGGTTGGGCCAGGCAGAAGCCAAGAACCAGGACCTCCATCCTGCTCTTCCATGTGGGTGGCAGGGACTCAAGTACTTGGGCCATCTTCTGCTGCCTTAACAGGTGCATTAGCAGGAAGCTGGATCAGAAGCGGAGCAGCTGAAATTCAAACCAGCACTCTGATATGGGATGCTGGCATTGCAAGTGGCAGCTTAATTCGTTGCGTCACAATGCTAGGCTTTATGTTAATGTATAATGGGGTAATGTTAAAGGTTAATTAATTAAAGATGGAAACAATTCAATTACGGTGTCTAAAGCTGAGGTCTTTGGGAAGTTTTGGATTGAATTAGGTTGTTGGGGTGCAACACTTATGATGGAATCATCATGACTTTGTAAGTAGAGATCACACGGAAACAGACAATGAGCATCTCCTGGTCTCTCTGCCTCCTAGTTCACCACATGGTCTTTACCAAGCAGGCACTCCACCATCCACTGACCTGAGATATCAGTCAAGAAGCGAAGCCCAGTCATGGACTGGGAACCTCCCATACCATGAGCCAACATAAACCTTTCTCCTTCCTTAGTAGCTCCTCTGTTATAGCAACAACACACTGACTAATACAGCACCTTTTGTGAAATGTTTGAAGCCTCCTCATATTATCCTCCTGTCATCTACCACATACACATTCAGCCTCGCAGTAGGCACAAGTGGAATACCTCTGCCTGTGAAAATTTATCTTTGCTCTGAACTAAATAAGAGAAAATGAATCAGAATGAGGTTCCTCATTTCAGAACTAAAAAGACAATATAATCAACAGGATTTCTTATCACACCTATTGCCCCAATAGTTTTCATGACATTTATTATTCTTTGCATTTCATCATTAGAGAAAAAAACTGGATTCATGCATTCTTTTACTTTATTAGCCAAAATAATGCTGATTTCAGATACTCAAAATCCAATGCACTTCACCAAAGTGATGACAACAGGAGGAGAACATTCGGAAAGCAAACTGAAGGTGTGGCTTCTTCAAGCTCTCCTTACCATTGAACCTCTCCAGCCCTGGAGCTGGCTCAGAAAAGCCCTATTTGTGTGGATTCTAATGCCTATACAATTGTGGAACTGTCACTTTCCTCCTAGGCAATTCTGGTACTCTAATTGACCACTTGAGCACCATGGGAGACCAAGATCATGCCACCTCCAGCTTGCTGTGACTGTAACATGTCATCGCATGTCTCTAAGTGCTTCAGTTTTCTGGTGCCATACCTTCACTTGGCAGCCAGATATGAATGTAATAACCACACACATACTGTACTAGTTTGCTAGGGCTGCCATAAAAACTACTACAGACTGCAGACTGGGTGGCTGCAACAGCAGCAATATATTTTCTTAAAAATCTGGAGACTGCATACTTGAGATCAAGATAACAGCAGGGTTGGTTACATACAACAGAAATACAAGCTTACCTAAACTGGAAAGGGGACAGACAGTATAAAATCTATTGAACCAAGTGGGTGTGGCAAGAATGGACCAGGGATTCCACACACTCAGGGTGTTTTCACTTCCTTTCATCTCTACTCTCTCTCTGAATGGTGGCTTCAGTCTGTTTCCCTGGTTCCATTGCTCAGTCGCTCATCATGGTACCCATCACCTGAGAGCTCAAGGCTGTCATTATGATCGGCTTGACCAAGGTCACACGTCCCTCTCCTGACCAACTCCTGTTGCCTGAGTCCATCATCAGTAACATGTATCCTACAATTAATGGAGTTTGCATCTTTCCCTTGCAAAGGGGAGCATCTCCTAGATGCCCTTTCAGGGACCTCATAGCAGTTACAACTGTAATGATTAAGCAATAATTACTTTAATGTTAATAATAAGTCAAAGAGCCTCCTTGATTTCAGCTTTAGTCATTTAAAATTTATTATCATACATACACATGACTGATTTGTATTTGCTTAAAAGTTCAAAACAGTTTATTTTTTATATTTGCGATACACTGATACACAACGTGGACTGAGAAAAATTATTGCTTTTCATTTAGTTGACTAATAACCATAAGTACTTCAAGTTATAAGTAATATCTTAAAGTATTAAATTATGTTTCTGTAGAAATGTTCCATAACTCAGAATTCTTCTTTATCTCAACTCAATTTTTTCCCAATGATTCTCAGCCAGCGAGGACTTCTCCACGCCTTCCCCCTCTCTCTCTTACCTCGATCAAACCACTCCCTCTGCTGCTCCCATAAAATGTTAAGAGGAACTCACTAACTTCATAAGACAAGACATTTGGCTTGAGGATACAAATGTGACGGGGCAGGTCCTCTGCCCAGGGTCTGGGCACAGTGCCCAGCAGGGTCCGTTCCAAATGGGAATCGCTCAGACAGGTCCCTGCAGGAGATTCGCCAGTTTCCAGTTTCCAGGAATGAATGCATCTCTATTACAGAGGCCCCACCCCTGTCTCCAGCGAAGCTGGGCTCGACGGAATGAACTCACATGTTAAGGAAGGGTAGGGACGGAGATCCATGTATGTATTTGGCAGTTTAGAAAAGGCTCACATTTCAGGTGCTTGATCACCCCAGGAATGGAGGTTACTGAACCGCACCTTTGAGGAATAAAAGCTGAGTACTCAAATCCATCATTATGACAAGTGCCCTACCTTAGGGAAGAGGTCTGTATGTGGTAATAAGTAATAAAGTATACGCGTACTCATTCCCAGAGACATATTTACACCCCAGGGAACCAGACACTGAACGATGTGGTTCCCTGGAGACTCTTCCCTTAACTTCCTGTCAATGATGGCTCCCGTGTTTTTATTGCCAACTGGTGACATAATCGCTGTCTCATTCTGACAGCCCTTTTTAAAGAGACACTCAACTTGACCCACTCAGCCAGGCGTAGGTGTTCATTGTAACCCTTCTGTAACCTACCACATGCTTTTAATTTATTGCATTTTCAAGCATCTAGGCATGTACCCAAGGTTGAAACAAAGTTTTCATACCCAAGAAATCAAATAAGCGATCTGTGCTTTTAACTGTAACACTTTTTAACTGAATAAGTGAAAAAAGGAATGAAAAACAAATGTCTTGGCAACATGGTACAAATCGTTCATAGATGTAAGGTCAGGCTCTGCATACTCTGAACTCCTGTGCTTCTACCACCGTAGCACCTCTTGGCCTCAGCTCCCCTCCATGCAGGTGCCATGACTGTTCCCATGGCTCTCCCTGAGACCCACATCGTCTGGTCCACTACCCAGACACTCCGCACCGTCTTAGAACCCCATTCTCCTGGGAACACGGTGGGCATACGCGTTGGGGATGTGTGATCAGATGTGGCTGCCGCCCTCCTTCTGCACGTCTCCAGCACGCTCAGCCCTCCCCTAGCCTAGGCATTGCTAGAGCCGGCAAATGAAGCTGTTGTGGCACGGCGGGTAAAGCCACCATCTGCAGTACCAGTATCCCATACGGGCACCCGTTCAAATCTCAGCTGCTCCACTTCCAATCCAGCTCCCTGCTCATGTGCCTGGGAAAGCTGCAGACCCTGCACCAACATCGGAGAAGCTCCTGGCTCCTGGCTTTGGATCAGCCCAGCTCCGGCCGTTGTAACCATTTGGGGAGTGAATAAGTGGATGGAAGGTCTCTGTCCATCTGTCTCTCTCTAGCTATTTCAAATAAATAAATCTTTTTTTTTTTTGACAGGCAGAGTGGACAGTGAGAGAGAGAGAGAGACAGAGAGAAAGGTCTTCCTTTACTGTTGGTTCACCTTCCAACGGCCGCTGCAGCCGGTGCACTGTGGCCAGCGCACCACGCTGATCCAAAGGCAGGAGCCAGGTGCTTCTCCTGGTCTCCCATGAGGGTACAGGGCCCAAGCACTTGGGCCATCCTCCACTGCACTCCCGGGCCACAGCAGAGAGCTGGCCTGGAAGAGGGGCAACCAGGACAGAATCCGGCGCCCCGACCAGGACTAGAACCTGGTGTGCCAGCGCCGCAGGTGGAGGATTAGCCTATTGAGCTGCAGCGCCAGCCATAAATCATTTTTAAAGAGAAAAGAAAGGGAAAAGGCAGAAAATATTGTAAGGAGGTAGAGCAGAAAAGACCCATGTCTCTCAGAGCCCCACCCCGACTCCAATACAATTAATGACTCCCAACTTGGAAAGAACAAAGAAGGATTAGAAAGGAAACTAGGGGCTGGTGCTGTGGTATAGTGGGTAAAGCCACAGCCTGCAGCGCCGGCATCCCACATGGGCACTGGTTCAAGTCCTGGCTGCTCCACTTCCGATCCATCTCTCTGCTATGGCCTAGGAAAGCAATAGAAGATGGTCCAAGTCCTTGGACCCCTGCACCCACATGGGAGACCCAGAGGAAGCTCCTGGCTCCCGGCTTCAGATCAGAGCAGCTCCAGCCATTGCGGCCAATTGGGGAGTGAACCAACTGATAGAAGACCTCTCTCTCTGCCTCTGCTTCACTCTCTGTGTAACTCTGACTTTCAAATAAATAGATAAATCTTTAAAAAAAAAAAAAAGAAAGAAAGAAAGAAATCAGAGGGTAAGATATAATTTGGGAGTCTCACCCATCCCTGGACACGTTGAGGTGGGGGCAGGAGGAGTAGTAAAAGCACATATGAAGCCCCCACATTAAGTTTCAGAACCCAGGAACAGACAGGGCCTGAGCTGGGGGTGCTAGAGGAGGCTCAGGGACACTCAGGCTTCTCGTTCGGGTGGTGGGTTGTGGCACCCGTGGAGGGAAGCAGCAAATCCAAGAATGTGAGAAGGGCGGCAGGAGGTGCCCAGGTCCGCTCCTGGCCGGGTCAGTCTGCAGTTGGGGTACAAACGTGGCCTCCTAACATCATCCTGGGGAGAGGAATACGCCTGGAGTGATAGCACTGAATGAGGCTGAGGTCTTTGTAGAACTAAATTTTAAATCAATAATGCCCTTCAAATTACTCTATCTAGCTGAACATACTTACACTTCTTTTTTTACTAGAACTAAATTCAGTTATCAAAACTGTTACATTTTTGCACACCTGGTTTTTTAAAATTCATAAGAATACGTGTGTAATTGACGGAGCAACTTTAAACATGTCTTTGCCTACTTGTTCTATCTCCATACATTATCTTACTTGGAATTCGGCTTTTGTCTGCTGGTACCATGATCCTTACAATCTTCTCCACCAGATGAGTCTCCTCCAGTTCTCTCTCCAGAAAGCATTTCCTGACCACTCCTCCTAGTCTAAGCAGGACTTTCCCATCCTAGCAATTATTGTACTTATAACTGTTTGTGATCGTGCTACTTCCTGAACTACAACATCTGTCTTTTTGTTTCTACTGATTTATTGTAAAGATAGAACAACAGAGAAAGACAACAAACAAGTGAGATTCACACACCAAATGGCTTCAACATCAAGGTCTCAGCCAGGCCAGAACCAGGACCTAGAACTCCATCCTGGTTTCCCACGTGGGTGGCAGGGGCTGAGCATGTGGGCCGTCTTCTGCTGCCTTCCTGGGCACTTTTGCAGGAAGCTGTATTGGAAGCGGAGCAGTTGGAACTCAAACCAGTGCTCTGATATGAAATGCCCACATTGCAAACAGCAGCTTAACCCCACTAAGGCACCATGCTGGCCCTGATCCGGTCTTTTTGATTGTGTTTGTCTCAGGGTCAAGCAAGATCCTGTCCTATAATGGGCTTTCAATAGGATCTAGCAGATTTTTTACCTGCAGACATTCAAAGATACGTGCAAGCTCTCTGGAAGGCAAGAGTGCATCGAATCGAATCCCCAGCAACACTGTGGTCCAATCTTGACTACAAGAACAGTTCATCTATAGCTAAAGCAAGCAGGTGGCTTTTCTTGGCTCCCAGCCCGCTCTGCCCTGTTTCAAAGGATTCCTACTTGGAATGCCCTTCAGCAAAGCAGCCTGTCCCCATATGGCAGTGTCTTCTCCAATTTTCAAGTCCCAACTTAAAAGCATCCAAGTTCTGTATCTCATTTCGGGAGAAAACACAGTCCTACGTGGGATGGTTCAATGATAAGATGGATTTTAAGTGAACTGATCTTGATATACGTTTTGGTGTCTCAATGCCAGGCACACTTGGGGATAAGCTGATCCATAATGAGGGGCAGACAAAGGAGACCTCAACACAGAAGCCAAGTCTTAGGGTTACAACCTCGTGATGGGGGTGGGGAGATGGCAGAGCCTGACAGGAGAGCCCTGGCCTCAGGACTACCTGCAGCACAGCTGGTGGTGCGGTTGGCACTCCCCAGGCCTCCCAGAGCAGCAGCCTGTGTGCAACATCTGCCCTCCTCACACCCTGATTGTCAGGGGTGTCCCAAACACACAACACACAGAGTCGACAGGTACAGACCGTAGCCAAAGAGGTCTCCAGTGCTGAGACCATGCAATGGACGACAGCAACTCAAGCTGTCAGGTGGAAGACAAAGGGAGGCCTGGGGCAGGCAGAGAGCAGCACCCGTCTGAGAGCCTCTCAGGAGGGAGGCAGGAGGAGGAAGGAAGGGAGAGGAAGCAGGCGGCATTCGTGGGCTGATGGAGGCGAAGCTCACAGCCTCCCCTCTAGAACAAGCAGTCAGGAGATCTTGACTGGCGCTGAAAAACCCACAGGCAGAAATTCATGTAGGTTATTTGGAGAATTGAAAGCAAATCACTCTACCAGTTCCAAAGCAGCGAATGAGGCGGCTTCTGGGGAGTGCAGAAGGGGACAGAAGGAGCTGATGCTCACTCTCGTGGATAAGACACAGGCACCACTGACAAGACCAAAGCCTGAGAAGTGAAGAGGAAAATCGTTTGCTGCAACCCTGTGTGAAAGCCTGTTTAATATCTGCCATGGGGGAATGTCCTATCAAGCAGCATCATGATGGTAACCAAATTCCGACATTGTTGCCACTGTTTCTACTATATATATTTTTATTTGACAGGTAGAGTTATAGACAGTGAGAGAGACAGAAAGGTCTTCCTTCCATTGGTTCACTCCCCTAATGGCCGCCATGGCCGGTGCTGTGCCAATCCAAAGCCAGGAGCCAGGAGCTTCTTCCTGGTCTCCCATGCGAGTACAGGGCCCAAGTACTTGGGCCATCCTCCACAGCCCTCCTGGGCCACAGCAGAGAGCTGGACTGGAAGAGGAGCAACTGGGACTAGAACCCGGGGCCCATATAGGATGCCAACGCCGCAGGTGGAGGATTAACCAAGTGAGCCACAGTGCCGGCCCCTACTTTGCCACTGTTTCTAATATAAATAAGGCCAGACTGAACAGCTGCACTCACCGCTCTGGGACTGCACCTCTCTATTCCTCCCTAGGGCAGGTGCCCTTCCAGGGCAGACGGCCTGGGAAAGTCACACCTTTCCCTACAAACCCTGGCTCCTTCTCATGTGACCCAAAAAAGGCCCTGGACAGCAAAGATCTTCATGATCAATAATAAATTTTGTGCAATTATCTACTTATTTTAATGGAATTATACAAGTTAACTATGATTTTCATTTTATGTATGCATGTAAGTTTTACCTAACCTACCCCCAACCTCAGATCCCCCTCCCCCCTGGGGGGGAAGGATAGGAAAGGAAGTCCTGTGTGTTAGCAGCACTGTCAGGTGGCAGCTGTGCCAGGGCCAGTGTAAGCAAAGACCTACAGCTGCCAGCTTCCGCCCAGCAAACCAGAGCTTGGCACCCAAAGCCAGGCTGTTGCTCGGATTCCACAGCTACGCTTCCCACAGATGGGCCCAGAGGCCCCAAATATGTAAGCCACCCTGCAGAACACTGTAGCCCTTGTGCTCAACAACGGCTCAAGATAACAGCAACCTCTAGGTTCTTGCAAGCCAATGCATTCATGTTTGCTTGTCTTTTTCTAGATGGATTTCAAACAAATGGTAAAGTGTGGCCCTGAGCTAAGGATGCTAAGCTATGAACCAGCTAATGCCACATCCCTTGTGCCCTGTTCTGGCTCTTGGCGTGAGTCCTGTCCCGTGCAACACAACCTCCACCAGCCCCGTGAGGCTGCTGAGCCCCTGACACATGGCTGGAGGCCCTGCAGGTGACAGTGCACACCAGCTTTCAGAGGCTTCCTGCAACAACAGAACACAAGTGTCACATTCATTTTTCATATTGGTTGCATGATGAAATAGTAATTCAGAGATACACTAGGTTACATAAAAATGTCATTAAAATTACATATTATTAAAATTAATTTTACTCTTTTATTTTTAGTTTTGTTTTAATATGGTCATTAGGAAATTTAAGATTACATGTGTGGCTCACACTTGGGACTTCCATTATTTTCCCATTGAACGCCTTGTTCCATAGAGAAAAGACATTTTCAATTCAAAGCATTTTTCAACTTAACTCAGAGAGCTGTGGGCTGACGCATACTTCACAGGTTTCCTATTCTGGGCCTTTCCGTGTTTGTGCCGGAGGCCCCTCCCTCTGACAATTTTCAAAGGTGGGTAAAGAGGTGAAGGTCACTTTTGAACCCCTGTGTTACAGTGGAGACTAAAAAGTTGTAGTTCCTAAGGACTGCCAGTAGAGGGATCTCTTATCCCACTTAAGACTGAAAACCTTAGGGACCTGCTCCTTTTATTTGGAATTTAAATTTGTGCAATATAAATTTGTTAGCCAATTCAGGATTAACAGATCAATTTTGTGAACTAAGAAAGTAAAATTAATTCATACTCAGTGAGAGTATTTTTTTAAAATTTACAAATAAGCCCAAAAGAGACTGTTCCAAAAGTCAAAAACGTAAAGGAGCAGTGATGTAAGAAACTGCCCCCCTTTAATATTTTCCCTCAAGCTATAATTTTTAAAATAATTTGAATTTTCCTTTCAGATCTCAAGAGCAAGATACCCAAATTTCCTGATGTAAGTACTTTATTTACAAAAGCAGTTTATCCTGTGTAAAATATTTGTGTAAAATATTGCCAAAGAAAGGGTGGCTTCGTACTCAGGAATGTTCTTTTTCTAAAAAAAAGTATTAATATAAAGAGAACAGATTTTATGCATTCCACAAGATCCATGAAGAGTCACCCTTCCCTCGCTCCCCTGCTGCCCCCAAGCGCCTCCCTCCCTCCTCTCTCTTCAGCAGTTTTTGCAAAGCCATAATTGTATCCACTATGCACGGGCTCTTCCGCTCCTGAAGGTAACTGTCTTTAGGTCCAGCTTTTCCCTGGAGTCCCTGACAAGATTTGAGCTAATACGTTTGTTCCCGTTGATGTCGCCTTGCTCAGAGTCCTCGCTTGCTGACAGACAAGGAGACAAGGAGAGAGACAGAGACTCGGACGCTCAAGGTGAGCGCATTATGATGAGGAGGGAAGAGCGATTTGTCCACAAACCGGATGCACCGCTACCGGCACAACTTGGAAGCCGCAAGAAGGGGTCCTTCCCCCGCACTTGCGAGGAGCCGGTGCCTCAGCACTGGGAGACAACTTCACCTCTGCTGTCGGAAGCCAGCAGTTCGCTCCAGAAGCCCCAGGAGACCAGGGCAGGGTGGTGCCTTGAAGGAGAAAGGGCCATTTGGAAACTGAGCAGCCAAACGTCGAGACGCAGTCTTCTGGTTTATTTGCTAACACGGTGGTACTTTAAAAAGTCCATGACAAGTGGGAATGAAAGGTAAGCTTATGGTAGACAGTGTTTAGCTTAGCAGTTAAGGCGTCCTGGACCCCTGTGGGAGTGATGGGTTCAATTCCTGGCGCTTGCTTCTCCTTCCAGCTTCCTGCTGATGTAGACCCTGGGAGGCAGCAGTTGATGGCTCAAGTAATCGGGTTCCCAGCACCCACACAGGAGACCTGGATGAGTTACCAGCTCTTGGCTCTGGCCTCAGCTCAACCCTACCTGTTGCAGGTATTTGGGGAGTTAACCAGTAGATGGGAGCCCTCTGTCTCTCTGTGTGTCTCTATGCTTGCAAATAAATAATTTTTAAAGATAAATTTATTTTAGTGCAAAAACATTTTGAGGGGCCAGTGTTGCTGCATAGTGGGTTAAGCTGCCTGCCTGTAGCTCCTGCATCCCGCATGGGTGCCGATTCAAGCCCCGGCTGCTCCACTTCCAATCCAGCTCCCTGATAATGTGTCTGGGAAAGCAACTGAAGATGGCTCAAGTGTTTGCGTCCCAGCATCCACGTGGGAGACCCAAAGAAGCTCCTGACTCCTGGCTTTGCTATGGCCCAGCCCTGCCCACTGCAGCCATTTCGGGAGTGAACCAGCAGATGCAAGACTTCTCTTTCTCTCTCTGCCTCTCCCTCTCTGTAACTCCACCTTTCAAATAAATAAAATTTTAAAAAAAGAAGTATTGTGAAATCCACCTGTAGTTATTTTCATAATAAGCATTTTCCATGAAAATTTTGGACAATTCTCACGCATTTGACTAGATTTCTATAAAACTATTTTTTTAAAATTATTCATCACAGAAATATTTCAGAAATAAAGAGCTAGGAAATCTACAAATCTGTGTTTAGAGTCATTCATACAAATGGGATTTACTTGTGAGTAAATTCTCAGGTAAGATTAGTAAACTACAGAGGTTAAGTACGACCTCGCCACCTGTCACATACACCCATGTGGAGCAGAAGCAGCAGTACTCACAGTCACCAGAACCTGCTCCTTCCCAGGGACCTCCCTGCCCCATCGCGGCTGTCACACTGACCCACGGCATTAGCCTTGGAGGTGGATGACGTCAGACTAAACACAGACACGCGGTCCAGCCAAGTGCATCCCTCCACTACCTGATGCTCGCTCTTCTTCTCTAGGTTACACCAAAAAGAAGGTCCACAGATCAGGGGGGCTTATGGGCTGCTTGGAAGATAAGGATTTCGCTTAGAAGTTCTCTCGAGAAGAAGCTGAACAAACCACTTGGTCAGCACTTTCTGCGCCCCCCCCCCCCCCCGGGCCTCTGCACTTCCACTCGCCAAAGCCCATCCCCTGCTCTCCCACACCTCAAGTTCGTTGGGCAGAGCCCAGCCCAGAAGGGATTCCACTCCTTCCAGACGCACCTGCTGCTGGCAACACTCTGCTTGTCCTTGTCACACAGGATTGCATTTGCTCATCTCTCCACTGGTGAACGTGCTGCAAACTCGGAGAACAGGGACCACACCTTTTGCGGGGATTTGCTAGTGAAGGGTAAACCCACTGAAGCAGGAAACACTACAAAGAATGCTCATTTGTGAGTGCCAACCAGGCCCCCCTGTCCAAGAACAGCCAAAGACAGGTGTTCAGAAACAGGATAAAAGAAGTGACTTGAAGTTGATTCTGGAAGCAAGCATTGTCCTAGAAAATGTAAATGGCGTATAACCTTGCACTTGTGAGGATGGGGGTGGGGGCTGTGCACAGGAGATGAAGGGAAACAGCCAAGAGAGGCAACGATGCCTCTGGGTTTTCCTGAAAGAAAGAGGAGGCATCCAAGAGCATCTTGAACGTGGTAGAATTGCAACAACACAGAGCAGGGCTGCTGCAGTGTCCTAGAGATGGTGTGAGAAGCAGGAGCTGGAAAAGTGTGACAGAGGAGACCCTTCACTCACTCTGTCTGTGGCCCTATCTTGGAGCGGGTGAGAGCTGGCCTGGCCACCTGCAGCAGCCCTGGGCATCAAATGTCAGAAAATGAGCAGCACCACAAGGCAACATCCAACACCTTCGCAAAGAAACAGATGCCTGGGTCCATTAGTAGGTTTTCCTACAATCTCATACGTGGCAGGCCACGTTACAAAAGATAGCTGCACGCTATGTCTGCCACAGCGATGCCCTAGACGTGCTAGATTGCTATGAAGCCTATTTACTTTCCCATAGGAATAATACTATACCTTGGCATCAAGTCATCCACAGAAAACTGAAAAAGCACCAGCACTAATGAGTGTCCACCATAGTTCATTATCTCTCCTCTTCGCAGCAACCATGTAAAGTAAGAATTACTAGAGTAGTTTTAAAGATAAGAAAACTAAGCTGCAGGGCAGTTAAGTGCCTGTCTGTGGGTCTCTCTTAAAAACCTCTAACATTTTCTGTTGCACCACAGTGCTCCAAGAGTCAGCCTAAAGGTCCACATACAACTCTTAAGTGTCCACTGTAACCACGGGTAATAGAATCATGCTGTGTATCAAGGGACTGGCTTAATACAGGCAAGAGATTTCAGAGATGATGGCATTTGTGTAAGAGAAACCAAGTGCCTTCCCCAACATCAAAATGCAAGGCAGTGGTAGAGCTGAGAGGAGAGCCAGAGTCTTCTGACGCAATCACATGACCTTAAATCCAAATCCCTCTCTTAGTCTCTGCTGAGTGGAGGAGACAGAGTTGGAAGCCAGGAAGTCAGAACTGCACCAGACCACAGTGGGCAGACATGGCCTGGTCAGATCACAAGGTCGTTGTTGGCACTTCTGAAATCCATTTGTGTTGTAATACCCGTGAGTTAGACAATCAATGCACAATGCTGCTCCTTTTCCTTTGGGAAACTTAGAAGGAGCTTGAAGGCTTAGGTGCCTTTTACAGACTAGTCACCTCGATTTAGATTTGTTGATTGACGTGTTGGCCACTCGGATCAATTACATGATACTTTACACCCCAGGGTCTTTGAAGGAGCCAATTTTTAAGTACGTTAATGTCTCCATCTCCCTCCAAGGTATAGATTTCCTCTGACCTAAATCTACCCCTAGAGACTCTTATGATATCCTACCCTGGAGTTTCTCACTTGTCCCTAGCACAATCAAGCTACTTTGTGTGGGGGTACTCCTTGCCTTGATGGAGTAGCATACTTTCTCTTTGAGGAGGGAACCTGAGACTTTTGCTTCTATAAAGTCCCACCGTTGAAAAAGCAGGCCTGAAAACATGAACAGCGAAAGCTAGCCTCTTCTATCCTTACATGTCTTGATTTGTAGTGTTCTCCAGCATGATGTCTCTTATTACAGTGCTTTTATCATCTGTGAATATCTGATCATAAGAGTATATTGGGAGCATTTCCATCCGAGTATGTTTAACACTAGAATCCTCTGCTTTCTCACGTGATTTTTATAAAAACAAGTTACCTCTTCACAAGAACTATTGCAAAATTGGTTTTGGACTGCTGCTGGTTGTCATTCACATGTTAGTGAATGGGTTTTACATGTTCCTGATTGGTCTAAAGCTTTGTTGTGCTGGGTTAGGTAAGCTACAGAATTCTCCAAGAGGACCAGGGGTGGAAGATGGAATTTTCCAACGAAAAACAGCCATTTTGCAACTTCAAAAATACCATTGGCCAAGAATAGCCCTTGGGAAGCATTTGTCTGGCACAGAAGAGCTTATTTTCCCAGGATGACCTTAGGATATAATTTGGTAATGAGATCATTTGGCAACCTTGAGCTTTAATACAGTGAAATTAAATAATTGAATTGGCTGGGGTTTTTAACTTATCCTTACCCTTCCAAAGTGGAATTTGGCCAAGATTATGAATAAATATTTGGGCTTTCAAGATTTTCATTTTGTAATTACAATTTGAATAATATGAAAAGACACCTCTCTCCAGTAGCACTGAATATCTTTATAGGAACAAGTAAATTCCTCCGCTGTATCTTATTTCCTCTCAGGAGCAGTTCAGGTCCAACCTTTTCTATGATCACTAAGGCTAACATTTCTCCTTGCTTTTAACTCACAAGGCACGCATTGTGTTCGGCATTCATTCTGACCCTTGTAGACTGCTTTCTACTTGTATCACCTTTATTTTTCCAACTATATTGGAAACTTTCAGAAAGAAGGGATCGTGTTTGAATTCTCTGTTGGATTCATATTTTGGGTGGTTTTTTTTTTTTTTGCTTTTATGTACCCTTTTTTAAAGCCAGAGAGATAGAGAAACAGGGAGGGGGAGAAAGAGAGAGGGAATGAGGGTGAGGAGAGAGAGAAAGAGAATCAATATTCCATCTGCTGGTTCAATCTGCAAATATCTGCAACATCCCAGACTGGGTCAAGACAAAGCCAGGTGCCAGAACCTCCATTCGGGTTTCTCACATGAGTGTATAGGACCCAAGTACTTGAGCCATCATCACTGCCTTCGCATTAGCATTAGCAGGAAGCTGGATGGGATTCAGAGCCAGGCCCTCCAATGTGAGACGCAGGCATCCCAAGTAGCATCTTAACCACTGCACCAAACACCTGCCCCATTCATTTTTTTTTAACATCGAATTCAAGTACTGCATATCCAATAGAATCTCAGTTAGGATCAGATGATCATGTGATTGAAAAGCATAACTGATTCAAGCATAACTGTATCACCAATCCTATTGCCTCTTCGTAGAGTCCTAGGGTTTACAGCTGTCTTCATGTAGAAATCAGCATTACATTTCATATACTTTGAGTCCAAAGCCCAAGATAGCTACAGCTAGAGTAGGAACAGGACTGAATGTCTTCTTCAACAAAAATATTGACCTTAAGATGCACTGCAACCACAGCTTCCAATAAAATATCTTTCATGTTTGGCAATTTTGGGGTTTTTAATCTCACCACTGAAATACACCACTTTTAAATCCATCTTTAAATGCTAACTAGGGAAACTAATAAATCACAAAGAATGTTACTAGCCCATCTGCAACCTTAAAGCTCCTTGGGGTTGACTTTTCCTCAGGGATCCCCAGCCCTGTCCCCATATGCTTGTACCTGGAGTGGTACCCTCCAGATAGCTACCAAAGGACCAATGACTGTTTAGCTAGAAAATAAATCATGGGTCTTCATCATGTGTTCTACCTTAAACTATAGCCAATTTATTTTTTCTCATGACACAATATCTGCTTTAAATATGTTCAGTGTCAAAAAATTATGTGTATTCACCTTGAAAAGGAAGATGGAACACAGTTTAGATTTCCACAAAGACTTGCACGAAGTCCGTACAATGAGATTCTACAAAAGTGAATACAGCATTATACCATTTCAAAAAGAAAAAAAGAAGCTACTACAGACATCATATTTGAGCCTCTCTGGTCCAGTACATGATTGCTGGTCTTACGCTGCATGCACTTCATTTCTGCTTAATGTTTTTTGGTTGACTTGATTTTGTAATCAAAGGGACAATGAACAACTAAACAACTAATGTAGGCTATAATTACCAAGAAATCGTTCACTTAAACACCAAGAAGTGAAATTCATTTGCTTATAGAGGTGGACATTAGCTTGATGATAACATTATTGCTGTTTGGGAGATGGTGCTAATCTTTTTGGAGGATGGGGGATGGAGAGTGGGGTCTCCTAGATCCTTCTCCTGAAACTAGTCCATAGACTATAAGTGATTCCAGTGCAAACCCTCTCCCCAGATCTATGTGTTGATGTAGTGACAGTGATCTGGGGGAATTTTGCCTGTATGGAAAAACAACAACAACTGGAAAGAATCACTGTGGACAGCAAGGGCGTCTGCGTCCAAATTATTTTTGCTGCTGGAAGAAGTATTGGTCAACATGTTTTGAAGGCTCAGAGACAAGTTCCTCTTTTCTGAATTAATTGCTTCTGCTCCATATGAGTCCCAAGGTAGCACTTTACAGATAACTGTTGTCTTAGTCTCATAAACATAAATTACAAATATATATATATACACATATATGTAGTGCCAACAAAAATTCTATAGTTGCTTGTGAATGCAGTGTTTACTATATAAAACCTTACATATTTCTTTTCTGTTAAGAGGAAAGCATTCATTCCTCCGGTCTCTTTTATAGAAATATGTTCTGAAATACTACTATGGGGGACGCACACCAAGGTGGCCTCAGTGAATCATGCATTGTCTGGAGCTCAGGCAGCACCCGTGACTTGCTTCAAATCAACAGAATACAGGTAATGTTAAGCGGATTTTGCAGATGTAATTAGCTTGGAGTTCAACGAGGAAATTATCCTGGTGAGTCAGACCAACCATATGAACCCTTTAAAAGAGGGCCTGAGCTTTCCCCAAAGTCAGAGACTTGAAATCAGAGACTCAACATGCGTGTGTGCATGTGTGCGCATACGCAGGAGTGTGCATGTGTGTGCGCATATGTGTGTGTGTACTTTCCTGGCTTTGAAGAAGCAAGCTGTCAGTCATCCTGAATCACAAGGAAATGCATTCTGCCCACAACCTCAGGGAGCTTGGGAGCATACCCATTTCTGGATAAACCTCCAACCAGAGAAACATGAGAACACAGCCCAGCCTCTACCTTGATTTCAGCCCTGTCAGATCCTGAGCACAGAACTCAGCTAAGCTGTTCTTGGACCCACAGAAGCTGTGAGAAAGTAAAAGCATGTTGTTTTTAAGTGGCTGAGTTTGTACTAGTTGGTCATGCAGCAATAGAAAACCAATACAATCATATTTAACATTTAAAATGACTGTATATGAGACACTATAAAGTTTAGAAGAAGAAGACGGCCCGGCGCCATGGTTAATCTTCCACCTGCGGTGCCTGCATCCCATATGGGTACCGGATTCTAATCCTGGCTGCTCCTCTTCCAGTCCAGCTCTCTGCTGTGGACCGGGAGGGCAGTGGAGGATGGCTCAAGTGCTTGGGCCCTGCACCCGAATGGGAGACCAGGAAGAAGCTCCTGGCTCCTGGTTTCGGATCGGCACAGCGCCGGCCGTGGCGGCCATTTGGGGAGTGAACCAACAGAAGGAAGACCTTTCTCTCTGTCTCTCTCTCACTGTTTATAACTCTACCTGTCAAATAAATAAATAAAGAAGAAGACAAGGATACCTACTCTTGAACTTGATTTTTATGAAAAAAAGAGGCAAAGATACCACTGTTCGCGGAAGTTTTTATTATTGACCTAGAAACTTAGGAGCATATATTGACAATCTATTAGAAACAAGGTAGCAGCCAAAATTAACCTCTGCATATATACCACAACCCACTAGAAAATATGAGGAGAAAATATATTATTAATGATAGAACAGTAACATAATAAAATACTTAGCAATTGTTCAGAAAATATATAAAGCAAAAGAAAGCACTATTAAGAAACATACAAGGATACTCGAATAAATAAAGATATAATGTTTTCTTAAATCTGAGGAAATGCAGTACTATAAAGAGGTCCATGTGGGACCTGCGTCGTGCTGCAATAGGGTAAGCTGGCCCTTGAGATGCCGGTATCCCGTACGAATGCCGGTCTGAGTCCCAGCTGCCCCATTTCTGATTCAGCTCCCTGCTGAAGTTCCCAGTTGGAAAGCAGCAGTAGGTGGCCCAAGTGCTTCACTTCCAATCCAGCTCCCTATTAGTGTGCCTGGGAAAGCAGAGGAAGATAAACTGAGTGCTTGGGTCCCTGCCACCCACAAGGGAATTCCTGGCTCCTGGTTTGACATGGCCCAGCCCTGGCCCACTGCAGCCATTTGGAGAGTGAACCAGCAGGTAGATGATTCTCTCTCTCTCTCTCTCTCTTTCAATCTCTCTCGATCTCTCTTTGTCATTCTGCCTTTCAAATAAGCAAATATTTTTTAAAAAATAATCCTCTTATAGAAAACTTCACTGGTTCAATGAACTCTACAACCTTTCTCAGATGAAATCATCAATTCCTGGCCACTCCCTTGTCACTACTGCCACACTCATCTTCCCAGCCTGTCCACCCCACACTGCACTATTATGGAGCAAACTGTGAGTACATTGCAAAGCATATTTTAGATTACAAAACGCAATTTTTCCTAATGCATTGGCAAAGATCAATGAATTAGAATTCATTTTGCTGAGAAGTTTGAAAGGGAAAAAGCCAGAATAATACAGCTTCCAGCTGATACCCTGAAAGTTCTCCACCTCTCTACAACAGAAGGAGCACTCTCAGCCACAGATGTTTGAATACAAAAACTAAAACAAGGGCAAACAAGGCATTTTGGTGGGAAGAAACAAAAGACGTTCAAGACAAGAAAAGTTGGGCAGGAGTGGGGAATGGTGTTTGAAACCAACTTTTTTTTTTTTTAATTTTATTTATTTGAAAGGCAGAGTTACAGAAAGAGGGGAAGAAAAGGAGAGATCTTCCATCTGCTGGTTCACTCCCCAAATGGCCACACTGGCCAAGGCTGGACCAGGCTGAAGCCAGGAGCTTGGAACTCCATCTAGTTCTCCCAAATAGCTGGCAGGGGCCCAAGCACTTGGAGCACCTTCCAATGCTTTCCTAGGCGCATTAGCAGGAAGCTTGATGGCAAGTCGAGCAGCGGGGACTCAAACCAGTGCTGATATGACATGCCAGCCATGCAGGCGGCAGCTGGACGTGCTGTGTCACAACGCCAGTCCCTGAAACCAACTTCTTAGGCACATTACTTGGATACCAAGTATTTGCAGTCTGGGAGATGATGATGTCAGTCTGCAATCTTCCCCGCCGGGCGGATGCCTCACACTGTACCCACCCTGTGTCGTCAACGGGCAGGAACGGCCACCTCCTCCCCACTCACAGCACGTGGCTGGTGGCTGGTGAGGGCTGATCCCCAGACCTGCTCAGCAGTCCACAAGCTGGCTGTCTCTTCACGTGAATCAAATGAGTAGTAGGGGCTGGACCTGCAGGGTAACTGGGCACATTCAGAAGGCTCCACCACCAGTCAAGACCCAACACATAGGGCCTGAGAGTCACTCCTCTCACAGCACTGGTCCTGCCAGCACTGTCTTCCCCGAGGCTGCTGTCCGCATCAGGCAGGGAGCTGACAACAAGTAGAGACCTGACTTCCAAGTGCAAGGCTGTGTGAGGACTCTAATACGCATTTCCTTTCAAAATGGTCTGAGTGAAAGGGATTCAGTCCTGAACAGGCTGCTCTTGAGTCCAAGCTGAAAGCTGACTCTGAAATGCCGCCTGCCTGCTCCCTGGCCTCCCTCATTTCCCTCTCAAGCAGGTAAGCTTCGCTGTGTTCAACAGACCTTGGCCATATAAGCCAAACATTCTGGGTGTAAGGACATAAGAAACTACAAAAATGAGTAAGACGAAGGCTGAGTCCTTGGGGGTTTTACAATCTGGAAAGACAAGACACATGCCAGGGAGGCTGACAATGAGTAAGTATCTGCCAAGTGCCAGGCGCTGTACTAGGCAATCAGCACACATCACCTGTGGGACGTGCAAGGTCCACAGGGCAATCAGAGTGGAGAGTGTCAGAGGCTCCTTGAGGAAGTGGCTTTGGAATTGGCACTTGAAAAATCGGTGTGATTTTATTTAACAGGCTGAATCAGTGAAAGCAACTGAGCATAAGAGGCAAGGAAGTGTAGGGAGGGGCTGTGCCCCAGGAACAAGGGGTGCCCTACAGGGCTCTGCACACCTCTATTTCTCCATTGTGACTGCCCCAGCAACCTCCGACATGATCTGCCCACGTCACCCTCTTCCTGGTCCACTCATCTTTATAAAACCAAAATCAAATCAAATCATACCTCTGCCAAGAAGGCAGGCAGGAAGGGAGAGAGGCAGGGAAGGAGGATGGGGAATGGGGGAGGGGGGAGCCGCTCAACAAATCCTTCTGCCCTCAGAGTAAAGTCCAAGTCCAACTCCTCATGATTCAATGCCTTGGGCATCTGGAGGTGCTGGGTGGGGCACTTTAAGCTTCCTTGGCCACTCCATTGCCATGGCTCTCCTTCTTCCAGCCAGCCCTCAAACCTGTCTGTCCAAATCAGTAAGATTGGGTTTATTTTTTATTTTTTTTAAGATGTATTTATTATTTATTTGAAAGTCAGAGTTACACAGAAAGAGGAGAGGCAGAGAGAGAGAGAAAGAGGTCTTCCATCTGCTGGTTCACTCCCCAGTTGGCCGCAACAGCTGGAGCTGCGCTGATCCAAAGCCATGAGCCAGGAGCTTCTTCTGGGTCTGCCACATGTGTGCAGGGGCCCAAGGACTTGGGCATCCTCCACTGCTCTCCTAGGTCACAGCAGAGAGCTGGATTGGAAGTGGAGCAGCCCAGTCTCCAATCAGTGCCCGTATGGGATGCTGGCACTTCAGGCCAGGATGTTAACCCACTGTGCCACAGTGCCAGCCCCAAGACTGGGTTAATTTATTTTATTTTATTTTATTTTTTGACAGGACAGAGTTAGACAATGAGAGAGAGCGAGAGACAGAGAGAAAGGTCTTCCTTCCGTTGGTTCACCCCTCAAAAGGCTGTCACGGCCGGCGTGCTGCGCCAATCTGAAGCCAGGAGCCAGGTGCTTCCTCCTGGTCTCTCATGCGGGTGCAGGGCCCAAGCACTTGAGCCATCCTCCACTGCCCTTCCGGGCCACAGCAGAGAGCTGGACTGGAAGAGGAGCAACCAGGACAGAATCCGGAGCCCCAACTGGGACTAGAGACCACAGTGCCGGCGCAGCAGGCAGAGGATTAGCCAAGTGAGCCGTGATGCCAGCCAAGACTGGGTTTAAATGACACTCCTCCAAGATGGCCCTAACCACTGGCTCAGGATGGAGTACTCTCTCTCCTGTGGCCCCACGGGACATCCTGACTCTATTGTAGCTCTTGTCAGGGCCTCATCTGACATTGACCCTGGATGGACTTCAGACACCAGCCATGCCAGAGAAGAGCTGTATGGTTCGGGGAACTTCTATTGATCTGAGGTTTAGTTCTCATTTACATGAACTGCCAGCTTTAAATTCTAACTGGCAGAGCTAGTACGTGAAAGTACTTTGTAAACGGTTACAATGTAACATATTTACATTTGGGTTTTAAATATGTGAAAGGAAAAAAGTTTCTATTCCACTAGAATCTAAGGTTCCAGGGAATAGGAATTTCAAAAAGAAAAGCTTTTAGTTTCAAACAGTATTTACAGAAGAGTTGCAAAAGTGTGTAGAGAATCCCCATCCCGGACTGCTGGCTCTACTACAGACGTTATTCTGTTTTAGTTTTCCAACGGATACTTTTCTTTCCGGCATCTCCTCCAGCACCGCATTTAACTGGTGTCTCCGTCTGCAGCCTGTGGCCGGCCCCAGTCTTCCCTGGTCTTCCACGACCCAGACGCTTCTTGAAGCGTGTTGGTTAGCTATTTTGTAGTAGGAACACCTCCGACCTGGATTTTTCTCGTGTTTTCTCAGGGTTAGCCTGAGATTACAGATTCTTGGCAATAATGCCGGAAAGGTGATGTTCCTTTCTCATTGAACACCAGGGCCCCAGGGGGTACATCACATCCACAAATAAAAAAAAAAGTTTTTTTTTTCTTTTCACTTTTTGTTCATAGCCAGCATTTAAAATAGACTGGCACACACGGATCACCATAAATCTCATTCAATTCGTCGAACCATTTGGTGTCTTCTCCACTAAACTTCTAAAATAGCAAGAACCCGATTATATTCATCCTCATGGTTTCCTGATGCTCAGCTCTTTCTTTCCTTTTCTTTCTCCCCCGCCCCCCACAGCAAACACTCCCCAGCAAAGTCAATACCCCGGAGGGCTAATGAAAGTCCTCCTGCGCTTGCGCGCAGCCTGGCTCTCTGCCTCTAGAGCGCAGGCGCAAAGCCAGACTTCCGCCAGGCGTTGGCTGGCTTCAGGGATACTTCTTGGGAAGTCCCTAGCCACAGTGAGAGGCCGACAGGGTGGTGACTGCGTAGAGCGCGTGTTGATGACGGAAGCGGAAGTGCCCCGGCCAGAGGCGGGACTAGGATCCGAAGGGGCTCGGGTTTGCGGAAGTTTTGAAGAGGGTCCGGTGCTGGCGAGCGCAGTGTTGTTTCAGAACAAGTTCCGGACAGAAGGCCTTCGCTTGTGATCCGAGAGCCACCAGCTTCCCCAGGTGTGGGGCCGTAACACTGGGCCCGATCCGAGGTCCCTGCTCTCGGCTCTCCTCGCACCCCGTTGGACCCCGGGGAACCGCCTCGCGTCTCCACCATGTCATCCAGTAGCCCCAATCTCCAGGTATCATGCTACCTGCGCCGCCCTAGAGCAGTTGGGTGGGGGGCGGGGAGGAGGGAAGACCGGCCGCGCCCCTGCCCGGGCGGAGGAGGGCGGGGCCGGGCGCGGCCGCTGGTCGGGGAGTGGGCGCCTTCCAGCCGAGGGGGCGTTTCCGGCGGGCTGGGAGGGTCTCCTGGGCCACTGGCTGTGTGACACCCTTGACTTGGTGTGGAGCTTCTAAACGAAACAGAAACAGGAAAGCACCAGCCGAGCTTGGACCAGAGTGGGCCAGTGTCTCCCATCGCTGCAAAGAAGAGAGGCAGGAACGTAGTTTTTGCCGGCTGAGCGTAGGGTGGTCCCACTTTTTTGTGTTCCTCGAGCTGATAGAGCCAAAGTCCTTTTCTCGAGCTGTCAAGTGGCAGAAATATGAGCACAGCCTTGGAATCCGAGGTTCCAGCCAGCCTGCGTGCAGTCGCCGCGAATTCGGGGTGTGTGTGCGTGTGTGTGCGTGTGCGCTGTTCTGAGACGCCCCATTTGTCATCTTTAAGAACAGGGGGCATCTGTAAACCTCCGTGCCTCCAGTTCTTCGCTTTCACCGCAGTGAGCGCAGCATTTTGTACGTAAATCATGGACTTCAAAGATTTGAGACTCAATCGTTAGTCGCCTGTAGAGTGGAATTCTTAATAAGAAATGTATGTAACGTTGTCTTCCACCCCCAGAATGGATCTGGGACTTAAGAGGGGCTTGGGCCTGGAGGACTCCCAGTCCTGCCTGTCAATTTGGTACAGAAGTGTCCCATGAGACGTGTACTTTCCGTCGTCGTCTTGGGCTTCCAGTAGTTTGTTGGACAGGCATTTATTTATTGAGGGCCCGATACAGACTCCAAAAGTAAAGAGCGCTCTCCTTAACCCTGGGTACTCCATCCTGAGGGAAGACCACCCCAGCAGACCCATCTAAACAAGAACGTGGGAGAAGAGCTTGCTTAGGACGTTTACGTTGAAACTGGACCCAAAAGATTATGAAAATAAATGCTTTATAGCATTCACAAAATGTTATAATTGCAGGAATCATTCATTTCTTAGAATTAAGAAAAAGTTATATGTCTTTTTCCACTAAGGTATTAAACTGAGATGGGGCAGTCGCCACGTGATCCGGAGATGTTTGATAGCCCCATTCAGAAACGATCTTTCTGGTAAATGTACCTTGTAGAAATATCTATTGTTTGGTAAGATATTGTTCCTTTGAGTATTAAAGGTGATTTTAAGTTCACACTTGTCATCACCCTCGTTGGTTGTCTGTTAACTAGTTTTATTTTGTCAGCTTTTCATTTGTCACAAACTTTGAGTCTGATCCGGGCATTCCACAGTGAGATTTTCATCCGTTTGCTGATACCTTTCTTCTGCGAGATTTGCCGTTTTCTTCTGTAATCAGAATGCATCAACCTGAATTGGATTGTTGTATGTTCTTCAGTGAATCAGCTAGAGTTTGACAGGTGTTAAAGGCCAGTAGTAAACAGGAAGGATGTTGAGTTACGGCTTTGATTAGGGGTTGACTCACTCTTGTGTTTCTCATTGAACCCTTTCTTTTCTTTTTGAGGAAGACAGATATATATGGAGAGAGTTCCTTTCTGCTGGTTTACTTCTCAAGTGCTGGGTTTGGGCCTGATCAAAGTCAGGAGCCAAGAACTCAAACCAGACCTCTCACGTAGGTGACAGGAAGCCGTTTACTTGAGCCATCACCACTGCCTTGCAGGATTTATACCAGCAAGAAGCTGAAGTCAGGAGCCAGAGCTGGCATTGAATCCAGGCATTCTGGTACAGGACATGGGCATCTTAACTGGAGTCCTAACTGCTAGGCTGAACTCCCGCCCCTCATCAAGTCCTTTGAATGAAAACTACTCGGATAATGAATAACCTTTCCAGTGAGCAAGGCAGAAACCTCTGTAGCCAGATGCTCATAATGTAAAAATCAAAATAATAAAAAGTAATTTAACAAATACTGGGATAGAGTTAGAAGTCAGTGTGGGAGCACAGAAGGAAAGGACGTATCTCAGTCTTCCGAGGACATGACGAATATGTCACAGAGGAGCTGATGTGCGCTTCGATAAAGTGAACAGTGCTAACACTAATTGTCTGTTTGGTGTTTGATGTGCTCTCACTCAATCCTTAAAACAACTTTTCAAGGTGGAGTCTCACAGTATAAGAAACCTAAGCTTGTTAAGCTTATGGTTGACCCAAAGACATACAAGTATTAGTATGTAGGTTAGTTTTGAATCCAGATCTGTCTACTGAATTCACTACAAAACTGAACTCTCTTGAAAAAGTTGAATGCTTTCCAGGCAGAGAAAAATGACTTGTTCCTCAATCCAAAAGTGTAATAAATCCTTTGGGGAGAATTGCAAGTAATGTAGATGAAGTAGAACTCAAAAGTTTACTCATCCTAAATATTGTGTCCACAATGCCATGTTGTGTATGTGTCTGTGTGTAATCTGTGACCTCAGAAGGCTTACATGCTGATGTGAAACTAGACATACAAGTATAAGATGACCAATAGAATATAGTGTGGTCATAGAAGGTATGTACAGGGGGCAGTGGAAATCTAGAGGAAGTGCAGACAAAGCAGTCCAGGGGTTGCTAGCAAGAGCTTTGCAGCAAGAGTGCCATGCCTGGAGAGCCCTGGAGAAGCTGGAGTTTTACAGGGATGGGTTGGAATAGAGCATTCTGGGCAGACATGCGTGCTGAGCTGGACTAGGTCATGCCAGTAGTTTGGGATGACTGGGACTTACTGTAAGGTGGGGGCACAAGCCCGAGGGTTAGGCCCTATCACGAGGAGTCTTGTGTGCCACATAAACAGTCATCATCCTGTTCTACATGGGAGTCATAAAAGGGTTTCCAACAGTGGAGTAACCTGCTCAGGTGTTTTGTTTTAGAATGAGACTGTCCTGTGTACAGGGAGAAACTGGACTGGAATCAGGGAGACCAGTTAGGAGTTGGGGTCTGTTGATGGCAGAACGTAAGGGGCCACCTTAGCGTAAATACCTTTCTCAGTGAAGCAGAAAGGTATCGTCGGAGAAAAGTTGGGGAGGATAGTCAGGCTTGTGCCTGTGAGGGAAAGAGAAAAGGCAGGGTTTCCTCCCAGGATTCTGCATTGGATGTCTGAGTGGAATACAAAAGGAGAAGTATCAAGGAGTGTTATGGGACTGACATAGAGAAGCAAAATAGCTTTAGCTTTTGTTGAGTTTAAAATGTCCGTGCAGCAGGACAAGCATTTGGCCTAACAGTTAAGATACCTGTGTCTCATGTTGGAGTGCTTGGGTTGATACCCACCTCTGACTCCTATTTCTACTTCCTGCTGATGCAGACCCTGGGAAGCATCAGATGATGGCTCAGGTAGCTGAAT
The DNA here is from genome assembly GCF_051225735.1 of Oryctolagus cuniculus. Classification (NCBI taxonomy): domain Eukaryota; kingdom Metazoa; phylum Chordata; class Mammalia; order Lagomorpha; family Leporidae; genus Oryctolagus; species Oryctolagus cuniculus. Next base: position 15,342,127 of record NC_142876.1, read on the forward strand.
CTCTGCCACCTATGAAGGCAACCTGGATTGCGTTCCCAGCTGTGGATTTCAGCCTCAGCCCAGCCATAGCCCTTGTGGACATTTGTGGGGGCAGGGTGACCCAGCAAGTGGGGTGCTCACTCACTTTCTCTCCTCTCTTCCCGTCCTCCTCTCAAAATGAATACAATTTTTTTTAAAAAATAAAATGCCCATGGGCATAATCAAATGGAAATGTCCAATCAGCATCTGAATACAGAAGTGTAGAACTAGGGTGAATGGCCTTGGATGTGAATAAGGATTTTGGAGTTATTAGTATAAAGATGGTAGCACAGGTTGTGGGCATGGTGAGTCCCATCTTGGAAAGTTTACAGAATGAGGGAAAATAAGGACCAGGGCAGAACCTCATGGGATATTGACATTTAAGGAAAGAGAAAAGGGAATCTGAAAAACAAGCAGTGGACAGCTCAGTAAAATCATGGGAGGATGCTGTCCTGAAGGCCAAAGAGGAGACACTGTCCAAGAGTTTGTTGTTAGTGTTAAGTGCTGTAGGGAGGGAATTAAGGTGAGATTTGGCAGTCAGGGCAGAAAACACTGCTGTGGCGAAAGAGCTCAAGAAACATGAATTTGGGGTACTCTGAGGTTTTGCTTAGAAGAACTAAGTAAGATGGTGGCAAGAAAGGACCCTGGGAACTGAAGAGAGTTGGTGAATTTTAGGTACGAGTCTGAAATGGGACTACACATGTTTTTCTGATAAGGAAGGACCTCTCAAACAAGGGACAGGTTGAGGAGAGAGCATGCCATGGCATGCCATTGAGGGCGTAAATGCTGCAAAGGTGGGGACCAGCTCAGAAACACAGAAGAATTAGCGTTGACTGCCCTAGCACATCTTTGCTCCTGAGGTAGATAGCCAGTTTGCAGGGGTTTCTAGGGCAGATGCACTGTGGTCTCCTAATCTGGAAAGGGCTGTCCCAGATGTTCCCAACCTTTGTACTTCCATATTGATAACTGGGTGCTGCCTGACCCTGGGGCAGTGAAGTCATTCACTCTCATGCTTGCCATTGTGCTAGTCTTGGGAGTATGAGCAAGTGCAGACCACAGACATAACTCCTGTCCCTACAGAGCTTGCATTCCAGTGAGAGAACAAAAATAAAACCCACGTAGGTTCACAGAGAGAGGGATAACATGCCTGGAAGGATTTTAAACAGGAGTGATGTGGACAGCTGTGTTTTATTTTGAGAGACAAAGAGAGAAAGAGCTGGTATCTCTTGTTTCACTTTCCAAATGCCTGCAACAACCAGAGTTGGCCAGGGCTCAAGCCAGAAGCTGGGAAAGCAATCTAGGTCCCCTAGTAGGAACCCAGGTGTCCCCATGCCCCTCAGGCTCCACATTATCAAGAAGCAGGACTTAGAAACCAGAGCAGGGAATTTAACCTAGGCACTGTGATGTGGGAGGCAGGCATGTTAACTGCTCAGCGTATGGGTTTTAAATTGAATTAACTGGGTAGTCATCAACCCAGAGATCATCAGCCATGAATCACTGAAAATAGACAACAGGCGGGAGGAGGAACAGTAAGCAAATGTGAGCCCCAAGCAAAACCTCATCCTATAAGAGGATGTAACCACAGAGGAGACTGAAAAGTAGCTGCCAGAGAGCTAGGAAGAAAACCAGGAGAATGGTGCCAGTGGGCTCAGCAGAGGACAGTGTCCAGGAAGCAAGTGATGGACCTTGTTATCAGCAGACCAAGGTGAAGACGGAGCTGGTCCTTGAGCCTGGCACCGCAGAGTCCCTTGATGTGATAAGGAGAGAATAGAGGCTCCGCTGTTGAGATTGTGGCTCTGACAGGTAGCAGAGAAACAGATCCAAGATGGAGAGTTATTAGTCTTTTTTTTTTTTTTTTTAGCGATTTATTTATTTATTTGAAAGTCAGAGTTATACAGAGAGGAGAGGCAGAGAGAGCAAGGTCTTCCATCCGATGGTTCACTCCCCAATTGGCTGCAACTGCTGGAGCTGCTCCGATCTGGAGCTGGAGCCAGGAGCCTCCTCCTCCAGGTCCCCCGTGTGGGTGCAGGGGCCCAAGGACTTGGGCCATCCTCCACTGCTCTCCCAGGCTACAGCAGAGAGCTGAATCAGAAGAGGAGCAGGTAGGACTAGAACCGGTGTCCATATGGGATGCCGGTGCGTCAGCCAGGGCGTTAACCCACTGTGCCACAGCACCACCCTGAGTTATAGGTCTTTTTTAGGGAAGACTATTTGTCTCCTGATGGAGACAATATCTGGTGGAGAGAACTTAGAGATGACAGAGGTGGGATAACCAAACAGAGGAAGATTTTGAGAAAACAGGATTTTTTTTTCACTCATTCAGCAGTTGTGTACTGTAGCCATCACCTTCCAGCCCAGATTAGGTTGGTGATGGGAGTCCTGTTCTCATGAAGCTCGCCTTAGTAAAGGTACAGGTGGTCAGTGTGTTTAGAATAAATATACTGGTAACGATGGGAAAAGCGTGTGGGAGAGGGGACGTCAGGGATGCAGCATGTCCCTGACCTGCGGAGCACCTCTCTGAGGACTTGTCTCCGGGGTAGGTCTAGAAAGGGAGCCATGCTGCCTCAGCTTGTGGGAAGGAATTTGGCTGTGTGTTCAGACTGTTTGAACCATGAGAGTGTAACTGCTACACTTTATCAATTCTAAAGCATACCACTTAGCTTGTGGTTCCTCCCACAACAGAGGAAGTAGGTTCTCCATTGGGAGATTTGGTGCCATCCCTATCCACTCCATGAACACCTACTTAAAAGTATATCATTCTGACGTATGATTGGCTTTGAAATTGTTTGATGATTTTTACTTAGATTAATTATAACTTATTTTTAGTATTGGGTAAGCATGATCTTTTTTGTCTGCATTTATTTCACTTTTACTGCCGAAATTAACCCAATTGGAATGCTTTAATCATGCTTCTTTCTTTATTTGTATGTGTTTTGTGCATTGTTTTAAAATTCAAGGATAACTTTAATGAAAATTTTGTGTTGAGGTAATTGTACATTTGTATTCAGTTTTAAGAAATAATAGAGAGATCCGATGTACCCTTCACACAGTTACATCTTGTAAAACTAGTACAGTATCATAACCAGGATATTGACATTGGTGCATTCTACAGCTCTTACTCATATTTCCCCAGTTTTACCTGTGTGTGTGTTCCTGTGCAGTTCTATCAGGTGAAGGTTCATATGTGCAATACCATGATCAAGACACAGACCACTTCATAAAGAAGTTCCCCTTTCGGATTCCAATTCAATCCCATCAAGGTGGCATGTACCAATGCCATCTCACTATTCCAAGTGATCAATTTCAGTTCACAATTGATCATAATGAAAGGACTAAGAGTCAAAGGGAGCACATAAACAAGTCTAGTACCTGCTAACACTAACCGATGGAATAAATAAAGGGGAGAGTGATCCAACATGGGAAGTGAGATACTCAGCAGACTTATAGAATGGCAGATGTCCTAAATAGCACTCTGGCCTCAGAATCAGCCCTAAAGGCATTCGGATCTGGCTGAAAAGCCCATGAGAGTATTTCAGGCATGGAAAGCCAAGACACTCTGGCAAAAGATCTCTGCGAGTGAGATCCCAGTGGAAAGAACAGGTCTTCAAAGAAGGAGGTACCTTTCTCTGAAGGGAGGAGAGCCTCCACTTTGACTATGACCTTGTCTAAACAAGATAAGAATCGGAGAACTCAGAGGGCTTCCATAGCCTTGGAAACTCATGACTGGAGCATAGGGAGACTACTGATGCCATAGACAGGAGTGTCAATTGGTAAAGTCAACAACAGGAGTCACTGTGCACTTACTCCTCATGTAGGATCTCTGTCCTTAATGTGCTGTGTATTGAGATTTAATGCTATAACGAGTACTCAAAAATATATTTCACTTTGTGTTTCTATGGGGGTGCAAACTGTTGAAATCTTTACTTAATGTATACTAAACTGATCCTCTGTAAAAAAAAAAAAAAGAAATTATCAATTCCCAACTTGACTCTCACTGGGATTAAACATGACAATAGGTCTGATCTGATTTCATCATCATTTAAAAAAAATCATCTATTATTTTTCACTTTATGTTTCTGTGTGAGAGCAAACTGTTGAAATCCTTACTTAATGTATACTAAGCTGATCTTCTGTATATTAAGATAATCGAAAATGAATCTTGATGTGAATGGAGGGGAGAGGGAGTGGGAAAGGGGAGGGTAGTGGGTGGGAGGGACGGTATGTGGGGGAAGCCATTGTAATCCATAAATCGTACTTTGGAAATTTATATTCATTAAATAAAATTAAAAAAAAAAAAAAAAAAAGAAGTTCCCCTTTCATAACCACAGCCACCTCACTTTGTCTTCCATACACCATCCCTGTCTCCTGGCAGAACAAATTTGCTCTCCATCTCTAGTTTTGTCGCTTTGAGGGCATTATATAAATGGAATCATACAGTATGTAACCTTTTAGGGTTGGCTTTTTTCACCTAACATGATTCCCTCAGGATTCATCCCAGTTGTTTGTAACGGTGATTGATTCCTTTTGCTAGTGTACCACGTGGTTTAACCACGCAGCCCTTAAGGACATCTGAACATTCACGTACAGGTTTCAGTATGAACATAAAGCTCTGTTTCCCTGGGGCCAGTGCCCAGGGGTGTAGTTGCTTGTTCATAGAGAAGTTGTGAGTTCAGTTTTGTAGACAAAAACAGCTAGTTTCCTGGAGTGGCTGCACCATTTTACATCCCACCTGCAATGTGGGAGTGATGAGTTCCCTGCGTCCTCACTGGCATTTGGTATTGTATTACCTTAGCCATCTGTGATGAATGCATATGGATATCTCATTGTGTATGTGTTTTTTTTAATTTTATTTATTTATTTTATTTTTGACAGGCAGAGTGGACAGTGAGAGAGAGAGAGACAGAGAGAAAGGTCTTCCTTTTGCCGTTGGTTCACCCTCCAATGGCCGCCGCGGCCGGCACTCTGTGGCCAGCACATCGCGCTGATCCGGAGCCAGGAGCCAGGAGCTTTTCCTGGTCTCCCATGCGGGTGCAGGGCCCAAGTACTTGGGCCATCCTCCACTGCACTCCCGGGCCACAGCAGAAAGCTGGCCTGGAAGAGGGGCAACCGGGACAGAATCCGGTGCCCCAACCGGGACTAGAACCTGGTGTGCTGGCGCCGCAAGGCGGAGGATTGGCCTGTTGAGCCACGGCGCTGGCCCATTGTGTGTTTTTAAGATTTATTTTATTTTATTTGAAAGTCGGAGCTACACAGAGAGAGGAAGAGGTCTTCCATCTGATATTCACTCCCCAAGCCGATCTGAAGCCAGGAGCCAAGAGCTTCCTCTGGGTCTTCCACACTGGTGCAGAGGCCCAAGGACTTGGGCCATCTTCCACTGCTTTCCCAGGCCATAGCTGAGATCTGGATCAGAAGTGGAGCAGCCAGGTCTTGAACTGGCGCCCAAATGTAATGCTGGCCCTTGAGGCCAGGGCGTTAACCCACTGCGCCACAGCGCCAGCCCCTCGTGTGTGGTTTTGATTTGGTGTTTCCTCACTCTCTGATGATGCTGAGCTGCTTTTCCCGTGCTTACTTGGTGTCTGTGTGACCTCTCAGGTGAAATGTCTGTTCACAGCCTTTGTCCATTTCCTAATTGGATTCTTTAACTGTTGCAGTCTAGATACTAGTCTCTAGACACATGATTTGCACATATTCCTCCTTGTCTGCAACTTACCTTTTCATCCTTTTAACAGGATCTTTTATAAAGATTAGTGAGTTTGATCAAGTCCTTTTTTTTTCCCCTTTTATATGTTGTGCTTTTAATGTCAAATCTAAGAATCCTAAGAACCATAGATCCTGGAAATTTTCTTTTTCTCTGAAAGTTTATAGTTTTATGTTTAAAAATTTATTTATTTGAGAAAGATGCAGATAGGTAGACAGATAGCAAGCTCCTGTCTGTCAGTTCACTCTCCAAATGCCTGCAATAGCCACAGCAGGGTCAGGTAAAAGTTGGCAGGTGGGAACCCAATCCAGGTCTTGCATATGGGTGGCAGGGACGTAGCTACCTGATCCATCAGCCGCCGCCTCCCAGGACACACATTAGTAGAAACTTGGAATCGGGAGTGAAGCTGGGACTAGAACCCAGACACCCTGGTATGGGATGTGGATTTTTTAACTGCCAGGCCAGAAACCTGTGCCTAATTTTACATTTTATATATGTTTGTGATCCATTTTCAGTTAAGTTTTACAGGAAGTGTGAGTTTAAGTTGTTTGTTTTTGCCTAAGGATGTGCAGTTGCTCTACCACCATTTTGTAAAAAGTCAAACCTTCTGCCATTGACTTGCTTTTATGTCATTTTCATAAATCATTTGTATATGTTTTTATGCATCTATTTCTGCGAGGGTTTTTAATACAGTAGTCCCCCTTTTCCTTTGGTTTTCTTACTGTGGTTTCAACAACACCTGCTGTCAGTCCCAGTCTGGCTTGACTTGAGAGAGAGACCACATTCACATAACTTTTTATTTCGGTATGTTGTGGTAATTGTTCTTACTTTAATCTCTTACTGTATCTAATTTAGGAATAAAATTTTTCAAGGGCTGGTGCTGTAGTGTAGTAGGTTAAGCCTCTACCTGTGGCACCAGCATCCCATATGGGTGCGTATTTGAGTCCCGGCTGTTCCACGTCTGATCCAGCTCCCTGTTAATGGCCTGGGAAAACAGCGGAAGGTGGTCCAAGTGCTTGGGCCCCTGCACCCACATGGGAGACCCTGAAGGAACTCCTGCTCCTGGCTTTGGATTGGCTTAACTCTGGCCATTGTGACCATTTGGGGAGTAAACTAGCAGGGGGAAGACCTTCCTCTCTGTCTCTCCATCTCTCTGTAACTCTGCCTCTCAAATAAATAAATAAATAAATAAATATTTTTTTTTAAAAAGTGAAAAATGAAAAAAAAACTTTATTACAGGTGTGTGTGTATAGTGGTCCCCTCATATCTAGATTTCTAACATCTCTAGACTGTACCAACCACGGAGCAGAAATATTCATGAAAAAAAATTGTGTTTATATTGAACGTGTACAAATCTTTTTTTTTTCCTTCTTTCCTGTAAATAATACAGTATAACATCTACTTATGTAGTGTGTACCTTGTATCAGGTGTTAGAAGTAATCCACAGATTTTGATATCCACAGAGGCCCTGGATCCAACCTCTCTCAGATTCTCAAGGACGTCAGTATAGGAAACAACATGTAGTACTGTAAGGTTAGGTGTGGTATCCGTAGTTTCAGACATCCATGGGGGTCTTAGAACTTACCCTCCTTGACAGGAAGGATGACTGTACTACAAAAGTTGTCTGTGTTCATTATGGACATTTTTAGAAGTGTGAAAAGGGAGAAAATGAAAACAGTAAAGGCTTATTTAATAGGCTCTGTTAAATTTCCTCCCCTTTTCCTCTGTTTTTTTGTCTGTTTCAAACGGTTGAACTTACGCTGTGAGTTGTATCCTACTTTTTGAAAATGTCCATCATAAACCCTTTTCATATTATTATAAATGTTTATTATTTTTATTTTAATAATCCTTCATTATTCCATCATATGGCATCATTTGACTATTTAAAATTTAAGTTTCGGGGACCGGCACCATGGCTCACTTGGTTAATCCTCTGCCTGGGGCGCCGGCATCCCATATGGGTGCTGGGTTCTAGTCCCAGTTGCTACTCTTCCAGTCCAGCTCTCTGCTGTGGCCCGGGAGTGCAGTGGAGGATGGCCCAAGTGCTTGGGCCCTGCACCCGCATAGGAGACCAGGAAGAAGCTCCTGGCTTCGGATTGGCACAGCGCCAGCCCTGGTGGCCATTAGGGGAGTAAACCAACGGAAGGAAGACCTTTCTCTCTGTCTTTCTCTCACTGTCTATAACTCTACCTGTCAAAAAAAAAAGTTTAAGTTTTCAGGTTTTGTTTTGCTATTTAAAAGTCTTCACTGGTTATTTGGGATTTTATTTGAATTCCTAATTTTTCATTAATATGCTTTAGATACAGCAGCATTTAAGATTTGAAATTTCCCTCAATGCTGTTTTAATTTGAATTTACAGATTATTCAATTATTCCTTGCTAGCCTGAGTTTTACTTTAGTTGACTGAGTTATCTGACTCATAAGTGATTGGTACTAGATAAAATGGTATTTGAGTGGCAAGTTATCCCTATGGCAAATTTAACTTGCATTTAGAATAAGAGATGGATTTGATATTGCTTTTATTTAAAAAAAACTTTTCAATGTGATTATTTCAAACCGAGATATATGCTTTAATTTTAGTGTTCTTATTTTTCCTCCCTCAAACAGAAAGCAATAGATCTTGCTAGCAAGGCGGCACAAGAAGACAAAGCTGGAAACTACGAGGAAGCCCTTCAGCTCTACCAGCATGCTGTGCAATATTTTCTCCATGTGGTCAAATGTAAGGGCATTGTTATTTTTCTTATTTAGAAATGCTGAAAGAAAAGCTTACAGTATTTCATTTATGAAATTTGAAATACAGTGCCAGAAAATTCAGAACTATCCATTTGCCAGAAATTTTCCGCTTTCTTCCTAGTCACTTAAGTACTTAGACTTAGCTAACAAATGTGACACTTCCTAGTTTGTATACCTGAACACATTACAATGTCATATGATCAGTGGAAGTTTTTTTTATGTTATTGGTAGTAAACCCAAATTATGTGACTTCCATAACCATTTCTAACCATATGCTGGAAAAATTCTGTTTTAAAAAATAGTTTGGGTGACATTTTATCCATTTCATTTAATTTCATTTGTGTTTTCCATGAGCTGGGCACTCACTATTCTAGACACTGGGGATACAATAAGGAGGGAAAAAATCAATTAAAAAAAACCGTACCTTTGAGCATCTTAAGTTAACGTGGTTGAATAAGGTTTTTTTTTTTTTAACTTCCCTCTCCATTTAATTTTGAGAATTTGTGTCAAATTAAAGCAAAACTAAGAATTAATGATAACACATAAATAATGGGGCTAATCCATGTGTTGGGTATATTGCCGAAGTCTGCTTTTGAAAATAGCCCTGATGGATGTATTTATATGTAATAAAATTGCTGTATCAGTGATACATATAACATATGACATTTCCATCACTTGTTATTCTTTCAAAATTAATATACACATTAATGGAAAAGATTAATATTGTTTTACTTCTGTTTGATTTTATTGATTTTGTGTGAGGCAAGCAGCTTTCAAATGGTGGAGAGAAAAGGAAACTTAGAAAATACTAAAATTCTTATGATTACTTAACATTAACTGAAAACATCCTCTTGTTTTGTTCAGGTCTTTGTTTGTTTTTTTACACACAAACTCACTATTGGTCTCAACCTTGCCAGAATAAGTAGAAAAGAGTTGATAATCAGTGGTTAGCAAGAGTTACAGACGATCTTGCTTGTCTTCCCCGACATCGACTTCCCCTGTTTAAAAAATGGGTCTGAAGAGCTTAAACAAATTCCTATACCTAACGCTAAAGAAAAAGTCTCTCATTTCTCTTCGGTAGATGAAGCACAAGGTGACAAAGCCAAGCAGAGCATCAGAGCAAAATGCACAGAATATCTTGACAGAGCCGAGAAGCTGAAGGAGTATCTGAAACAGAAGGAGAAAAAGCCACAGAAGCCAGTGAAAGAAGCACAGCCGAGCTCAGCGGATGAGAAGGGGTATGTATAGAAAGAGTTCGGTTTCACTGGAACTTTTTAGTTGTGTACCCATTTCTTTTGTCTAAATCAGTTGTTGGCATCCCCTGGCTCACGGGCCAAAGCTTGTCTGCTGCCTGTTTTTTAAATAAGCTTTACTGGAACACAGCTTCCCCAGTCAGTTACCTACTGTTATCTAAGGCTGCTTTCCTATTGTGTCAACGAAGTTGGTTGGCTGCAGTGGAGAATGTGTGTTGCCAGAACCTAGAGTATGTACAGTCTATGAATATTAAAACCCATTTTGGAAATGTCTTCCTTGATAGGGAATGTACCATTCACAGATGCAGAATTTATTTCTTGAACTTGCAATATGTGTAAGCAGATGGAACACAGATCCTCTCTGACCACGCTTAGTTGGCACACAGTGGCTCCAGGTGATACACTTGACACGAGGCTCTGGGATTGAGTGACCTAGCCTGGTTAGGATTGACAGTAGCGCGGTTCTGGTTAGCTTTAAGGGATATGGTACCTGTAATTCACGGTGCTCAGTGGCAGATGTTTAAGTCATGCTCTGTGGTCACAAGGAATGAGGTGCCTTTTTGGCAGTGTTTTGGGGACTCTGGCTGCTGCCATAGGCCATTTTGAAGAACTTGGAGGAATAGAAGAACTAGACTTGATTGGCTGCGTAGAACCATGTGACAGAACTTGAAGAAAAGTATTAGCTCCGAGTTTTGTATTCTTGACATTCTAAGAATATTTTTTTCTTCAGCACCTACAACACTGACATAATAAAAAATCAGATGACAGTCCGATTATACGAATTATTGAACTACATTTTAACATTTCTTATATGAAAGGACATTTAATGTAAGACAGGGACTCCAAACAAGAAACTAAAGCATTGGGAAGAACTCAGTTGAGCTCAGACGCCAGGACCTGCACCTGCTGCTGAGACTCCCTGGCCAGCGCATTCTCTCCCCGTCCGCGGAGGATCTTCTGGTCGTGCTGCAGTGACCTCTCCTGAAATGGGAACCCATCAGGGAGAACCTGAGGAAAGGGGTCAGGGAAGCAAGTGTGGATTCTTTATCCCTGGGAGGAAAACTCAGCGAGATACCAGGGTTGTTCAAGTAGAGATCACACAGTAAAACCTCTGCCACAGCTCCCTCAGAAAAACCAGTGCTTTCACCTAAAGATGTGGTCTCCTCGTGAGCAGCCCCACCTTCTTGGAGGAAGTTGAGCCGCATGTGGAACCCTGCCTGCAAGGGTGCCTACGAAGGGCAGTGTTCGTAAGTATGGACTCTACAGTCCACACAGCCATGATTGGAGGAAGCTGGAGAGTCAGCTGCAGTATCTGCCTCATCTGTAATCTCCATCCCGCAGTAACCAAGACTAGTCCATGTTGCCCTAAAAGTCTCTTCTTATATTTAAAAAAATGATGTAATGCTATGCGGGTTTTGTTTGTTTGTTTTGTTTTGCTTTATTGCTTTTTGACTCCCAACATTGTGTTAGGAATATCTTAATAATAAATTATTTCTCCAATATAATGTTTAAAGATTACAATATTTTATTACATGCTAATTGCTAGAATTGAACATCAGTTATTTCTGTTTTTTCCCCCCTTTTGTGAACACTGAGGGCATGATTATCCTTGTAGTCAAATCCTTGAGTTCATTTTGAATTATTTTCCTCAAGATAAATGTGTAGGTAAGAGGTACCTGGTTGGCCCACCTATTCTTTGGGTTCAGTTCATTTTCATCAGGAAACTTACCCATCCTTGTGGAAAACTCAGACTAAGAGTTACAGGCCTTTGTGCCTTACATGATTAGTGTTCCGGGGCTTTGCTCCTAGTGTGACCTCTTGCTCTGATGTGTACTTTGCCTGGTCCTGATGGATTTTTTTTCTGATTTACAATTCTGTGTGGCACATGCATTTGTGAATTCGTACATGATAGGTATGTCATGGGGACTTGGAATTAGTTCCTGACTTCTTTCTGGTCTTTTTGTCCTTTACATGTTCCTTATTCCCTGTTAATTGATAATGTGCCTGCTTCCTGTTATACTTAATATATTATCAAAAATAGTGAAATGTCAATGTCTTGTTTTTCCATTTAAATTACAAATATTTTGGGGAATCTTTCCTTCGTTTTTGCTTTATTTGATAGCAGCAAGTGATCATTTGAACATATTAAATTCTTTCTATTAGGAATGACAGTGATGGGGAAGGAGAATCTGACGATCCTGAAAAAAAGAAACTGCAGAATCAGCTTCAAGGTTGCTTTAGATTTCATTTTTTAAACTTATTATCTTATTTAAAAAAAAAAGAAACACCTCAGTGAATTGTGTATTTGTAGTGTATTTTTTCTCTCCTCTCTGCATTTAAGTGAAGGTCAAGAAGTGGCTTTGGTTCCCAGGGTGTCACATGCTGGCTTTGTTAGCATTTTCACAGAGTGTGCACTCGCAGGTCTCTAGTAGTTCAGTTTTTTATAGTGAGGATGCTGGTTTTTTTTGTTTTATATCTGCCTGTAAAAGGCTGTCCTTTAGCTTACTCTCTTTCACTGTATTTTCCCTCTTGTAGAGAACTCAGCGTTTATACTCTTAGCGTGCTACAAAATCTAATGGGTTAATTAAATTTACTGTCAGATGAGCAGGATGGATTAGGAATACATTTGGCATTTACTGCTATTGCTACCGCTGAGTCATTGATAGTTTATTTCATGTTTCCTACCTGCTCTTCCTCATCCGCTTTTTTTTTTTTTTTTTTTTTTTTTTTTTGACAGGCAGAGTGGACAGTGAGAGAGAGAGACAGAGAGAAAGGTCTTCCTTTGCCGTTGGTTCACCCTCCAATGGCCGCCGCTGCAGCCGGCGCACCGCGCTGATCCTGGCAGGAGCCAGAAGCCAGGTGCTTTTCCTGGTCTCCCATGGGGTGCAGGGCCCAAGCACCTGGGCCATCCTCCACTGCACTCCCTGGCCACAGCAGAGAGCTGGCCTGGAAGAGGGGCAACCGGGACAGAATCCGGCGCCCCAACCGGGACTAGAACCCGGTGTGCCGGCGCCGCAAGGTGGAGGATTAGCCTATTGAGCCACGGCGCCGGCTCCTCATCCGCTTTTTAATGCTCTGATTTACGTTTATCTGTTTGCATTGCCTTTGAGCTCTTTAAGCCTTCTGCTTTTACCTTGAGCAACATAAAAGCACTTGCACACCACTGCAGTGCCATAATGGAAAGGGCAAAGATTTTGGCTCCATTCCAATCTCAATTCCACACCAAGAATCTCAATTTCACACCAAAAATCTGGATTGCACACCGAGGTCTGCTGTTAAAAACTTTATAATTGTGGACAAGTTCCTTAACCTCCTAGTCTGAGTCCCTATCCTTGAAATGAAAATTCATAATACCTTCCTTTCAGGGCTTTTATAAGATTAATGGCAGTGGAAAAACTACCTTATGTTTCAGCTGACAAATTCTAGAGACTCGATAAATCGGTGACTCTATGTATTTAAAAGGCGTCTGTTGGGGTTGCCATGGCACAGCAGGGGTAAGTCACCGCCAGTTGCCATGCTGATATCCCAAATCCGAGTGCCAGTTCTACTCATTCTTACTCTGTGCTTCTGATCCAGCAAATGCACCTGGGAATGCAGCAGATGATCCAAGTGCTTGCACCCCTGGAGTTGCTGACTCCTAGCATCGGGCTGGCCCAGCCCTAGGTGTTGCAGCCATTGGGGCGTGAACCAGTGGATAGATGATTACTGTGTGTGTGTGTGTGTGTGTGTGTTTCTATGTCTGTTTCTGTTTCTGTTTCTCCCTGTCACTTTGCCTTTCAAATAAGTAAATACAATTTTTTTAAAAAGGCATCTATTTAATTTCTGGCTTCTTAATTGCTGAGTTTAGATTTTCTTTTTTTATTTCAGAGGGTTTTTTTAGCTAATGATTTTTTCAAATTAAATTATAGGTTATAGGTAGGATGTATCTATTCATTTGAATCTTACCAAATAGAATGCATAACTGGTCAAGATTCTTAAATGGATGTAGCTTCATCCTTGGTTACTGAAGAGTGAATATACCTAGCTGAGCAGACCTTTATCCTTGTTTTACTAGCCTTCTCAATTTGGTAATAGGGCTGTCTTACCTACCGCACTGGAATGTGTAGAAGAACAGGGTGTGGATAGTATCTTAAACACAGTACAATTAATAAGGACTCAGACCATTTTGTATGCCAAGAATTTCAATGGTTGATATAGTCCAAGGGCAGAAACTTCTGTGTACAACTGTGTTCCTACTGCCTGAAGCAGTCTTTCTCTCTCTCTCTCTCTTTGAAGTGGTATCTCGTTCTCGCTCACAACTTCTTGCTTTCTCTCTCTCACACACATACCACTTAGTATTTGTTGGGTAACTTAGTGGTATGCCAAGTATAGGACAAGCAACATTTTCAGTCTGCTGTACTGGTTTTGTTCTCATCTCTACCCACCCCCTACCCACCCACCCCAGTGAAAATTGGATTCTATCCTTTATTTGACAAAGATATATCCAACTTTTTAATAGCAGTTTTGATAAGGGACAGTTTTTTTTTTAAGTGCATGCAGAAATTTCCTCAGAATTTCATAATAAAATGCAATAGGAAAGGTGTTCCAGCCTTTCTTATCTGACAATCCATTTTTCCCCTCATCTTTTAATTTAATGAACTGCTGATAGATTTCATAATATACACTTTTTAAAATCTTTTCTTTTTTCCTGAAACACTAGTATAATTTTGTTTCAGATTATGACATTAAGTGTAACTTGATTGTTAAAATTAAAAATATATTTATGCTTTGAGCTTTCTGTTAAAGTTTGGTGTTTAGTATTTATCAGCAAGTATTCCAAAGTCATCTTTCAACTTTAAGGAGAAAAGTATTAGATAAGTGGGAGAATAAATTGACAAAAAAAAATCTATCCTGTAATGTAGATATTTTCTCAATTGGGATTATTAACCTTAATGGAATTAAAAAAAATGAATTGACATTTTTCTTCATTCTACTCTGTACTTTCAGGGTACAAAAATCATGGTTTCATTTAACTTTAGTAACCAAAGAATTTCATGATGTTGGGGAATAAATTTCTGAGTATAACTAGCTTTTGGGTAGTAGTTGATCTTTCCTAATGAAAAGAAATAACCTATAAAACTTAATTTCATAGATCAGTCATTAGATTGTATATGTCGTAGTGTTATACTTAAAACAGCTATACATCTTAGAACAGGTTGCTTAATAGTTGTAGTTGAGGTTTTTCCATGTGCTAGAAAACTGGAGAAATCATTTGATAATAGATAACTAGAAAATTTTGCCAGCTAGTTACATTGAAAGAAATCTTTGTTGGATTTATTGCAGTAATTGCTATGAATTGTGACTACGCTGCATTCAGAAACTAAATCATTCATTTGTGTAACTTAGTTAAGTTTCAAAAATTATAAATAGGCCTTTTGGAGTCAAATAGAAAATTGGGTAAATCTCAGGGAAGTATTGCAGATCTAAAGGGATAAACGGCCTTTTCTGTCATCTGCTCCCATTCCATTCCATCCCTTCCTCTCCTTTCCCTTTTCCTTCCATCTGTCTCGTCTTCAGTTAGAGCTGTGGGGCATATTTTCCTTTTTTGTGAGGAGCGCAGTAGATCACCTTTTGATTAACAGGAGAAATATCACAGGAGTGCTTCAAAAAGTTTATGGAAAATGGAATTAGAAGATAATTTTTGATGCAAAAAAGGGTTTAAACCCATGCATATGAGGGGTCATCAAAAAAGCTCATGGGAATTGTGTATTATGAAAAACTGTATTTCAATTTTTTTTCACCAAAATGAACTTATCTTTTTTTTTTTTTTTTTTTTTTTTTTTTTTTTTTGACAGGCAGAGTGGACAGTGAGAGAGAGAGAGAGAAAGGTCTTCCTTTTGCCGTTGGTTCACCCTCCAATGGCCGCCGTGGCCGGCGAGCTGCGGCCGGCGCACCGCACTGATCCGATGGCAGGAGCCAGGAGCCAGGTGCTTCTCCTGGTCTCCCATGGGGTGTGAGGCCCAAGGACTTGGGCCATCCTCCACTGCACTCCCTGGCTACAGCAGAGAGCTGGCCTGGAAGAGGGGCAACCGGGACAGAATCCGGCGCCCTGACCGGGACTAGAACCCGGTGTGCCGGCGCTGCTAGGCGGAGGATTAGCCTAGTGAGCTGTGGCGCCGGCCAGAACTTATCTTTTAATTCCATTCTCTACTAGCCTTTGAAGCACCCTAATAGATCAACATTTATTGAATAAGTACTTTTGGTACTCTAGAATGGATGTTTCCAAATTATAACTACTTCATATAATGTGTAGTGCTTTTCCAAATACTGTATTATTCATTGTGTCATTTCCTCCTTCCACTAACCTAAGCAGTTTGGATAGATGGTAATATTTTCATTTCATGAATGAGGAAGCAGAAATAGATTAAGTGGCTTACTAGTTATGTAGTCACCCACCAGATTCCTGTCTACCTCAAGAACTACTCCTTCATCAGGCTATTTCAGACATATTTATAGCACCTAATACTTTTCCAAATAATTTTAAACATCATTATTTTGTATTGTCTTCTAACTTTTGATGAAACAAACTTCCTTAATTTAAAGATGACATACATTCTTTGTAGGTGCCATTGTTATAGAGCGACCAAATGTGAAATGGAGTGATGTAGCTGGTCTTGAAGGAGCCAAAGAAGCACTTAAGGAGGCTGTGATACTGCCTATTAAATTTCCTCATTTATTCACAGGTGAGGTGACTTCTCATTAATTTTATTTAATGACTCTTAATAAGCATTGATGACTGAAGTAAAGCATTGTGAATTCTTGTCACCATATCGTGTCACTATATCATTAAAGTCAGACTGTTACAAGGTGATGATAATATCTTTACACATAGATGTTTTATTTCCTGTGCATATCCAAATTTCCACTATATAGATTGCAAAACAACTTAAATGTCAACCATAGCGCATAGGGTAATCTCTGATGTGCATAGTAGAATACTGTGTACTCATTAGCATATGGTATACATCTGCAGTGACAAGTTTAAATGTATATTATGCTTTGTTAAAGAATGTCTACACTGGGGCAGTGTTGTGGCACAACAAGTTAAGTCACTGCCTGCGACATCAGCATCCCATTGTCTAAGCAGTGGTTCAAGTGTTCACTGCTCTGCTTCTGATCCAGCTCCCTGCTAGTGCACCTGAGAAAGCAGCAGGAGATGGCCCAAATCCTTGGACCCCGTCTCCACATAGGCGACCTGGGTTCTAGGTCCTGGCTTCAGCCTGGCTCAGCCCTAGCCATTGCAGTCACTTGGGACATAATCAA
Source organism: Oryctolagus cuniculus (assembly GCF_051225735.1). Classification (NCBI taxonomy): domain Eukaryota; kingdom Metazoa; phylum Chordata; class Mammalia; order Lagomorpha; family Leporidae; genus Oryctolagus; species Oryctolagus cuniculus. The sequence goes on from NC_142876.1 coordinate 15,359,131, forward strand.
AGGATGGAAGATCTCTGTGTCTTCCCCCACCTCCCACCTGTCAAATAAATAAATATTTTTTTAAAAGTCTACATCTGTTACAAAGATCAGAAAGCAAGTTATAAAATCTGTATAGTATGATTCCATGCTTATTGTGTAGTCTGATTCCATGTTTGTTAGATAAATGTATATGCGGAGAAGTACATGTAGAGGGACTGACATAAAAATGTTACTGTGTACCTAGGAGATAAGACTTTAGATGATTTTTACTTTTGACTTCCACCTGAACTTTTTTGCAATAGTCATGTATTTTTTAAGAGAATTCCATTTCTTAAAAAAGAGGTGTAAGAATTAGTTAGCTGCTTCAGATGAAGCTCATATCCTCCCGAGACAAAGAGGTGGATCCTTTCTCCCTGTGAGGAGGAAGTTGCTGACCCACCATCTGGAGAGAGTTTAAAATTCTGGTTCCAGCAGAAGCATTCCTTCACATTGTCCTTTTTGTCACTGGTAGCCTTTGTCTGTAATAAGGCTAGCCTCACAGTCTTAACGGTCAAACAGACTTTTCTTTTTGAGATCAAGTTGACTTCATGTAGAGAGGTGTTAGCCTCAACATGAACAGATCCAGACAGGGCTGTCCTACAGAACAGTAATGAAGGGCAAAGAACCAGTGGGGCCATGTGCTGTCCCTGTACTTTTGAGGTGTCACAGCCTACCATCTGGAATATGAAAAAAAACAGTATAAAGGTTGACATCATAATACTATAAAGGTATAAAACCATGATTGAACTAATTTACATTTCTTTTACCAGTGTTTCCTGAATGTGAGTCATTTATGTATTACTTCATTAATTTTTCTTTTATTCTTTTTTACTTTTCTAAAATCACTTTTTTCCAAAGATTTATTTATTTATCTGAAAGGCATAATTCTCAAAGAGAAAGTGAATGTGCCCTTCTTTCTTGAGAAGGACTTGGCTTATTGATACCCGGGTCACTCTGGGCTCATTCTCCACCATAGAGAGGCAAACTTGTTCCCAGGACCCAAGTAAGAAAACCCGAAGAGACAAAGTGATCTTCTGTCCACTGATTCACTCCTCAGATGGCTGCAGCAGGGCTGGGTCAGGCTGAAGCCAGAAGCCTGGAACTCCATCCAGGTCTCTAGTTGAGTGGCAGGGGCCTAAGTACTTGAGCCATCTTCTGCTTTTTTACTAAGGACATTTGCAGGGAGCTGAATTGGCATGCTCATATAGGATGCTGAGGTTGCAGGCAGCAGTTTTATCTGCTGCGCCACAATGCTGGGCCTAATCACTGACTTTCTAGAACAGACTCTTTTTTTATAGTGCAAATATGTGAAGACATGCAGGAACCCATAAATGTTCAGCTTCCTTAATTATCACAGGCTGTGCCATGTGGACATCTCAGACCAAGACCACACTCCCAGTAACCTAGCAGTCACCCTCCTGCCTCTTTCCTCCCTGTTGGTCATCACTCTCTGACTTGCAACACTATAGATGATTTTGCCCTTTTTTAAACTTTAAATTATCTCACTTTTTTTTTTTTAAGATTTATTTATTTATTTGAAGGCGGAGGTAGAGAGAGGCAGAGAAAGAGATCTTCCATCTGCTGGTTCACTTCCCAGTTGCCCGCAATGACCAGAGCTGGGCCATTCCGAAGCCAGGAGCTTCTTCAGGGTCTCCCACATGGGCGCAGAGGTCCAAGGACTTGGGCCATCCTCTGCTGCTTTCCCAGGCCATAGCAGAGAGCTGGATCGGAAGTGGAGCAGCTGGGTCACGAACTGCTGCCCATATAGGATGCCGGCACTGCACACAGCAGCTTTACCTGCTTCACCATAGCACTGGCCCCTCTCACATATTTTTACTTAGTAACACTGTTTTAATAATTTTTTGTCTGTAAGTGAAAAATATGATTTTTTTGATAAATATTTTTTAAAAATTATTTAAAAGGCATTTGATTACCACCTAAAACTATTTCATATAATACCAGCAGTATACACTGACTTATAATTGCATACATTTAAAATGGGAAGATAGGAGCAGGCGTTTGGTTCAGTAGTTAAGACACCACTGGGGCAGAAACACCCCTTATTTGAGTGCCTCTGTTCAGGTCCTGCCTCTACAGGCTATTGTGCATCCTGGGAGGCATCAGGTAATGACTCCAGTAGCTAAGTCCCTGCCACCCCTGTGGATTGAATTCCTGGCTCTTGGCTTCAGTCTGACCCAGCCCCAGCAGTTGCAGGTATTTGAAGAGTGAGCCAGGAGATAGGGTATCTGTCTCTCTCTCTCTTTCTCTCTCTCTCTCTCTGCCTTTTAAACAGAGTAATAGGAAGATAGGATTTTAAATAAAAGTTGAAGCTTTTGTAACAATGATAGTTTTGCCATTAACCATCTATATATCATTCTTTTTAAAATTTTTTAAATTTCATTTTATTTATTTGAGAGGTAGACATTCCCCATCTGCTGGTTCACTTCCCAAATGCCTGCAGTGACTAGGGGTAGGCCCGGCCAAAGCCTGGAGCTGGGAACTCAATCCAGGTCTTCCAAGTGGGTGGCAGGAACCCAACCACTTGAGCCATAAACACTGCTTCCCAGGATCTGCACCAGCAAGAAGCTGGAATCAGGAGACTGAGCCAGAACTTGAACCCAGGCACCCTGATGTGGCCATTTTAACTGCTAGGCTAAAGTCCGCCTCACTATCCTGTGTTTATCATTCTTTTGTAGACACTTTGTACTCATTCACAGTTTCTACCTAGTAGGTTTTAAAATGTGTGTTTGATATTTATTGCCAGCTATAATTCAGCCCAGTTTATTTTAAGCAGCATTTAATTTCTCATTATCAAAATTGTGCAATGGAATTATCTGTTCACTTGCTCTATTTTGACAAAATTAGGAGTTAACATAGAGTTTCTTTATTATTCCCCAACTGGGGAGATTAATCTGTAATTCTAACCTACGCTTCCTTATGAAATCAAGAAGGCAGTAGAAAGTCACAAGTCATCCAAACTCTTGGGTAGTAGGTTTACTCCTCCAAAGTTAATAAATATTTCAAAGAAAATCTTTCCATTTGCTGTTCCTTTATGGATATGCAATATTCTGGAATTATGGAATATATTCTGGCATGGAGCAGTGTGCATAGACACTTGAAATCGCCTTTACTTGAACTCTGTTGCTCCATTATACTGTAAATGAGGACAGAGATCATTTTGTCTGTCTGCACATTATGATTTCCATGCATAGGATTGAATGAACAAGCAAATGCACTTCCTGTTTGAAGGCCCATATTTACATCAACACATTTTTGACAAAGTTGTCTCTAGATATATGAGACATACTTGGAATGACTTACTTTATTTTTACTTTTATTTTTCCCCCAGAAACCTCTTATTTAAGGAATACAAACTTCAAACATTTCTTAAATACAACTTTTGGAATACAGTGATTCTTCCCATCATACCTGCCCTCCCACCCACAATCCCATTCCTCCTCCTCCTCCCTCTCCTATTCCCATTCTTATTTTTTACTAAGAGCTATTTTCAATTGACTTGATATACATGCAGTTAACTATAGACTAAGTAAAGAATTCAACAAATTGTATTAAAAAAAAAAAAGAAACCTGTTCCTTAATAGTTGAGACAAGAGCTATTCAAAGTCATTGCATCTCGAAGTGTTAATTTCAGTGCTCTATTAGTTATCACAGATCAGGGGCAATATATGGTATTTGTCCTTTTGGAACTGGCTTATTTCACTTGGTATGATGTTTTCCAGTTTCATCCATTTTGTTGCAAATGATAGGATTTCATTTTTTTTTTTACCTCTGTGTAATATCCATGGTGTACATATCCCATAATTTCTTTATCCAGCTCCAGTTGACAAGCACTTGGGTTGATTCCATATCGTAGCTATTGTGAATTGAGCTGCAATAAACATGGGGGTACAGATAACTCTTTCATATGCTGATTTCATTTCCCTAAGGTGAATTATTCCCAGAAGTGGGATGGTTGGATCTTATGGAAGGTCTATATTCAGATGTCTGAGGTATCGCCATACTGTCTTTCACAGTAGCTGTAGCAGATTACATTCTCACCAACAGTGGATTAGGGTGCCTTTTTCTCCACATCCTTGCCAGCATTTATTATTTGTTGGTGTCATATGAAAACCATTCTAACTGGGATGGGGTGAAACCTCATTGTGGTTTTGATTTGCATTTCTCTGACGGCTAGTGATTCTGAATCTTTTTTTCATGTGTCAGCCATTTGGATTTCTTCTTTTAAAAAATGTCTGTTTAAGTCCTTTGCCCATTTTTTCACTGGTTTGTTTGTTTTGTTGTTGTTGAGTTTCTTGATCTCTTTATATATTCTGGTTATTAATCCTTTATCTATTGCATAGTTTGCAAACAATTTCTCCCATTCTGTCGGTTGCCTTTTCACTTTACTGAGTGTTGTTTTTGCAGTGCAGAAGCTTCTCGATTTGATGTAATCCCATGTTAATTCTGGCTTTGATTTCCTGTGCCTCTGGGGTCTTTTTCAAGAACTCATTGCCTATGCCAATGTTGTCTCATAATTTGATGATATCAGGTCAAAGATTTAGGTCTTTGATCCATTTTGAGTGGATTTTTTTGTCAGGTGTAAGGTACGGGTCTTTCTTTACACTTCTGCATGTGGAGATCCAGTTTTCCCAGCCCCCTTTGTTGAAGAGACTATCCCTGCTCTAGGGATTGATTTTAGCTCCTTTGTCAAGAATAAGTTGGTGGTAGATGCATAGGTTGATTTCTGGCATTTCTATTCTGTTCCATTGAGCTACCCATCAGATTTTGTTTGTTTGTTTGTTTGTTTGTTTGTTTGTTTTTTGCCACTACAAGTCTCTTTTGATTGTAACTGTCCTGTAGTATGTCTTGAAATCTGGTATTGTGATGTCTCCAGCTTTTTGTTGTTATTGTTGTTGTATAAGATTGCTTTAGCTATTTGGGGTTTCCTGTGTGTCCATATGAATTTCAGCATCTTTTTTTTCTGTATCTGAGGGGAGTGTCCTTAGGATTTTGGTTGGTATCGTGTTGAATTTGTAAATTGTTTTTGGTAGTATGGATATTTTGATGATAATGATTCTTCCAATCCATGAACATAGAAAATTTTTTCCATTTCTTTGTGTCTTCTATTTTTTTTAATGCTTTGTAATTCTCATCTTAGAGATTGTTTACATTCTTGGTTAAATTTATTCCAAGATACTTGATTTTTTTTTTTTTTGGTAGCTATTGTGAATAGAATTGATCTTTAGAAGTTCTTTCTCAGTCATTGGATTGTCTGTATACAATGGCTGTTGATTTTTGTATGTTGATTTTATATCCTGCCACTTTATCAAATTCCTCTTTGAGTTCAAATAGTCTCTTAAGTAGAGTTTTTTGGATCCCCTATATATAGAAACATGTCATCTGCTGATAGGGATAGTTTGACTTCTTCCTTCCCAATTCATATCCCTTTGATTTCTTTTTCTTGTCTAATGGGTCTGGCTAAAACTTCCAAGACTATATTGAATAGCATTGCTGAGAGTGGGCATCCTTATCTGGTTCCAGATCTCAGTAGGGATGCTTCCAACTTCTCCTCATTCAATATGCTGGCCATGGGTTTTTCATAAATTGTCTTGATTGTGTTGAGGAATGTTCCTTCTATACCCAATTTGCTTAAAGTTTTCATCATGAAAGGGTGTTGTGTTTTATCAAATGCTTTTTCTGCATCTATTAAGATAATCATATGGCTTTTGTTTTTCAGTTTGTTAATGTGATGTATCACATTGGATGGTTTGCAAATGTTGAACCACCCCTGCATACCTGGGATAAATCTCACTTGTCTGGGTGAATGATCTTTTGATGTGTCGCTGGATTCAATTGGCTAGTATTTTGTTGAGGAATTTTGGGTCTATGTTCATCTGGGAAATTGGTCTGTAGTCCCCTTTGCCTGTTGTATCTTTTTCTGGTTTAGAAATTAAGGTGATGCTGGTTTCATAGAAAGAATTTGGGAGGATTCTCTCCCTTTCAGTCGTTTTGAATAGCTTGAGAAGAATTGGAGTTAATTCTTCCTTTACTGTCTGGTAGAATTCAGCAGTGAAGCCATCAGATCCTGGGCTTCTCTTTGCTTGGGGGGTCTTCACTACTTATCCAGTTTCCATCTTGGTTATTGATCTGTTTAGGTTTTCTGTGTCTTCATGGCTCAATTTAGGTTGGTTGTATGTGTCCAGGAATCTACCCATTTCTTCTAGGTTTCTCTATTGATTGGCATATAGTTCTCTGTAGTAATTTCTGATGATTCTTTTTATTTCTGTGGTGTCTGTTATATTTCCTAATTTTATTGCTTTGGGTCTTCTCCCTCTTTTTTTTTTTTGGATAGTTGGGCCAGTGGTATGTCAATTTTTTTTATTGTTTCAAACAATTAGCTTTTTTTTTGTCTTTTGTATTTTTTTGGTTTCTATTTTTGTTTATTTCTTCTTTAATTTTAATTATTTCTTTTCTCCTACTAGTTTTTGAGTTTGGTTTGCTGTTATTTTTCTAGGTCCTTGAGATGCATTGATAGCTCATTTATTTGGTGCCTTTCTAATTTCTTGATGTAGGCACCAATTGCTATAAACTTTCCTCTTAACACCGCTTTTGCTGTATCCCATAAGTTTTTATATGTTGTAATTGTCATCTTCATTTGTTTCCAGAATGTTTTTGATTTCTCTATTTCTTCAGTGACCCACTGTTCATTCAGAAGCATGTTGTTCAGTCTCCATGTATTTACATATGTTATAGAGATTCTTGAATTGCTGATTTCTAGCTTCATTCCATTGTGGTCAGAGAAGATGGTATGATTTCAATTTCTTTGAATTTGCTGAGACTTGCTTTATGGCCTAGCATGTGGTCTATCCAAGTTCCATGCACTGCTGAGAAGAATGTGTATCCTGCATCTATAGGATGAAAAGTTCTGTAGATATCCTTTAGGTCTGTTTGGTCTATAGTGTTGATTAACTGTTGTTTCCTTGCTGATTTTCTGTCTGGTTGATCTGTCCATTGCTGAAAGTGAAGCATTGGAGTCTCCCATTACCATTGTATTGGAGCCTATATCTCCCTTTAGGTCCCTTTACATTTCTTTTAAATAGCTAGGTACCCTGTAATTAAGTGCATATACATTTATAATAGTCACATCTTCCTGTTGAATTGAGTCCTTAATCATTGCATAGTGCCCTTCTGTGTATCTTTTAACAGTTTTTGTGTTAAAGTCTATTTTGTCTGATGTTAGGATGGCTACACCAGCTATTTTTGGTTTCTGTTAACATAGAATATATTTTTCCATTCTTCTACTTTCAGTCTGTGTGTATCTTTGTTGGTGAGATGTGTTTCTTGTAAATATCAAATAGAAGAGTTTTTTTTTTTTAATCCATTCAGCCAGTCTGTATCGTTTAATTGGAGAGTTGAGGCAATTCACATTCAAGGTGACTATTGATAAATAATGTCTTGGCCCTGCCATTTTTCCATAAATATTCCTATTGTTTACTTTGGGTTTCCTTTGTATATTTACTGAGAGATTTTCTGCTTTCACCTTCTTTCATAGTGATGACCATGTTTCTGTTTCAGTGTATAGCACATCCGTAAGCATCTTTTGTAAGGCTGGATGAGTGGTGACAAATTCTTTCAATTTCTGTTTATTATGGAAGGTCTTATTTCACTTTCATTGATAAATGAGAGCTTTGCAGGGTACAGTATTCTGGGTTGACGGTTTATTTTCCTCTTCAGACTTGGAATATACCTCACCATTCTCTCCTAGCCTGTAGGGTTTCTGATGAGAAATCAGCTGTAAGTCTAATTGGAGAACCTCTGAGAGTAATTTGGTGTTTCTCATGCACATTTTAGAATCTTTAAGTTTTACTGTGGAGAGTTTGATTACAATGGATGTCGTGAAGATCTTTTCTGGTCATTGTCTAATAGGAGTTCTGTGTATTTTCTGTACTTGGACATCCCTTTCTCCAAATTGGGGGAAGTTTGTTGTAATTATTTCACTAAAAAGGCCTTCTAACCCATTCTCTCTTTCCATGCCTTCAACTGTATGTTGGGCCATTTGATAGTATCCCATAAATCTCCAACACTGTTTTTAAGTTTTCTAATTTCTTTTCATTTTTTTTTTTGTCTGACTGTAAAATTTCCAGAGATTTGTCTTCTAACTCAGCTATTGTTTGTTCTGCCTCATTGAGTCTGCTCTTAAGGCTTTCTACCATATTTTTTGTTTGTTCTATTGAATTCTTCATTTCTAGTATTTCATTTTGATTTCTCTTTAAAATCTTAATTTCATAGAAAAAGTTTTAATTCATATCACATAGATTTCTTTAGCTCACGAATTTGCTTCTGATTACTTCTACATAATTTGACAATCAATATTTTGAATTCCATTTCTGGCATTTTGTCATTCTTTATTCATCTTCACATTCTAATATTGAAGAATTGTGTTCTTTTGGGGGAGTCATGTTTTCTCCTTATTCTTGTTTCTTGAATTGCTGTGTTTGTTATTGGGCATTTGTGGTGACACATGTTTATTTTATTTTTTTCCCCTGTGATGGCTTTTATCTTTGGACTGTGCCTCTTAGTGGAGTTTCTGTTCTTTTGGTGAATACCAGAGGCGTGTGCTGGATATGGTCAAGGAGCTCTGCTCAGTGCTTCAGGGTGAGGGGATTGTCCAAGGTGCACTCACTTTGGGCATGGTAAATCTTTTTTTATTTTTTTTTTCATAGGGAACGTTTGTTCTTCTCTATTGGTGCATCCTCACGCTCACCTACTCTCCTCAAAGGAGACAATGCCTGGGCGCTAGCCCCAGTGGGTATGATGTTCATCTGTGCTGTTCCAAGAATCATACAGAGGATCTATGCAGAGGATCTGTGCAGTCCTTGGTGTGAACACAGATCCTGCAGCAGTGACCCTCACCAGGGACTCAGGGAGCCCCGAGCATGTGGAGTCACCCACAGTGACTGCTCCGATGGTCACGAGCACCCAGCCACCTATCAGTTCTCCCGGCCAGACTCAGGCGTTTCCACTCAGCTGGTTGCTGGGGTGGGACATGAGCTGGTGCAGCTGTTTTGTATATCCAAAATGGCACCCACCCTCTCAGCTAGTCACAGGATGCCAGTGCCAGGTGGTTGGAGAGAGAGAAATGTGCCTCCCTATTTTCCCTCCAGGTTGGCAGGTACACGTCTCCCACAGGGCTCCATGTCAAGCTCTGCCTGCAGCTTTATCGCCAGTGGCTTGGGCTGGTGCAGGGAGTGACTTATTTTAAACATTTCTTTTTATTATGGATGCTTTAAAATGAATGATGTTTAAGGTAACTGAAATTAACAGTTTTGAAATTCTCATGTTATTTTTCTAATGGAAATTTTAGGCAAGAGAACACCTTGGAGGGGAATCCTATTGTTTGGGCCACCTGGAACAGGAAAATCCTATTTAGCCAAAGCTGTAGCAACAGAAGCAAACAACTCAACATTTTTTTCAATATCTTCCTCTGACCTTGTTTCTAAATGGTTAGGTGAAAGTGAAAAGTAAGTAGTAAGTCAATTTGGGGTTGGAGAGGGGGGAAGGGTTGGTAGAAACTTTGTATCAGTCTATAGAGTAATAGGCTTATTACAGCTTAGTAGAACTAATAGAAGTGACATAATAAAGTATTCATTTCTCTGTCATATCCACCCCTAAATTTATAATGTCTTTTGTAGGAAAACCATATATATCAAACTTAAATTGTAAACTAAATTATCCATTTAAATATCATTTTATATACCTGAAACATGATTAAACTTCTTAATCTCAACAGTTTTTGTAATATTGGTATATTGCTTTCCTTAGTCTTTATTTTTTAGAGACTGACAGTTTTTAATTATTTTTTAGACTAGTTAAGAACTTGTTCCAGCTTGCCAGAGAAAACAAGCCTTCCATTATCTTCATAGATGAAATTGATTCTTTGTGTGGTTCAAGAAGTGAAAATGAAAGTGAAGCTGCACGGAGAATTAAGACAGAGTTCCTAGTTCAAATGCAAGGTAATAGTACTGATTTTTAAGAAGTATTTCATTATGTATAACCATTATTTTTAAAACATGGGGGGAAAATGCAGCAGGACTTCTCCATTCTATTCATCTGTTTCATTATGTCATGTTCCATTCTGATTGTCTTCATGTGTATATAATTTTTCCCAATTGTAATCAAGTGAAACTCATTGATATAAATAGTAGAGATGAATGTGTTCACTTATTCTAGGAACAGTATGAATAAAATAACACAAACTTCAAATGAAATCTTTAAATAAATGTCTTTACTAGGATAATCATAGTATCTGTGCACAGTCTAAGGTATTGGATCCTTAGGAATATTTGCATCATGTTGTGGTAATACAGTATTTGGTTAAAAAACAATTTTTTCAGAGAGAAAGACTCATGATGAGGCATTTAAGTGTTAAAGCACCACATTTCTTCACAGAACATACAGATGAGTTTAAATAACACAGACTGACAAATTATTTAAAATATTACCAATTTTAATGCAGGAGTTGGTGTGGACAATGATGGAATTTTGGTTCTGGGAGCTACAAATATCCCCTGGGTTCTGGATTCTGCCATTAGGCGAAGGTATGATGATATAGTAGATTCCTACTTCTGACTACAGATTTAGCAAGGAAATGATAATTCCCTTTTTGTCTAGTTAAGAGGCATTCAGATAACTTTTCAGAATTTTTAATTTACCCTGACTGTTACCCTTTGTCTTGGGGAAAGAATGGTGGTCATCTGCTTGCTTGCCTGCTATATTCAAGACAGAAGATTTCTATGTTGGAAACTTTCATACTGGAAAATAAATTACTTAAAGCTTACCTTTAATGTTGATTGAACATAGTGGGCACTGATGCTTTGAAAATTTACAAATACAGTTTTTGATATTTTGGAAAAAAATCCTTCATATAAAATGTTAACAAAATGATTGTTACAAAAGTCAAACTAAGACTTATTTGTGTGTTTTTTTTAGTTTAAAAAAGTTATTACTCTAATTTTTAAGTTGAAAATGAAATTTCAGCCCTAGGAACAGTGTACAGACTCCTCACTGCTTCCTAGTTCCCTATTCATTTAATTTTGCGTGGTAAACATTAGCACTTCAGTATTTGCCCCTTGTATCCCATGTGCTTGATGGTTTGCCAGCATGCTAGATTATCATCTAATACCAAGAAACGAAAAAAATAGCCTAATTGCAAGCCCACCTCTAGGTAAAAAAAATTCCTCTTGTTGTCAGGGAGAATTACCTGGAAGAAAAACATCTGCACAGACCATGTGAATTACCCCTCGTTACTTCCTCTTTATTTCCATGTACTGAAATTCTAGGAAAAATAATAATAAAACATAACTGTTTATATATGATATAGGTTGTTTGAATGTACTCATCGTAATAAGGTGGAGATTTTGTGAAGTAAGTGTGTATTTAAGATTTTGAAATAATTTAACTTTTTTTAATTTAGAGAATTATTTTGTCATTTCTGCTTCTATTTCACATTATGATCATTAATCCCTTGATCAGGAATTAAGAGTATAATTCTGTGGGAGACTATATCCTGTAGGACAAGTCTTTTTATGAATTCTGAACATACAAATGCTATGGCCAAGATAACACAAAAATCATGTGAAAAAAATCAAAGCACTTTGTTTCCCTGGATGTTTTTATTTTATTTGTTGTTTTTAATACTTTCTTGATACTTTTGCCTTACATAACTAACTGAAACATAAACATTTAACTCTGGCACATATGGATTATTTGAGAATAACTAAATAAATATTTCTTTTGGGAAATATCCTAATTTTTATTAAAACTGAGTACATATTAACATGATTAATACAATTTTTTTTTTAAGATTTGAGAAACGAATTTATATTCCTTTGCCTGAAGCTCATGCCCGAGCTGCCATGTTTAAACTGCACTTGGGGACGACTCAGAACAGTCTAACAGAAACTGACTTCCGAGACCTTGGGAAGAAAACGGATGGTTATTCAGGGGCAGATATAAGTGTCATTGTACGTGATGCGCTTATGCAGCCCGTTAGAAAAGTACAGTCAGCTACTCACTTTAAAAAGGTTAGTAACTTTTACCTATCATTTTAAAATTTAATTTTCAAGATCATCACTGGTTTGTCTTCAAAGAATCTGAAAAAGTTTCAATGTTGTATATTAAGGAGACTACATAATAGAGATACAAAGGTACTACAAAAAGTTCATGAAAATAAAATGTGGAAAAATTCTGAAATCCTGGCTATATCAGGAGTCTTCAGAAAGTTTGTGGAAAATGCATGAAGAAACTATGCATAGATTAAACATTTTAAAAGTTAAAACTTTTTACTTTAAGTTATATATCATAAAATGGCACTGAAGTTTCATTTCACATTTAATTTTGCACTTACATTTGAAAGAATTTTTGTTGTAAAAGACTAAAAGATTCAGTAGTTTCAGACTAAAGCTTTCAAATATCAGAACTTTCTCAGCTGTGGAAAATAGAACAATTTATAAGCATTTTTTTGGTTTTTGTAATTTATTTTATGAAATTTTTTGTTCTTTTAGAGGCAGAGATATAGCTATATATGGAGAGAGTTCCTATCTGCTCATCCACTCCTCATTCACTCCTCAAATGCTGAAGCCAGAAGCTGAGATCTCAATCCAGTTCTTATACATGGGAGGCAGAAATCCATTCTCTCTCTCTCTCTTTTTCTTTTTCAAAGATTTCTGTATTTGAGAAGTAGAGTTACAGAGAGAGAGACAGAGACAGAGACAGAGAGATCTTCCATCTACTGGTTTACTCCCAAATGGCTGAGCTGATCAAAGTCAGAAGCCAGGAGGTTCCTCTGGGTATCCCACACCAGTGCAGGGGCTCAAGCACCTGGGCCATCCTCCATGGCTTTCCCAGGCCACAAGCAGAGAGCTGGATCAGAATAGGAGCAGCTGGGACATGAATTGGTGCCCATATGGGATGCCAGTGCCACAGGCAGAGGCTTAGCCTACTAAGGCAAAGCACTGGCCCCAGAAATCCAGTCTCTTGATCCATCACAGCTGCCTCCTAGGGTTTGCAGGAGTCAGGAGCCAGAGCAGGGTCTGAGGCCCAGATGCTCTGATACCGGAGGTGAGTGTTTTTTTTTTTTTTTTTGACAGAGTGGACAGTGAGACAAAGAGACAGAGAGAAAGGTCTTCCTTTGCCGTTGGTTCACCCTCCAATGGCCACCGCGGCCAGCGCACTGCGCTGATCTGATGGCAGGACCCAGGTACTTATCCTGGTCTCCCATGCGGGTGCAGGGCCCAAGCACTTGGGCCATCCTCCGCTGCACTCCCGGGCCATAGCAGAGAGCTGGCCTGGAAGAGGGGCAACCGGGACAGAATCCGGTGCCCCGACCGGGACTAGAACCCGGTGTGCCGGCGCCGCAGGCGGAGAATTAGCCTAGTGAGCCGGGAAGTGACTGTTTTAACTGGCATCTTCACGACGAGGCCAGACAACCCCTTTGAGAGTTAATGTCTATTTTGGATCTCTAATATATCTTCCACTAAAAAACATTACAGGGAAAAAAAGGAAAGCTCAACCACCAGCTGTTTTTCTTTTTTTTTTTTTGTTTGACTCATTTTCTCCTGATCATAAAGTAATTTATTGTGGTAAATTCAAAATATAGAAAATGACATCAAGAAAAAAATGAAAGTCAAAATCTATCCCTTAACTCAGTGATAACTACTTTTTGTTGTCTATTTGCCTATTTTTTTCAAAAGTAAACATTTTAAGCCAATATAAAAATATTAATACATTTCCATCTTGGCTGGTAATGGCCTATATTGTAGTGCTTAATTTGCTCAAATAAATATTTAAGATTTACTTTTTATTCCAGGTTCGTGGACCTTCTCGATCAGATCCTGGAAACATTGTTGAAGATCTACTAACGCCCTGCTCTCCAGGGGATCCTGGTGCCATTGAAATGACATGGATGGATGTCCCTGGGGATAAACTTTTGGAGCCAGTGGTTTCCATGGTTTGAAATCTTATTTGTTCTCTCTTTTTTTTTTATTTTAATTTAATTTTATTTATTTTAAAGACAGAGTTACAGAGAGAGGTAGAGACAGTAAGAAAGGTCTTCCATCTGCTGGTTCACTCTCCAGATGGCCACAATGGCCAGAGCTGAGCTGATTCGAAGCCGAGAGCCAGGAGCTTCTTCCGGGTCTCCCACGCGGTTCAGGGGCCCACGGACTTGGGCCATCTTCTACTGATTTCCCAGGCCATAGCAGAGAGCTGGATCAGAAGAGGAGCAGCCGGGACTAGAACCGGCACCCAAATGGGATGCTGGTGCTTCAAGCCAGGACTTTAACCTGCTGCATCACAGCGTTGGCCCCAAAATCTTATTTGTTCTTAAAAAATATTTTAAAACATTATATTCTGTAATTTGTCTAAGACAAAAATGTTCAGTTATATGAAATTTGCTGGAAAATATTAGTATTGTCAAATATGTTTATTTAATACTATCAAGTCACTTTAAAAATTGTAAAACATTTACAATTTAAAAATTGTAAACAGTAATTGAACTTGAACTTAAAATATAAAAATCTTTAAGATATTTTCTTGGGATCTGAGGAAACTAAAAGTTTTTGAAAAAATAAATTTCTGTCATTCTGTCTTATAGTTGGCGTATCATTGCCAAAATGCTCATATATATATTTCTTATTTTGTTGTCAAGATTTAAGTAGAAAGTAGGGGCAGGCATTGTAGCATAGCCAGTTAAGCTGCCACTTGGGACACCTACATCCCATATCCAAGCGCTTGTTCATGTCCTGGCCCTTTGCCTCCAGCCCAGCTCCCTGCTAATGCATCATGGGAGGCAGCAGATGATGGCTCAGGTGCTTGGGCCCCTGACACCCACATGGGACACCTGGATGGAGTTCTGGGCTTGTTACTGTGGCCTGTCTGTTGAGGCATTTGGGAAGTGAACCAGTGGGTAGAAGTGCTGTGGCTCCCTCTTTCTTTCTCTTTTTGTCACTCAGACTTTCAAGTAGATAAAAATAAATAAACATTTTTAAAAAATACTTAAAAGGGAACAAATTTTTCCCTTCATCTCAATTTTTAAAAATAAACAGAAATGCTATTGCTTATATCCTTGTATTTACAAGTAATGTTTTTCGGTTTAACATATTGTTAAAACTCCATAGAAGGGGCCCACATTGTGGTGTAGGGGGTAAGCTGCCACCTGTGATGCCAGAATCCTATGAGTGCTGGTTTGTGTCCTGATTGTTCCACTTCTGATCCAGCTCCCTGCTAACAGCCTGGGAAGAGCAGCAGAAGGTAGCTTAAGTGTTTTGGGCCCCTCTTACCCACATGGGAGACCTGGAAGAAGTTCTTGGATACTGGCTTTGGCCTCCCCCGGTCCTGGCCTCTGTGGCTATCTGGAGAGAGAACCAGCGGACGGAAGATTTCTGCCTCTATCTCTTCCTCTCTCTTTCTCTGTAACTCTTGACTTTCAAATGAAATAAATCTTAAAAAAAAAAAAATAGACATTTTAAAAAATGCAGTTGTTAAAATTTTTAACTGAATTGAAATATTTTTATAAAAGTTATATTGTTTCAGGTTATATTAGAGGAGTTAAAGCAATTCCCAAGACTTACTTAGTAAGTTACATTATTTTAGGAACTTGGGGTGACAACAAGTTATGTTCATGTTTTCTTCTTAATGAGCACTCTGAAATTTTTATGATTTTTACTTCACTTGTATATTTTCAAAGAGCTCTGCAGTAACTTCCAGAACAGAAACTTTTATCTGATACGTAAACTAATACATGTATTTATGTGTTAATTATCATAATGCTTATCTGAGAAGTTATTAACTCTTATTATAGAGATTTCAATCTTTGACATAGAAGTTTCAAAAGTTTTTGTACTCTATCCATTTTAGCATTTCCATTCTATATTATAGGAGTTAGTCTATGCACAAGTTAGTTTTTTTATGAATCTCTGATATTAGCATATTTTCTTACCATTTCAATTTTAACTTATTTTAAAATTTCTATAGCTAGTTGGTTTTAATAAAATGGTATTTGCTTCACTTAAGTGTAAGCGAATGACACATTTCTTTTTAATTGCACATACTAGAAAACAGGTAAGGCCAGAAGTTAGATCATGAATATGCTTTGAAACACCTTGATATTCAGGCTCTGAAGATTCTACTTGCGATGGATAATGGGGAGCCACTGAATAGTTTTGTTCAGGACAAGGGAAGAAATTGTAAGTTTCCATGCAAAGGAATGATGTAACTGAAGATGTCCTTTAGGATAATTATAAGGAAATTTATAGTCAGTAACTTGGGGCACACTTTTAGATTTAGCCTTAGATGAAAGTTAGTAACAATAATGATAATGCAGTGAGTTTCATTTTATTAAATCTGTTGTTAATATTTGCTCCCACCCTTTTTTCCCTGACAGTCGGATATGTTGCGGTCACTGTCTAGTACAAAACCCACGGTCAATGAACACGATCTGTTGAAATTAAAGAAGTTTACAGAAGACTTTGGCCAAGAAGGCTAACCCAAAGACAGCAGTAAAGATGTGTACCCTATGTATTATTTCTTTCATAGATATTTTTGCCTTTCTTGGATGGCATTCAGATTATTTCCACTAAAACTTCCCACACAGGGAAATGTTCATCTCACTCCAGCGTTACTTCAAGTTTTATATTGTACTTTTCCTCTGTTACCTATTAAATACTTCTGTTAAAAAAATTACAAAACAGTGGGTTATAGGGAAGTGAGTAATACATAATGGCAAAAAATAGAAATTCCCCAGTAAAAGAAGAAAGTTAACCATTGATTAACATACAGATACTCAGAATTTTTGTGAATGATGATCTTTGCAAAGAACGTTTATCTTTTTTTTTTTTTACTAAAATGAAATAGGGCTTATTTTATATTTTGAAAAAAATTTTAAGCATCATTCATATTATCAATGTAAAATGTATTTACTTCATTAAAAAATTTAAAATAATAGAATCTTTACTCTCAGGGATGGGCAGTAAAACAGCAGAGAGTACTGTGATTGGGTTTGAGAGACTGAATTGTGCTACAGCCAGTGCTCTGATTTTCAGTAGGTTGGTTTTTTTTTTTTTTTTTTCTGTGTAGGTTTAAATAATTTCTTTCAAGGCAACCAGCTTTTGCATTTAAATTATACCTTTCACTGTGAAATCTCAAGAGAAACACTTTAAATTAGGCACTTCTTTACCTTAAAGAAGAAAATTGTCTGTTTCCATGTGTTTTTGTAGAAAGATTGACTAAAACAGCTGGTAAATAAATAAGAAATTTTAAGTGACTTGTGAAATACTGTAATGGGAACCTTTGCCAATGAGAAAATGTTCTCCCTTTGGATTATGGGAAGTTTCTTGTGTAATGTGGGATGTGTGTGTACATATATATATAAATGTGTACGTATATAAATTTTTTTAATGTAGGTTATCGAGATTTTTTTCTGTCACCTTTTAAGTTCAGGGAACAGTTTGTCCTGGCCAAATATATGTTATCAGTATAATGCTTTATGAAGAAATGAACTGATAGCTCATTAAATAATAAACTACAAACAGGATATGTTGTTTTAATATCTTCAAGTAAATAATCTGAGGATGTGCATTACACACTTTAGCAGCAACACTGAGTTGTGCCTTGTACATTTGCATCGGCTATACATGCGAAAGATTAAGTTAGCTAGAATGAGGTAGTTGGGTTAATAGTTCTACCTTGCAAGTGCTATAGAATAACTTGCATTTTAAGGTATACTTGCACATTTTACAGACTATGCTATATGGTTGCCTTGGGATTTTCTGTACAGATTGTTTTTGTTGATATTAAATGGAAATCATAGTCCTGAAAATACTGTTCTTATGTGAAGTAAATTGATAAAACCTACTGTTGGCTATATTCTGTGTATGCTTCTTTATTTTGGGACCTTGTGTATAGGAGAAAATATCTAAACTAATAACTAATTAGATAGGAAGAAATCTTTAAAAACTATTAGCTGAGAATATACACATGAAAATTCTGTTTTTCAGCAACTCTCATGTAAGGATTGGGAATTAACACGGCAGACCAACAATGAATTATTTGTAGATGATTTATATATCATATTGTTTATCAGCCTCAGAATTATACAGTATTGATATTACTTATATATTAAAGTTAATATAATTGAATTAATAATATTCTGTGACTCCAAGTTGAGAAAGTAGTCAGCTTAAGGACTGATCAATACTTGACCAAATAGTATGTGAGTATAGTATTGTTAATATGTGAGTACTGTATCACACTTAATTTCCATGCATACTTTGACAGCTGTGTGTCCTTACCCATATCACTTCTGACCATAACTCCATTTTCTAAGTTTCTGAGTCTCCAACTGTGGAATATAAAGCTTTATTCTAAAATAGTAGACTACTGAGCTGGCGCCACGGCTCACTAGGCTAATCCTCTGCCTTGAGGCGCCGGCACACCGGGTTCTAGTCCCGGTCGGGGCTCCAGATTCTGTCCCGGTTGCCCCTCTTCCAGGCCAGCTCTCTGCTGTGGCCAGGGAGTGCAGTGGAGGATGGCCCAAGTGCTTGAGCCCTGCACCCCATGGGAGACCAGGAGAAGCACCTGGCTCCTGGCTTCGGATCAGTGTGGTGCGCCGGCCGCGGCGGCCATTGCAGGGTGAACCAACGGCAAAGGAAGACCTTTCTCTCTGTCTCTCTCTCTCACTGTCCACTCTGCCTGTCAAAAAATTTAAAAAAATAAAAATAAAATAAAATAGTAGACTATTATTCCTAGGCTGTTTTTTACCTATTCTTTATAGACTGATAACACATAGGCATCTCAGTGTTGCATGCTCTTTCTCAGACTCTTGACCATTATCAAATCTGAAGTAGTCATATTTTTAGCCAACAAGTAGAATCTAGTAGTTAAGCATTTCTATGAGCTGTATTGTACATTTTTTTTAAGATTTTATTTATTTACTTGAGAGGTAGAGTTATAGATAGTGAGAGGTAGAGACGGACAGAAAGGTCTTCTGTCCGTTGGCTGACTCCCCAGATGGCCACAACATCAGGAGCTACGCTGATCCGAAGCCAAGAGCCAGGTGCTTCTTCTGGGTCTCCCTTGTGGGTGCAGTGGCCCAAGGACTTGGGCCATCTTCTACTGCTTTCCCAGGCCACAACAGAGAGCTTGATTGGAAGAGGAGCAGCCGGGACTAGAACCGCCTGTATGGGATGCCAGCACTGCAGGCAGAGGATTAACCAAGTGAGCCATGGCGCCAGCCCCCCTGTGCATGTTTAAGAGTATTTTATCTCAGCCTAAGAAATCTAAGGGATGCTAACTTAAAGTACGTTAGTAGATAACTGACTTTTTAAGTTCACTGTCAGCTATGCAGGACAACGGGATGCTTGTACTTGATTATTAGTGCTACAGACACTCCATTTAGCTACTTTCATCATGAATAAATTGAGGCTCACCTGCCTAACATTTGGGCCAGATGCTGCAAATGAAGCAGCACAGAAGGCTGATCAGTAGCTGGTCTCAAGTTTGTAAACTCTGGAGGTGCCACGTTCTTTCCTACTGCCATCCCTTCACATGTCACTCTCTTAGCTAATACTAGGTTCTTTATTTTCCCTGCTAGACCACATCACATAGTGTTTTGTTGTTGTGTTTTGTTTTGTTTTGTTTTTTTTAGTGGCCAGTAAAATAGCAAGGTTTATTAGGGTAGGGACATCCGTAAGAACGGATGGGTACCTCTCCAGACAGAACCTGAGAGAGCGCCTAGTCGCTCAGACTGGAGGGAGAGCGAGGTTACATGGTTGAGTGGAATATAGCCTGGCCAGGCCAGGCGGGCGGCTCAGCATGGAGGCAGAGGGCTAAGCGCCCATAGTGTTTCCATTAAGCCCCAGCTGATGAATGATGTAATGGTTTTCAGGAAGAATCCCTAGACGCTCACCATCCAATCTGTAGATTTCTTTAGCATCAAGTTGCCACTACCAGCCTAAGATTTTTCTGTAAGTTTCAAGCATGTTCTAATAACTTTATTTATATCATTTAGATTGTAAGCTTTTCAAAGAATTTTTTTCAGACCAATTAACAGTGCTAGACATTTTGATTCTTAATAGTCTTAAAAAAGAAGGGAATTATATCCTTATTTTGATCTGCCTCATGGTTTACCTGTGAGAATTTTTATCAAATAGCTAATGCTGAAATGTTTTTATTCTTGCTGGTCTTGTGAAGTTGTGATCCATTTCTTTCTTGGTTATTGGGGACTTCAAAATCAGAGGTGTGCTAGAGCCAACGCTAAAGGCCTACAGCTGTTGGCACATGGTACACCTATCCCCACAGTGAATTCCGTGGCATCTTGTTGGGAGCCTGAAGTCAGCCATGAGGGAAGATTTTCACCACGGAAACGGCAAGCCTTTCCGTTATTTGTGCAAAGTGAGAACTACTTGTATTTTAAATTGAAAAAGTTAACATTTACTGCATTTACAAAAAGAGAGAAAAGTTATCTTTAGAGATGCATAAAAAGCAATAAAATCCAGCGCTCAGGTTTTTTATTTCACAAACTAGGAGAAGGAAACTTAATAAATACAATGTAACAAAAACAAAACTATAGCAAACATCATACATAATTGTGAATTATTGAAAACTTTACTCTCCAGAGACAAGTATAAAGGTAAATATACCCACCCTCACCACTCTTTCTCACCTTAGTACAGAAGATCCTAGACAGGAAAAAAAAAAAAAAAAGATGAAAGAATTATCATTCACAGATGCCATGGTTTATATGTAGAAAATTGATATAAGTAATATAGGCCGGCGCTGCGGCTCAATAGGCTAATCCTCCGCCTGCAGCGCCGGCACACAGAGTTCTGGTCTCAGTCGGGGCACTGGATTCTGTCCCGGTTGCCCCTCTTCCAGGCCAGCTCTCTGCTGTGGCCCGGGAGTGCAGTGGAGGATGGCCCAAGTCCTTGGGCCCTGCACCCCCATGGGAGACCAGGAGAAGCACCTGGCTCCTGGCTTTGGATTAGCGCGATGCACCGGCGGCAGCACGCCGGCCACTGTGGCCATTGGAGGGTGAACCTACAGCAAAGGAAGACCTTTCTCTCTGTTTCTCTCACTGAAAAAAAAGAAAAAGAAAAAAAGAAAATTCATATAAGTAATATGAATTTAGTAACATTCCATAGTAAGATATAAGATTAAAAAAATTGTTTGGCAATAATTGAAATTATGAAAACAAATTAAAACATTAGCATCAAGTACCTTGAAATAAGTACCTTATGGGGCCAATGCTATGGTGTATTAGGTTAAGCCTCCACCTGTGGCGCCAACATACCATATGGGCACTGGTTTGAGTCCCAGCTGCTCCACTTCTGATCCAGCTCCCTGCTAATGACCTAGGAAAGCAGTGGAAGATGGGTCAAGTGCTTGGGCCCCTGCACTCAAGTGGGAGACCTAGAAGAAGCTCCTGGCTCCAGATTGGCCCAGCTCTGGCCATTGCACCCATTTGGGGAGTGATCCAGCTGATGGAAGATCTTTCTGTCTCCCTCACTCTGTAACTCTGCCTCTCAAATAAATAAATAAACCTTAAAAAAAAAAAAAAGTACCTTGTACTTGAAGATGTGCAAGACCTCCAAGTAGGGAACAAGGGGCATCACCAAAGGAAACAACAGAGAAGTAGAGGGATAGCACTGTTCATGAATTTGAGACTGTAATTAAATCAGTGCTGACTAATCTATTTGTAGATTTAATGCAATTCCAAATTTGGATCTGGGTGGTTGATGGAAAGATTATATATTTGTAAAAACTCAAACTACACTCTTAAAACTGTGGCCCATAGTTCTGTAGGCTAAACATATTCTTATATCTAGATATAGATTCTTAATCAAAAAATAGGTGCCAAGTATAAATAACTCATTGATTTGCTAAAAACATTTTATAGTCTGAATGCATTTTTATGATGGTGTATTTCTCCTAAGCCTCATCTTTCTGTCCATCTACCCATCTTTCCATGTATCCATGATCATAAATTATAGGTATATTGGGACTGGCTGTCACCTAATGCTCATCATGTTTTGGGGGTAGTGCAGTTTGGACTGGGATTTGTTTACTTTCTTTACTTCTCATCTTCTTGAGGTATACTCTCAGCTGTCACTTTTTCAGTGAAACCTTCCTGCAGTATTTTTCTCTGTAGCACTTATGATCATCTAACATACTATATGATTTACTGTTTTTCTTATTTGTTAATTTCTTCCACTAACATGTATGCTACTTGAAATTTGGGAGTTTCTTGTCTGTTTTGTTCTCTGTTGTAACTCAGTATTTGGAACAGTGCCTGGGCCTAAGGAGTGCTTAATAAATATTTGTTGAGTGAATGAATATTATATTCTAAGTTTGAATTTTTTAATAAGCATGTATAATTTTGGTTCCTGACCTCTGCCCCAAATGTTTATTACTTTAAAAATAAATGAAAACAAATATACCAAGCAATTAACAGGTACTTAATTTAGGAGATAGAAATATGGATAACTTGGTTTTGTCCTTTACATTTTTATCTCTTTTTAAATTTCCAAAATGAGGGGCTGGCACTGTGGAGTTGTAGGTTAAGCTTCCGCCTGTGGCTGCAGCATCCCATATGGGCACTAGTTCGAGTCCCAGCTGCTCCACTTCTGAGCCAGCTCTTTGCTGATGGCCTGGGAAAACAGTGGAAGATAGCCCAAGTGCTTGGGCCCCTACACCCATGTGGGAGACCTGGAAGAAGCTCCTGGCTTTTGGCTTCAGATTGGCCCAGCTCTAGCCATTGGGACCATCTGGGGAGTAAACCAGTGGATGGGGGACCTTTCTGTCCTCCCTCTGCCTGTAACTCTCTCAAATAAGTAAACAAATTTAAAAGAAAAAAAAAAACACAAAACATCATAACTTCCAAAATTAAAGGAAGAATTTCAGTCAGTTTAACAGCAATTAGCCGCCACCTCCTCCAAAATATAGAAAAAAAATTAAAGAGGAAAACAAAGAGAGGGAAGATACCTGTCCATCAAATGTATTTTGGTTTAGAGAATGCTCTGGCTTCCTACACAGGAGCAGAAGTACAGAGATCCTAGCTTACTTTCTCACTTGGCCCCTGACAGCAGCAGTGGCCTAATCAGGTGCTGCAATGCAGGTGCTTCCTCCTTGGGCGTGTAACACAAAGATGACAGGACAAATACTTTCTTAGCATCAGTAGCATCTCCTGGGAATCTCATGATGAGACAGCTCAGTACATCACCACTTAATGGCATGTGGAATGATGAGCCCAGTGAAAAGGCATTTGTGAGCTTCTTTGCAGCTGCTGTAGAACACAGTACAGGGCACGAGAACTTGAAGGATGGCTGGGGCCAAGGCATTGACGGAAAGCTAGGACTCTTCTGTGTACTCAAAGAAATGTTTTTGCAGGCTGGCGCCGTGGCTCACTTGGTTAATCCTCTGCCTGCGGTGATCAGCATCCCATATGGGCACCGGGTTCTAGTCCTGGTTGCTCCTCTTTCAGTCCAGTTCTCTGCTGTGGCCTGGGAGGACAGTGGGGGATGGCCCAGGTGCTTGGGCCCCTGCACCCGCATAGGAGACCAGGAGGAAGCACCTGGCTCCTGGCTTCGGATCGATGCAGCGCCGGCTGTAGTGGCCACTTGGGGAATGAACCAATGGAAGGAAGACCTTTCTCTCTGTCTCTTGCTCTCACTATCTATAACTCTACCTGTCCAAAAAAATTTAAAAAAAAAAGTTTTTGCAGCTACTGTTAAAGCAGTGAAAGCCAAATTCTAATTCTGCAAATTGCCAAATTCTATCAGTTGAATTTACAAATTCACTGAATTATTTATGTGTAATGAGAAAATTAGTAGAAAAAGAACAAGATCCATAATCTTGGAATGTGTATATTTGTGGGAATTTGGAGGATTCTGAACATCAGCAAATATCTGGAAGTGTGGGAGTGGATTGTTGGTGATGAGCCAAGGAAAGGAGTTGCAAGTTTCAGATACCAACTTTATCATTGTGGGCTCAATTAACATAAATCCCTGAGTCAGGATTTTGGTTTCCATGCTAAGAGTTGTTTTAACTGTCTGCTTGAGTAGTTGAAGAAACTGAATTCAACAGCAGGCACTCTGCACTCTGCACTCCAATGATGTATGTGTAACAAAGTGCCCAACATCTCTAGGAAACGGAAATGCTGGAGTAGATGTTATCATGTGAGAGTCATCCACTAAGCCACAGTGTGTTCCTGGAGGAGATCCAAAGTCTAGTCCCTGAACCAAGGCTTTGGTAGGTAAAAAGAGCAGGAAACAGTCCTATCTACCTACAGTCTCAAGGTAAAGTACAGTAGGTGGCCAGTGGAGATAATTCAGACAAATTTTTTCGAGTTTATATTGCTGCATTACAAGTCATCCTAAAACGCTGTGGCTTAAAATAATAACAGTCATCTCAGTTTCTGTGGGTCAGGAATTCAGGAAGGGCCTCGTTGGGTGTTGTGACCTGCAGTTCCTTGCACAGTTGCAGTCACACACTGCCTGGGGCTGGAACAACACAGGCTGAAGCACCCGGGGGCTGCCTGCACATCTCTGTGAAAGGGCAGGGGCCTCTCTAAGTGGTCCTCGCATGGGCTAGTAGGGCCTTCCATGCTGCACGGCGACCTCAGGACACTCTGACTGCTGACAAGATGACTGATGACTGAAGACCTGAGGAACAAGTATTTCGGGAACAAAGTGGAAGCTGTATCGCCTTTGTAGCCTCAGAATTCACACTGTGTCACTTTGACCATACTCTGTTGGTTTAAGTAGTAAAGTAGTTTAAGTAGTTGGTTTGTCTAGAATCTTAATAAAAGTACTCATACACACGCCTTTCCTCTAAGAGACACAAGTTTAGTTCTCCCAGATTCCTTCTGCTATCGGTTTAGCCACAAAGTAGAGAGAAACCTTTGGCAGCTTTTCTATGAATATTAGATGAAACTTTAGCTTGTAGCAATGTTCAAAACATGGGCGCTCCCCAATGGTAACCCTGAATTTTAGTTTAGAAACTCAAGTACAAAAAAGTTGTCTTTACATTATTAAATCCAGGTCTGCTATACTATCAGGAAATTAGCTGTTAATCTTGATTAGGCCTCTACCTCCTCCAAGGATCGTACCAAAGTCCAAGAGGCTCCCAAAGTACAGGAGATAAACCCCCAGCCCAGTAAGTCTGTCACGGATGTTTTTATTGTCCCAGGCCATAGAAGTACCTCAACTCTCCTTCTCTACACCAGCTCAAGGTCCTGGCACCCTTCCTGGGGTTTGTCCTCAGCTCAGCAGCTGCCACAGGAGGGTGGGGTGAGATGGTGCCAACCTTCAGATCACCAGTATCTATTTGAGATGTCAGTGTGTCTCTATTCCTGCCTTCAGAAGTCTGGCTTCTCCTGTTGCTCTCAAATGGACTTAACATAACATCTCCAGGGACATTTCAGATGAGGATCTGTTGGTGGGAGAGCCGGGAGAGGCAAGAATTCTATAAGCAATTGCGCTTTTGCCTGTTTACAGGAGGCAAGGCAGCATTCAAAGCCCTGGCTACCTTCACACAATAGGGGAAGGGAAGATAAATAGAGAGAATGAGTACCCGGGGCAGGTGTCATAGCATGGCAGATAAAAACCTTGGCCTGCAGGGCTGGCATCCCATTTGGGCACTGGTTTGAGTCCCAGCCGCTCCACTTCTGATCTACTCCTTGCTAATGCACCTGGGAAAGCAGCAGAGGATGGCCCAAGGACTGGGGCCTCTGCACCCACGTGGAAGATCCAGAAGAAGCTCCTGGCTCCTGGCTTTGCCCTGGCTCAGCTGCAGCTGTTGGGGCCATTTGGGGAGTGAACCAGAGGATACAAGATTCTCTATCTAACTCTACCTTTCAAATAAATAAACTAAATCTATAAAAAGAGTATCTTGATAAACCCTGCCATGCCACTATGAGGTCATCTCAAGAAAACGTCATGAGGAAAGCCTGGAGCCAAGAGTTCCTCTCTCCGAGTAACTGAATTAGGAGTAATTTCTATTGTTGGTAATTTATTTTCTAAATTTTATGAAAAACTTGTTTACATCGGTAAGACGTATATAATATAAAATTTGCCATTCTAATAATCTTTAAGTGTTCAATTCTGTATCATTAAGTGCATTCACAATGTTGTTCAACCATCACCACTGTCCATTTCCAGAATATTCCCAAACAGAAACTGTGCCTTTTGAAAAATAATGTCCTGTTACTCTGGGTTGCCACATGTATCAGAATTTCATTCCTTTTTAAGGCTGAATCTTTCATTATATAAATATACCACATTTTATTTTTGCTTTCATCTATCGATGGACACATGAACTATTTCTGCATTTTTTTGGCCATTGTGAATAAAACTGCTATTAACATGGTATGCAGGTATCTGTTTCTGCTGGATCATATGGTAATTCTGTTCAACTCTGGGAGGCACCACCAAATTGTTTTCCACAGCTGGCTACACCATTTTCCAGCTCCATCAGCAATGCATGAGGGTTCTAATTTCTTTACATCCGTGTCAACACTTGTCCATTTTGTTGTGTTTTGTTTTATAGTAGCCCTCCTAGGGAGTGTGAGGTGCGCTGGCTGGCTTTGATCTGTTTCCTTTCCCTGTAATAAGCCCTAAGGATGAGTCTGGCAGCTTTCAGTGCGCTCTAGGAGTCCCTGCAAAATACCAAACTGAAGGTGGCTTGGGAACCCCTCAAGCTTGCAGTTGGTGTCAGAAGCACTGGACTCTCAGCTTGGGCAACTTTGGGCAATAAGCCAAGATAGATGGGAAAAAGCCAACTCCTTTTGCTCTTTAGCTCTCTAATATTTCTAAAGAATAGAAACAACAACAGAAAGTAAGCAAACAGAAGAGAACACGCATCTTACTGCAAAGCTTTCATCGAAACAATAGATGGTAATGATGAGGATGAGGATCTGGAGCCCCTGGAGCTCACAGGCGTTGGTGGGAGTGTGAAAAGTAGGGTGCAGCCACCTTGAGAAACATTCTGGCAAGTTCACCAATGGTTAAACAGAGTTGCCCTAAAACCTGGCAACCCCACTTCTGGGTGTACACCCAAGAGAGGTTTCAACCCGTATCCCCGTGAAAACGTCTACAAGCACCATTCATAAGAGCCAAAAAGCGGACACAACCCAGATGTCCATCACTTGATGCAAGGCCAAGCAAAACGTGGCACATGCATGCAGTGGACTATGGATTTGGAAAAAAAAAAAAAAAGGAATGGAATACTGATAATCGAACAGTACAGATGAGCCTTGAAACCAGTGTGCTGAGTGATAGGAGCCAGATACAAAGGCTAGATATTAGTATGACCCCATCGATACGAAATGTCTGGAGCAGGCAGATCTGCAGGGGAGGGACGGACTGTCAGGACTTCAGGATTTCTTGGGGGTGCGACAGAAACGTTCTGAAGCCGACTGTGGCAATGGTTGCGCGATTTTATTACTAAACGCCTTCACGTCTTAGGCACTAGAAATCGGCAGATTGACTGTCACGGCGTGCGATTCGGATCCCCACAGAGCTGGGGTTTTCTTTCGAACCTGCTGCATTCTGAGCCCAACGAAATGGAATAATCTGATGTTTCCGAACTCCATGTTACGGATTTTCCCCAGTGCCTCTGCGACCGTGATGTCACGGCGCCAAGAAAACACGAGATGGAGCCCGGGACTCGGGACGGGAACAGGGCCTGGGGACCCACAGCCCGGGACGCTCCCTGCGGCCCCGCGGCCCGGGGTTGGACCCCGCAGAGTCTGAAGCGCGCCCTGCCCGGCGCAGCGCAGCGCAGCACCCTCGGCCGGCCGGGGGCGAGGCAGCTCGCGGCCGCCAAGCGCTCCCAGGCGGCGCCTGCCGGAGCTCACGGGCGGTCGGGGTCGCCCCACTTCCGTGGCGGAGGCGGAGGGCCGCGTCCCGACGCCGCGAGCAGCCGGCGATGCTCCGGCCCTCCGGAGCGAGTGGGATGGCGGCGGCGCCGCCTCGCCGCTCCCCGAAGCGCCGCCCAGGCTGCGCCCCGCTCCGGCTCCTCCTCTTCCCCTCCGCCGCCGCCCCGCCTTCGCCTGCAAACCCAAACACTCCCGGCTCCCGCTGCGCGCCGGCCGCCGCGCGTGATCGCCCCGCCGCCGCCGGCGTCCACCCCGCGCCCGGCCCGCCTCCGGGGCCCGCGGCCGCGGCCGAGCGATGCTGCTGCTGGCGGCCGCCTTCCTCGTGGCCTTCGTGCTGCTGCTCTACATGGTGTCTCCGCTCATCAGCCCCAAGCCGCTCGCCCTGCCCGGGGCGCATGTGGTGGTGAGTGGCCTCCTGTTGCTGCCCGCGACCGCCGCCGGCGCCGTCCGCGCGGCTCTGTGCCAGGCCATGGTCCTCGGGTTAGGGCCGGCCAGATGGGGAGGGTCACCTGCTGCCGTCCACCCCGGCACTGCCCCCTCGGGCCGGGCGCCCGGCTTCGGGACCCGCCCTCCGCTGCATCTGGCTCCTCCCAGGCCCGGAGAGCGGCGCGGCCGGGGACCTCGCCTGCCGGCGGGGCTCCCGGGACTGCAGGGGCCCGGCAGCTGCTCGCCGGTCCCCCTACCCGAGCATCCCCGGGCGTCTGCCCTCAGTTTCCCCAGTGAGTCAGTTGAGCCTCAGAGAGGCTGAGAAGAAACTTTGCCAAGGACACCGCGGTCGGGGGCGCGCGGGCCGGGTCTGCAGGGGACGGGCAGGAGGGAAGGGGGATCTCCCGCCGCGGCAGCCTGGATCCGGGAGGGGTGGGGGTGGCCTGTGCTGGAGACACAAAGAGGAGCCGCCGAAGGATTCCGGGAAGTGACTCACCTGAGCCGGGGCTAAACTGCTCGGAAGCTGCTGCGCTGGCGGAGTGTAGACGCTCTGCCGGGTCTACACCGCTGGTCTCCCAGCCCACACTGGGGTCTGCTGGTGGCTGCGCCAACGCGATGCTTTGCCACGATTGCAGAGTCGGAAGGACGAGCCAGACGTCCTGGCCAGGGTTTTTGGGGACCAGGAGAGGTTCTCGCCGGAAGCTCGCGCGTCCCTGGCGCTGCGGAACCTGGCACCTGGTGTGCGGGGAGCGCCGGGAGCCTGCTCACCTGCGCCCAGCGCGCCGCGGTCGGCCCGGCTTTCCGGCGGCCTTACCCGTTTGGGCCTCACCGCCCCCGAGGCGCGTCGAGGCGGGGACTTCGGAAGAAGGAGCGCGGGTTTCCCAGCCGCGGCGCAGGTGCGGCGCGTGTCTCCGCCGCGGTGGGAGCCCGCCCCGCTGGGTCGGTGCGGGTCGGGATGGTGTGTTTGCCTGGGCCTGAAATCCGGACATTTGTGAACACGAAGGTGTATTTCCTCCTGTGCCGTCTCCTTTGGAATCTGTTCGTGTGCTTTGCTGCCGTTCCCGAGGTAGACGCGAGTGAGGTTTTGGGTGTAGGTTCCTTACAAAGAGACGGAGGCAGAACTGAGCTTCCGAAGGTTTCACACGCACGGAATTCCTGCCTCCGAAGCGTGGCTTTCAAAGTTGGGTTCTTTCAGAACTTGTGCCCGCAGAGTGTAACTTGGGGGCAAAGTCGAGCCAGAGCAGCGTGTCTAAGACGTTTCACTTGACCCTGACGCCTACCCTCCCGGCCCCATAGTTCTCCAAGCCCCAGGAACCCCGGACTGTTGGCATACACCAAGAAACATTTCTTCTTTTTCGCCATCTCGCTTCAGTCCACCACCATGAAAGGAGAGCAGCACGAGTAATTCACGTGGTGTCACCATCTGTCGTTTTTAATGGCATTAGGGGAGGAAAGTGTAATTATTCCCATGTATTAGTAGGAGACAGGGTGGTGCCTGGACATGCGTATGAGCGAGCATGGCCAAGTCAATTTTAGACAGTTCTTATGGAGGGGTCTTCAGAAAGCTCATAGGAAATAGGGATTATGAGAAAGTATGCATACATTGCAAACGTTTTTTGCACCAAGATGAGCTTGTCTTTTAATGCCATTTTCTATGAACTTTTTGAAGTACCCTTGAGTACTAGTTTCCCATGAGCCCTGATCCAAAAGCTTAAGTGTTACTCTGTTTTGGAGGGATCGTCTTAGAGAACAGGCTTAAACGCCGCTTTTGCTTTGAAGTCTGATGTCTGCACAGCACCTTAGAGCATACACGTTTTTCTCCTTAACCTTGTAACTTCTGCTTCCATTAAGTTATTGCACAGTGAATGGGAACGTTTTATTTACAAGATTTTTTTTGTGTTTTTTTATTTTATTTTATTTATTTGAGAGGTAGAGTTACAGACAATGAGAGGGAGAGACAGAAAGATCTTCCTTCCACTGGTTCACTTCCCAAATGGCTGCAATGACCAGAACTGGGCCGACCCGAAACCAGGAGCCAGGGACTTCTTCCGGGTCTCCCATGCGGGTCCAAGGACTTGGGGCATCTTCCACTGCTTTCCCAGGCCATAGCAGAGAGCTGGACTGGAACAGGAGCAGCCGGGACTAGAACAGGTGCCTCTATGGGATGCCAGGGCTGCAGGCCAGGGCTTTAACCCGCTGCACCACAGCGCCAGCCCCGACATTGTGTTTTTCAAAGAAATGGCATCATGGAAAGGTCCTTCAAAAGTTCATGGAAGTGGCATTACAAGTTATTTGTTTTGGTGCAAAAAAGTTAGAAATCCAGTGTTTTTTTCTTGTAATACATATTTTTATGAACTTTCTGAAGATCTCTCGTATGCACAGATGTTGAGAATCTTTTGCACCAAAATAATCTTCTAATTCCATTTCCCAGGAACTGTTTGAAGTAGGCTCATACATCGTTTTGCAGACTACTGTCACAGGCATTTATTTCACAAGATCCTGGGCTAGGAATAAGTAAGATCAAGTAGACTGGGAGTCCAGCAAGGGAGCGGAGACCTGTCCAGAAGAAACTGGGTGAGATGGACAGTGGCGGGCAGGGCTGGACTGAGTCAAGGGTCAGGAGGAGCCCTGTGGATGAGGGGAGGATGTTCGGACCGGGCTCTGCAGGATGAGTCGGGCTTGGAAGTGTGGGTGTAGGGGAAGAGGGAGGATATCCAGGCAGCAGGGACAGCATCATGCAACACTGGGAGGGACACTTTTAGAGTCCTAATTGCAGTGGAATTGTCACTGTGGTGAAATTTAATAACCAACCCAAAAGCAGCCCTTGGAGGCAGCTGGTGTATTTTTACTGAAACCTTCTGTTGGTGATTGGTCAATTAGCCCAAAGAAACCTCTTTGGTGATGGCAAGTTGAGACTAAAGAGGAGTAAGGGGTACCTAACAGGTCATGTGGAGATAGGTCCCTCTGTGTAGGAGTGTCTCATGATCATTTTTAAATCATGGATTGGGAAAGAGATGTTCCTTACAGTGTGATTTACATATAATCTATAATATTCAGAATAATTGAAAAGTTGGACTACAGGGAAATGGAGTTTTTTAAATAAGCTCATTTTTTAAAAGACAGAGAGAGGTAGAGACAGAGAGGCCTCTGTTGGTTCACTCCCCAAATGGCCGCAACTGAGCCAATCTAAAACCAGGAGCCAGGAGCTTCTTCCAGGTCTCCCATGTGGGTGCAGGGGCCCAAGGACTTGGGCCATCCTTCACTGTTTTCTCAGGCACATTAGCAGGGAACTGGATCAGAAGTGGAGCAGCTGGGACTCAAACCAGTGCCCATATGGGATGGCAGTGCTGCAGGCCAGAACCTTAACCCACAGTGTCACAGTGCTGGCCCTGAAATGGATGTTTTGATACAGCTGTTTAACGCAATGTTGGGAAGTCTTTCAGTTTTTCTACAGAATATAGTATGGTACCATTTTTTAAAAAAGATTTATCTTATCTGTTAGAAAGGCAGAATGACAGGGAGAACAGAAAGGGGTGTTCTATCCACTGGGTCACTCCCCACGTGGCTACAAATGCTGGGGCTGAGCCAGGCCAAAATCAGGAATCAGCCTGGAATTCCATCCAGGTCTCCCACTTTGGTTTCAGTACATCTGCTGCTTTCCTAGGTGCATTAGCAGGGAGCTGGATCAGAAGTGGAACAGCTGTGACTCAAAGCACTGCTTTGATATGGGATGCCAGCGTCGCAGACAGCACCTTAACTCACTGCACCACATCACCAGCCTCTATACTTTTTTTTTTTTTTTTTTTTTTTTTTTTTTGACAGGCAGAGTTAGACAGTGAGAGAAAGAGACAGAGAGAAAGGTCTTCCTTCCGTTAGTTCACTCCCCAAATGGCCGCTACTGCTGGCGTGCTGCGCCGATCTGAAGCCAGGAGCCAGGTGCTTCCTCCTGGTCTCCCATGCGGGTGCAGGGCCCAAGCACTTGGGCCGTCCTCCACTGCCTTCCTGGGCCACAACAGAGAGCTGGACTGGAAGAGGAGCAACTGGGATAGAACCGGTGCCCCAACTGGGACTAGAACCCGGGTGCTGACACTGCAGGCGGAGGATTAGCCTAGTGAGCTGTGGCGCTGGCCCCCTGATACTTTTTTAAAAACAGTACACAGGGGTTGGCGCTGTGGTGTAGTAGGTTAAGCATCCAACCCTGGTGCCAGCATCCCATATAGGCACTGGTTCGAGTTCTGGCTACTCTGCTTCCATTCCAGCTCCCTGCTGATGGCCTGGGAAAGCAGTAGAAGATGGCCCAAGTGCTTGGGCCGCTGCATCTGCATGGGAGACCTGGAAGAAACTCCTGGCTTCAGATTGGTCCAGCTCCGGCTGTTGTGGCCATTTGGGGAGTGAACCACAGATGGAAGAACTCTCTGCCTCTCCCTCTCTCTGTAACTCTGCCTCTCAAGTAAATAAATAAATCTTAAAAAAAAAAAAAACCAGTATACAGTGCCATGCAAAATTATCTAATTTGCATAGGGAAAATGATAATTCTGGGTATCTTATTAAGTGAAATATATTTTGAGCCCTTACCCGCTAAGTGCTAAGGATGTAGTGAGGAACAAGCATAGAATTGTTGTTTTCACGTAGTTTATGAGCTGATGATTGGAGACATGATTGTGAGCCAAGCAATCACACAAATCGAGGCATGGCTATTTGCTTATGTGAGTGAAAAAAGAACGAAGTGCGTAGAGGTCAGGGTAGGGAAGCCAGTGAAGGCTCTCCTGAGGAATTGATCTTACGGTTGAGATTTGCTGGGCCGGTCAATGCCAGCAGGATGAAAAGACGGGAGGCGAGCATGGCCAGCAAGGGAAGTGGAATGTGCAAAGGCCCGGTCGCTGGGGAGTGCATGGACCTGAAAGAGCCGGCGTGGCTGAGCCGTAGATGGTGAGCAGCAAAAGAGCACAAGCGGGAGAGCTTTACATTTCCCTGTTGCCTTGTGACCACGTGCCATTTCATCATGAGCAGCCATTGAAAATTTGAGATACGTGCAGGTGCCATTGCTTTTTTATCTGTTGTAGATGTGCGTGCAGCTAGGAAATCAGGTTTGTTTGGATTTGAAATCAGAGGCACACGATAACTTTTTTTTAAAGATTTATTTTATTTATTTGAAAGAGTTACAGGGAGAGGGAGAGACAGAGAGAAACAATGAGATCTTCCATCAGCTGGTTCACTCCCCAGATGAGTGCAACAGCTGGAGCTGAGCCAAAGCTAGGAGCCTGGAACTCAGTCTGGGTCTCTCGTGTGGGTGCAGGTTGGGCCATCTGCTGCTGCTTTGCCAGGCACATTTACAGGGAGCTGGATTAGAAGTGGAGCAGCCGGGACTCAACCCAGTGCTCATATGGGATGCTGGTGTCACAGGCAGCAGCTTTACCCACTGTGCCACAACGCCGCTCCCCCAATATATCATTTATTAGCTAGACTTACAGGGCACTTTTACTCCAGTGCCTGTAATATTTTCCTCGGAACAATATTATAGGTGTGTGGTGTGTAGTTGAGTATTAAGGCAGTCAAAGCAGCAGACCCTGCTGCTATTGTGGTCATTCATGCTTGCATGGGTTCCAGCGCAATGTGAAGAAGCTGCAATAGCTAAACATCTACTTCTGTGAAACCCATCCTAGTTACTTAAAATTTCCCCTAAAAGGGGACATACCAATTGCTAAGAAGATTTTTTGATGTTTGCTTTAGGTTACGGGAGGTTCCAGTGGCATTGGGAAGTGCATTGCTATCGAGTGCTATAAACAAGGCGCATTTATAACTCTCGTTGCCCGGAATGAGGTAAGTCTTTTGGTTCCTTCGTACTAACTTATTTATGCAACCCTTCTTAGTCAAAGCAGCTGAGCTAATCGTCTTAGTATTCACACCTGCACTAGACTGGAACGCGTTTACTGCCTGATAGGAGGTGTGAGTCCTGAACGATGGGTTCTTTATCATATTGAAGCCAGCACTTCCCAGCCAGACCAGCTCCACAAATATTTATGTGGTGCCATTGACATATTAGGCAACATCATCATAGTCACGGCAGTGAAGACACGCCTGGCTAGCCAGGGTCCCCGCCAACCTGGAGCTGACGGCTGAAGGTTTACAGGTGTTTACAGATTGTTTGTAATTTGCTTGTGATGTGACAGGTTCACCACAAGGCAATCTCCTTCCTCCCCAGAGGTTTAGCAGGCTGTGCTTTCCTGTGTCAAGTCAAGGCAGGGTCTGTTTTTCTTTTCTTCAGGGTCTGTGACTGTAGCCAAAATTGTTTCCAGGGCGCACACACCTGTGGGATCCCCTGCCATTGCTCTCTGCCTGTATGGCGCTTGCCACTTAGCAAGTGCTCGGAACAGATGTGCTGAGTAAAGAAATGAAGGGAGGAGCGATGGGGAGAGGGGGGATGCCAGTGTGGCATCCTCAACCTTGCTTGGGGATTAACTGCTCAGGTGGGATTGGACAGCTGACCAGAGCCCAGTGGCCATAGCAAGGCAGGGCTGGCCTCTGGGGGAAGATGGCTAAATGACAAAAGTAGGCTTGGATGGTCATAGTTTCTTACCATGAAAGGCAGAATTAGCTAGCTACCTGTCTTCGCGAACAGTGAACAAGCTTTGGTGCTGAAGCTGCCTCGCATGAGTGAACACATGAGTGTAATGAAGTGGTATTCTGGGATTTTTACACAGAGCCAGTAATGACACAGAATGAATGAAGAAGGGTGGTGGGAGGCCCAGCAGGGCAAGTGCCCGGTCGCTCCTAGAGGGGGCCTTAGTGGCCAGAGGTGAAAGAGCCTTTGGGCATCAAGACATTATTTTCTGGTAGAATTTTCCATTCCAGTCTTACTAAGATATTGTTAGGTGAAAATTACCAACAATAATATTGCTCAATATAGTTCTGCTAATGAAGATACACACAGGTCAAGTAATTAATAGAATAGCAGTATGGTGTTAGAGACCCTGCCAGGCTGAGAGGCTGTACATGCCCTTCGGAAGAATTCTCCTCCCCTTTTGTTGTGTTCTAGCTCTCATGATGTATTTAAGGTACTCGTATAGTACATGAAGATACTCTAAACCAATACCTTTTTCTTGAAAAAAGTAAAGCAACTAGCATCGAGACCTTATAAGAGCTTTCCAATTACATATCTTAAGAGTATTTTGGAAGTGGCCAGAGATTTATCCAGTCCCTCTCAAAAGTGATTTTACCATAATTGCTTTCATGGTAGGGGAGGAAGATATGGGATGATATAGAAGCCCTCTTGACATGGAGTCATATGTACCTTCCATTTTGGGGGTCGTTGTATAGCAATATAGTCACTTTTATATCACAGCTGAACACGCTCAGATCAAAACATTTATTAAAATTGAAAGGGTGATTAGTTAATATTGGGTTTTTGAGTTTCACTTATTTTTCCTGTTGTGTTCCCCTGTGATTAGTTTAAAAACTTGCTGTCACTTGTTTGTAGCCCAACATACTTTACAGTTTCTTTCTTTCTTGGACCGTGGCCCAGTTTACCTATACAGTATAGGTACTGTTTGTGTGTTTCTTAGATTTTAGCACTCACACAAGAAATTTTTCCCCTCTCTTTCAACAAACAAGCAGATGGATATACAGACAACCACCAAAACTCACTCTTCTGTATTGCTTTCAGGACAAGTTGCTGCAGGCAAAGAAAGAAATTGAAAAGCATTCTATAAATGACAAACAGGTAAGTCACTGTCTATACAAATCTACACAGTCCTATAAGGGGGAAAAGGACTACTTTAACTGTTCATTAACAGCATATACTGTTTTTCCAGTTAAAGTACATATTAGACTGTTTTAGAGAAGGTATAGTTCTTGTCCCACCCCCTTCTTTAGCTTACCTGGGCAGGTAGCTACACCCCTGCCCTCTACACAACAGCTCTGCCAGCCTCCACGCGTGGGCGAGGACAGATCTTCTAAGGAGATTCACGCTGAACAATCCTACTCACATTGTGGGAAACAGCCAAACATCCCTTATCTTTTCATTTCAAGTCCTAAATTTGGTTGACATTTGGATTAATGGGCACACTGGGGAGTGAAGTATTCTGACTCATAAGATTTTCTGATAAAGTTCATGTAGACCAGAAAACACTTAAAAAAAAAAAAAAAGAAAGAAAGAAAAGGTTCAATTGTTTGAATTGTCCAGGCACTCAGGTTATTGGCAGAAAATACACAGATTTGCACACAAAAATCTGCCAGTGGTCCAATAACAGAATGTTTCACTAGAAAATGATTTAATTCCAATCTTCTATTTAAATGAACTTTATTCAAATGCTGGAGAGGAAAGGTATTGTACAAAAGGTCCTTTCGGTTGTAAAATTTTTTAATGAATGAAATTATATATACAATGTATATTTCCATGTAAAATACAACAACAAATTAACCACACCCTCATCACCCAATAAGAAATAGGGTTTACCAGGGTGTCTGAGGCTCCTGAGTGCCCCATCAGCCCCTTCCCTCCTGTCTCCTTCCCGGAGGTCACCTCCCACCTGGTTTCTGTGTTGATCCTTTGCTTATCTTGATAATCTTCCCTTATCTGTTAAAATGCATGTGACCCTACTTACTATGTTGTTTATGGCAGCCATCTTATTTTGTTAACAGCTTTGTGAAGATATAACCTATACACCAAATATACAGTTGACCTATTTAAGGCGTACAAGCCAGTGATTGGCTGGTCACAGAGTTATGCAACCATCCCCACAACCAGGTTCAGAACATCCTTGTCACACTCCTGGACCCATTATCAGGCACAACCCGTTCCCACCCATCCCCCTGCGAGCCCTGAGCAACCACTTACCTACCTCGTATTGTCCTTGGAGATTTGTAAGTCATTGTTCTTTATGAATTCCTGCTCAACTTGATTGCTTCACTCCATACTAGTTTTGGAATTTATCTATTTTGCTGCATAAGGTGGCAGTTCTTTTTGTTCTTGTTTAGTGCTGTTCTGTGTATAAATACATTTGTTTTGTCTCAGTTCTACTGTGGGTAATATTGAGGTGTTACCAGTATTTCTGTTTTGCTGTTATGAAAGTTTTATGAGCTCTGTGTGTGCAGCTGGGCAGGAGGAGTGTTCTGTACCTGCTCATGGGACTCCTGAGCTGTGGTATGTGTCTGTCTTCAGCCCCCCCCCCCCCACCAGGAGTGAAGGTGGCTCCTGTCACACGCCACGTCCTTGTCAACACTTGGTATTGGCAGATTTAATTTTTCCCTTTCTGATGGGCTCTAAATAAACTTCTTGTGGTTTTAGTTGCCTTTATCCCCCCTCCAGAGTCTGTTAGAGATCTTTTCATGTCAATAAAAATAACAGTAATCTACCTCATTTTTTAAAGTGATTGCAGCATAGTATTGGGTGCACCTGTGTTTATTTAATCAATTTCATGTTGTCAGGCTGAGTTTGTTTTGCTTTTGCAATCTCTGTTCCTGGTCCACACCTCCTTGTACACATGCTGAGTTCTTCTCTAGGACTCTGGCCTCTGCCTGTACCCTCTCTCTGAAGCTCACAAGTGGCAGAGCACCCCTCTGCAAGTTGCCCTGCTTCTCTGGATTCACGCAGCCAGTGATAGAGAGGAAGGATGTGGTGAAATGCGTGCCACTGGAGCCCTGATGGCTGGAGGCCTGTCTTGCCTGTTGCTCCTCTTCATACTTCTGGGCCCTTCTTCATCTGTCAGGGGCTTTGGGGTGCGTGGAAAACTCTTCCTTTCCCATTAAGGGAGGGGAGATAATCTAGGGTGGGGATCTGTTGAGAGGGGCTGATGCCTGGGAGCATTTTTGTCCTGGTAATTTGCTAACATTTTTGTTTCCAAATTCACTTATCTGTAGTATAGACTTTATTTACAGTACATTAGGTAACCTTACGTACAAAGTGTGGAAAAGCATTTTTAAAAGCTGATTCCTCAGGGGCTGGCACTATGGTGTATTGGGCTAAGCCACTAGAAGTGGGTGCCACTTCTAGTCCCAGCTGCTCCACTTCCATTCTGGCTCTTTATGTCCTGGGAAAACAGTAGAGATAGCCCAAGGGCTTGGGCCCCTGCACCAAAGTGGGAGACCCAGAAGAATCTCCTGGCTCCTGGCTTTGGATCAGCTCAGCTCCAGCTGTTGGGACAATTAGAGAGTGCCCAAGGGGATGGGAGACCTTCCTCTCTCTCTCCCTCTCTCTCTGTAACTCTACCTCTGAAATAAATAAATAAAATCTTAAAAAAACAAACAAACAAAAAACCTGATTCCTCAGCTCTCTGGTAATGGCCTGGGAAAAGCAGCGGAGGATGGCCAGTGTGTGTGGGCTGCTGCACCCATGTGGGAACCCTGGAAGAAGCTACTGGCTCTGGCTTCTCTGTTGCTGAGCCCTGGCTTTTGTGACCTTATGGGAAGCAAATCAGCAGGTGGAAAACCCCTCTCTCTGTAATTCTGTCTTTCAAATAATTAAATCTTTTTTTATAAAAAAAAAAAGTTTCCTATTTTTTTCACTTTTTTTTTTAAAAAAAGATTTAGTTATTTATTTGAAAGGCAGAGTTACAGAGAGGCAGAGAGAGAGAGAGAGGTCTTCAATTCACTGGTTCACTCTCCAAATGGCTGCAACAGCCGGAGCTGGGCTGATCTGAAGCCAGGAGCCAGGAGCTTCTTCCAGGTCTCTCATGCAGGTGCAGGGGCCCAAGGACTTGGGCCATCTTCTACTGCTTTCCCAGGTCAAAGCAGAGAACTAGATCAGAAGTGGAGCAGCTGGGACTCGAACCAACGCCCATATGGGATGCTGGCACTACAGGTGGTGGCTTTACCCACTATGCCACAGCGCCTGCCTGCCTTCCTTCCTTCCTTCCTTTTAAAAAACATTTATTTATTTACTGGAAATCCAGAGTTACACAGAAAGAGAGAGAGAGAGTGATCTTCCATCCGCTGGTTAACTCCCTAAATGGTCGCAATGGCTGGAGCTGGACCAGGCTGAAGCCAAAAGCCAGGAGTTTCTTCCTGGCCTCTCAAGTTTGTGCAGGGCCCAGGCACCTGGGTTGTCCTCTGCTGCTTTCCCAGATACATTAGCAGGGAGGTGGATCAGAAGTGGGGCCAGCGCTGTGGCATAGCTGATAAAGCCGCAGCCTGCAGCGCCGGCATCCTGTATGGGCGCCAGTTTGAGTCCTGGGCTCTACTTCCGATTCAGCTCTCTGCTATGGCCTGGGAAGGCAGTAGACAATGGCTCAAGACCTTGGGTCCCTGCATCCATGTGGGAGACCCAGAAGAGGCTCCTGGGCTTTGGACTGGTGCTTGTGGCCAATTGAGAAGTGAACCAGTAGATGGAAGACCTCTCTCTCTCCCTCTTTCTCTCTCTCTCTCTCCCTCTCCTTCTCTCTCTGTGTAACTCTGACTTTCAAATAAATAAATCTTAAAAAAAAAAAAAAAAAAAAAGAAGTGGAGCAGTAGGAACTTGAATCAGTGCCCATATGGGATGCTGGCGCTGCAGGAGGCAGATTTACCCACTACACCACAATGCAAGCCCCAGAAAGTAGTTTTTAAAGAAGAAAATAGGGCCCTAGCATTGTGTCTTTAAAAAATAAAAAAATAAAAAAATTGCTTTCTGTGTGAGAATGTGGAGGAAAAAAAATCCTCTTTGGATGTCGCACAGGAAGGATCCTGGTTCTTAGAATTTAGGTTTCCTTCTTGCACAAAATAAAACTGATGTCAAATCTGAAGGTGGAGGGTGGCTTTTCTTTCTTTTTTTTTTTTTTTTTAAGATTAATTTATTTATTTGAAAGGCAGAGTTACAGAGAGGTAGACGCAGAGAGAGAGACAGAGAGAGAGAGAAAGATCTTCCATCCTCTAGTTCACTTCCCAAATTGCCCACAATGGCCGGAGCTGAGCTCATTCAAAGCCAGGAGCTTCTTCTTGGTCTCCCACATGGGCGTAGGGGCCCAAGGACTTGGGCGATCCTCTGCTTTCCCAGGCCATACCAGAGAGTTGGATTGGAAGAACAGCAGCTGAGACTTAAACCTGTGCCCATCTGGGGTGCCGGCACTGCAGGCTGCCGCTTTACCTGCTACACCACAGCGCTGGCCCCTGGAGGGTGGCTTTTTATTCCGTCCTTTGGCCTGGCTGCCTATAGCTGGAGAACATCATCGTCGTCACTGGCTTCCGAGGCCCTGAATTTCAGGGGAGGCCCCTGTGCCCTTCTAGGTGGGCTCAGCAGGAAGAGGAAGCAGCAGGACTGTATCCTGTGCGTCCTCCCTAGCTCCCCTTCTCGCAGGCTCACTGCTGCACGTAGACTGCTGTGTCAGTGGGCATTGCCACTACTAACAGCAACATTGGCAGATCCCTCTTTTTTAATTTTTAGGATTTATTTATTTATTTGAAAGGCAGAGTTACAGAGAGAAGGAGAGATAGAGATCTTCATCCACTTGTTTTCTACCCTACCCAAAAGGCTGCAATGGCTAGAGCTGGGCCGATCTGAAGCCAGGATCCAGGAGCTTCTTCCAGGTGTCCCACATGGGAACAGGGGCCATCTTCTGCTGCTTTCCTAGGCACATTAGCAGGGAGCTGGATCGGAAGTGGAGCAGCTGGAACTCAAACTGGCACTCACAGGGGATGCTGGTGTTACAGGTGGTGACTTAACCCCCTGTGCCCCAGAGCTGGCCCTGACATTAGCAAATTTCAAACTCCGTAATCTATACATTGAAGGTTGACTTTCTTCTCTGTTAAAAAGAACTGCTTTTAATTAAAAACATCCCAAAACAGAGTTTTGACACCTGCATATTTTCTATCATTTATTCCCACAGGTTGTCCTTTGTATATCAGTTGATGTATCTCAAGATTATAACCAAGTAGAGAATGTCATAAAACAAGTAAGAGACTGAGCTGATTGAAATGAATGTGCTGGACTTTTGTTGGTTCTTGTCATTGGGTTCTGTGGGTTGGACTTGGTAAATCTTCCCTTTGGGGTAAATAGTTGTGTAGATTTTATGTATTAATATTGAATTTGCTGTTGAGTGAGTTTTCTTTCCTCCTCTCTTTGTAAATACCTGCTCTGATAAACTTTTCTAGGCACAGGAGAAGCTGGGACCAGTGGACATGCTGGTCAACTGTGCAGGAATGTCCGTGGCAGGGAAGTTTGAAGATCTCGAAGTTAGCACTTTTGAAGTAAGTATGGTTGTTTGCTCGCTGGGGTAGCTCATTTACTGAAGGTAGCACAAAGCCACAGGAAGGCTTTAAGCACGGAGTGGGTGAATGCATTCAGAAATTCACAGAAACTTGGGAAGGTGAAGGAAGAGTGAACAGGGTTTTGGGTCCAGTGTCACAGCCATCCAACCGTAGGAATGTCAGTTGTCTCAGATGTGAGTGAAACATCTACTGTGACACAGATTACTGCAGCCACTCGCTGAGACCTTGTCTCAATAGAGCACTCGTAAAGCAAGAGGCGTTGTGTGTTCACGTCAAGCATCCGTGATGCGGACAGTGGGAAACCCAGAGCTGAAAAAAAGACTTGCCACAGCACTCAAGTCACAATAAAAAGATAACGCATCCTCGCCGTGTTGATATTTTTAAACAAGCACATCGAGGAACCTCTCTTAGTGATTTATTTCAGCACCAAAGAAATGGACATTCAATTTGATGTCTTTAAGTACAAAACGGTTTATTTGGCAGAGCATAAACCATCTTTTTCCGCGTGTTCCGTTGAGCCTTCACTGCGGTCATAGATTTTAAACGCTTGAGCCTGCAAAGTGAAGGTGCTTTCTTCCGTAGAAATGCAGACTGCGCAGCCGGTGTTGCCGCTTCTAGTAGGCTGCGGGAAAACGCGGGGGGTTACCTAAAACAAGCAGGAGAGTCAGGATGCTGGTACAGGCAGAGAGGTGGGACTTGAGTCTCAGCAGGGGTTTCACCCCAAGGGAGAACTAAGCTTCCGAAAGGACAGGAGGACTGCTAACCCAGACCCGCTGATGAGAGAGGCTGTGATCCTGGACCTGATGGGGGTGGGCCTCTTGGGCCCTCTACTTGTGCTCCCCTCCAAGGGAGGGGAGGACACCGTACTCTGGTTGTGTCACCTTCTAAAGCCATTGTTTGCTCTCTCCCTTTGAAATCCCAATGACTTGCCTTGTGCTGTGGAGTCCATTGTGGCCTTACTCTTTGTATTCATAGTGAATTCTTGGTTATGTGTGTATTTGTTCTTAGTTTTACTTTTATTGATGTTCTTGGGGAGTCACACATGTCACAGCTCCTTGCTTGGGGAATAGGGCACATCAGCACTGTGAGAAACCTGGCCGGTCTTTCTCTGCACGCCGCCCCATGTGTCTCCTCCCTTTGCTGACGTTGTTGGCATCCTTTGTGGGTCCATAGACTGTAGTCGTAAGCCTGGCTGCGTGCTGAGAGCTCTTCAGTGGTCCCCAAGCCCGGGGGTGGTTCATGGGGAACCTAGCACGCTTACCTTTGTTTTCCTTTTTCATGGTTTCTTGGTGCTGGGTCTTTCCTAAGAGTTATTTAAGTTTTCTTTTGTCCTTTTGCACATGTGTTTATTTTGTCTAAAGGGCAGGGTCTCTCTGTTTCATGGTAGAGGCTTTGCTGTGCTTTCATGTTTAAAAAAGGGGTACAAAGGAGCTGATTGGAGAGCTCATTGCAAGTTCTGTGCTGGGGTAGAGTTGTTTGATTATGGGCCCCTCTCTAGTGATTGGGCTGTATACTGTGAGGGAATTTCAGTGCCCGAACCTTAGGTCTTTCCTCGTGGGTTGGGTCAAAGCCTTGGGGAAGTCTTCAGGCCTCCAGCTTCATATGTCCCTGTCTGCAGGTGTATCAGTACCTGGACAGACTCTCAATTAAACCCTCATTGACCTCCAGTGCCTACCACACTAGAAGAGGGGCCCATATTGGCTCTTTGGAGAGAGAAAGATGTCTAGGACCTGACAGTTTTTGTTTTGTCATTTTCCTCCATCTCTATCTCTACATATCTGCATATATTTTGAATTTTTATTTATGTATCTGCTAGGAAGAGAGAATGCCCATCCACTGATGCTTGCAGTGGTCAGGGCTGGGAGGGGCCAAAGTCTGGAGCCTGGAATTCAATCTGGGTCTCCCACGAGACTGGAAGGAACCCAGCTACTTGGGCTATCACCTGTTGCCTCCCAGCATCCATATTAGCAGGAATTTAGAGTCAGGAGCCAGAGCCACATCACACTCCAACGTGGAACGCAGGATGTGCAACGTCAACCAGCATCTTGACCACTAGACCAAACATTTGCCCTAAATATATATGATATATTTTTAAGGATTTATGTATTTATTTGAAAGAGTGACAGACACAGGCAGAGACAGAGACAGAGAGAGAGAGAGAGAGAGAGTGTTTTCATCTGTCGTTTCACTTCCCAAATAGCTGCAACAGCCAGGTCTGGGCCAGGCAGAGGCTGGGAGCCAGGAGCTCTCCTGATTTCCCACGAGGTCTTCTGCTGCTTTCCTAGGCACAGTAGTAGAGGCTGGATTGGAACCTGAGCAGCCAGGACTTGAAGTGGTGCTCTCATGTGATGCCAGCATTACAAGTGCAGCTTAACCTGCAGTGCTGGCCTCCCCCAGGTGTATGTATTTTTAAGGTGAGACATCATCTAACCTAAAATTAGCTGTCTTCAGGGATACAATCCGGAGGCATTCAGCATATTCACAGTATTGTGCAACTCCCATCTCTGTCCAGTTCCAAAATGTTTTCGTCACCCCAAGGGGAACTCTGGACTCATTACCCAGTTACCCTTCATTCCCTCCTCCCCCCAACCCTGGTCAC
This sequence comes from Oryctolagus cuniculus, assembly GCF_051225735.1. Taxonomy (NCBI): domain Eukaryota; kingdom Metazoa; phylum Chordata; class Mammalia; order Lagomorpha; family Leporidae; genus Oryctolagus; species Oryctolagus cuniculus. Next base: position 15,403,284 of record NC_142876.1, read on the forward strand.
TGGCAACCACCAATCTATATTCTGTCTTCCTGGATGTTTTGTATAAATGGCATCCTGTGCTACCTGGCCCTTTGTGTCTGCCTTGTCTCGCTGAGCATGTCTCTGAGGTCCGTCCACACGGTAGCCAGCCTGGGTCACACCTTATTCCGTTTTGCATTCTGGTAATACTCCATGGCATGCAAATAACACATTTTGTTTATTTATTCATCTTTGGTGAAATTTGAGCTCTTCTACCTGACCTTTTTTTTTTTTTAAGAGATTTATTTATTTATTTGGAAGGTGGAGGTACAGAGAGGGAGAGACAGGCAGAGAGAGAAAGAGACGTCTTCCCAGCACTTGAGCCATCTTCCACCCCTTTCCCAGGCATATTAGCAGGGAGCCGGATCTGCAGTGGAGAAGCCAGGACTCAAACTGGTGCCCCTACCTGACTGCCTTCACACAACCTCTTAGTCAGTACTTCTGCCTTTCAGCCCAGTGCCCACCCACCCCCACCCCTGCCCCAGGGATCCTTGGTACATCAAAAGCCTTTTGGAAGTGTGTGATATATTCCTACCCTTTAGTTTCTCCATTCCTTGCTTAGCTTTCAGTTTTCTGGGGTCATATTTTTTTTTTCTCTTTTTAAAGATGTATTTATTTATTTGAAAGGCAGAGTTACAAAGAGGCAGAGAGAGAGAGAGAGAGAGGTGTTCCATCCACTGGTTCACTCTCCAGATGGCTGCAGTGGCCAGCGCAACACTGATCCAAAGCCAGGAACCAGGAGCTTCTTCTGGGTCTTTCACATGGGTGCAGGGACCCAAGACTTGGGCCATCTTCTACTGCTTTCCCAGGCCATAGCAGAGAATGGATCAGAAGTGGAGCAGCCAGGACTTGAACCGGCACCCAAATGGGATGCCAGCACTGCAGCACCCGCCCTGGGGTCTTCTAAGTTAGTTACCACTCATTTTTCTATTCTTCAACTTCCCAAATATTACCATTGTCATTCTTGTCCACATTTTCTTTGTTCTGATGGGATCTTGCCTTTAAAAAGCAATCTCTTGGAGCCAGCTTTGTGGTGCAGTAGGTTAAGCTGCTATGATGCCAGCATCCCAAATGAGTACCAGTTCGAATCCTGGCTGCTCCACTTCTGTCCAGCTCCCTGCTAATGCACCTAGAAAAGCAGTTCAAGAGGGCTCAAGTCCCTGCACCCACCTGGGAGACGTAGACAAAGCTCCTGCCTCCTGGCTTGGCCTGACCTAGCCCCGGCTGGTAGGACCATTTAGGGAATGGACCAGATCTCTGGAGGATCTCTTTGTCTCTTCCTCTCTCTCACTGTAACTCTGCCTTTAAAAACAAACAAACAAATAAATCTTAAAAACCAAAATAAAAATAATAATGTCTTTACTGAGATTTTTAGAGAATGTTGAAAAGGGAAGAACTGAGGTGAATACCCAAGTTTGGTGTTCCATCTTTTTTCAGGGACTTTTAAGGAATATTTTTTATTATTAAAACATTTAGGGGAGAGTGGGAATCCCAACAGCCTAAAACAACCACTTAAGATTTTCCTTGGTTCTGTACCTGTGCATGTATGCTCTTACTTAATATTTAGAGTAGTTCCACACACAGCCTGTCTGTCTTCTGCTTTTTAAAGACTTGCAACAGAAATATATCCCCCCCCCAACCCCGCCGTCACTCCTGATGTTTCTGGTCATCATTTTTGAAAGGTCCCTAGGAGTCTATTATTACATATCATCATCATTGCCTTAAAGTTCCCCCAACTGAAGGGGTCAGCCCAAGCTATTTACTATGGAAACATTTTAAGGCAGATATTTTCAGATTTTCCAGTGTACGTGTGAGGCTTTGAAGAGTTCGCAGGATGAGGGAGATGTCCAGTGGGTGCTTTTGTAAGCTCTTGCCCATCATCCTTGTGTCATGTGCTGTACTATGGGCAGGGGCTCCGCAAGCGTTTCGCCTGGGGCTTCTCTGAGAGTCCTCGCAGCAGTCCTGTGCGGGAGTGCCGAGATGAGCCTCGCTTTCAGCTGTGAAAATGAGCACAGCTGTCTTTCTTGTTCATCATCAGATAAGGTAGGAAACGGTAGAGCACAGACTTGGACCCCAAATCTGCTCTGTTCATCACTGTCCTACTCTTTGTGGTCTTTAGCTTAGAACTAATAGGGCTGGAAACCGTCTGAAGCTGTGTCCTAAATGGTCTTTCAAAAAGTGTCACGCACAACACGTACTGTTCTCTTTTGTAAGGAGAAAACGAATCGTGACTGGTTTTCAGCAGATGCGCATCTGTCTGCTGCCACTGTGAGACGAGATTGAAACAGGCTGCCAGTGGCAGGTCCCGAGCCTCACGTCGCGTTTGCAGCATCACGAGGTCATTCGTTCATTCAGCAAAGCTGCTGAGCTCCCCAGTCACCTGGGCGTCCGCTAAGGAACGTAAATCTGGAAATGGGATCAAATTCCCACTGAGCGCAGCCTTGAGGCTCTGACCTCGCTCCCACCTCACGCGGCCTCTTTGTTGCCTGCAGAGACTGATGAACCTCAATTACCTGGGCAGTGTGTACCCCAGCCGAGCCGTCATCACCACCATGAAGGAGCGCCGGGTGGGCAGGATCGTGTTTGTGTCTTCCCAGGCCGGGCAGTTGGGGCTGTTCGGCTTCACGGCCTACTCCTCGTCCAAGTTTGCTCTGCGGGGCTTGGCTGAAGCTTTGCAGATGGAGGTAAAAGTTGGCTCATTTTTTGCATTTATTCCTCTTAGCTTAGCAACATATTCTTTAGTTTTGTTGCTTTGTATGTTATTGTATTAAATTAGAGATTTGACATCAGTGGAAGAGAACTGGTCAAGTTTTATAGTTAACATTTTTCATTGTGTAAAGATTAGTTAGGAAAGAAGCAAAAATGGTTATGGCATTTTGCTTGTATAATTCAATATACAAAATACTAGAAATATCCTTACAGTTTTATTGGTCTAATACTGTATATGGGTTAAGTTAAGCAGATATTTTAGAAATTTTTCTATAACAAAAAGATTTGTCTTTGTGACTGAATAATTAGTAACTGAAAGAACTTGAATCAGTTAAGAAGCAAGAAGCTTTTTTTTTTTTTTAAGACTTAGTTATTTATTTGAAAACAGTTACAAAAACAGAGAGAGAGAGAGAGAGAGAGCTTTCATCTGCTGGTTCAATCCCAGTTGGCCTCAACATCCAGGGCTGGGCCAGGCTAAGCCAGGAGGTGGGAGCTCCATCTGGGTCTCCCACGTGGGTGACAAGGCCTCAGTACGTGAGCTATACCTGTTGCTTCCTAGGTGCATTAGCAGGGAGCTGGATCCAAAGTGGAATGCCTGGGACTTGAACCAGCACCCCAGGATAGAATGCAGGTGTCCCCAACAGTGGCCTAACCTGCTTCAGCACAAAGCCGGCCCCTAACTCTTAGCATTTAGACAAATCATTTACATTGTCCTCAGTTTCAACATCTGTAATGTGAGAGGGCTGGAAAAAATACATCATTTCGCTCTCGTGACACTTATATTTTAATATCATGAATGCACATCGAGGACAATGAATACTTTCTGTTTCTACAATTGAAAGGACATTTTGTAGAAGAAGGGTAGAGTCAGGATTAGCATCAGAGTCAAGTCATATGCACAACCTCCGACCTCAGCTGGACCAAGTAGATTTCTGCACCGTTGTCACATGGGGGCGCTTAGGATCTTCACTTTACCCCTGTCTAAAACCATGAACCGAGAGGGGCAAGGTAAGATTCATGCCCTTCTGTGAGATTCTATCACAGTCTGTGCTGAAATATAACACTACGTGATGTTCAGCACCCAGAAAATCCTCCATATGACCAACTCTGTTACCATAGAGTATGCTTTTAGGAACCCTGGTTGATGATTTAGATCAGGGATCAGCAACACTCTCAGTAAAAGAGCCAGATAGGGCAGAAGGCCAGATAGGCTGTGAAGGCGGGCTGGTGTCTGTACAGCTACTTGAGTCCACTTTAGCAGCAGAAAGCACCCGTAATTGACAGTATGTAAGTGGGCAGGTATGACTGTAGTCCAGTGAAGTTTTGTGCACACAGGCAAAGGGCTGGATTTTTCTCACAAACCATGGTTTGCTGATCACTAGAGGACTCCTCGCTGGTGTGTGACACAGCACACATTACCTGGATATTGATAACTGCTGCAGTGTAGACGAACTGTGGAGCTGAGTCCTGAGGAGCATCTTAGGGACCAGTAGACTGCCGTTCTCATACCAAAGAAACCGGCCACAAATTTCATTGTTACCAACCGGCTTAATACCTTAATGAAGAGTAGATCATTGTAATACACTTAGCAACATGGCTGTGAAATTTCAAATAAGAATATTGGTATTTCTTTTGCCAACTTTTACCTAAAAGTCCCTTTGTGAATAGCTGTTTTATTTCTACCCCAGTTTTGTGAATATGTGTGGCACATCTTAAGCTGCCTTATAGAAAGAAAACTGAGTTCTCGGTGAATTCAGTGAGTTGCTCAGTCTCGTGGTTCCTTAGTGGTAGCCTGAGTCTACTCCTTGCAGCAGGGTTGTCCACTTCAGGGGAGAGTCGCCTGGTCACTGGACTACTTGCCTCAGCTCTCGGTTTGCTTTTCAAACCCATGCAGGTGCAGAGAGGTTTTGAAGATGAAAAATCTGCTAGTGTGTGTCCCTGAGTCTCATCTCGCAGAGCTGTTAGGATTCGCTGCTGTAGGGAGAAGTGCAGTCTGGTGCTCGGGTTTCCCGTGAGATGAAGCAGAGGTGAGGAGGAGACCAGTGGGTGCTGGTGACGCAGTCCCCTCTGATCAGCGTGCTGCAGCTCTCACAGAGCTCCTTCTCTGCTGCTTCCAAAAAGAATGTCCTCACTTGACCACAAAATCATATAAACATGTACCATGAAAAGCAGGTTTGGGAGAAGAGTAATTTAGTCATCAGATTCAGTTTGTTCATAGAACTTGTAACAAACCAGTCTTTGAAAGCTGAATAATTAAATCAAATTCTATAAATGAAACTATATAATTGATCAAGTTCCAAATTTTTTATAATCCTTTGGTTTAATTAATTTTTTTAAAGATTTATTTATTTATTTGAAAGGCAGAGTTACAGAGAGACAGAGGCAGAGGCAGGAGAGAGAGATCTTCTACCTGCTAGTTCACCCTAAATGGCTGCAATGGCCGGAGCTGAGCTGATTTGAAGCCAGGAGCCAGGAGCCAGAAGCTTCTTCTCAGTCTCCCACGCAGTGCAGGTGCCCAAGGACTTGGGCTGTCTTCTACTGCTTTCACAGGCCAAAGCTGAGAGCTGGATCAGAAGTGGAGCAGCCAAGTCTTGAACCCGTGTGCATATGGGATGCTGGCACTGCAGGTGGCAAAGCTTGACCTGCTACGCCACGGTGCCGGCCCCCCTAATTATTTTTTGAATCTTCCTGTCTGTCTCACCTCGTGCCCAAGCTAACGTAGGACCCTGGAATGGTCTATAATTTTGAAATAATGCTTTGTCAACAACTTTCTTCATCTTTTTTTTTTCTTACTTAGTATTTTAGCTACAAATACATCATTTAAAGATTTTGAAAGTTAATCTTTTTTGGAAAGCAGACTCCTGAAGTGGGTGATAGCCAAAGATGTGGTGGCAGAGACCAAGCCAAAAAAAAAGAAAAACAAACAAACAACAAAAAAAAACCAGTGCTCTCCTTTCTGCCCCTCTTCTTTCAGTCCTGCACTTGCCCGCCCTCCTTGCCCTGAAGGTAAGGTGGCACTGAGCTGTTCCATGTAAACAGCCATCAGTGTCTCTCCAGCTCCCATGTCTTTGTTTTGATGAAATAAGGAACACCATGTACTTAGTATTTTGATAACAAATGGGTTCTGGAGTGAGCATCCTTCTTTCTGTTTGAGGCTGAAGCCATGTGAAACTGAGCGAATGGTGACAGCATCCGAGCGGGGCAGGACAGAAAGAGCACGGTCAGGCAGCAGGGACAGGGATGTGCAGACGTGGCTCAGCAGGGCCACTGGTGAGCGAAGACCTGGCTGACACATTCTTAGAAAAAGCCACGTATTGGCATTGTCCTACCAGGATCAGGAGAAGCCAACCCCCTTCGTTTCCTGTTTGACAGAGTTGTTAGATAGTGGATGAGAGGAAGGTGTGCATACAGTGTACAGTATTCATATTTTAGCAAATTATTGCATCAAGACTTTCAGAGGCTCCATGGAGGTAGGGTTTATGTCTGTTTTGTTCACATCCATATGCTTTGGTCTTAGACTGCATTGCCGGTTAAGTGCCACTGGGGTCAGCCAGCCGTGGATGCAGGAGAGGTGGTGGATAACAATGGCGCAGACACCAGCCCAGGAAGGAACTGGACTTCAGCTGTGAGAAAGCTGTTCTGAAAAGCTCTGTTGTCACCCTTTGACAGCTCAGCCTTGACCTTGTGTTTGAGAAACACTGCTTCGAAATGCTTTTATGTTAGCTTGGGTACCACAGTCCTTGCTTGTTGTGGGCAGGGCAGAGGAGCTGCCTACAAGTGACTGCCTCTGGGTGGGTAGTCAGCATCGTTCTTTATGTATAGGCAACCTAGTTACCACTTACGGGCTGTTTTGAAAGCTTATTATTTTTTTAAGCTTAATTTATTTGAATGGCAAAGTGACAGAGAGAGGGAGAGGGAGAAAGAGGGAGAATCTCCCATCAGTTTGTTGATTCTCCAAATGGCTGCAACAGCCAGATCTGGGCCAGTATGAAGCCAGGAACTCCATCCTGGTCTCCCACGTAGGTGGTAGGGGCCATCATGCACTGCCTTCCCACACACATTAGTAAGAAGCTGGATTGGGGCAACTGGGACTCAAATCAGTACTCCAGTATGGAATGCAGATATCACAAGCAACAGCCTAACCTTAGCCCCAAAATTTACTTTTTTAAGTTTCATCTTATAGGAAAGAAAGGGAGACTGAGACAGATGGACAGAGAGAGCTTCCATGTATTAGTTCACCCCCCAAATACCCACAACAACCACAGGTAGGCCAGGCTGAAGCCAGGAGTCAGGAATGCAGTCTGAGTCTCACAGGTGGGTGGCATGGATCCAGTTGCTTGAGCCATCAACTACCACCTCCTAGAGTGCATATTAGCATAAGTCTGGAATCAGAAGTGAGCCAGAACTGGAACCGGGGACTCCAGTATGGGTAGTGAGCATCCCAAGTGGAGTTGTAAACAACTGTGCAAAATGCCCCCCGTTTCTTGACTTTTTTGTAATGTTTTTTCACCCCTGGTCTCGAGAGCAAGACCGTGGGAAACAAATTTTTAAGTCCCTATCTCACAGACAAGTGGAAGAGGAATTGCTCGCTTATCAACCCCACCGCCTGGCCCCGACCCAGAGCTGTCGGTGAGCATAGCTGGGAGATGAGGCCACAAGCTCTGTGGGCGCTGAGCAGACGCGCTCTCACGCCCTGTTCCCCTGGCACTGGACCAGCGGAGGCACCTCCCTTCTGCTACTGCACTTCCCGGGAGGGCCGGCCCAGATCTGCCGCACACTTCTCCCGACCCTGGCAGCCACCCCCGCGAGCTTGGCAACGGCTCTTCGCGGAGGAACCAGGGGGAGAGGGGTTCCAGGAGAGGTCAGGGCCCTGGCGTACCCCTAGAGGCTGTTGCAGTAGACAAAGGTGTCTCAGATACTCAGTCTGCTGTCATGATTACCCTCCCTGTGCCCTGCAGTGGCTGACCGTGCTATCAGTGGCCTCCACTCTCAGATCCCCTAGATGTCTTCATGAGAATAAAAAGTGAGCCAATGCCAAGTCAAACTCACAGCACGGAGATTCTGACGGCCACTGTTGTCCGTCAGCTCGCTAATGGCCAAGGCAGGATGGTGTGTGTGGCAGGGCTAACGCTGGACAGTCTTTGGCAGAATCTGCGGGAATTACTCGGGATGTGTTCACGAGTGGGGAGTTTAGAATAGGGTAGCAGTAGTGAGGTAAATTAGCATCCAGGAAGCAAGGTGGGGAGGGGCTTCTCTGTACAGGTACTGGCTGTGGAGGTCCTGCAGGGGAGCTGTGTGGCTGGTGCCACCCTAGGGGACAGTGACTGTGCTGTTGGTGGGTTGTGGTGGAGGATGGGCAGCGGCTGGTTGAATAGGGAGTTCTTGCACAAGCTGAACTGTCAGGATGGACAGATCCAGCCCTGGGTCTGGAGGCCACGGGGGGTGGGATTTGAGTGGTCAGACATACTCTGTAGATGAAAGCGACATAGCCAGAATACCAGAGACAGTGTGAAGGGAAAACACATTTGCAAGCTGGTAGACAAGGAGCAGACCTGTCCACTGCCTTCAGACAGTGCCTGGACAGTGTGCAGTGTCTGGGGAAGATGAGGAGGCATGTTTTTGTTGTTTTACTTGCTTGAGAAGCAGAGAGAGAGAAACAGCAGCTACAAGCTCACTTGCCACATATCTGCAGTGGCCTAGGCTGGGCTAAGACTGAAGCAAGGCGTCAGGAACTCCGCCAGACGCCCATGTAGCTGACAGGGACGTAACTACTTGAACCGTCACTGCCACTTCCTGAGGTACACAGTACAGGAAGCTGGAACTGGGTATTGGACCCAGGGACTCTGATACGGGACACAAGCAAATCAACTGCTAGGCAAAACACCCACCCTTGAATCCTTTTTATTTATTTATTTATTTATTGACAGGCAGAGTGGACAATGAGAGAGAGAGACAGAGAGAAAGGTCTTCCTTTGCTGTTGGTTCACCCTCCAATGGCCACCGCGGCTGGGGCGCTGCGGCCGGCACACCATGCTGATCCGAAGGCAGGAGCCAGGTGCTTCTCCTGGTCTCCCATGGGGTGCAGGGCCCAAGCACTTGGGCCATCCTCCACTGCACTCCCTGGCCACAGCAGAGAGCTGGCCTGGAAGAGGGGCAACCGGGACAGAATCCGGTGCCCCGACCGGGACTAGAACCCGGTGTGCCGGCGCCGCAAGGCGGAAGATTAGCCTAGTGAGCCGCGGCGCCGGCTCCTTTTTATTTTAAAGACAATTACTCTATCATTTTATTTTGAAAGGCAGACAGAGAGAAGAGGGGGAGCAAGAAAGAAAGAGACAGAACTCGATCTTCTATCCACTGGTCCACTCACCAGAGGCCTGAAGCAGCCAGAGCTAACTGGGTGCACTGCACTCAATCCCAGGGACCCAGCTCCTTGAGCCATCGCCCACTGCCCCGCAGGTGCACGGTAGCAGGATGCTGCTTCCTAAGCGGAGGAGCCAGGCTTCAGACCAGGCAGGCACTCGATGAGAGCGCCCGCCCAGGCAGCTAACCTCTGTGCCGAGCGCCTGCCCCAGCCCCGTTCCTCATGGCAGTGACGGGGTTTGCCCCGCTTGAGGGTCAGCTGGTTTCTGAAGTGGAGGCCAGCGGGAGCTTCCCCGCCTTCCGTAACCACGCTTCGGCAGGGGGTTGCCGTCTCCACTTCCAGAATCCCCCGTTGGCCGGCGCTCCCCGGCAGTCCCCGGCAGTCCCCGGCAGTCTGGGCCGGCCGCAGGTGTGGAAGCAGGAAAGGGAACCGTCTCACTCACCGAGGCTGCTCGTGCTGTTTCTACAACGCAGGTGAAGCCCTACAACGTCTACGTCACGGTCGCCTACCCGCCCGACACAGACACCCCCGGGTTTGCTGAGGAAAACAAAACGAAGGTGAGTGTTTCCGCGTGGCCTCTCAGCTGTCCGTCTGGTTCGCATCCTCCTGGCGGTGCCGAGCGTGGCGCGGGGTTCTCCGCGCTGATCTCGCCTTCCTCTCCTCCCCTCCTTTGAGCTTCCTGTAAATGTTCACTGAACCTGTTTCGGAGCGCTCCATCATCACCTTCGCTCCATCACCTTCGCTCCATCACCTTCGCCTCCCCCGCCCTTGCCCATTCCCTCTTCCCAGAGGCAGTGCTTATTTGAACTCGTTCGGTTAGGTCGCTACTGCATTTTATCAAGATTTGGGAGTTACTTAGGACTTCCCGCCCTGGGCGGAAGCATCGAAGACTCAGATCTGCTCCGCACTCCCGCCTGTCGCCCATCTCTGCTTGAGTCAGCTTCAGCCTGTACCTAAATATGGCTTTACAGACAGCGCGGCGCCGGCCTTTCCGAGCGGACACTTCCTCTCTCGCCTCTCCGTCTCCGTCTGCGCTGGTTTGTGTGTTCCCAGTGAGTTCAGCCCAGGCGGACGCACGAATCTCGGTTGGAAGTAATGTCCCTGAGAGGTTCACAGGTGTTTGTTCATCGACTCAGCCTTCCGGTTTCCAGTAGTCACCCGATGCCGTGTGACTCCCACTCCTTTGGGCAGCACCTATTTTCTGTTTATTTTGGAAGCTCTCAGGCCCTTCTGGTCACTAAGGTACTTTGGATTGGGCGTTCTCATTTCACATCCTTCCACACTCAAAGGAGCCCTTTCTTCAGCCCAGAACTTCAGCTCTGGGGACAGTTTATAAGATTCCTTCTTCGATAATGTGTCTGCATCCACAGTACTCAGGTGTTCTTTCTGGAGTTTGTGTTACTCAGATGTTGAATTTTCTGAACTGATCTACTTTCCCTTCTTTTTCTTTCATTTTCTCTTTATCTTTTTGAGCCATTTTCAAGTTTCATTAACTTTATCTTTTAGCTTTTCCATTGAAATTTTTATTTCTACTGACATGTTAAAATTCCTTGAATACTCTTATCTGAATGTAAATTTCTTAACAGTTTCTTGCCTTCCATGAATTACATATTTTCTCTTATTTCTAAAGATGTTGATTTTTTTTTTTTTAAGATTTATTTATTAGAGTGACAGAGTTACAGACAGAGAGAAGGAGAGACAGAGAGAGAGAGAGTTCTTCTATCTACTGGTTCACTCCCCAGATGGCCACAACAGCTGGAGGTGGGCCAATATGAAGCCAGGAGCTTCTTCTGGGTCTCATGTGGGTACAGCGGCCCAAGTACTTGGGCCATCTTCCACTGCTTTCCCAGGCCATAGCAGGGAGCTGGATTGGAAATAGAGCAGCCAGGACTTGAACTGATACCCACATGGGATGCTGGCGCTGCAGGCAGAGGCTTAACCTACTGTGCCACAGTGCTGGCCCCTGGGCTTAAAAAAAAAAAGATAATTTATTTATTTATTTGAAAGGCAGATTGACAGAGACTGAAAGAGAGGGAGAGGTCTTCCATCTACTGGTTCACTCTCCAAGTGCCCCAAACCACCGGGGCTAGTCCAGGCCAAAGCTGAGAGCCAGGAAATCTATCTTGGCCTCCCTCTTGGGTGCAGGAACCCAACTATATGGGCATCATCTGCCCTTTCCCAGGCACGTTAGCGGAAGCTGGATGAGAAGTAGAGGTGAGGCTCAATCCCAAGCACTCCAGTGTGGGATTTGGGCAGTGGCTTAACCTGCAGCACCACAGTAGCCACCCCTCATTCTGGGCTTTTGGTCTCATTTATTTTTGTTCTTTTCTCCTGGATTTGACATTTTCTTCTGTCTCCTGCATTATGCATGTCCTCTAAGTTTCTTTTTCTCTGTTGTTATTTTAGGCATTGCTGTTACGTCTGGTGATCCTTGGTTGTCCATAGTTAAGGCAGGTGCACTAACGTGCGAGTGGAAACACTGGCTTCTCCACGTTCTCTTAGCCATAGGGTGGGCAGGAGGGGCTCCAGCTGTTTCATTAGCAGATTCCCCCCAGAGGCATCGGCCCACAATTTCTAATGACTCAGCTTGTCAGGGAGGAATCATTAGTCTCCTGCCTCTGGGAGAACTACGACCAGCTCCAAATCGTGAGACCCAAGCAGGTCAGGAGGTCTGGGAGGCTCACCACTCAGCGCCAGCTTCTGCTTAGTTTTTCTGTTTCCAGCAAGGCGCCTCGTAACTGCTCAAGGAGTGGACATCAGTGTTCTAGAGTTAACTCTCTGATTAATGAACTGCTAATCTTCTGCCACTGTAAGGGAGAAGAGTTGGAGTCAGGTGACTGGGTTTCCAAAGCACTCATCGAACCCAGACACGTAAATGACTGCCAGTCATCTGGGCTGAACGCGAGCGTCACGCCTTGTTTGCTGGAACGTCCCCTTTGCCTTGACACACAGTTGTGGCTCTCTGAGCAAACAGACAAGTAACATGGGAAGAAGGGAATCAACCAGAGATTCTTTCTCCTTTTTAGATTCCCCATTGCTTCTCTTGTATAGTAATGGTGTAAATCTTCATAGCATAAAAATTGACATTTGTTTCATGTTCAGTATACTCGCAAAAACGACGTTTATGATTTAGAGGCTCTTTTACCTGTTCTCTTTGGTTTTGCCTCTTAAAATTAGTGCTATTTCAAAGAAGTAAACTTAAGCTGAATGAGCAGAGATCTGCTAGACAGATTTGTGACATTTGGTGCAGTGTGAAGCCAAAGCTGACCAAGGGTGATGGCTTTTCTGTTAAGATTTGATTTTGATGTCAGACTGGGTTTTTTCCTCAGGTAAAATTTTGAGCCAACTTCTTTGGGAGAAAAGAAAATTTCTGCATTGATCTGTGGGCTCTTTAGGGGGCGACATAGTGCTTTTAAATCTCATGAGTATTTAGAACCTAGAAGAATGAATTGCACTACTTTCCAATGGATCTTTCTCTTTATCCCGTTTTTCTTTCTTTTTTTTTTTTTTAATTTTCTTTTATTTATTTATTTGAAAGGCAGAGTTACAGAGAGAGAGGGAGAGACAGAGAGAGGTGTTCCATCTGCTGGTTTACTCCCAAAATGGCCACAACAGCCAGGGCTGGGCCGGGCCAAAGCCAGGAACCAGGAGCTTCAAACAGGTCTCCCACATGGCTACAGGGACACAAGAATTGGGCCATCCTTCGGTGCTTTCCCAGGCGCATTAGTAGGGAGTGGGATTGGAAGTGGAGCAGCTGGGACTCAAACTGGCACCCATATGGGATGCTGGCACTGTAGGCTATGGCTTGGACTCACTGTGCCACAGCGCCAGCCCCTCTCTTTTGTTTTTTAGTTTATTTACTTGAAACGCAGAATGACAAAGAGAGAGAGATTTCCATTCACTGCTTCACTCCCCAAATGCCTGCAACGGCTGGTGTTGGGTCAGACTGAAGCCAAGAGCTTGGAACTCCATCTGGGTCTCCCTGGCAAATAAAATTTAGTCTCCTATAGCCTAGGGCTTCAGTTTGAGATTTCTGATTGAAACTCCCTTTGAAAGAATTTTTGAGCATACATGTGCCACAGTGCTGAAGGCCAGGATTGAGGCTGCCCCTGCCCAGGGCCGCAGCTCTCTCCCCATCAGTCATCTCCTGGCTTAGGAGTTTGGTCAGAAAGGAAGTGCTGGTCACATGAGCAGATTTGCTTTAAACACGGGGTCTAGATCTGCTGCGACACCATAGGTCAAGTGTCTGGCCAGCAGTGGAGTCAAAGGGGGGCGTTACTAAACTTGGATTCCATGGTGCACTCTCTGGCCATGACGGACCTCTGAGGAGCCGAGACCACCCAAGTCCTACACAGAAGTGAGCTCAATTTTATACAGTAACCAGGTAGACACTGATTTAGAATCCAAAGCTTATTCTAAACATAGGAATCTGCTCAAGGGTAGAAAGTTAGGATTATTTGAAAATCATCAGGGGAACTGTAAGAATCATTATTTTTTTAAAAGTAATGGGCAATAGGCTGGTGCCACGGCTCACTTGGCTAATCCTCCGCCTGCAGTGCCGGCACCCCAGGTTCTAGTCCTGGTTGGGGCACCGGATTCTGTCCTGGTTGCTCCTCTTCCAGTCCAGCTCTCTGCTGTGGCCCGGGAAGGCAGTGGAGGATGGCCCAAGTGCTTGGGCCCTGCACCTGCATGGGAGACCAGGAGGAAGCACCTGGTTCCTGGCTTCGAATCAGCGCAGTGTGCCAGCCGCAGCGTGCTGGCCGCAGCGGCGTTGGGGGGTGAACCAACGGAAAAAGGAAGACCTTTCTCTCTGTATCTCTCTCTCACTGTCTAACTCTGCCTGTCCCAAAACAAACAAACAAACAAACAAACAAAACAAAAAAAAAGTAATGGGCAGTAGTGGTGTTAATATGTACATTTTTTTTTTCAATTTTAGCCTTTGGAAACTCGACTTATTTCAGAGACCACATCTATTTGCAAACCAGAACAGGTTGCCAAACAAATTGTCAAAGATGCCATAGTAAGTAAAATTCTTTTTTGTTTTGTGTACTACCATTTGAAGTTCTGGTTGTTGAAGGATTTATTTCAAAACAAAAATTATAATTTTTTAATCAGATTAATTATATCCAGTATTGGACTCTACTTTTCTTCCCTTACATACTTTGTTGATTCCATATTAATGTATGCTCCTGTAGCTAATTAGGAATAGATTTACCAGTAAGAATGTCTGGGAACTTTGGTTCTTTGTAAAGAAAATCAGTCCTATGGTATGTAAACAATATTAACACTATATAACACTATGGTACATATACAATATAAACACACAATATATACTATATTTTCTTTTTTTTTTTTAAAGATTTTATTTATTTATTTGAATGTCAGAGTTACACAGAGGGGAGAGGCAGAAAGAGAGAGTCTTCCATCTGCTGGTTCACTCCCCAATTGGCCACAATGGCTGGAGCTGCACCGATCCGAAACCAGGAGCCAGGAGCTTCTTCCAGGTCTCCCATGTGGGTGCAGGGGTCCAAGGACTTGGGCCATCTTCCACTACTTTCCCAGACCATAGCAGAGAGCAGGATTAGAAGTGGAGCAGCCAGGACTCGAGCCGGTGTCCATTTGGGATGTCGGCACTGCAGGTGGCGGCTTTACCTGCTATGACACAGCCGGCCCTATACAGTATTTTCAGCATATACTATATATAGTATTATATGCACATACATACACTATATGCTGTATTTTCAGTTTTAGATCTTTTTAATTGCCAGGCTCATTGACTAAGGGTTTTCTTACCCCTTCTTTCTTGCCAGCATCATTTCCCCATAAGTGAAATAATTAGAACGCCTGCTCGCCTGCTGGGCCGCCATCCAGTCATCTCAGCTGACATGCCTTCTCGGCTTCTGAGTTTACTGGGAACCAAAAAATGGTGCCTTTACACATCCTGTGCTATTTTGTAGAACAGCAGGATATGTGGCCCATGCGTTTTGACAACATTCTTATTAACCCACATGCAGAAAAAGAGACATTCCCGAGGGTGCCTGGGAGTCATAATCCCACACTGAATTTGGAAAAATCTTTAGGACCACTGAAATGAAGGCATCAGCAAGGCATCAGTATGCCATGTGGCTGCCTGGAAGTAGCCAAGTAGCGTTGTATGAGTCTGAACTGAGCAGAATAAAAGAAATAATGAATTCTGTTAAAATGATTACAGATGTGAAGAATTGTGCCATCACATTAAAAGGCCTGGGAAGATTGTACAAGTGGCCCAAGGGAGACTTTGTTTTCTGCTTATCTCAAGTCAAAGCAAATACACTGCTGCTTTTTAATTTTAGTTTATTTACTGGGGGGAGGGGGTAGAGAATGTACTACCATCCACTGGTTCATTCCCTAGATGTCTACAACAACCACACTGGAGCCAGGGTCCTAGAGTCAGTCCATGTCCCCCAGGTGGGTGGTAAGGACTCAGCTACTTCAGCCGTCCCCAGTGCCTCTAGGGTGTGCGTTAGTGGGACTCTGGTCTCAGGAGCCAGAGCCAGGTACAGAACCTGGCACTCCAAGGTGAGATGCAGTGTCCTAACTAACTGGCATCTTAACCATTAAGCTAAATACCTGCTCCCCACTGTACTTTTTAGTGATCCTACATTGCTCTTCATATTTTGGTAAGATCAATTTAGTCTGAGGGCTTTCAAACTGTTTCTTCCCTTGACCATTTTACACTATTAGAAGTGGTTGACAACCCCAGAGAACTTTTATTTATGGAGGTTGTTAAACGTATCAATATCTGCCATATTAGAAGGTAGAAATTATGTAATTTTTGAAGTCAGTTATGAATTAATTTAAAACTGACAATAATAAGCCCATTACATTTTAATGTGACATATATACAAATATTTTTAAAGATTTATTTATTTATTTAAGAGGCAGAATGACAGAGAGAGGGAGAGACAGAGAGAAAGGTCTCCCATCCACTGGTACACTCCCCAAATGGCCACATGGCTAGAGCTGGGCCGATCCGAAGCTAGGAGCCGGGAGCCTCTTCTGTATCTCCCAAGTGGGTGCAAGGTCCCAAGCACTTGGGCCATCTTATACTGCTTTCCCAGGCCATCGGCAGAGAGCTGGGTCAGAAGAAGAGCAGGCTCCCCAGTGCCCATATAGGATGCCGGTGCCTCAGGCAAGGCTTAGCCTGGTACACCACAACGTTGGCCCCTAAAGTTATTTGTTTTTTTAAAACAAAACTTCAGTGAGAAGCGTGGTATTATTTTATATTTTCAGTGGTCTTTTTTAACGTCTGTTCATGGAAGACAGCTGGATTCTCTTAGCTGCTTCTCCATTCAAGCTGTTTTGATTGAAGAATCTGAAAGAAACCTGGCCTTACCAGACATGTAGTTAAGGGGTAGTACTTTACTAAGCTTTTCAGATAATTATGGAGATAATTTTCTTTTTTGATATTAAACCAAAATTTGACAAATGATACTTTCTTAAATGTTAGTTGCAAATCCATTGGATACCATATCAATGAAGTTTTTGTTCTCAGTGACATTAAAATCCATCAGTCTGTCTTGGACTTTCAATGAATCTTTTACTCATTCATGATTTTGTATTAGTCACTTGGAAAATATGGTTTCACTGAGTTATCAAAAAAATTTATGGGGCCCACGCTGTGGCATAGAAGGTTAAGCCTCCGCCTACGGTGCCAGCATCCCATATGGGCACCGGTTCTTGTCCTGGCTGCTCCACTTCAGATCCAGGTCCCTGCTGGTGGAAAGGCAGTGGAAGACGGCCCAAGCTTTTGAGCCTCTGCCACTCGTGGGAGCCCAGATGAAGCTCCTGGCTCCTGGCTTCAGTCTGGTCTTGCACTGGCTGTTGTGGCCATCTGGAGAGTGAACTAGTGAATTGCAGATCTCTCTCTGTCTATCCCTCTGTCTCTCTAACTCCAACTTTCAAACAAAATAAATATTTTTTAAAAGCACATATTTTCATAGATCTGAATTTTCTGAAATCTGAGATCTGAAATATCAGATTTTAACATTGACTGCAAATGTGGCTGTTTTTCTTGAAGTGAATTCTCATTTCATTTTCTGTAAATCTGCCACGTACCCAATTTCGAATAACTACAGTTTCCTGCCCATGATTCTTTCATATAAAAAACAGTGTTCCAGGAGCTGGTGTTGTGGCTCAGCAGGGTAAACCATTGCTTGGACGCCCACATCTCCAATCAGAGCATGGTTCGAGTCCACATACTCTGTGTCTGACACAGCTTCCTGCTAATACACTGGGGAAGGCAGTGGCTGGCAGCCCAAGTACTCGGGTCCCTGCCACCCATGTGCAACACCCAGGTAGAGTTCCAGTTACTGATTTTGGCCTGGCCCAGCCCTGCCTGTGAACCAGTGGATGGAAGATCTCTTTCTCTGTCACTCTGCCTATCAAATAAAATGAGTCTTTTTTGAAAAATGGGATCCCAAGAACAAAACCTCAAGTTTGGCTCTTGACTTGAGCAGCCGCCATGTGGGGGTTTTCCTTCACATCAACCATTCCAGGGTCTGCACCTCAGCAGAAGTCATTTGTGAGTATTTCTCATTTGTCACCCGGGGGAGGGTTGTTTTTTTTTTTTTTTTTTTTTTAATTTTTTTTTTTTTTTTTTTTGGACAGGCAGAGTGGACAGTGAGAGAGAGAGAGACAGAGAGAAAGGTCTTCCTTTGCCGTTGGTTCACCCTCCAATGGCCGCCGCGGCCAGCGCGCTGCGGCCGGCGCACCGCGCTGATCCGGTGGCAGGAGCCAGGAGCCAGGTGCTTTTCCTGGTCTCCCATGGGGTGCAGGGCCCAAGCACCTGGGCCATCCTCCACTGCACTCCCTGGCCACAGCAGAGGGCTGGCCTGGAAGAGGGGCAACCGGGACAGAATCCGGCGCCCCGACCGGGACTAGAACCCGGTGTGCCGGCGCCACTAGGCGGAGGATTAGCCTAGTGAGCCGCGGCGCCGGCCTTTTTTTTTTTTTTTAACTTTTATTTAATAACTATAAATTTCCAAAGTACAACTTTTGGATTATAGCAGATTTTCCCCCTATAACCTCCCTCTCACCCACAACCATCCCATCCTGCACTCTCTCTCCCATCCCATTCTTCATCAAGATTCATTTTCAATTATCTTTATATACAGAAGATCTACTTAGTATTTGCTAAGTAAAGACTTCAACAGTTTACATCCACACAGACACACAAAGTACAGAGCACTGTTTGAGTAGTAGTTTTACCGTTAATTCACATAATACAACACATTAAAGACAGAGATCCTACATGGGGAGTAAGTACACAGTGATTCCTGTTGTTGATTTAACAATTGACACTCTTATTTATGACGTCAGTAATCACCTGAGACTCTTGTCATGAGCTGCCAAGGCTATGGAAGCCTCTTGAGTTCACCAACTCTGATCTTATTTAGGCCATATTCAAAGTGGAAGTTCTCTCCTCCCTTCAGAGAGAAAGATACCGCCTTCTTTAATGGCCCGTTCTTTCTGCTGGGATCTCACTCACAGAGATCTTTCATTTAGGTCGTTTTTGTTTTTTGTTTTTGTTTTTGTTTTGTTTTTGTCTTGGCTTTCCATGCCTGAGAAACTCTCATGGGCTTTTTAGCCAGATCTGAATGCCTTAGGGGCTGATTCTGAGGCCAGAGTGCTGTTTAGGACATCTGCCATTCTATCAGTCTGCTATGTATCCTGCTTCCCATGTTGGATCATTCTCTCCTTTTTAATTCTATCAGTTAGTATTAACAGACACTAGTCTTGTTTATGTGATCCCTTTGACACTTAATCCTATCATTATGATCAATTATGAACTGAAACTGATCACTTTGACTAGTGAGATGGCATTGGTACTTGCCACCTTGATGGGATTGAATTGGAATCCCCTGGCACGTTTCTAAGTCTACCATTAGGGGTAAGTCCGAGTGAGCATGTGCTGGGGTTTTGAACACATGTCCTCAAGAGCTGAGATTTAATAAAATGATGAATTCTCCTTCTGCACAAAGAACACTTTAAAGCAAAATTGCCATCTTTTTTTTCATTTTTACAGATGTTTTTCAGTTGTTACTTTCTTTGTGTGTTTATAACTGCAAGTGGAGGTAACAATGACTAATCGTGCACTCTGGCTGGACTACTGCGGTTTGAGCCAGTGTCCCATCAGCTTTGCCTGGTGCAAATGTCACTGATGAAAAAGGCAGTTCATATCTTAGTAGCAGTATGACAGCTGTGTCTCTGGGACCCCCTGCAACAGTCCCAGAGACCCCCCCAGAAGTCTCTGGGTCTTGTTTTGAGAACCACCCATCTGGCAAGGTCACAGGTCCATTTATAAGCTCTGAAAAATATGCCTTGTTACGGACTTCCCGCTTCTAAAGTGAACAGACACGCTTCCTTGTTGCTGCTGTGTTGAACTGAATCCTTCCCCTTCGCTGTGATCCCCTCTCTGCCTTCTCTTTCAGCAAGGGAACTTTAATAGTTCGGTTGGCTCTGACGGGTACATGCTCTCGTCCCTCACCTGTGGGATGGCTCCAGTGACTTCCATTACTGAAGGGCTCCAGCAGGTGAGCTCCGCCTGGGCCGGCAATCAGTCGATGGATGGGTGGATGGACAGATGGATCAGACGAAAACTGCCTCTCGTGCAGCCTGGATGAGAAAAGGCTAAAAGTAGACTAAATAACTCTCTTTGAGAATAAGAAGAATTTTTCCCATACCATATTAGCTTTTTCTCTAACAGACTTGTAAATAGGCAATTTGTTTTGAGTCCTTCCATATTTGAAAATGTTGCTCTTTCTCCTTAGAACTCCATGCCTTTTCAGAATGCCTTTGCCTTTAGGGTTGCTTTAGTGAGGACCTTGTCGGGCAAAGGGTGGAGGTAAATGGATATGGCTCATTGCTGTCTTGACCCTGGAATGGTAGTTACTTCTCCCATGATTTTCTTCCTAATTAACAGATACACTCACTGAGGGCAGAGACTGTGTCTTTTTCACCACAGTATTCTCAGCACCTAGTGCACAGTCTCACGTTTTGTGTTCAGAACATAAGTCTTAAAGCAAACAAGGGCCTCGGTTGCAGTTTGGATATTTGGGTGCTGGAATGGATCTCCCCTGGTTCTTCCTGAGTATTTAGGGCCACTGAGAATCCCTGTTTTGTTCTTTTCACAGTTTTTTTTTTTTATTTTTTTAAAAAAAGATTTATTTTATTTATTTGAAAGAGAGTCACAGAGAGAGGTAGAAACAGAAAGAGGTCTTCCATTTGCTGGTTCACTCCCCAGATGGCCACAACGGCCGGAGCTGTGCCAATCCAAAGAGGAGCCAGGAGCTTCTTCCAGGTCTCCCACATGGGTGCAGGTGCCCAAGGACTTGGGCCATCTTCTGCTGCTTTCTCAGGCCACAGCAGAGAGCTGGATGGGAAGAGGAGCAGCTGGGACTCGAACCAGCACTACTATGGGATGCCCGGAACTTCAGACCAGGGCTTTAACCTGCAGTGCCAAAGTGCCGGCCCCTCACAGTTTGTGTTTATTAATTGGAGGATATTTGTTGTGATACAGAGCACATGAACTCTATTCTCAGGACCTACACTTACCAAGGTTGTGTTGTGCGTATCCTTGGAGCAGATCAGAAGATGTGTGCAAAAACAGTTTGCTAGAGACCCAAATACCTTGAAAAGAATCAGCATCTTGCACCTCTGAGTGAGCTGAAAGGTCTCTCTCTGTCTTGCAGGTGGTCACCATGGGCCTTTTCCGCACGATTGCTTTGTTTTATCTCGGGAGTTTTGACAGCATAATCCGCCGCTGCATGATGCAGAAAGCAAGATCTGAAACTGCAGACAAAACTGCCTAATCCATACCCCTTGGAAGAAGACTTGTTTCCAAGTAATTCCAACAGCTTGCTGCTAAATGGGACCCAAGGTTTGGCCTGAAGACACTTCCATGTTGTTTTTGAATGTGTGAGATTGGACCACTGGTCTTCAGAAACCTGGCTGAAAGTGAGGGGGTCGAAGGCCAGCTCCAGAGAGTGTCGTGAACACTATGCAAACCTGGCATGGGAGACCATCGGACTGTCTGGGCTCCAGGCTGGACAGGTGGTGCTGGGAGAACCAGCAGCAGGTGAACAGGGTAAAGTACAGGATTTCAGAATGATCATTTAAATGTTTTGTATTTATTCCGCTTCTGCCCCCAACCATACCCCAGAGAGAGACCAGGTCCAGAAATATACTTAATGGCACAAAGAAATCTTGAGGACTTTTTTAAACCTTCCATGAAGGCAGAGTATGGATTACTGGGGTTTTGCTTTTTTTTCCACCTGTTTTTCACTTGGTCTGTTTTGTTGGAAAAGAGTTTTACACATCACTTATGAGTGAACGCGGCTGACACCTAGGTGTTGTACTTGGGACTCACTCTGCTGCAGCTGATGGAAACTCGGGGCTTCTCTCTCTCTTTGATCCCACTAAGCTCCCGGGGGATGAGAGAGGGCACTGCGGTGAAAGGTAAGGAGATTAATATTTTCCAGTAGGGAAAACAGTGCTTTCTTGTCTTCTTTAGACTCAGATGTTTGGGAACTTTTCATTTTTCATTCGTGGGGAAAGGCAGCCTCCTTAAATGTTTCTGAAGAGAAATAAAAATCTTAGAAGCTTAAAAGTTTACAACTTCTTCAGTAGCCATGCTGATCTGAAGTCCACTCATTCTATTTTAGCATCTTCTTATTCCTCCCATCTCTTCCTTCCCAATTCTGCTTATCTGGCTGTTAAGATTTTTGTAAGGGAAAAAAAAAGAAGAAAAGAAAAAAAGAAGGCCAGCTACAACTTTTTGACTTGACTTTTTAAATTAATTCTTGAATTAATTAAAACAAGTGAAAACATGACAAAGTGTGACATTCTTCTTGTAGCCAATCTGTAGCTTTCAGAGAAGACTCTTGATGGTTCATGTAAATTGTACTCATTAGGGAAAGAAGACAAGGCTGGTTTTGAATATACTCGTTTTGGAAATCAGATGATCACCTGTTCTTTCTGCGACTCGGCCCCCAACTCTGAGGGCATGACCTTCGGGCCACATGTCCAGGAAGCCACTCTTTACTCTCACAATAGGACGTGTCTTCAAAAAGTTCATGGAAAATACGTATTGGGAATAAACAATGTGTGGATTTCAAAAGCGTTTGCACCAAAATAAACAGCTTTTAATTCCACTTTTTTCCACGAACTTTGTGAAGTCCTCTCATCTAGCCCTGGAAATCCTCTCGGCTCCATGAATGTTCCCAGGTACAGGGACCTCTTGTCCATATAGGGGATTTCTACAGCAAGTGCCTGAGATAGGTTTTAGCCAAATTCCCTGCTCCTCCAGTTACGCGTATGCACACCTCTGACTTAAGAAAGTTACCTCTCTGTGTGTGACCCCTCCTTCTCACCCACACAGCAGTGCATTCTGGTTCACTTCGGCGAGAAAAAGACCTCTGCTTTTGAAGAAGAAACTTTTTTATTGTAAAATAAATAAATAAATGCTCAATAGAAGATGGAAACCTGAAAATGATAGCAAGCCTTTTATAAACTTGAGTTTTTGAAGCTTTTGAATTTAAAAAGACTTAATTTTTAGATAGTAAAATGTTTAATGGCTTAAATCCATGTTATCTTTTTATCAAGATCTGAGAAGGACATATTTTAAATACTGGTAAATACAGAAGAAATTATTACTTAATATATAAATTGCCCGGAATGACTTCATCACAGTTTACGGGAGTAGGTTGATGCCAAAATGGTTTTATAAACCTCTCAGCCTTATTTAGCCAAAGTTTGTGACTGCTGGGCCACAAAAATGGAAATATGGCTCTACCTTTGTAGTTTGCAGAAAATAATTACATTAATATCTTTTTTTTAAAGTAAATGTTCCTTGAATGTTGACACCTTCTACTACTGGTCTGTACATATTGAGGTCTATCCATGATGGTTTCTGATTCAATGAAATTAATATTCAGCAATTTTTCAATATACATTTTTTCCAGGTATCCTCAGAGAGAGTGTCTGTGGGCAGTCTGCTGCTTGGATGAATTTTAGAGCCCCTGTTCTGTGGTAGGAGGTACAGTCCCTAGCCTGGGTTAGGCTCAGGCTGAGAGATTTTGTAGAGGTCATAATGTCTTGGAAACAGCTTCTGTGTCAGAGAGGTTAAAGGTCCACAGTCCCTTGTCCCAAAAGCCTTCAAAACTAAGTGTGCTTTTCTGAAGTTGATGCCGTAATTGAATTGGGAGCAGCTGCTGGGATCACTGTGGTCATCATTATGCCACTTCACGGGACTGCTTGCTACTTCACCTGGGTTCGTTCCAAGCACTGCCCCAGACTCTCTGAAGGTATTCTGTAATACCCAATATGCTTCCTAAGACCTCGTTAAAATCCAACCAGCTATGAATTCTGATACGCATCTGGCCCAAAAGGTCTGGAATAGGGGATTTGTAGACTTTTAAACTGCCTCACACAATGGTCCAACTTTATCCAATACATGAAAATACTAGAAGGAAAATTTTCCTTTTTTATCTTTTTTGGCTCAGTTCTTATGCAACTTGTTTCTCTGCTCAGGGGAAGAGAGCAAACAAGCAAAATTCCCAAGTCCGATGGCTAGGGAGACGATCCACTTTGTCCTAGGGATCACACTGATTGGGCACCATCTACTTCCACCCAGAGGCGGAGAATCTTGCCCACGCCAGGAGAACGTTAATTACAGTTCCCTTGCAACATGAGAGAACTGCGTGAAGCTCAGTTCTGAAGTGCCTCCTCTGCTGGGTTTGGCTGCACTATTTCACTGTAATGCTTATTTGTAAGGATATTCATTTAAATAACATTCAGCCACGGAAATTCCAAAGTGTGTTCTAGGACCCTTCATAATTGAAAAGGGTATAGAAAGCAATCCTCGTTCCTTTTTACAAAAACAAAATCATGAAATTGTCCTTTCCTTTATATATTTTAACTTAATCACTTGCATAGTTGAAAAGAAAGTTTGATGCTGTTATGCTCTCTTTACATTAATACTTACATATATTTAGCTATAAATCTTTATCTAGATCTGTTCAACCATCTATTATAGAGTCTTACAACTGAAACCTTGAGGGACTATTTCTGATATTTAGATGATAAAAGCATTTTGGTAAAAGTTGTTTCAATTCCAAGAATTGTATGTTTGTCTCTTTCCAAAAGAAGGCAATATCATAGATATCTTTTGCTGAATTATATCACCATTTAGTACTATTACATCATGTTCCAATTTAAGCACACCTCACCCGAGATCACTTTTAAATATTGGTACTTTTTGACATAAGATGCTTTGTATCTTTCTCATTTCCTCTAGTTCTAACAACGCAGCTTTAAAAAGTACTTGCTAACTCGGACCTTCGGGATTCTGGAGTAAATCTTGCTGTTCAGATTACAGTTCAGTGCGATGACTGTGGGTTTGATATTTGGAAGAAGCGATGGTAGCAATTATATTTTACATTGGCTTGATGTGAAAACTGTAAAGACATTTTTAAATTGATAAAAGTGCACCTGGCTATTTTGATACATTTTAGAACTTGTGTTTGCTACTTGAGACGCTTTTGTGGCAGAATTGTAACCTAATTTTCATATCTTGTATTTCTGAATCACAACAAAAATAAATGGGGAACAAGCTTTACAGACTTGAAAACTTTTTTTCTAGAATTTCACTTTTTAAGGAGACCACTTAAGCAAAGCGCAAACGTCTAAAATTGTCCTGACTTTGCATCCTAAACATTTTCACATTTCTATCATTTTTAAAAATTAATTTTTCCAGAATATGTACTTGCTATTCTGAGCTCTTGTTTCAAATGTTGGATTTATGTGCATGATGTGAGATACAGGAGTAAAAGTTTAGGAAGTGTGAAATTTAGTAAGATTTCTTGATTTCCTATACTTTATTAAGCCTGCATGTTCCAACAATGAGTTATCTCCTGGACTGTGAAGAGTGGTATTATTTTCCAAGAGTGATTCGTAAAAGAATGTGCCTTGATACTTGTCAGTTCTTAAGTAGGACAGTTTGATCACATTGAGACTCCTTGCATGTCTTGGTTGATTGGCAAGCCCCACCTTTCTTTAAATTTGAGCAATTTATATACCTAAGTGGCATGTTGTACCACTCCTGTAACTTTCGTATGTGGACATTAAGAAGGTACTGTTCCTTGATTTGCATCCTACTCCTAAATTTATGCCTTCCTTATTCAGCATATGTTTTTTGTATCTCCATATAAGCTTGGAGTCTGAGCACTGCAGATACAATTCTGGGGGAACAATTGGTCCCTGTCTGGTGGTGGCTGCATTTCTTATTTCTTCCATGTCTTCCCTAACTCTCATTCCTCAGATGGGCCTAATGCATTCTCACAAGTCTTCCTATATTTCCTTCTCCAAGTTGTGGCTTCTAAATTCTGTGTTGAAAATATTTGAATACCAAGCACTGTTCCAGTCTGGGAATGCGTCAAGTAAAAATGTAGTCCCTGCTGTCAGATAATTTATAATCTAGTGAGAAAGTCATATGTCAGGAATTACACTATGATTGACAATAGCTTTGATTAATATATCATAACTAACACTGAAAACTTAACAGGTGCCAGTCATTGTTTTGAGTGCTTGACATGTTTTAGTTTATTGAAATCATACACTAATCCCATGGGTAAGTACTATTTATATCTCCATGTTATAAACCAGGGATCAGGCACCAAGAGGTTGAATAACTAGCTCGAGGTCATAGCTACTCAGTGAAGAGGCCAGGACTCAAACCCCTGCTCTTGGTTTCTGAACTCCTAGCCTCTGTACTAAACCATAGTGGTGTAGATGTAATCCTAAGGATGCCCAGGAGAGTCAGGGATAATTTCACAGAGGAAGACATTCGTGAGCTGAAACTTGAAGAAAGTGTTTGAATTTGTCAGGTGAAATACTGGGTGCACTGTTCAGGGAAGCCAGCAATTATGCAAAGGCAAAAGAGTTCAGAGATCTTGCATATTCCAGAAACCACCAAGAGTCAGTGTGTAGGGCCTTCAAAAACTCAATGGACAGTGTGTGTTATGAAAAAACTGACTTTCAAGAATTTTTGCACCAAAACAAGCATCTTTTAATTCTACCTTTCCATGAACGTTTTCAAGTACCCTTGCATAGCTTCAAGAAGGGAAAGCTGGAAGGGCAGGCTGAGCCCCAAGGTGGCAGGCCCGAGCCAGATCACACTGTAGATCTGTGGATGATCAAGCCTTTGAAGAACTTTGGACTAGCTGGGTTTTAGTTTCAGAAAGATCCGGGTACCCCTTGAAGCTTAGATCTATTGTTGCTGAGTCCTGAGGTCTTGGAGTAAACAATCATCATTATTTGTTTTTTAAAAATACCATATTAGATACCTATTGCAATGGGTTGACTCATGTCACTCTAAAAAACGATGAAGTCCTAACCCCTGCCTCATACCTGTAAATGTGACCTTATTTGAAAATAGGGTCCATGCCGATGAAACCGTGTTAAGATGAAGTCAGTAGGATGGGCCCTAATCCAGTATGACTGATGACCTTATAAGAAGAGGACAAAACAGACCCCCAACACTGAGTACCACGCTGTACCAGAGCCAGAGATGGGGATGCACCTGCTACCCAGGAGATGTCAAGGTTTGCTGGCCACCAAGGAAGCTAGGGAGAGAATAGGAAAGATTCTACTCAGGCAGAGGGACATGGCCCTGCTGACACCTTGATTTTGGACTTCCACCCTCCAGAACCATTGAGAGTAAGATTTCTGATGTTATAAGCCACCTAGTGTGTGATACTTTGTCCCAGCCACCCTAGGAAACAAATACTGTCAACCTTCACTGTTCACTGGCACTTTCTGGAAGATATGCTCTGTGCTCTAACAACATTCGAGAATAAAAGTTACTGCACATAAGAATGTAAACTGTTCACCGAATCCCCTGGATACTATGGTGTTACCCCTTAACTGGTTCTGTAACTGCAGTTTGAATCCATGCAGAGCAATAGACATTTCAAAAATATAAGACAAGTTCCTACTCCTTATTTTATTTGAAGCCCCATGTCATAAAATCTTGAAAGAGAAAAAAAATCACAAGTGAATGTCCTATGGTTTGATGTAAACCAAAAGTAAACATTATTTGTTGCTATTAAACTTGGACAACAGGATGGTTTATCTTGTAGTTCACTGCCTAGTTTTAAAGATAGGTGCTTAATCTTAACATTTTTTGAGGTGTAGGACCTGCCATAATTCATCAAGTGGATGTCTAAGTTAAACTAAGGCCACAACTTGACTTGCTTCCATTTGAAAGAGGCTCCTATGACGAGTGGTTTGAGAGCACAAGCAGAGGACCTGGATGTGCCCTGAGTGAGATGGCATAGAGCAGAAGAGATGTTCTGGGGCACAGGTGAAGTGGGAACAGTGTGACGGGGGCTTATTCACGGGTACTCCAAAAGGTTTATGGAAAACATTTATTGTGATGCATTGTTTTAAAATTGGGGCAGGCAGTAGACCTAGCAGTGCAGATGCCACTTGGGACACATGCATCCCATATTGGACTGCTTAGGTTCGAGCCCTGCCTGTACTCCCAGGTCCACCTTCTGGGTAATGCGCACCCTGGGAGGCAGTGGTGATGACTCATGGGCTTGGGTCCCTACCACCTACCTACGGTGGGAGACAAATTGAGAACCTGGTTCCTGGTTGGGGAGTGAACCAGTGAACGGGAACGTTCTGTCAGACTAATTAATTAATATTTTAAAAATGTTTGAAATCCATGGACTGTTTTATAATGCACCTTTTTTATGAACTTACTGAAGACCCCCGTGTGCATGAGTTTTAACATTTTTGCACCAAAAATAAGCATCTTTTCCATTTGCCACAAACTTCTTGAAACATGCTTTTAGAGTGCTTGTGTCCAAGGTATTAAAGCCAGTGCAAAGAATATTGCACTGTTCATAAGAGTTTAAATGTATAAAATACCAGAAATTATACTAATATAATACTAGCATAAATAATTTGGATGCTTCTGTAGGCCCATAGGTGCTGTAATTTGCAGGGTTTTTTGTTGTTGTTGCTTTTTAGGCAAGCTGCATGGACTACTTGGCTTTACTCTCTATTCATTTTGTTTATGGATTTTTTTCCACTTCCTTTGGAGAAACAGTTGATGTTTTTAACCTAAAATAACCGAAATGATTCTATATTTAACTCTTTGATCTTATCAATTAGTTATCAACTCCTCAGTTAAAAGTCTCTTTGTACCCTCGTTTCCACCAACAGTGTTCACAGCTGGGAAGACTTGATGCATACCTATCTTAGTAGCGTGTCCAGGTTAGAATAATGTTCTTTTTGGGTTTCATAAACTTGGGGAACACTCCTGTTGATGGAAAATGAGCTTTCTGTATAATGCTGTTCAACAGCAACCAGCAGGTGGCGAAAACTGGCAATAAACAGCTTTTTCTTTGCAGCCTGGAGAACCAAGAAGGAAAACACAGGCCTCTCAGACCCTTGATAGGCTCTCCATCCCCTGCATGTTCTGTGCTGGGCCTGGTGTAGAGTCCGCCCAAGGTCAGCCACTGGCTCTTAGGACGGTCTTGGGCAGTGAAGTCCACAGGAATACACTGGAGGGTTGCTGGGGAAGCAGGAGGCACAGATCCGGGATTCAGATCCAGGACTCCTGACCCAGGTCAGTACTCTGCACAACCTCCTCATCAGCCAAAGACAGAGTTAACGTCACAAGGTCAGACCACCAGGGAGTGCCTGCCCTTAAGCTTTCAAGTGCACTCTAATAACCCTGGACTCGGAGCAGAGGGATGATTTAGGTCTTTCAGCGTTCCAGAACATTCCAAGGGAACAGATGTCCAACAAAGTGCAGCACACAGACCTGTCCTGAGCTCAGTCATGGCCCAAGGCCACCTGAAAATCCTTTTTAAAAGGCTCTGTGGAAGTAAAGCAGGAGGCACGTCGGGGAGCTCTTCTTTCCTTGGGAACAGGGCTCCCTCTGCGGAAGTACAGTTTCTTTTCCAGGTCTGTCCGCTAGTTCCTCACTCACTTGTGGGTATTAAAAGCACAAAAGCCCTCAACTCCCCGCAGTGATTTGGGGGGTTTAAGACAAGCTTCCAGGAAGGTTCCTAAACCAGCGCGTTGTGGGCTGTGCCTGCATTTCTACTATCCCTATGAGCAGACACCCAGGTCAGTCTGCCCATGGCCTGCTGAATAAAGGGGCCTCTGCCTCATCTGTCAGAAGAGAGGGAGAAGAATTCTTCCCTTTGTACCTTCTCGCCTGGATCCGGAGAGGTTGGCACACTGGCTGACCGATGTAAAAAAAAAAAAAAAAAGTGCAAATAACCTAGCATGCTTTATTCACTTAAGAATAGAAGCTTTGACTTTAGGGTCGCAATGAGACAGAATAAAGATGAGCTCAGGACACCCGGCATGCGGCCTGCGCCCTCGGTAACCCAGCGTCCCTGTGCGCTCGCACCGGGGCTCCGCTGAGCACGCGGCTTTGCTTGCAGTCAGTAGTTTTGCTGGCCCGGTGCTTTATTTGTCAAAGCTTCGCAGATTAAAATGGTTACGCACGTGCAACAACGCGTGTGTCCCCTCGCCCTTCTCTCCCGGGGGCTCTCCACGAGGACGCATTTGTAAACGTGTCTGCTTGTCCATGCGCGCGCGCGCGCGCGCGGCCGTCGCCCGTCAGGTGCTGCCCTGAATGGCAAAGGTGCAGAGAAAGCCCTGCACGCCGCCCCGCGCCCGGTGCTAACGCAGAGCGAAAAGTGCTCCGGGGAGAGGGCACCCCACCCCCCTCCCGGCCCGTTCAGGTGGCGTCCGGCCTTGGCCTCCGAGCCGGAGTCCAGCCGGTGACCGGCTGCCGTGCGTGAGCGCCTAAGCCCTGCATGGACGCCCGGGAGGCGAGAGGGAAGTAAACACGACTTTCTCAGGGTGGTCTCACGGCTGGGGGTCGGCGAGGGCCGCGGGCTCCCCATGGCGCTGACCGGCGCGCGATGTGCGTGGCCCCGCACCCTCTCCACACACACACACGCCCGGCCCGGAAGGTCCACGCGGCTGCCGGCGCCTCTGCAGCCCTTGTTTTCATGGCGTAGCTCCGGCCCGGCCCGGCCGCGTGCGGCCAGCCCGGCGCCCGTGGCCCACCGGCGGGCCCCGGCGACCCCCGAGCGCAGGCCGAGCCCGCCGCAGGCCCGGGGAGGCCCCTGGCACACCTACCGCGCCGCGGCCGCGCCACCCACCGGCCGGGCCCCGCGGGCGGCCGCCCCGGGCGCGCCCTCCCCAGCCGCGGCCCCGCGCGCCATGTGTGCCCGGCGGGCCCCGGCCGGCCGCGGCGCCTTTAACCGGGGAAGGGGAGCGGGGCGGAGGGGGGGGCCGTCGGGCGGCTCAGAGGAGGGCTCTTTCTTTCTTCTTTTTTTGAATGAACAGTGACGTACGTACAGGAAACCAGTCGGTTTGTGAGGAGAATGAAGTCAGCGGCCAGGCCCCCGCCCGCCCCCTTCCTCCCCGCCCCCGCCCCTCCTCCGCGCGCCGCGCGCCCGCCCGCCGGCCCGCCCGCCCGCCGCTCCCGGGGTCCCCGCCGCGCCGCCGCCGCCGCCCGCGAAGGTGCCCGGGCGCCGGGCCCCCCGCCAGCGGCCGTCAGAGCGCGGAGCTGCCGCACGGCGCGACCGGAGGAGGCGGCGGCCGCCGCCGCCAGCGCCCCGGCGCGGGAGCGGGCGGAGCAGAAAGGGTGCGCAGCCCGGAGGCGGGTGCGCCGGCGGGTGCAGCGGAAGAGGGGTCCAGGGGGGCGAACTTCGTAGCAGTCATCCTTTTTAGGAAAAAGAGGGAAAAAAAAAAATAAAACCCTCCCCCGCTCCCCACCCTGGCCGCACCACACACGGCGCGGGCTCCTCGCGAGGCCGGCGCGTCCTGCCTTCATTGATCCGCAGCTTTTCGGAAAACGCGTCGGCTGCTCTCGGAGTTGAATCAGAAGAGGACCCCGCGCCGGCCGGGCCCCGTCGGCGCCCGGGGCAGAGTCCGCGCCGTGCCCGCGCGGCGCGCGCGCCTGTCAGTGGCCGAGGGGAGCCCGGACGGAGCGCGCTCCGGGGCTCGGGGCCGGATTCCTGCGGATTGACGTTTCTGAGGAGCAGAAACCCGGGGGCCAGCCTGGAGACCCCCCCGCCCCGGGGTGCCTACACCCGCGCCCGCCGCCTCCCGATTCATTCGGAAGTTTCCAAGCGGCTCTCACCCGGGAGCTCCGAAGATTGATGGGATCCTTGCCTTATGCGTTTGTTTTGGTTTTGCAGAGAAGGAAACTGGACAGAGGGTCATGCTGTCCTTTAAAAACACAAGTAAGTTCTTTGCGCAGCAGATCGGGCTCGCGTAACTTTCGGTGGCGGCACTCGAGATGCTAACTCTGAGTGCCTTCGAGTAAATGTGAATTTTCAGGCAGTTGAATGCGTTGTTTTTAGCCGTGTGGCCCGCAGCGTGCATGCCCCCGCTTTCTCTCCGTGTGTGCCGGAGAACGCACCTGAGTTTGGCTTAACCAGGTTTTGTTTTTGTTTGTTTGCCTTTTTTTTTTTTCCAACCTTCTAGCATCACGTAGGGAAAAGACTGGCGTTCACCACGCTTATGAATGATAACGTGCCTCGTGAAACAGAGATCCGAAAGGGATTTGAGTAAAAATCTCCTGCGCCTGCTGCCAACGGGGAAACACCAGAAGCGAGGGCTCCGCGTGACTGAAGACACCCCCGCGCCCGAGGATGCGGCGCGCGCCCGGGAACCCCGCCGGCTTCTGAGCGGGCCCGTGCGGCGGGACGGGGCCGGAGGCACCGCGGGCGCCCAAGGGCAGCATGGCGCACGCCGGGCGAACAGGGTACGACAACCGGGAGATCGTGATGAAGTACATCCACTATAAGCTGTCCCAGAGGGGCTACGAGTGGGACGCTGGGGACGCGGGCGCCGCCTCCGCGCCGGGCGTCTTCTCCTCCCAGCCCGCGCCCGCTGCGCCCCGGGACCCGGCCGCCAGGACCTCGCCGCCGCCGCCGCCGGCCGCCGCGGGGCCCGCGCTCAGCCCGGTGCCACCTGTGGTCCACCTGACCCTCCGCCAGGCGGGCGACGACTTCTCCCGGCGCTACCGCCGCGACTTCGCGGAGATGTCCAGCCAGCTGCACCTGACGCCCTTCACCGCGAGGGGGCGCTTTGCCACGGTGGTGGAGGAGCTCTTCAGGGATGGGGTGAACTGGGGGAGGATTGTGGCCTTCTTTGAGTTCGGTGGGGTCATGTGTGTGGAGAGCGTCAACCGGGAGATGTCGCCCCTGGTGGACAACATCGCCCTGTGGATGACTGAGTACCTGAACCGGCACCTGCACACCTGGATCCAGGATAATGGAGGCTGGGTAGGTGCCTGTCTGGTTGCACGTGAGTCTGGGCTTGCGGTCGCAGGTCCGAGATGCCGTGGCGAGGGTGTGGGTGGACCCCGGGGGCCGGGGCAGACTGCAGAGCCCGTGAGCTAACAGCAGGTGTGTCACTTTCCCTGCTTTCCCTCCCGCGCGCCCTGCAGGAAGCGCACCCTGCCCTCCCAGCTAGGGCAACTGCTTCCCGCCAAAAGTGGTGTGCCAGCCCTGGAGGCTCCCAGATGCTGCCTTTGCGACCCAGTAGGATTTTGTGATGCATGGTCCTGCCTTCCCGTGCTTCTCACACTGGGGCTGCGGAGTCCCCAGCACCACAGTTACGTGGCCTGGGTAGTTGAAATCGCAGGTTTCAGGGACTTGGTGTGGACCAGACACCCCGCACATCCCACGACCACCACCACCCCAGGGCGAGGCCCTGGCAGTCTGCATCCTAAACAGGCACCCCTGGTGGATTTGTCTTTGTCCTAAAAGTTGTAAGCCACCCCATTGAAGAACAGACTCCCCCAGAGGACCAAGAACATGTTTGCCTCACTGGGTAAAAACTGCCCCAGAGGAAGCCCAGTGTAACCCCTTTCCCTGAAGGTCTTAGCTGTGTTTGTGAAGAGGTAAGTGGACGCAGGGAGAGCCGGGGGAGTGTTCACCTGCTGGTCGGGCCGTGACCCAGTGGACACGATGGTGTGCGTTGAAGGGCAGCAGTCTGTGGATGCGCTGCGTCCTCTTGTCAGTGATGGGGTTTGGATTGGCTGCAGACTTTGTGTGCTGTCCCTTGTGTCGCATTTAGAAGTTTCCTGGAGTTTTACCATCTCTTACATTTTACCACCTAGACGCCACATGATTTTGTGGTCTCTGCTTACACACACCACACACACTCACAGAGAAACTTGCAGCTAGGGAAACTATGTAAAGCGTAGAAGAATTGATCTTTAGCTGTGGATTCTTTCATGCGCTGACCAGGGTTGAAGTGATGAGCAGCTGTGACTTTTAAGAACCTTGGTAAGACGCTTTTTCTCCCGCTCCGGGGCGGTTGCTAGATAGAGCTTCGATCCTGTTCACCACGCAGTTGTATTTTTCCATGATGCTCTGGGACTGGGGTGCGGATCCCAAGACTCAACGGTGCTTAATTAAGATTTCCATCTCTTACCTAAAAGGATTAATTTATGAGAAAGTAATCATTCTTGTCTGGAGTTTTGTTAAACTTTGTTTTTAGTCTGAAGAGTTATCTTGGAAGAAGGATGCATTTCTGTGAGCTCTTCTATAGTCTCTTAGGAGAATGGCTCACATTATAGAACCTAATGGGATCCAAAAGCCTAGACGTGACTGCAAGAAGCACATTTCTTCATTTTTGCTCCATTTTTCAAAGTATGCTAATATTAAGGGGCCAAAAAGAGACGGGGCCAAGAAATGTAGGTGATTGATGTGAACATCTGATATTATTTGACCAAAGTTGACAAAATATTGATGCCACTGTTCAATGTTTGAAAGTAAAATTAACTAAAATATCCCAATTTAAATCTCTAAAATTTAATGACTCTTTATGGATTGTTTGTTGAAATCCCACATTATCAGGTCTTTAGTGATTCTGGAGTAATTTGCTAAAGGATGAAAAGAATATTTTTGTTAAGTGTTTAGTTAAGCAGCTGGTTTGATTTTTAATCACCATAACCAAAGAGGAAGGGACTTGTAGACTCCGCAAGGATCATTCTAAAACCAAAGTAAAACTGATTTAATAGGTCTCCTGGTTCCTATTTTTCATAAAAAAAAAAAGAAATCCATATTAAAAAAAAAGTTCTGTCTAGTTGAAAGAAATCCATGGTGGAAACCGCCATGTATCAAGCAAGTTAATAAAGTGGTAGGAAACAGACACATGTTTATGATGGAGATTAAGATAGAACCTTGATGTTTGTTGTTGAGCTGCAGTATGTTAATGTCTCATACAACTGAGGTTTCCTTTTAAATGAGGGCTCACTTTTTCTTCCTTTCACAATAGAGTTTTCGTTGTAGAGCCTATCTTTGTGGTCAACAGGTATCTGAGGTCGATAAATGCACAAGCTACATTTTATGATGCCAAACCACAATGACATTCTGTAGCACATGATAAAAATTTTTTGACAAAACCTCTTACAGTAAAAATAAATCATATAGAAGCACAAATGGCTGATGGTAAAATGTGTAATAGTTTTCAGAGCAACACGTAGATGGATGACTACAGGAAAACAAAGGAATTTGGCAACAAAAAAGAGTATAAATCAGGAAATGCAAACATATGTGGATACTCTGGAATAATAAAAGTGGTAGTATTTGAGAGTTATACATGATTTGCCTATCATTTCAAATGTGTATTATTAATCTAAATTTTTATTTTAAACATTTGGCTTTCAGAAAGACAGGTTTTCCTTACAGTTCACAAAGTCAGGGTTGCATCTCAGACTGTAAAGAAGTCTTAGTGACAATGGTAAAGTTTCACAGAACTGACTTATTTTCTTGACCTGCAGAAATGATTGGCACTGTTGCCAGGGGTCAGTGGATCAGTCAGCCCAACTGCTAAATACCGCACCCAACACTCCAGGCTTCAGACTTGGAGCCACTTTTTCTTCTTTGCTGCTGCAAAATCAGAACCTTCTAAGGCTGGGGGAAACGTCTGCATTCTGTGTTTCGTGACACGGAGAAAGCAGGTCCTTGGAATGTTCAGCCTCTGAGAGATGATCCCAGAAGCTCACAAATTACGTGAAGACTAAAGAAGTAATTGGGTGTGGAGTGGAGTGTGGCTTTATTCCTAAGTCTGAATAAGGCATTGTGTGGCATCCAGAGAAAGGCAGAGGGAGCAGTAGCAGAACAGCAGTTCCAGAAAATGTCTAAGACTTGCTGCTCCAGTGTGGCTCTCAGGCCAGCGGCAGGGGCATCCCCCACAGCTTCCTAGGAAGGCAAAATCTCAGGTTCCAGCCACTGCTGCTGAGTTGGGATCTTTGGCTTGGGTGCCCAGTAAAGCTAGAGATGGGGCTGCCATGATTCCCAGAGGTATCTTTTAGGATGAGTCACTTCCTAGGAGGGATTCTGCAGTGTCCCTTTCCAGGGGCCTCAGGTCCGTGCTGTCACCTGGAATACTGAATATTTCCCTGTTGTCCACTAGAGTGATCCCATCCCAGGAAAAACGAGAATGCAAGGAAGAAGAGGTAGGAGGTTATGTGCTGAAAGCCCAGTGTTTTTCATGGGAGTTACACAATGTGTGTTGGCAGCACCCGTCCCATTGCAGTAAGATGGCTTTTTGAGCTCTGTTGGTTATTATTTAACCCCCTCCTAACACATCTTACATTCCGTAAATGAGTTTGGTGATCTTGTGCCTGCCTTGAGACAGAGGGACTCTTGGCAAGAGAAGGGTTGGGATACGGGCAAGGTGATAGTGAGTGTGAACTGTTGTCACCCTCCAGTCTGGGGAATGTGGTGGCATCCAGCTTCACTCTGAGGAGGGAGTGAGACACAAGCTCCTAGGAGAGTGAGATGGCTCAAGCAAGACACTGAAGGAGGTGGTTTGGCTCCAACCCCTTGAGGGGATGATGGTCCAACTCTTTCTTTTGCTGTTGGTAGTTTAGGACAATGGATGCTTCTGCAGACCCAGCAGAGCTCAGCTCCCCCTTTGTTAGTCAGCAAGCAGTTTTGTCTTTCTTAAGTGTTATCCACGTGCAGCTGAACATTGGATTCACTGGAAAGCGATACGTTTCTCATGCCAGTGACGAATTGCTTGAAAGAAAATAATTTTCCTAGTGGCCGAGTATCAACTACTTATGGCCAATTTTGGCAGCAAAATGATGGGATTAAAAATAGCCTGAAGATGATCCAGTCTTAAATAATATTGAATGATGCACTTTCCCAAGGAAAGTGCATCTTTCTGCCTGCTAAGAATCTCGTGACCCCTTTCAATAATTTATTTTGTAGAAAAAAAATACAATATTGCTCCTAGAGTTTTCAGTCATGTGCTGTTGAGTGATTATATTTCTGGATCTTCACAAAATTTTGCAGTTCACTCAGTTCTCTTTTCTGTTGAGGGCCTTTGTTGGTATTTAGTGTCTGTGAACAGCTTTGTTTTGGGCATCCTGTTTCTTTTAGTTGAGCTTTCTAGTGAGGACTGATTGCTCCTTTTAGTAATCCTTGATTGAACCAGTACATTTCAGGTTGCTTAAATGTCTTTAGGCCACAGAGCAAACCAGGTAACAGAAGGCAACCGATTAAAACAAAGCAAGCCAAATTCATACAGCTTTTTCATATCTGTTCTTAGAGTCCTAGTCCTCCTTTTAAAGGGAGGATAAACCCACTCATGAGGCGAGTGTGTGTGAGCAGTGGCATCTCCCCTGTGACACACCTGTTTCTGAGGGTCTTCCTCGTGTCTTAGCAGGAGTTGAGCAAAGCAGGAGTTCAGTAGAAGTGCATTTGTGTTGGGAAACAACACCGTCTTTGTAGTGTACAAGAAGAAAGTTTTCTTTTTCCCCCTGAGATATACTGTCTGTGAGGTTCAAAGGTTCTGTTAAGCTTTTCTAAGGTAATCTAATAGCACCGGATTCAGGTATAGCAGTAACCTCTCAGTCTGGTCACTCTTTCCCCTACTACATCGAGGAGACCGCTCAGGGACTTTACCTCACTGCTGGGTTTCTCTTTCATTCCCCATGTTTGGTTTGGTTCAAACAACGTGGTGCTTGAAGTCTAAGAGGGGTTAAGGGTGGAAGTTTTCCAAGGCCTGGGACAGTGACTCCACAGCCGTCTTGGGATGTCCAGCTCTGGCTTAGGTTGGGGGCACCAGAAGTAGAGCTTTGCCCCTGTGAGGAAGAGCTCATGGGTTGGTGTTGGAGGGGCCTTAATGAACCCATACAGCCCCATGAGCATGATCCCAGGCTCTTAGACAAAAAAAAAAAAAAAAAAAAATAGAACTAAGTACATACTGTCTTACATCCATTTCAGTCTTTGTCTAAAAAAAGTTATTTCTAACCATCTGGCTGTTCATGTATGCATTAGGTCTCATTTAAATAGGGGGCAAAACGTAGATACCTTTAAAAAATACTGTAAACCAGACCGATTCTTCTCAGAACTGAAAGACGGGGGAGTTCCCTTTGTTAAATATTATTCCGCTAAGTACTCTTTATGCACGTTGAGACGTCTTAGCAAACAGCAGTGTACACTCTTTAAAGTCTTTCATTAACTCTTTTTAAGTAGAAAACAATCAAGGCTCTGATTAGAATGATTAGAAGGGAATAATTTGAAGGACTATCTTCCCTAAGAAACTCATTCTTCTACGCAGAAAAATACAAACAGGGTTTGAGCCAAAACGAGGGCTCTTCCTTGGGGAGAAAAAAAAAATAGCTTTTGTTTTGTTTTTAGGTTGTAGTGCTGTTTTGTCGGTCAAGATGCTCCTCTTGTAAGAGCCGTTTACAGGATTCACCCTCCACTGTAACACTGATATTCCCAGAGAGCAGGTGTTTATCTTCTTCCTTCACGTGCCTCTGGTCCTCCTCCCTTAACTTTAGAAATTGCAGCAAGGATGTTTTCCTTTTTTAAAGTATTTTTGTAGTGGCTGTTCCGACAGATGCCCAATTCTCTAGTGCTACCACTATCTCTCAGCTCTTGATTTGCCGGGAAAGATAAACCCACCTGTCCTTTAGTGAGAATGAGGATTGAATGATTATTTCCATCACTCTTCGGACTTTCTCAGAAGTGTCCCCCATGCCCATCCCCTCCTTGCCTTGTCTCCAAAGACAGATCCCCCAGGTGTCGCTCCTTCTTACCTCCTAACCCCTGAAGGCTAGAGTTCACCTGGAGAAAATAGAAACATGTCTAGATGCCAGCAAGTGGCAGCAGAAATGCAGGTCTACCTACCCAAAGCATGAATATGTCCCCCACTGTAATCATGATACAGGCAGCTGAGTAAGTGAAGGGGTGAAAACTCCATCAACAGATGCTGTCCGTCCCTTCCAGAGGAAAAGCGAGCCTACTGACAACACTTTTACACCTTCCCATTTGTAGTGCAGGATTGTGGTGGGGCTTGTATGTGAACCGTAGATCAATTTCGACTGAACGAAAATAACTTATAGTAAGGACTACTTCCCCAAACACACCCTTCAGTGTGATAGAAAGGGAACCTCCCCGACATGCCGGTGTGACCATTTGTGCGATACACGGAGGGCACCGTGGATGACTCCTGGGCAGTCACCTGCCTCTCCATGGGAGCCTTGACTGTGGAACGTTCCCCTCCTTCACGTTGCACTCGGGGCACACGCTTCAGTAAGAAACTCTTTACGGGGGAAAAATATGTGTTTTCATTCTGCTGCTTATTTTGCTTTCAGAATTTCAGGGATGGAACCATATTCCCTTTTTAGTTAATAATCAGCTCTCTGGGGCTTCGGCGTAATGAGTCAGAAGCTTATGACTGACTCCACTCTGCTCTTTTTTATGTCTCCTGAAAACAACTGAGAACCCACTGTGTCTAATGAGGCTTTAATTTTTTAAGGGAGATTTTCCGTTGAGACCAACACATCTTTTCTTGTGACAGTTCCAATTACTGTATTTCTCTAGTTTTAACTATTGAGAAGACAGTTAAGCTGCAAAGGAGTAATGGAGAGTTTACAAATTTTAATGCTTCGAGCACCAAATGAAATCAGTGTTGTAGGTTGTCTGTTTTTGACTTTTTCCAGCTCTCCTTAGCAGAGAACTCAGATGTCTTCTGCTTTGCACCACAGTGTTAGATCTGCATTTTAATCCTAAAGTGGGATTGTAGCCAAATATTCCTCTCAGCTGCATTAGAATTTTCTAAGAGAATAAGGGACAAGTATTTGTTCCTCCTAATTCAATGCCTGTCTGATTATACAAGGGGGCTTCAAAGGGATTTTGGGAAATGGAATTAAAAGATATTGATTCTGTACAAAACCAGTTTTTAATCCTTGCATGATTATTCCATGATGCTTGTTTTCCACGAACTTTTTGAAGACCCCACATATATATGTATGTGTTTGTGTGTGTCTTGTAATTAGGATAAGAAGTAAACTGATGACAAGTTATATAATCAGCTTTAGATGTTGACTTGCTATCTTTTTGTGGAAATAAAAAGAGTCCAGAAAGGATGGTGGCATTGGCACTGCTGGGTCTAGAATTTCAGGGTTATCACCTGCTGTTTCCTTTAAGGACCCCTGCCAGCATCTTTTTTTTTTTTAACACTGAAAACATGGAAACAAACCTTTGAGGTATTTTATAACAAAAGTATAAGTTCAGCTAGAAAGAAACACTAACTAAACTTTAAAGTGACAGTATCAGAAACAAATGATTTGAAGAAGTCTTAAGCAAGGAAAATGAGCAATTTTCCTGAGTTCCCAAAAGCCAGAGCAGTGATGGAAAGAAGAGGATTAAAAGGATGGAATTATTTAGGAAAGGGTGTATACCAGCTTTTTTCATTGAAAAAAAAAAAGTTATAGTAGGTGTTTTAGTGAAGAAGAGAACCTTTGACTTCAAGGAGCTTACTAACCAGTTGGGGACTAAGTGGCTGTACCTCTTGACAGTCTAGTGGACAGAGAGATCTGATCTAGCCAGAAGAAGGTCTGCAGGGGTGTTACACAGATCATTCTGAGACCAGATTTGGACATTGGGGAGGTGGGGGCAGGCAGAGAAGGCATTTCAGGTAGAAGGAACCAGCATGGTCCAAGCAGGTGGCATGGCTGGGGTGTGTCTCGGGCATGGTGGGAGAGTCTGGCCTGACAGGGCAAGGGGAACTCAGGTCCCACTGCAGTTTGAGCACTCATCACTGGGTCATAGGTTGAACAATTGAACATAGAGTGTTGAAAGACTTCGGAGACAAGGCAGGATGTGTGGGTTTGAGGAAGATTGTCAGTGGTTGAGGCTGGATGGGGGTACCAGGCAGGAATCTGAACCCCAGTGGTGGAGTGGGGCATGGAAGACAGGGTAGATGTGGGACACAGAAGAAAAACCAAAGCACGGAGAAGGGGTTGGATGTGAGAAATGAGAGAGGAATGAGTCGGAGGACTCAGGCTCCTTCCCTGCTGGCTTTAAAAAAAAAAATAAGATAGTATTTTCTGAGAGGAAAGGTAGAAGAAGTTACTGGGGTAAATGTGGTGAATTTAATTTTAGACAGTTTCAGCTTGGATTTCTAAGTGGAATTGCTTATTCAGCAGTTGGACACAGAATCAGGAGGTCAAGAGGGAAACTGAGGCTGGAATAAGGTACAAGGAGACCTCAAAAAAGTTTCTGGGAAAATTAAATTTAAAGGTAAGTTGATTTGGGTGCAAAAAATTTTGGAATTCATTTATCATTTTTTTTTCAAAATATGTGTTTTCCATGAACTTTTTGGAGACTGTGTATGCCTTTCCCTTCAATCATGAAGACTCTTTTTCTCCTTCTTTCATTTCCAAATGTTGGCCCTAAACCACTACTGCTGCTCCTGCCTTCCTTAGAACTAGGGAACTGTAGACTTCCGTGGATGGGATTGAGATGATAAACTTGAAGCTCTGCTATTCCAAGCTTGGCCTCCCACTACCAGTTTAGCAACTTAAAAAATAACTCAACTTGAGTCAAATTAGTGTTTCTCCAGTATCCTGTTAATGCCTTCCGTTTATGACTCTGGTCTTAGGAAGTCAAGGTGTTATTCACTGGGGCTGCCCCACTTAATGAAATATTGCTTCTATTAAATGCAGTCTTCCAGCTAACACAGCCTATAGTAGGTACACACAATGTTTGTTTATTGAATAAAAGAACTTGTAAAATTATAATCTTAGAAGCACTTTAGATATTTAACGCATACTTATCAGCTAATGTTTTCCCATTTCTCTTATTTTAGTGTTTCCCAAATGTCCCATTCTGTTGGTTCATTAATATTTAATGACAGTGGAAAAGAGAGAAATGCCTATTAAATACTTGATTTTCATCCTTTTCATTGAATTGAAGAAGTCTGTCACTTATAACTATTTTTACTAGAGAAATCATGTAGATTTTACTCCATATGAAATACTTAGTGTATATTAGTTTTTCATGCAAATACTGGTTGTCACATTGTAGCTATTGATGCAAAAGCTGTATACACACACTCTAAGTCTGTGTCTAGTGGCTTTCATTCTTCATGTTTCCTATCTCCAGCCTGACCCAGACTGCGGAGGTCTTGGAAGTCTGAGATTATCCATCACCTCATCACTAAAAGCAGAGCTCGCCCAACGTTCTCAGAGGGGAGCAATGCAGTTTTAATTCAGATCAGTGTTGTGGCTCAAATATAGAAAGAACAGCATACAAGTCACAAGGATAAATGATCCCCTGGTCCTTCTCCCATAAAAACAAGCAGCTGGTTGAAACTGGAAGTCAGTGCAGGTCAACATTCCAAGAGGTGAGGGAACTTAAGATTTCATTTCTAGAGACGCAGTCCAACAAGAAGACCACTGGTGCTGTCACCGATAAAACTATTGGCCTGGCAGCTTTCGGCCAAGTTCTCTGCCCTGGGTCAAGCAAGTATCACAGCTGATCTGTGGTTTTTAAGAACTGGTGGAATTTGTATTTTGAAAAACTTCATCCCTTGGCATGAAGCAAACTGAAAGCATTGCTGCTCATCATTTGTCATCTGTTTGAAAAAGATTGCATGATTTGTTTATTTGTAATAAAACTTGACCATACTTCTCCAGGGGCTTTTTAAAAAGACGGATGTGTCAGCTTGCAGATTTGTCCCTGTGAATGAAACCACAAGCAAATTCTCTTCTTTCTTCCCTCCTCCCTTCCTCCCTCTCATTCCTTCAGTGGCCATCTGTGCATTAAGTTCCCATTGCCAGCCCCTCTTCAAGTGGCTTATCTTTGAGTGAATTCAAAAACTTCAAATTATAAAGGACACCCAGATAATTGGCCTGGTCTCCAAACTCTCCTTTTCCTGTGCTGCTGCCAGATTCCTCCTTAATGAATACATCCAGTGACAGTGGGATTCTTGAGCTTGTCGGCATCCGTGAGAAAATGAGCTCCCCTGCTTTGTAACAGCTTGCGGCACAGGCAAAAAAAATGACAGCCATTGCACAAGTTTTCTTTGAATGTAGTTTTCTTTCCCATAAATGATACTTTGAGAATACAGTGAAGGGGTTATTAGTTTTCTATTTCATGCTTGGCCTGTGTGTGAGAATAACACAAGCTGTCACTGCAAATCAGTAGCTAAACACGCTTTGTCTGGTTAA
Source organism: Oryctolagus cuniculus (assembly GCF_051225735.1). NCBI lineage: Eukaryota > Metazoa > Chordata > Mammalia > Lagomorpha > Leporidae > Oryctolagus > Oryctolagus cuniculus. Next base: position 15,445,946 of record NC_142876.1, read on the forward strand.
TGTGAGCATTTAATATTTGGCTCAATTAAAAATTAACTGATGAAAGTACATGTCATTGGAATTTGAAAGTACCTTTTGTAAGGAATGTTTAGAGGCCACACCAATGAGTACATTAGTGGTTTTAAAATAAGGAGAATTGGGGTGAAATTTCATATGGGTTGGGACACTTGACTCCACCTGTTGGGCATGGTAGGATAGTGGGAAAGGGGCATCCTTCTCGTTGCAGTTAGGGACTCGAATCTCTGTGCTTTTTAGTGAATGATTGTTTCCTCACACTTGGTTATGTGATTAAGGCACACAGAACAAGTGATCAGTTACCCATTTATGCCACATGTTCCCTTACTGATCCCGTGCTGCAGCCCCGGCCCTGGAGAAGTGGGCCGTGGGCGCAGGATAGACCTGGCTGACACTCTGGGGAAGTTGGGATCATTACACTGCAGCTGCAGAAGAGCGTGCTTAGAGCTGGGAGAGAAGGAACGCTACAGTGGAGAGGCACTTGGGAAAGTCAGGGAAGTTATCCCAGGAACGGGACTAACCTAACCGGTGAGCTGGAGTAGCCTAGGGAGTGGTGGGAAGTGCAAAATGAAGACAGAGCCAGAGCTTCCAGAACGAAGGCCAGAGGCAAGAGACCACGTGCAGGGAGCTGCACGGACCAAAGAGGCCAGCCTGGCTGGGTTGGGTAGGCCAGAGGGCTGAAGCTGGACGGGCTTATTCCAGAGAGGTCACTCAGACTCCAGACAGTTAATGAGATGGAGAGGGAATCACTGACCATTGTGGAGGCTGTTTCGGTAAAAGGAGAAGAAACCAGGTGCATGACCCAGAGGGACGGTAGTGAGAATGGCAAGAATTAGGTAGCGCTCTGTGATGTTGAGGACTAGGGCGCATTGCTTTGTGCGGTGTAGCGATGGAGTGCAAGCTTCAGAGCGTCACTCGTTTTTTCGGCTATGGTTGTCTTTACTCAGAGCCATTGACAGAATGTGGTCCTTGTTTTGACTGAGTGTGTGTGTGTGTGTGTGTGTGTGTGTGTGAGATTCACTTTACATTCTCTTTAACATTACCTACTTGGAAAATTTATTTTAGAATCCATATCATAATAAGTCCTCATTAACGATCAGTTACTAAAGATGTTATTTGAAGAAAGAATTCAGTTATGAAAGAAATATTTCATAGAATTTTACTTCAGGTGAAAAAAAATTATAGTGGAATGTTGCCATTATGCAGGATTTTAAGGTCTCCATAGCAGTTCCATATCTGTTGGGCCATTTGAGCTTCACAACAACCCTAAAAAAGGCAGGTGTTCTATTCCAGCCTCTCCCCACTGTCCTCCCCTCATACACTTTTGGTTATTTGCTGATTCCCATGTGGAGAGAAAACTTTGTAATAAGACTATGTAAGAGCAGTAAGCCAAGGAAAAACTGGTTAATCCTCATTCTTAACCATTCTGAGACTGGGAGTCCGGCAGATAATTTCTTTATATGGTAATGTTGTCCTGGGTATGTTCTCACAGGGGCACTAGATGGTTCAGTACCAAGATAGTCAAAATTAGTAGGGTATCCTGTAATGGTGTCTCAAATAGTTTCAGGAAATTAAAGTGTAGTCTTTGTCTCTGGTTATTTTTCCTTCCTTTTTTCCCCCCACTTTTGAAGTGTATTTCATGCTCGCAGTAGAGAAACATTTAACTGCTGGCCATTTGCTGTGCAGGCTCAGGACTTTGTAGCGACCTGTGCACCAGGTGGGCTCCAATGTGGTCCTCTCACAAAAGAGGTGGGAGTGTACTCAAACCCTGTTGTGACAGGTCTGTAAAACAGCCACTCTGACGTGGAGAGTGAAGTGAGGTGAACATGATGACTGTTCTTGGTGGTGGGTATCTGACTATCATTGACATCTTCATTTGGCTTCAAAAGTAGGCCCCTTTCTTTAGGTGGCCAACTTGTTGAGTGTTTATTCAGTTCTTAAAAATGGTGGAGCCCTCATCAGCAGAGTTTCCACAGGGTTAGAAGGCATGTTAGCTTAACTTCGTTCATTTAACAAATATTTATAAAGACCCTACTGTGTGCTGGGTACCATGCTAGGGAGCTGGAGCTGTAACAGAAGACACGCTAGTCAAGGCCTATCTCTCTTATCTCTCGTGAATTCACTGTTATGAGGGAGTCAAAACATAAATGGGTCCATAATACTAAGGGCTACAGAGTCAAAAAAACAGGGCAGTGCTGTTACACAGAGGGTGCTGGTGGGACCATGAACTTCCAGATTAGTCTTCTAGATTCTTCTAGCAGAATCACAGTTTACACAGAGCAAGTTTAATGTACCCTTTTTTCATTAAGAGCTGCAAATGGTGTTTTACCTTAGGATTCATATGTTGATGAATATAATACAGCCCTAAAGCAGTTTAAAATCAGTTGCTCTGCCCAGTATCAAATAAGAGACTTTCACCACTTCTGGCTAAACTGTTTCTCCCTTCCTTACCAAATCTTTCTCATTTTCTCCATTTTTATTTAACACAGCATTGGCCATTGGCCTCAGTCACCAAAAGTCAGGAAGGAAGGAAACCAGCTTTCACAGAGCCCCCACATGTGCCAGACCCCAGAGTTCAGCTCTTCTCACAGAGAGGACGTCATTTATCCTGCACAACCTCCCTCCAGGGTAGGAAGTGGAATTACAGATGGGGAAACGGGTTCTGCCAACTCAAGTAACTTTGCCTAGAAAGAGGCAGAATCAGGATCCTTTTCTTAGGCAATCCAAGTGATCATCAATGTCCTTTGGCACATAAAGACATTTTTTAAACGTTTAAAACAGAAGCCTATTTTTAAAAACTGGTAAATGTGACTTTTTGGTTTTTGTATGAAGCTGATTAATTTGCTTTATTTTAGAAACTGGGAGGTGTAATCTTTCTTAAAACATGGATTTTTTTTTTCAAATTCTTTTCATGGTTTAAAAATGAAATTTTTATTTCTTTTCTTTTTTCAGCAGTGAGCATGCCAGTCCAATGAAATTTTTTAAATGAAACTGTTTTTCTGTGTCTCTCGCCTTTGACTCCAAGTCTGTGTATTGAGAGGTAGTAGTCTTGACTGGTTCCTACCAAGACCAGACACCAGGTTCACCAGCTCTTCCAGGGTAGAAGTATGCAGGAATAACACATCCACAGAGCTCCCTTGGCTCCAGAGAATGACCTCACTGTCAAATTGTAACCCGCCTAATGCTTTAATAAAAAGGTGGGGAAAGTCTGCGGTTTTCCCTCTGGTGAGAGCCTCATCTCTCGGCCCGGCCTATTTTAGGCAGGACCTGGGTGTTTTTTTTCAGCTTCCAGAGGTGGAATGACATGTTACTCAAGTTTACAAGATGATGATGTTTCTGTTTTTATATTTAGCTGTAAATTTTATTCTACTCATAAACAAACCCACCTCCAGCAGCCATGTGCATCAAGGGAGAGTTATTTCCATCCTCCTTGGTTGAATTTGGATACATTTGGCCTGGGACAGCACAGTGTTTCCACAATAACATTTGAACAGGATGCTGTTGTGTTGATTCGCGGGGCTCAAGGAGTTTCAGCATGGGCCAGGAAACTACTTTTTTAAGAAACTTAGACACCAAATTCTGACAAGATAGGAAACTCTGACCACTTCATTATGAAACCCATCTCTTTTTTTTCCTCTTTCTCGCTAATTTATGTATCTCTTTGTGCTATTAAACACATGTGGATTGCTTAACTGACTTTAAGTTCCTGCGCAGAATGCAATGCAAATTCAGAAGGAAAACAGCTAATGCTTCAAGTAGCTTGTTTAATAAGACATAATTAATAAAAAATTAAAGTGCTTTCCCAGGCACAGCATGTGATGACTTTTTAGAGTAGGACTTCATGGCATTTCATATGGAAGCAAAAACAGAAGGGAAATTGTTATTCAGGCAGAGGGACCATAGGGACGTTTCATTCAGCAAGACAGAGTTCAACTCAGGGCTCCCCAGGCCTGGGTTAGTTGAACTAAATAAGCCACCAACTATTTCCTCTCTTCCATGGACCAGTGTGCTTCAGAAATACTGGTGCAATATAATCTAATGCATTTTATTTATGAGCTATAACCCAATAGTGTGATGATTCAAAAGGCTGCTGCAAGTCCTTACCATGCTATTGAACTGAGATAATCAGAATCTGTTCTTTAAGCACCTTTCTGTGTGACCTCTTAGTTGTAGAGATTGAGTTCAGGAGCAGGGGAGTGCTGATCTGCATGCTTTGCCCAGGATGGACTCGCTGGTTTCCAGGGTAAAAAGGAGAAATCCTTGCCCTCTCTGGGCATTGATTCTCTTTGGGAGTATTCATGACATCCCCGGAGAAGTGAGGCTCATCCGCTGGTCACTAGTTCTGTGATTTGTGGGTAAAGGACCTTTGGGGCTGCAAAATACTGGAACAGCTTCCCATATCTCCCTTTAATGATGATGATCCTGCATACAACTGGGAACTAGGAGGTGATTTCAGTCTTTCTGTGCTGAAGGATGTCACCCAATTCACACCCATAACTCACAAGAGCTCGGCCAGCATTCTTAGTTTGCTTGAGTGTGTGTGGTGAAATATGCATAACGTGAAATTCACCATTTCAACCATTGGTAAACATAGAGTTCCATGGAGATAAGCACATGTAATCATCACCCCCATCCATATCCAGAACTGTGTCATCTTCTCTAACTGTGTCTGTACCCAACAAACAGTGACTCCCAATCCTTCCTCCCATTAGCCCAAGGGAAACTCTATCTCTGTGAATTTGCCACTTCTGGGTATCATACCAGTGGAATTTTATGGTATTTGACTTTTGGTGTCCACCTTATGTAATAATTTTTAAGTTCATCCATGTTGTGCTGTGTGTCAAAATGCCATTCCTTTTTAAGGCTGAATAACACCCTATCCTATTTGCTTTTCTGAAAAATAGATTTTGGGGCCAGAATTGTGGCATGGCAGGTTAAGCTGCTGCCTATGAGGCCTCATCCCCTATGGGAGCCTGTTCACGTCCCGGCTGCTCCACCTTGGATCCCGTTCCTTGCTAATGTGCCTGGGAAAGCAGAGGAGGATGGCCCAAGTGCTTGGGCCCCTGCACCCATGTGGGAGACCTGGAAGAAGCTCCTGGCTCCTGGATTCAGCCTGGCCAAACCCTAGCTCTTAGAGCCATTTGGGGAGTGAACCAGTAGATGGAAGGTTTCTCTGTTTTTCTCTCTCTCCACCCTCCCAACCCGTAATGTGCCTTTCAAATAAGTAAAGAAATAAAGAAATAAATCTTTTTAAAAAGTAGATTTTTATCGCAAGATTGGCTATCATTTTTCCTCCAGCAAAAATAGAAACAGCAAATATATTAAATTCGGCAGTGGAGGCCTGAAATTATTTTTGAGTCTGATAGCAAGGAATGATATAAAAATGCCACTAAGCCAGGCCTGGAAATAAAGTCTCATGGCCACCAATGTTATTAAATGCGGACAGACAGGATGATCGCAGTAGCAAAGGATGGCCTAAATTTTTCCTGATAGCGTTGCTGGGTTGTTTTCCATCGGAACAGTTGAAGAGTTCAGGGAAAGTGGGTAATAAGTTATAGAAATAGCTTCATTCCAAATGCTTAAAATTTTTTAAGAGTTTAGGCTTCAGTCATCTGAAAAATTCACTTATGTGCAGTGATTCACTGCAGCATGTAGTGAGCAAGTGGAGAGAGCGACGGCAATGACAAGGAAGCAATGGGCTGCGAGGCCTCTGACGGCATTTGCTTACTCGCCAGCACAATATTCCTTTCTTCTCGGGAACGCGACTCAAGGGGAGATGCACGTTGTTATTTCTGGGGAATTTTCGCTGTATAACTGGATCTGGATGATGCTCTGTGGACGTAAATTGTGCACGTATTTAGAACAGCTGGGCCACCCTGCTGCACGGTACGGAGCTGCCTTGCAGCGCCTGAACTCCGAGCCTCTGCCTCGTGGCTTCGTTTTGGGAATGACAAGAAGGGGAGGGCAATCAGAATATCAGATAGGAGCTGTGGGGTGGAATGGAAGGAGCTGCAGTTGGGAGGGTAGTGGAGGCTGAGTCACCAAGCAGTGTGTGCACACCATGGAATTTAGATTTGATCTGTCAGGCACTGGAAAGCTAGGATGCTGAGCCACATGCCCAGATTTTTTTGTTGAGGAAAATCCTGCTGGCAGTATGTGGGTGGGTAGAGAGGGCAGATGGGAAGATAGGACTGGTATCCATGTTAAGGGGCGATACGAATAGCGAGGACAGGACTTAAAACGCATGTCTAAGTTCAGATCCACAGGGGGGTGCACAGATGGCGGGAAATACGTGATTTGATCACCGCTGACTACACAGTGCTTAGCCCAAGGCAAGCACATGGAGGACAGTAGGTGCTCAGTAAACACTGGCTGGATGAATCCGTGAATGGACGGCTGACTGTGTAGATGTGACAAGCAGTGCTTGCACGTGGGGAAGGAGTGCTCAGCTCCACCTGGGACAGTGGTGAAGCAGATGTGCCATTGTGCATACCGTGAGCCAGGTACTTTCTAAAAGTTCTGTCTATACTAACATTCCTTTCTCACAACAGCCTGGGGGAGTCCGCGGAGGCTCTGTTTTTATCTTTATCTTGCAAAGGAGGACATGAGGCGTGGGGAGGTGACTAACTGCAGCTGCTTCCATGGTTAAGCTGGGATCTGAACCCAGACTGTCCTGGAGTGCCCGGTGCTCTGAATTACAACAGCGGACGCTGCACTGCCTCTCTGCTTTTGGAGTTCCAGGAAGCTGTTTATATCAAGGCCCCAGAAGTGATGACTCAGGGCAAACATACTAGTAGCAGGATGCAGAGAAGCCTGTATAGGAAGCCATTTATCTCACGCAGACACACCATTTGAGATGACCTTAGCAGACATAACAATGGCAGAGATAACAGCACCATGGCCTGTTCCCTGGCATCAGAAACCAGTTTGGTAATGAAAATGGAATTCCTCTGGGAATAGTCCTAGAGAGAAATAAGCAGTGAGATAAAAATAACAAAACGTAAAGTGGGATCCAGTTGCTTCCCTTTGCACCTGGCCTTCTGCTTTGTGACGCTTACCTTGTTCACCTGCCGTCTGCAGGCTGGACCTCACGGGCTCATGTGGTTCACTCTAATTTGATCCAGAGGGAGAGATGGGTGGGTGCCTTTGGAGGCAGGTGGTTGCACCTTACTCGAGTTTACCCTCAGAGTACCTGGCTAAAAGGAGGAGGGGTGCTTCAGGGTGGACGTTGCTCCAGGAATGGAATCTCACGGCTTTCTGGAATGAGGGGTGGTGAGCTTTGTTTCCCAGGTGGCCCACGTGCAGGAATCTGAGCTCCTTGCATTCAGGTGCGTCATGGATCATTACAGCCGACTGAAGCTGTGTTTTCATGCCACAGGTCAGAGTCACGTCAAATAAACTCTTGTCATAACAAAGGATGCAGCATCCAGATTACATCTCAGAGTTCTTTCACTCTTTTAACCCAGAGGACACCGAGTTCCATGCCACTAAGGGGAAAGAGATTCCACTTTTATGTTGATTCTAACTGGGGGTCTGTCTTGCTCGACCACCTTGGTACATGGTGATAAACAGTGGTGGCCATAGCAGCGCAAAGAAAGAGCACAGTTTGGAAACCCTGCCAAGCTCTCTTGGCTTCAATTTTATGCAAATTTGCTTAACAGAATGCAAATGACTTTGCCCTAATACAGAGCCCGGGGACACTGTTCATCTGTTTTCAGCAGTGTCCCTGAGTTCCTTAGGGCAGTCACTTTAGAGTCAGGCCAGCGTACAGTGGAGCAGGCTCAAGACTGTTAGGGAGGGAATGGCTCACACCGGCCAGAGATGCCATGCCTGGAATTTTATGCCAGAGACTTTCCCTTTGGTACAGGCCAAGTCTTACGTGTTTTGGAAACAGGAAAAGGTCAACACAGACTAAAGCTTTTTCAAAGTCCTGTATTTTCTTCTTGTACCTAAGATTTTTCTGTAACTATTATATTATCAAAACATTCATTTATTTGCTGCTAGGCATTGACAAAAGGCTACTAAGTACCACCAAAGTGTGAAACCATAACACTGTGTCCTAAATATAGTTCTATAGTACCCCATATGAAAGCCACTAGTGAGCTGTGGCTACTGGGCACATGAAATGTGACTCATTCGAATTGAGATGTGATCGGGGTATGAAATATACACTTAGTTTCAAAGCATGAAAAACTGAATGTGAATATATCAGTAATTTTTATGTCATGTGTTGAAATGATCATATTTTGGATATGTTGGTTTAGAAATGCATTAAATGTGGCCACTAGAAAAATTTTAAACTGCTTACATGGCTCACATTATATGTCTATTGCACACCACTGGTCTAAGCAGCTGCCATTTATTGTACAAAGTTTTTAGCTTTTATTCATGTATCTGGATATTATTCTAGAGGAGAGTAGAAAGCACTTTTCCATGATGACATACAGTTGAGACTATCGTGTGGCACACTGTGTAACCCTTTTCAAAGTCATGTTCTTGCTGATCCATTGTCAGGCCATTGAGGCAGACAGGGAAGGGACTCTCTGTACTTTCACAGGTGCGTGTAGTGAAATACAAGAAGGGGGATTTGCCAGCCTGCAGAGTTACAGCTGGTTGAGAATAGAACTTAGGCCTTTGACTTCTATGCCAGTGCCTGTTAGAAATATATTTAAAGTTACCCATGAAAATACTTACCTTTATTTCTATATCAGAGATAACAGAATACAGTCATTTAGAAGCATTTATGCATGCATATGTATATAAATTTACAAACATGCCCTGCAGCAGGCTAAGCCAACACATGAGTCAAGGGTCATAGCTGATGTTCAGCATCAAGATACAACTCCTGTTGGATTTTTAGGCCCATCAGAAGGGCAGGGCCAGGGTGGCAGGCATGTCATCATGACAAGGAAATGTTTTCTCCTGTTGGAAATCTGCTACTGCCATTTCAAATCCCCAGCAGCATGAAACAAGGTGGGTGGATCCCACCTGTTTGAAAGTCCTGCCATTGAGTGTCAGTCCTGAATGAGAGGGAGGACAAGGCAGGCAGCCGGACCAAAGAGGCAGGGAATCAAATCCAGGGGGTTCCCCCTCGAGGGGATGACACAGAACACAGGAAGAGCAGTTCTAGGGAATATGGGAGAATCCATGAAGGCCAAGAACGGGAAGTAGAGCTGGTGAGTGTGACCTGAGTGGGAGCTGAGGGCATTTGGGCTGGGGCCTTGGGTTGATGGGAGCTTGCTCTTGGAGCACATGGCACACATTTCTGAGTATCTGTGACTTCTGCTGCTAATGAGGTCACTGAGGTGGAGTGTTTTTACTAACGTTGTGTGGCTGAGTTTTCAAGGCCAGTGAATCTGTAAGAATCAGGTTACTAAGCCATCGCATAGAGGATTTGGTTCTCAGTACTGCTCTTTCTGCTGTCTGATGTACGAGGGGACACCCATGGACAATGAGATCATTGGCCTGGACATTCACTTGGCCCAGGCTGAGACACAGGCTTGGTTTAGAATTGCTTCACAGCTGTAGCCAAAACACACAAATGACAGTATAATACCTAAAAACATTTCTACTTACTTGTCTGTCTTGACTCTCTCTGTTCTTATCCCCACACTTTCTGGGAGTTATAATTATTTCTTATCGTGTATCTTTAGAGTCTGGTATCACTCAGGTAGTAATTCTTCCACATTGATCATATGCTTTAGTAAATCATTGCTTATTCCTTGTCTAGAGCTATTTTCTCTGCCTTATACTTCCTGGGAATTAAAAAGCTTCTGGGCCCTGGATGAACAGCATAAGAATTTAACTACCTTTTCTTTTTTAAAGACTATATTTTAATTGCCTCCCATAAATGCAGGCAGACAAAAGCCCTTGGATCTCGGGGTGTCTTTGTACTTCTCGGAGAGCCACCCCAGGAGCACATTCCCTGACGGAGGGCTCAGCCACCTCTTCCGCCTCATTATACTCTGCTCAGCACCGAGAAGCCTGGCATGGTTTCTGCTGGAATGAAAAGATTGGCAGAGCTGCCCTAGACAACAGCACCGCAAAACACTGTGGCAGAAGGTTTGGTCTACATACCAAGGCAGCCAAAGTATTAATTGCATTCTCTGTGATCGCAAAAAAGGCGCTGAATTCTTCTCTTCACGTTTTCAGAATGACAGACTTCTGCTCTGCCAGCTCTGAGCACAGCGCATCACATGGAAAGGAGCGGCTAGATTTGAGGGGGAAAACTCAGAAGACGGATGATGGTAGCCAGCTAGTTCTTCAAAAAGAGTTCCCCGTGAACTGTTTCGGAACTGTGGAAGGTCAGAAGCAGAGTAAGGATGTACTTCCATGCATTTACATAATCTACGAAGCCTTTTCCCATCTTGAAGTCTTACTTTATGTGTTGCAGTGGGACCTGGCCAGCTGCCAGCTGCAGTTTGAGCCCATTTCCTTTTGCATTGGTTTCTGTGTCCAGGGAAACCTTGTTTCTCTATGAGGGTGCTTCAGAAAGTGTTTGGAAAGGGCGTGCTATGAAAAAATTGCATGGGTTTCAAACTTTTTTTTGCACCAAAATATACTTAGCTTTTAATTCCATTTTCCATGGATTTTCTGAAGTACCTTCAGTTATTGACTTTGCCCCAGCTCCTCAGCACATATACTCATAAATATTCTGAATAGTGGGGGTCTTCCAGACATGCAGTGCTCTTTGATGCTGTTTTTCCTTGGAGCTTGTGTTCCCTCTTCCAGGAATACACTCCCTTCACAGCCCACACCTGGGCGTCCACCACCCGGCATACACGTGTTTTCTTGTTAGTCGTTCCTTTCATCTCTGTGAGCGTGGGGTGGCTCTTCCTATAGAACTGCTGGTATTCTTCAATGTAGTTGGGAGGGCAATAGATACTGCAGGTGTTGGCCTGGTATTGGGGATTTTCCTCTGCTGAAAATTGTTATTCTGTGTAGCACCCCACCCTCCTTCACACCCCAAAAAAGAGAAGTACGAGCACTGCTGCCCTTCAAGGTTTGAGTATGTTTTGCTTGAAAATGTTCAGTGCATCAGAGAGAATTGCATTCTGGGCATGGTAGCCGGGCTGGAGAGATCTTTTGATTTTCTGTCATTAAATCTCCTTCCCTGATCCTGCTGCCTTGGGGCAGGAAAGGCGGTCCTGAGAAGCTGGCTGGCCAGTAGGTCTGCACCAGGGGTCGAACTAGGGGTGAGATTGTCACAGTATACATCTCGCATGTTGCATGAGGCTTTGAGCCCAGCCTAAATCTTAGGAATTTCCCATGTAAGAACACACTCTCCAAGCAAAGTGAGGGTCCAGCTACTGCCAGGTGGTGGAATGAGAGCCATTGCCAGCATCACTTGATGTCCACAACAGGAGGAAGGGTGATCATGCCATGTAATCCTTCTGTCTTCAGTCCGTTTGCCTACTGCATGCGGTAGAGAGTCTTGAGCTCCTTCCCCAATTCTTGGCGTATGAGGGCACTTTATTCAGTGAATTTCCTGCAGCAGAGTTTTCCTGCCACTTCCTGCCTGCTCCATTCCTGCCTGTTTCACCCACAGAACCAAGGGGAACTATTAAGCCATTCCTCAGTATTGCATCTCCTGGCTGAGCCACGCATTCGAGCCATTGATGAAAAGGACTCATTGCTTTCTTTTAAAGACTGTTTCATTTGTTGCCCATTTACCCAGCACCTGGTTGCTATCACACACTAATTCTTTCCTTTCTGTGGGCAAGCCCCACTGTTTGTTATCAGAAAGCAACTTCCTACGTAGCATTGTATGTATACATGCAATACATGATGTTGGGAATATTCATGAAACATGTGACAAAATTCAGAAAGAAAGACTTCCTGAAATTATTTTGTTATCTGTGATGACCATTAAATGTATCATACATCATTATACTGGGCATCAGAGCAAAACAGTATGGTTCCAGGCAAGCTAATACCTATAATAATAATGCTGAACGTATCAGTCTTCTAAGAACTGGGCGTGATTGGAGGGAAGGAGAGTTTGTGATGAGTTCTCCAGTTTTTATGAAAACCAGTGAACTGTTTTGTAGGTTTCTATGTTGTTATAAACATGGAAACTTACTCACTAGAAGCCTTTGGTTGTCCACTGGCTTCTCCCCTGCAGACTTGTCACTGACACCTCATGGCCCATCCACATCACTGACCCTCTCTGTTTTAAATACTTTCTACTCTTCTTGGACTCATTGAACTTCCTTCCTGTTGGATTCTTCTATTTCCCTAAGTCACTGTCTAGGCAGTCATTTCTTGAGATTCTAAGAATAGAAGAAGAGACACAAACTTGATTCCCTGTCTGTCTCAGCAAGATGGTCTTCCACTTTCTGACATGGAAAGGAATGCATTTAAAAGTTCTTTCAGGGATTTTTCCATTTTATTGAGAAAGAAAAAAATACCCATGAGTACTCCATGGCCTTATGTGATATATTACTTGGTAGTGTGACAAAAATAGTTCCAACTGAACCAAGTAATGCAAGGCTATTTACTTTTACTTTGTACTCTGATGCACTCTTATATGCACTTTTATGGACTGGGATAGTACTACTTGGTTTACATTGGAAACTCCAAGAGGGTGGGAGCTCTCTTTGTTTAACTTTCTGTGAATGATACCCTGGGTAGGGCAGTGGACCGGGTGACACTTGGCGAGTACTGGTTTCCAGAGCTAATCATGACCTGATGAAGGGCATAAGGCCAGAGGTGACATAGCTACCCAACTAGATAATGTTCCCATCAACAAAGTTTTGTGAATCGTTGGTAAAAAGAGTAACAACTTTCTGAAACATGTAGTTTTATATAGCCATGAACTTTAATCTTCCCAGTCAAAATAATAATCCATTTTGGAAACAATTTGGGGATTCTTTCAACAAATGCAGAATAATGAAAACCAAGCATTCTTGCCTCAAAAATTTGATATTGGAAGGAAATCAGCTTCATCTTGCTAAGTAACTCTGGTACAGAAAAACCTTATCCACTACTGGCTTTTTTTTTTTGCACTTTTCAATCTACAGCTAAATTAGGCCACAGGAAAAGGATGGCGCACCTTCAAAGAGCCAGTTGGGTTGGCTGTGTTCTTTCTCTTCGTGGAAAACAGCTGTGGGTGCCGCGTAGAAGTCAGGCTTTTGTTCCATGCAAAGGTGGGGAGGTTTGGTCTAGAGAATTCTTCTGTGGGGGAGGGGCTGTCAGATGTGGAGTTTCTTGATCAACGTTTTAAGGGCTTTTGAAATGTGTTGATAATGACCTGGGGAAGAGCCTGTGGGATGAGGGTGGGAGTAGGAAAGAAACATTTCTCCCACACAGTGCTCATATCTTCTCTTGTTTTTGCATCTGTGGTGGCTGCAGATTAAATGAATTAGGTTATTCTTTTCCATTGCCTTCCACCAAATAAGAGTACTCATTGAAGCCCTTGGTTATTTTTTCCTGCTGAGTGAAGCCTGAACTCCGTCTGTGAAAGGAGATCTGTGCAAAGCTAGGAGATGCCCCGCCTTGCAGGTGGGGTTCCCGCAGTGGAGTTGACCCCCAGGCTCTGTCATGAATGATGACTGTGAGTCAAGTTAAAACCCAGTTTTAGGCATTCTCTTTGGCTGTGAAAAATGTGTTCTGAGGGAACCCAGCTCCTCCTTATTCCCGCTTTCATGCGGAGCCGGTGATTTGGAAGGACTTTTCATTGCATTGTCATGGCTCGTTCTCTCCCTTTCTTCTCCTGGCGTCTTCCCTGGAGACCATCTGCATCCCCGCAGCTCAGGCATCCCCTACCTGCAGTTGATTCTCCAGTGGGATTTCCACCAATGCCAGTTCTTCTTATGTACTCCACTTGGGTTCCTTTCTATCAGGATTTCCTGGTGGCAGTTCACATTAAGTGTGTGCTTGCGATGCTTCATTCAGGACTGAACTCGTCAGCATCCCTCTGCAATGTTCTTGGGTTGAATGGTTTCTCTTCACATTACCAGCAGGATCCTGGTCACCCAGTCCAAACATCAGAAGCATTTGTGCAGCTCCTCGCCAGGCCCTGCTGTGTGTTCCTCACTG